>NC_083726.1:24165576-24777500 GCF_028564815.1 Eubalaena glacialis | reverse complement strand
ACCCATAAACAAAAGTTCTTTTCCACTGGCATGTTACATTTTAAGCGTAATCGGTATGAAACAGGAAGAGGTGAGGAAGAAAAGAAGACCTATGACCATATAGTGGTGGAGGAATAAGGCTCGTGCAAGGAGGAGGGAGAAGGCAAGGACAGTGGGCATTCGCCATAGGCCCAGAGGCTCCTCTTAGTTTTGGGGCCTGTGTTTGGTTTGTGGTGAAATGTGGGTGGGTTAATTTGGTTTACCATGCTTCATTTCAACAATGGCATACTTGAAGCTAATTTTTTTTTTAATTTATTTATTTAATTTATTTTTATTTTTGGCTGTGTTGGGTCTTCGTTGCTGCACGCAGGCTTTCTCTAGTTGCAGTGAGCGAGGGCTACTCTTCATTGCGGTGTGCAGGCTTCTCATTGTGGTGGCTTCTCTTTTTTTTTTTTTTTTTTTTCACACACACACACACTGTATTTTATTTTTACAAGAGATAATAGACTGACACCAAGCATTGTAAATGGATGACCACAACAAAAGCAACAATGACTGCAATTACCAAACATGAAACACACTCATACTATGTCATAATATTGACATTCAGTTGTGGTGGCTTCTCTTGTTGTGGAGCATGGGCTCTAGGCACGCGGGCTTCAGTAGTTGCAGCACTTGGGCTCCGTGGTTGTGACTCACAAGCTCTAGAGCGCAGGCTCAATAGCTGTGGCGCACAGACTTAGTTGCTCCGTGGCATGTGGGATCTTCCCGGACCAGGGCTCGAACCCGTGTTCCCTGCATTGACAGGCGGATTCTTAACCACTGCACCACGAGGGAAGCCCTTGAAGCTAATTTTTTGCCATAAAAATAATTAAAGCATTTGCACAGAGAAGCCTAGTTAATTTCATCTGTGTCCATTTCAAATCTAAGACCTCAGTAACTGGATGGAGCTTTCTTCAAAACTCTTGAAAGTATGAAAACTTCCACGGTTTGGGTCTTTACAATACTTTTTTCACAGTGTATTGTCTGTAGTGGTAATTCCTGAACTTTTATGTTGAAACGTAGATAACAGGGTCCCACAAATGGGATCAGTATCTCAGGGATAGAGGTCAGGAACCTGCATCTTAACCTACCAAGGTGATTCTGATACAGGAGTTTGTTGGACTCCACTTTGAGAAGTGTATAGTTTCTGGACTTTCATCCTTGGCCTTTTTTTCCTGTGTATAATATGGTAGTCTTTTTACATATTGAGGAAACTCTTCTTTATAATGATGGCTCTGCTCTGAAATGCAATGACCTAAAATTGTCTGAAGGAAAGGCATGCAAAAGCTAATTTAAATGTCAGCAGATTAACAAAATCTTCAGCATACTTAAATATTGGAAATGTTATCAAACAGAAATGAATGTTGTACAACAAAATACAGATCAGTTACTTGAGGAGCTGCCAGAACTATTTTCAGAGGTAAGAGTTGGATGATGCTGTTCAATGCCAAATTCAGTTTCCTCAGCTTGTGCGGAAATCTGTATCTCACCGGCCTCCATGGTGTTGTAGTAAGAATGAGGCCTCTGGACCAACCTAAGTTTGAATCCCCGATCAGTTTTTTATGAGGGTGTTCCCTTGCACAAGGGTCTTACTTGGCCTTTTTGAGTTTTGTGTGTCTCATGTAAAATAGATGGATAAGAGTACAGCCACAAAGGGTCATAGAGGGGTTTAAATAAGAAAGTGTACATAAAGTACGAGGTACAAGAATGTTCTTGGGAAACATTCGTTCCCTTTTGTACATATCCATACATACCCACATATGGAACTAAACTTGCAGTTGATAATGAGAAGGCCATATTCTAATAGTCCAGAGTTTATCAGTAGATGGTAAAATGGTCCTGGCAGTATAAAGATGCAATTCAGGAGGCTGACATCCTTTAGCTGTTTCTCAGGGGAACAGGTTTCCTGCCTCAATAGTCAGAAAGGAGGACAGTACCCGGTCCTCCTGGCCTGTTTGGGGTGGGGGTGGTGAGGGACGTTCCTATCTATCTCAGGGGGTCTTCAGTCCTGTGACCTGATCCTGTCACCTCTTTCGCAGCCCTAACCTGGGCTAATCACAGGTCTATGTCCCTCCTGCCCCCAAAACCTCTGACCTTCAAGATGCTGGCAGATTTTAAGAAAGACTGTTAATTACCATGTTCAAGTACACAGGAGAATTGACAAAAGGTAATGAATCATGAGGCTGACATTTTAAATATGGGAATAGTAGACATTTTAATAAATTTTCTCTCAGTAATATAATTTTTGGACCACCCTACTTCTGAAAAGATTCAAGCAGCATAAGAAAATGCAATAAACTGAAAATGTAATTATTTAGGTGTCCACTCTGAGAGCAGTGTTTAGATTGCATTTAAACTTTTTTGGTGGGGGGGAAAGGTTTGATGAGGATGTTTAGAGTAGAAGGTTCTTTACCTTTTAATAAATTCAGACGTCAAGGCAAAACCGAGCATTTTCTTTGCTGAACAAAGCAAACAAACTGACGTGGCTGTGATTCTCAGGCAGCTCCAGGGGGACAGGAAGAAGAGGAAAGGTGATGCATAAGATCAGACAGACTAATGGAGGGCGCCATTCATTCATTTTGGTTCTCACAGCGCATTTTTTGTTTGTGTCAAAACTGGCATAAAATATGAATTTGTTACTGATTATTATTTATTGCAAATTCAAAATTCTGAGGTCTTTTCATTGTAAAGAAAAAAGCAATCACAAATATGGCTCTTTCATTAGCAACAGGCTAGGCAATATTTGCTAACGTGTAAGTCTAAAGATTCAGTTCTGCAGTGTAGCCCAATTGTTCTCTGCATGGAAGATTACAGAAGAAAACAGGTTCCAGACCATCTTTTCTCCCTTTCATTTATTACCTGATTCTGAGGCAAACAATTTTAGAAAGAGTCCTTGTTGGAATAAGGAATAGAACCAAGCAAGTCATACTTTATGTTGTGTCATGTACTTATTACATGATTATTGCATAATTTTATGAATGGGGGAGGATCAGGAATGTATGTGTATAAATCTGTCTGTGTTTTGGGTCAACACACATTTCTGTGATAAAAAGTTCTGATTTCTTGTAATAAGTATCTTTCCAGTGTGATTTCGGTTGATTTATGTGGAAATCATAAATCCAGTGTGATTTATGAGGAAATTACTGTTAAACTAGCTTAAAGTTATAAGAAGACTCTGTACAGAGATATCATGCTTGAGTCTCCAGCCTGAACTAGTAAGGAGAGATTGATAAGAATATCTTTCTTTTTTTCTCTTTTTATAAATTTATTTATTTATTTATATTTATTTTTTGGCTGTGTTGGATCTTTGTTGCTGTGCGCGGGCTTCCTCTAGTTGCGGCGAGTGGGGGCTACTCTTCGTTAGGGTGCGCGGGCTTCTCATTGCGGTGGCTTCTCTTGTTGCGGAGCACGGGCTCTAGGCGTGCTGGCTTCAGTAGCTGTGGCACGTGGGCTCAGTAGTTGTGGCTCGCGGGCTCTAGACCGCAGGCTCAGTAGTTGTGGTGCATGGGCTGAGTTGCTCCCCGGCATGTGGGATCTTCCCGGACCAGGGCTCGAACCTGTGTCCCCTGCTTTGGCAGGCGGATTTTTAATCACTGCGCCACCAGGGAAGTCCACCTTCCTGTTTTAACAGAAAAGTCACAGAGTAAAATTAAAGCTGAACAGATCTTGTAGCCTGTAGTTACTTTTTTTTTAAAACAACTCTGATGGCTTACTAGTTAAAAGACCTTTTCACATTCAGACAGCATAGCAACAATTGTATCAGGAAAAAACTGGGTAGACTGGGAAAAACTAAGAGAAACAGTGATGGAGAAAACACAGCCATGAGCATCTTGAAAATAAAAGCAGCATCTTGAAAAATAAATGGAGCTGTTTCACTTTGCTCTTTTGGAGGGGTGCAGTTTCCAGATACTTATTTTATATATAAGAATGCATATACATTTTAAATGTAAAGAAAAGAAACGCCCAATTTCATTTCAAGAAATTATGTGTTGACTCCCATCGCATCCCCAGTATAGAGAATCTTGTATTTCTTTCCTAAAAAAAGGAGCAGGTAGGGAGAGAGGGCATAGCTTTCATGGCTCTTTCCTCTAAGAAATTTGAAGCTGCCTCCCTTGCTATTTTTTAGTGTTTTGCTCATGTTAAGTATACTTTAGATGAATTTGAAGATGCTGAATCATAAATAATAGACACAGTTACAAAGCTGCTGGAAATTTATGAAGTTGCCGGTTTGAGCTTCAATAAGGCACCAGGTCAGAAGCAAGTTACCGCTGCTGCATCCTCTGAGGCGAGTAGTTGTATACGGCCCTGCATGAACTGCAAAGGGCTGTGTAAACTGTGTTCTTCCCTAGATTCATAACTATGACATCAACACCAAGAACTGGGCTAAAATGTTTTCTTCTCTCTACTCAGAATGAAGACAAAACCCCATTGGCTTCTATCCAGGTGTAGAAAAATATATTTGTCAACTTTTGTAATAAAATTAATATCATGGATGACTAACCTTAAAATTAAGGTCAAGAATATGTACTTTGTTCCCCTGCACCAAAATCACTTCATATACCATTTCCACAAAGAATTACCTCTCCAGAGTAGGGAAATCACTTAAACAATTGCAAGGAAGCCTTTAAAAACTGAGCTGTTCTAATCGGATATTTAGAAGGGTAATATTCTTAAAAAAGACCTACTTGTTTGTTTTCAAAGAATGGGGAATTAGGAACCCCTTTTGAATACTTTTCTTCCCTCCCTCCCTCCCTCCTTTCCTTTCTTTCTTGCTTCCTTCCACTCTTCCTTCCCATTTAATTGTGATTTTTTTTAAAAGGCAAAATGATGTCATTACAGGTATCAGAGAACTTTCCCATAAACAAAAAATTTTCTAGTTGCTACGTTGAGTCCTTAATGCAGGCTAATATTTAAATTAGGAAAGTAAAGGTAAAGAGCAGAGGCATTTTCTATGCTCAGCAACTGAGGAACTCTAAGCATTTTAAGTATATTTTGATCATATTTATTAAGGATCAGAAGGCTGTTGAGAGCTAGTTTTTAAAAACCCTCTACGATCTAAAATAACCACCAAAGACCTTTTCATTTTGAAAGAATAAACAGGATTATGAGACTAGGTAACTTTTTCCTTGAGGAGCTATAAATGCAAGTCATTAGTAAAGTTCATTTGCTCCATTGAAATTCATTTCTTATAAGGTCTGCCGGATAATTATTCTTTCTAAACACAACAACAAAAACTGAACAGATGTTTAGGTAGATAACAAGTTTGATGGATAAGATATAATGAATCTGTTCTTTTCATTGTTTTTAATAAAAAAGATATATCTGATGGTAAGATTTCTTCAAGGTTCTTAATAGAATATGTTCCCTAGATTAAAGAAGAAGAGAAAAAGGTGGTATAGAACTTGATGTGATACTAGGATAATGAAAAATGTATCACTTAACAAGGTCTGCATTATTCAGAGTTATGCCCATGCAACTGTGTGCTCTAATCCCCAGCCAATACGTTGCTTGGTAACCAGTTACCTGCACACCTGCTCCGTAGCTATAAGAGACAGTGCATGTATGGTTATTGGTCATATTTAGTACTGAAGAAAAAGATAAAAATCCAACAAATATTAATATTTTATACAACAGTGTATCTTTTACCTTATTATTGCACTCACTGTTTAGCCAAAGATTTTTTTTTTTAAACAGAAGAGTCACTGCTTCCCATCACACTATCACCTCCCAAGTAGCATGAGAAAGGACTTAAATTCCTTTCAGAGCATCTGTAATCAACTCTGTTTGCTGCAGGCAACAGATGCTACCATTAGGACGGATTTTGCACTTCGGTGAGAGGGAAGGCTGAATGGAGAATTTCAGTTTATAAAAGATTCCAGCCCTGGAGGCAGAATCATTCTAGAATCAGTTTGACCATAAGGATCTGTCTACATGAATGCTTGATTAACACAGCCCTAGAAATATCAGTCATTGTGATTAGGCTGTGGCGTAGCTGGATTGTTCCTGATTATTTCCCTCTCAAGTTACAGTTCAGAACAGTTCTACCATTGATTGTGTGGCAATGACTCTGTAGGGAAGCCCTAAGAGGCAAGCTTTGGGACCAACACATGAAGCTTATGTATTTTTTTCCTGTTAGAAGGTTGATTGCACACTATGCATTTGAGTCTCAGGGCTACTAGAAAGGATGTCCCAAGGGCCTTAAAGTCATTTGCTCTAACTTCTGGCAGGATCACAGCAATTTATTTAAGAGTTGGAAGGTACCCTTAGGGATCATTTGGTTCTTTGATTCTCAGCCCTGCCCGCACATTAGAATCACCTGGAGAGCTTTTAAAACATACTGATGCCTGGGCCCATCCCCAGAACATTCCTATGCTAGGTCTGTGGTAGGATTCAGGCTGAAAGAGTGAAGAGCTGGACCAAGGCCAGGTATGTTATACTAATTGATGGCCCTTCACTTAAAGGGAAACATCAGAAGTGAAGAACACCTATTCCCTTTCTACTGGTTCCCATCCTTTTGTCCTCTTGTTAGCCTTAACCACTTGGTTAACCAAGGCCCCAGCACTGAGGCTCTCCTCTTTGGTATAGCTGGGGCTCTTGGTAGGGTCCTTCATGTGCCACTCTGCCTCTAGAGAAAGTCACTTGCTTGTGGACAGAGCCACCACAAGCTGCAAAGATAAGCCAAGGGGAAAACATACGTGGCATTTTGTGCAGGCCTAGCAGTTCAAAGCCAACTGCCTAACTGTTAAAACCAGCCTCATGGACCGTGTAAGCTGCTACACACCACCAAACAGCCCCATATCACAGGCTCCACCCAAGGCCGCAAATCATAGGCTCTACCTTCAATTGCCAACATGTCTTATTTCTCAAAGTTTCTGGTTCACGCACCACTTGTTGGGGGGGGTGGGGGTTGAGGTTATCTCCTCCAACTGTGAGCCTCCCTGCTCTGTGGAAATGCAGAATAGAAACTATGCTTCCGTATGCTTTCGAGGGCGGCTTGCCCTTGAGAGAGAGGGAAGAGGAAGAGGCGGAGCTACACGTGTCTCCTTTCTCTACCAAATTCACCATCAGACAAGTAGCTATAGTTTGAGGCGGGTGGAAGTAAGAGGACAGAGGGAGGCCAAGAGTTTTATTTTAACTGATGTCCTTTCATTTAAAAAGTTTTTCTTGTTGGATTATAGTTGATTTACAATGTTGTGTTAGTTTCAGGTGTACAGCAGAGTGCATCAGTTATACATATATGTATATCCACTCTTAAGATTCTTTTCCCATATAGGCCATTTCCTTTCATGTTTAAAGAAACATCAGGAGTGGGAAGGAGGTGTCCCCTTCCTGATACTTGTCGACAGCTGTCCTACTCCCAACATCCATCAGTATCACTGGGTTTTCTCTTACTCCACCTCCTAAGTATCTGTCTGCCCTTCCACTCTGTTTCCACTGCTACTGCCCAAGTCAGGCCTTTGTTTTCTCTTTTACTAAGATTTACATTCCCTTCATTGCTGGAATTCTGGCCTTTGTGCCCTGCCCCCCTTCTTCTCCCTCCTTGCCCCCAGCATACATACAAGCAAAACTGAAAAAAATCTGGCTTTCAGATCATCAGAGTAGTTATTTTATTGTACACATCTGATGATGTCACTCCCATGCTCAGTATCCCTCAGCAGCATTCCATTGCCTGAAAGATACTTTCTCAGCTCCTGTGTCTGGTGTACAAGATCCCTCACAATCTGATAGGTAGTTAAGCTTGTGGACTCTGGAGAAAGAATGCCTGGTTTCAAAGCCATTGACTAGCTATAAGTCCTTGAACTAGTAATTTAACCTCTGTGCCTCACTTTACTCATCTGTGAAATTAGGATAATAATAGTACCTATCTCAAAGGGAGACTATTTTGCAAGAATAAATAATAATCCGTGTGAAACACCTATCACTGTGCTTAGCGCATACTAAGTGCTCAAAATGAATCATTATTATTTTTCTTCTGCTTGCTTATCTAGCCCCATGTGTCCCACGGATCCCCCCTATACTAGAAGGCCCAGGCTTAGCTACTTGCTCTTCTCTGACCCTGCCGCTTTTTTGTGTTTCACCCATGTTGGTCCTTCTGTTGGCGTGCCCTCGCCCATCTTGATTGGCTGGCGTTGTCTCCTTTATTTCCTAGTGCTCAACCCAGCAGCAGGCATATATGGAAACTGCTCAAAATGTTTGTTGAACAAGTAAACATGCGAATGAGAAGGCTCTTTTCTAGGGGAAATAATTTCAAGTTTTGAAAGCTCTGCATGTACTGCATTTTATGGAGGAGCAACATATTTTCTGGTGCAATTCAGTGGAAGCATTAAATGAAAAAGAATCTTAGAATACAGATAATTGCTATTTTCACTTCAAACTACTTTTGAAAGTCTAGATTCAGAACTAACAGAGATTTTTAAAAATCTGTACTAACATATTGTGGGTGTGGGAAGGAAGGGGAGAACAATTCACATGTAACCTTTTAGCTACCTTCTTTGTTGAAATAGCTTTTCTAAAACTAATGATACAGCTGAAGAAATCTCTTTTAAATGAGTTGCGATGCACTAATCTTACTGCCCTAAGTTGGCTAGTCTCAAGGCAAACAGCTCTTGTCTACTGATCATTTAGAGCTCTTTTTTTCACTTTTTAAAAGGTCAATTGGTTTATTTCCATGTATTTAACAACAGTTTATAAAGCAACATTTTTAGAGCTGTCACTGTATTAATTTTTCATGGTTTTAGTAATTGTGAATTTTATATTTCCTTGGGAAGCAATTAATACATTTAGGGACCTGTCCTGGGTTTCATAAACACTTCCAATTAAAATGTATTGATTTGGCAGTCCTTTCTCCTTGGTGTTCCTTCACAAAGACCAACAAGCAATTTACGTGGCTTTGTCTAACCTGAATGTGAGCAAAGATGAGACAACTGAAGATACTACTTCTTTCTCCCTTAGAAGTTAATTAGTTCTATAGGTGTTATTAGCCTGTAAGCACCTGGAGGGCAAAGATAATGTCTTTATTCATTATTGTATCTCACCCAGGGTCTAGCTGAGGCCCTGCATGTGTTAAGGGAAACAATTGGCACCCCCAGCAGGGAATTTGCATAAATGAAGGCACTTTCCCAGTGGCCAGTGTGGAGCCCAGAAGGAGAATCGGCAAAGGTCAGGGCAGGAGCTTAGTGAGTTCCTGGGAAGTAGAACAGACTGCAACCTCGCAGAGGCACCTGGGATTAAGTGGGAGAATGGGGGCACAGCAGAGGAGCCCTTCCTAGAAAGACCAGGAAGGAAAAGGGGGATCCAGTCAGGAGACTTCTGGATGTGGTACAATTCCTTGAATACATTTCAGGTCGGAATCACCTGGAGGATTTGAGTGCATAGATAGATGTTTGCAGAAATGGGAAAGATTCCAATGTCTGGGCATAGGAGTTCCGGTGAGGAGTATTTGTGATGCTTTCTCACTGTAGGGTACGTGTTTGTGGTGTGTGTGTGGGGTGTGGCAACTTATCAAAAATTAGGCCACTATTGGAGCAAAGGATTTCTCTCAGAGGCTAATTCTTATGTATAAGGATCAATAGATCCTTATTAGCACATCCCTAAGGCCAAGTCAAATCCCGTGGAAATATAAATAAAATATAAACTATGTTATGCTCATCAGTAGTTTACAATCTAATTAGATGTGTAAAAAAGATCACGTAAGCATTGGAACAGTATACGATAAATGAGGAAATAGATAAGTTGTTCAGTGCATTCAAAAGAGAAAGTCATTCTGGGCTGGCATTATGAAGAGGTGAGACATAATCTGAGCCTTGAGGGCATTTACACAAGCAGAGAAGAGATGTCACATATGTGACCTGAGGGTGCAAACTCATGGGTTTTGAGTGAAAGCTTTTGGATGGTGTAGAAGATTCCTGTTGTGTGAGGAGTTGAGGCAGGGAAAGTTGGAGTGTACTTAAGACTCATGACAGTCTGGCCTTGAATGTCAGGTGAAGGCATTTGAGCTTCACCCGTTAGGCAGTGGAGCACCGTTCATGGTTTTTCACCGGGAACTGGCATGATCAGAGTCGCCCTTTAGAAGATTACTTTAGCAAAATAGTCCAGGCTGGGTTGAAAGAGATGACCCTGAAGGCAATGAGTCCAGTTTGGGGGTGTCAATTTCCTAAAACCCTGGAACACTGTATCATCTCCATTTATCTAAATATAATCTGGCCACTTTCAGGTCATTCTCAGCACAATGACATATAAAAAATAAAAAGAACTAAATTTTTACTACATTCTCTTGATCATATTGCATAATACATATAAAAATCTTTGAAATTCTCTTCACTCATTTAAAGATGAATTTTTTTAAAGATAAAATCACGACTCATACAGATATAAAATGAACATGTGTTAAAGATTTTATTTAACTCATTAAAGAGGAAACCTGTAAGATGTTACAAACAGTTCAAAGGAGAATCCAAAGAATGGATACATTTATAGATTAGGAATATTGAAGTAAATGTACAAATGGAGGTGAGACTGGATTTTTCCATGATAGGAAAGAGGAGTCAGATGAACTTCTATCAGATAGAATTTACATGTCTGTAGACAAGAACTGTTTGGAATAGCTAGCAGTTATCTACATTTTAGAGTTGTAAACTAGCTTAATGGCAATGAAAAGCTAAAATCAGATAATCTAGAAGGGTGTGCTGTAGACAATGCAGAATTTTCCATTGAAGCACAAAGTCTTTTTCCAAAAATTCCAAAGACTTACGTCCTTCTCTTTTTACCAAACTTTATCTCAAACGTTTATTTCAAGATGCCACCATCTTCACCCCCCTCACACTGGTCTACTTATGTTACCTCTGGATCAATTCTCTTTTTCCAAGAGCAGCTCCAGACCCTTTCCTTCTAGTGTAAATTAACTAATTCTTTCTTGCTTCTCTCAATTTTCCTTCGTTCACTACTAGATCATCTCACAAAGACAGAGGGTTCTCCTTCTCCTTAGAAGGAAGTTTGTGAAAACATGTAGTTCATATTTTCTCCATCACATCCACATAGTCGAATTTTTATGCCATTGTTTTGGACCAAAAATGTTTTGAGGTTGTGGTCCTGATTGCCACTTTCCCCTTAAAGAAAGAAAGAAAGCTGGTAAGAAAAATCTTAGATTTTCTTTTCTTATTCTACTATAAATCTCCTGCTAAGGGATCTTCTGGCCCAACCTTGTTTCAGAGCTGAAGCATCTGAGAACAGTTAGGGTAAATGCCTTCTTCAGTTAGAGGCAGAGATAAGACTGGATGTCGGGTTCCTTGGTCTAAGAGTCAGTTTTACAATGATTTATTGAGTGCCTACTATGTGCCAGGTCTTCTTGGAACTTATGTTCAATGTGGAGGAGACAGGCAATAAATAATATAAACAAGTAAATTATGCAGTGTATCATGTATACATTATATTGTATTATGCAGAATGGGAAAAAAGCTATGAAGAAAAATAAAACAAGGGATTTAAAATAGGGAGAGTGATATTTGCACAGTGACTTGAAGAAAGTGAGGGAGTGAGCCATAAGAATATATGGGGGAGAACATTCCAGGCAGAGGGATCAGGAAGTCCAAAGGCCCTGAGGTGGGAGTATGCCCGGTGTTCTTGGGGACCAGCAGGAGTCCAGTGTGGCTGGAGTGATGAGCAGTGCAGAAGGAGATGGGAGCAGGTTAGTGTGGGGAACAGGTGCAGATCATAGAGAATCTTGTAGGCCATTATAGGGTTTTCTGATTGAGGTGGAAAACCACTGGCAGGTTTTGAGTGACATTATCTGTTTTATATTTTAAGAGGATTATCCTGGCTGTTATGTTGAAAATAAACTGTAAGGGGACAAAGGACAAAGGGGAATCACTGTGGTCAGCAGGGAGGTCACTGCACTAATCCAGGAGAGGAATGACAGTAGCCTGGAGCCAGGGGGGAGCAGTGAAGGTGGAGAGGCGGTAAAGTAATGATGGAGTCAGTGTTGACCTTGGGTCAGTTTACTTCAATTATCAAAACAATTTGGGATATTTAGTAGTTTTCTAGGCATCTTGTTAGGGACTGGGATCCAGTTATGTAAGATCCAGTTCCTACCCCCGAGGAACCCAATCTTATAAATGTGACAACTATAAAAAAATATTAAAAACATTAGAATGCACTGTGGCAAGTGTAACAATAGAAATATGTTCAAGGTACAGAATGAGACCCCAAAAAGGAATGATAAGCAGGGAGGGCTTCTTCCAGGAGCTATATTTTGAAAAAGGAACAAGAGCTTCCCAGGGTGCCCTTCCCAGGTGGAGGGAGGCCCTTCAGGTAGAGGGAACAGCAAGATCTGAGGGGTAGTGCAAGCTGTTAAGCTGTTCACTTCTATTCTTGGCCGTGCAGTAGGTGCAAAGTGTTGCAACAAGACTCCCCAGCCCCTACTCTATGTGCTCCAGGAACAGCCCAGAGGCCCTTGTGGTTTAACATCTGTCTTGGGGGAAGAGTACCAGGCAGCGAGAATAGCCAAGTGTAAAGACCTAACATATAAACTTGCTTTGTGTGTTAAGGAACATCAGGAGGCTGGGGGCTAGACTGGGGAGCATAGCAAACAGACAGCTGAATGCCTGAATCCCTGGGAAGGCATTTAGGGCCATCAAGGAGTTCACCTGGAGTTTTTCCCAAGGGAGGGAGAGCAAACTTTCATTTTTTGAATTGAAAAGGAAAGTGGCGTAAGAGGGGTGGGGTAGCCTCTTAGAATTCTAGAGAGAGATAGAGATTTGGATATTTTCTGAAGTATAAGATACGAAGGTGTCATGTGGTAGGAAAGGGGCACATGGACGCTTGGATGTGGTCGGTCAGTAAGCCCTGGCAAGTGAGCGGTGATGCAGTTTCTCCCTGGCCAGTCCTGCCGTGCACGGAGAGCTGCACTGCGAGAGGTTGCAGAGGGCTGTGGTCAGTAGGAGGAGTCTGGAGTCAGGCTGATGGGTCAAATCCCAGCCCCACCGTTCACCCCGGACTAGTTGCTTAACCTCTGTGCCTCGGCTTCCGCATCTGCCAAATGGGGCTGGTAAGGTTAGCGCCTGCCTCGTGGTTGCTATGAGGAGTATGTAAGTAGATGTTGAAAATCGCTTACAACAGTGGCTAGCACATAGTCAGTGCTGTGTAAGTGTGCGCCATTGTTATTCCTACCCTCTGGGATCAGCAGTGCCTAGGGCCTGCGACGGCCTTGACAGAGGTATTCACAGTACGCCAGCCCCGTGGACTAAGACGAGGCCTCTTCCTGTGGGCGCCCTGCGGTCCTTACAGAGCTCAGCAGAGGGAGGGGACCGAGGCTAGGACCCTAATGCCTGGGATTGGATTTCTCATCAACCCTGGCAAAGAAAGGCTGAGCCAGTTTTAATTTTATCTAGAAAAATAAAGAAATGTGATGTTTCTTAAGTGTATCATGAAGCAAATTCATAGTGGTTACGTGTGCTTAGGGAACTATAAGCAGCTGTAAATTGCTGAAAGATAGACTCTGAGGTGGGGGAGGTGGCAAGTAATGGTTGAAAAGGTAGGTGGGGATCAAGTCAAGATGGACCTCAAATGCCCTTCTAATGACTTTGGCCTTTATTCTACACATGCTGGGAGCCAGAGAAGGATTTTTAAGCAGAGGTGACAGAATCCGATTTAGATCTTTAATAACTTTGTTGGCGGCAGGGGTGTAGATGTAAAATTGTCAAGAGAATTGGGAGAGAAAAAGCAATCCAGTTAAAAGGCTGTTGCAATAATTCCAAGGAGGAAGAATAGGGGCCGGATTAAGGTATTGACAGCAGAATAAAGAAGATACAGTGGAGCTGAGACATATCTAGAAAACTTGGACCTGATATTACAGACAGAGAAAAGTCAGGCTTCTGGCTTTGGATATGGGGAGACCAGGGGAAAGAACAGATTGGGCAATGACAGTGAGTTCCATTTGGGTTCTGTTAGCTTGTGATGCCTGTGTCCAAGTGGAGGTGTCAAGATTGGGCCAAGATAGAGGGATCATTAGGATGGAGGCGGTTAGGGGGGAGTGGAATTGCTTAAGGCAAGGCAGTAAAATCAGAAAAGAACCCTGGAAACACCAGAGACTTTGGTGAGGATCACTGGGAAGAAATGGTCAGATAGATAGAAAAACAACAGGAGGGGTAATTGCCAAGGAACTAGGCAAGGAGTTTCTTGGAAGCCTCATTATTAAATGCAGAGACTTCAAGAATAGAGGGCTTTTGCTGATACACATCAGTAGGTGAGCAGAAATAGTTTTGAAGTCAAGGGAACAGCAAGCATGGAGGATGTGGTGAAGGTGAGTGTGGACCATACTTCGAAGAGATTTATGAAGTAAAGATGAGGATGGTAGCTAGAGGGGCAATGCTGGGTCAAGGAATATTCCTCTCCCAGTTCTCCAGTTTGTTAGAACTTATTAAATAGGCCACGAGAAGTTCTCAGCGGAGAGAGAACATTGGAGGATTCATGTGTATACACTTTAAAGGCTGGGATGTATATAATACTTTTAAAACTCTTTCTCTAAAGCAAGTCTTAAAAAATTATCAATTCAACTAGATGAAAAATTCACATAAGTAAGAAGACATGAATGGGATGTTAAGTGAAGACTCCCTATATTTAATTGACATTTTCCTCAAAGTTTGACGTTTGTATTTTCTAAAGTATGTTTTATTCTACATAAGTAAGGGACTCTCTGGCAGCTTCATCTCATTGCATGGCTGTGTGTACTTTGTCCCATAAACTCATTTTGAAACACTCTTTTAAATTTGATATTAAAGTACACAGTTTATCCTACAGCTCACTCAGAAAATTTTAAACCACTAGCCAAGTGCTGAACAGTGACGAAATCCATTTTTTCGATTCAAAAGGGCACATGCTTCACAGGAAAAAGGAATGGAGCTTTTATTTTGGCTAAATGGTGGGAACACTGTGGGAAGTATATTGGGGATAATTGTAAATATAGTTTTTCCTTGCATGATTGGATGTTAGATTGTTAGTTAGGAATATTCTGAAACAATACAGTTATCAGCAAGAAAACACTCAGATGCTTCATTGCGTTCAGTGGTTTCTTTTATTAACTGTAACACCTGCCATTTCACAGCCTGTGCTTCTGTCTCCAGACACAAAGTAAAAAGGGTCCCACAATAAATATTGGGTTATTTAGGCCTCCAAGTAATACAATAACAATCAAACTGTGCACTGCAGCCTCAGTAATCTGGATATGTCAGGTAAAAGCGATTTTCTTCTTGTTGGAATGAAATGTATTTGATCTGAATTGTTCATTTAACAAATATTAATGAAGTGGCTTTTATGTACCAGGCACCGTGCTAGGATCTGCAGTTATGGTGGTGCCTCAAATGGGCAAGTTCCCTGGCCCGGTTTCGTATACCAAGGCAATACTAAAAATTAATTATATATGTGAATAATGAAAGGGAAACCACAGCGGGTCATAGTGATATTCAACAGGCAGGAATGTTGACCTAGATAAATCAACTCTGTTTACCCCTTTACATGGTGTAGGTGAAAACATTGACTCTCCATTCCTGATGTTTCCTCCATGTGGAGGGACACCTGTGAGACATCCCACCTGGCCTCTGATGCCCCTTCACTCACCCCTCCCTAGGGAAGGAGAGGAGACCGCCGTAGAGGTGAGTTCAGCAGAGGACCCGGGCACACCTGGGTCAGCCTCTTCCCTTTCCTGATAGGGACCATTTCTCAGCCAGATCTCCAGGGGTGACTTGCAGCTGCTGGAAGGTGGCTGAGTTCCCTATGCCCTTCTGAGTACTGGCTTTCAGTGATGAGTGTCAGGTGGCAGACATGGACTCTCCAAATAATGGCCTTTCTCATGTTGATCTTGAGGCCAAGGGGGAAGGTCATGAAGGAGCTAACCCCTTGGATTTTATTTTCTTGACCATGAGTGCCTTAGGATCACGACCAGTATGTAGTCTGAGTTTGGCTTTGGATTGTTAACTACAGTTGTGTCTCTCTGCCCGCACCGCACCCCCTTGCCCCTGCCATAGCAAAATCTGCGGATGCTCAAGTCTCATATAAAATGGAGTGGTTTTTACATATAACCTATGCATATCCTCCCATACCCTTTAAATCATCTGTAGACTACTTACAATATCTAATACAGTGTAAATGCCATGAAAATAGTTGCTGGTGTGTGGCAAATTCAAGTTTTGCTTTTTGGAACTTTCTAGAATTTTTTTTCTGAACAATTTTAATCTGCAGTTTGTTGGTTGGTTGAATCCGTGGCTGTGGAGCACCAACTGTATATAAGCTCTGGCCATGGACTTAGACTTTCAGGACTGAAATAGCGTCTTCACCCATAAAGAAGCGTTAGATTTCAGGAAAGAAAGAAAGAGAGAGAGAAGTAAGAGAAGGAAAGAAGGAAGGAAGGGAGGGAGACAGGGAGGAAGGAAGGGAGGGAGGGAGGAAGGAAGGAAGGGAGGGAGAGAGGGAAGGAGGGAGGAAGGGAGGGAGGGAAGGAGGACGGAAGGAAGGAAGGAAGGAAGGAAGGAAGGGAGACTGGCTTAATATAAAGAGAATATGCCATGGTCTTGGGTTTCAGTAGAGAAACAATTCGATGGAATTTTTGCAGATTGAAAGTTCAGGAAGACAACCTGGACTATATGTGGGACACCTTAGGAATCAGGTTTGCTTAGGAAGTCAGGCAGGACTTGGAGTGGTCTGGAAAACATGCGTGAGTTTTGCTAGCAGAGCAGGAGCAGTGGAGGAATAAAAACCAAGAAAGACAGATTAACTAGAGGAAAAGAGAGATTCCTCAAATAAAAAAGAGTTATTCCTGGTCAGACCAAACAGACATGCATAAGAACAGTAACATTGAAGGCTAGGGATAGATACAAAAGGTAAAGTGAGGTTCTTTCAGATCTACCTCTTCCTAATGAAAGTACTAGAAAAGGGAGGCATTCGTTCAATAATCATTTATCATATGTTTTTTCAGTGCTTCTTATGTGTCAGGCACTGATCTTGGGTATTAGAAATATATCAGTAAACAGAAAAGATAAAATCTATCTCTGTGGATTTTACATTTTAGTAGGAAAATCAGACAATAAACATAAATTATATTGCATGTTAGAAAATGATGAGTGTTATAGAAAATATGTCATAGTAAAGGGGATTAGGAGTTCCTAGGAGGTAAAGGGTGGTGGTGGTCAAGGTGGGCCTTATTGAGAAGGTGATACTGGAATAAAGATTTGGGGGAGGTGAGGGAGTGAGCCATACGGTTTCAAGGAGAAGAGCATTACAAGTAGAGGAAACAGCCAGTGCAAACACCCTGTGGTACGAGTGTGTCCAGTGTGTTTGATGAGGAGCAAGGAGGCCAGTGAAGTAGGAGTGGGGGAAGGGGGCAAGGGGAGGAATAGTAAGAGATGACCTTAGAGAGGTAGCAAGAGGCCATATTGTGTAGACCCTTCAAAGTCATTGTAAGGACTTTGACTTTTACTCTGAACGAAGAATAAGGGAGGCCCGCGATTGTTACAGCAATGCAGGAGAGGGATGAAGGTAGTGTGGAATAGGTGGTGACAATGAAGATTGGTCAGCTTGTGGATATATTTTTGAAGGTAGAGCCAAAAAGAGTCCCAGATTGAGTGGTTGCAGGATATGAAAGAAAGAGAAGAATCAAGGATGACTCTAAGGATTTTGGCCTGAGCAACTGGAAAGATGGAGTTTAGAGTTTAGAGTTTCAGTTGTTATTAGATCAAAAATGGTGGCTGGGGCCCAAAATATCTGGAGAAGAGGGGCAAGATCTTAAAGAGTTCATTGGAATGACTCCAGCCACGAGAGACAGTATCCAGGAAAGCATTAAGAAATACTTTCTTAAAGTTACAGACAGAATTTGCTCCAAAAGCCATTGTGAATGTACCCCCTCCCCTCTCCCTCAAGAATTTTGACAGCTATACCAACTGGTTACAGATAATCTGGACAGATGTGAGGAGAGAAGACCAGGAAGATCAGTGTGAAATACTCAAGGGATTACTGGGTGTTTCAAGGTGATGTGGTGGTGGGTCATATGCTCAATAACTGTATAGAATTAGATGTAAGGATGGTACCTGCAAGAGGAAACATTAATGGGGAACCAGCTGGATGTTAATAGATGGAGTCTGAGTCTGGGTTAGATGTTGATCTGATGAGAACATATGTTCTAGTTGGTATTATTCCGTTAGGGAAAGTAAAGATTAAAAAGATTAAAGAGATAGACAGGATTTGTTTGAACGAAGAAGCCTACTGGAGGACTCAAAACTCGTGGACTTGATAGCTCTCTCTCACTTTGGGAGACCACACTAGACTCTTTAGAAGAACGTTAGAAAAACAGATGCCTTGACCAGAAAACGAAGGGGTAGTACAAGGAAAAGAGCCATTCAGTTTCAGAAAACTATACTAGACTTACTTGCATTGGGACAAAAGGGGCCAATTCAAGAGATTAAAGCTGTTACAACCTCTACTTAGTCCTCCTGAATGGGATAAAAAGGCAGTGCAGGAAAACAACTCCAGAGGCATGCCTTCCTTCAACAAAAGATGTTGTATGTGGGAATGCTACTTTGTCTAGAGTATTCAAAGGCTTGGGAAAGACTGTCTGGGCATGCCTGTGGCAAAGGTGTTGATTGTCACTGTGCTGCCAGGGGCCTAAACTGCGGGAGCTTCAGTTCCGGAATCTGCTGAGGGTGGTTCTGCAGCTGAAACAAATGTGAGTTGAGAAGGAACGTCCCCAAAGTCAGTCCCCAAAACTCAGATCAGAGCAGTCCTAAGTCACAGGACAGAAGATGTCTGCTTTTGGGAGACATTGGAGGAGTGGGGGCCATGCCACCAGTCAGAGCCCACTGAGGCACATGGGGCTAAAAAGGAAGATGGGCGTTAGGAGGTTTTGAATATATTGGATAGGAAAGAGAGACACTTCTCAGCTTTGCTAGAAGTCAGGATTGTTTGCTTTGAGAGACGATATATTTGTCTACTGGGATTTTCCCGCAGATATGGCCAAAAAGATGCCTTGAGTAGTTCCCTGATGGGCAGTTTCTCCCAATAGAGTTAAACGTCATGGGCTGTATAGTTTGGACACCTGACACATGCTGGCTGATATCCTGCCAGGCTAAGACCCAGATATTCTTCACCTACTCTTCTTCTGTCAGGTGGTACCGAGTTTTTGGCAATACTAATAAGCATTTGGTTCTGGGCCTATAATTTTGAGAAGGATAAATACATTAGTAGTTGAGGATTAGTTTCTTTGCTGAACTTGGCAGATGTGCAGCCAGAACTGGGATTCTCTTGTAAATCCTATTAACTTTTTGCACATAAGATATTTGTCTTTGAGGTCTTGAAGAGTCATAGCCTGGTCTTTCAGTGTTAAAAGAGGTAATGTGGGTAGAGCACTTAGCACAGTGAGAATAGTATTGAAAATTATTATTAGTCAATAGAATGGCTCTTTTACGTAAGGTGATTTTTTGGTTGTTGTTTTTTTTTTGAGTTTTTAAGTCTGCCAAAATGATGATAGGTGGGACTGGAGAAACTGGAGAGAAAAGTCAGGCCAGATCAGACCGGACCTTGCCTCGTGTGCCGAGGAGTTTAGACTTTGTCTTGAATGACATGTGGAGCCATCAGGAGTTTGAACAGGGGAGTTTGGCGATAAGATTTTGTCTTAGAAAATCACTCTTGCTGGACGGTGGAGGTTGCATATGGGAGGCAGGCAGGGCGATCAGTAGGGAGTCCATTGACGTAACAGGTGAGACATGGCAGTGGCCTTCACCCAAGGTAGTGGAGTGGCAGTGACGTGGGAAGAGGTGGAGACCTGATGGCCTCGGGGAATGGACGTGGAGGTTGAGGGGGTGTCATCAAGAATTAGTTACATGCTTCTGGCTTGAACAACCGAGCAGATGGTGATGTCCTTCATGAGGCAGAGAACTGGAAAAACCAAAACAAAAGGAAGGCACTGGTGTTGATAGTAGTAAGAGCCATGAGCATCATTTGAGCCCTTTGTACGTTTTTTTGAGAATACATGGATTGCCTTGTTGAATACGGGCAACAACGGAATGTGGTAATTACTATTAATACCTGCCTTTTTACAGAGGAGGCAACCCAGGCTCAGAAAGGTTAAGGAACTTGCCCACATCTAGTAACTGGTGAAACAAAAGTCTGGAATCAGGTGGATCTGGGCTCAAATCCTGGATGGCCAGTTGAGGGAACTCGGGCATGTCCGTTAACTTGTCTACCATGGAGAGAAGACCTGCCAGCTGAGACTCAGTGAGAGGATGTCTGCAGGGCCTCCAGCACAGTGCCTGGCATGAGGCAAACGCAGTGAACAGTAGCTGTCACTGACAAAGTGTTACCAGTTATTACCCTAAGCCTCTGATCTAGGAATGATAAATAGTCCCATTTCATAGGCTTGCTCAAAAAGGACAGTTATTTTACTTGTTTGTGCCACGTCAGGAGGCTAAACGAGTTTGTCCAATTTCCAAATCCATATTCTTTTTAATACAACAGGCGGTACTGAATTTTCTTGGTAGTAAAATGATCAATAATCAGCTTTATAATGTCTTGAAAAGTCACTAGTCTCCATGAAGCTAGGAACTATGTGTGTTCCCTAGCTAATTTTTGCATGTGTGGCCGGGTTGTAATTTGCATCTTGAGGATTCCAAGCTCTTGATCTGTTATTATTAGTAGCTGTAATATGTTACAGTGACCTGGGTTTCCTTTTCAAGAGGTTGAATGTAGATGTTCCTGCCTCTCCTCCCCTTCTGCACCAGTCCTCTCTTGCTTTGTTACATTTCCATTTCCCAGTAATTTTTCAATATAACTTGTAATAAAGCATTAGACATCTCTTCTATTATTTATTTATTCTTTCAGCCAACATTTACTCTGTGCCAGGCACTGTGTGGGAAGAACAATGACAAACGAGACAGGCTGTCCATCATAATGCTCGCAGACTATGAAGGAGACCAACGTGTTAGTGGACACCTGCAATCCTATGTTACCTGGTGGCATGAACAAGAGGCAGCGTGCACACAGAAAAGGAGCTGAATGATTCTGAGTATGTGTGTATGATGGGGGTGGGAGATGATGTAGAGGAGGGCTGTCACAGTAGGCTGAATAGGAGGGGTGTCATTTGAACTGGTTCTTTCTTAAAGAAACGTTTGTGGGTGCAGAGGGAATAGAGGCATGAAAGCAGTCAGTGGATGGACTCATATATCTTAGAGCAGATTGCCTATTAAAATCATGTGGGAGTCTGTAAAAAACCTCAGTTCTCAGGCCCCACCCTAGATGCACAGAAACAGAACCTCTGGAGGTGGGGTCTGAACACTGGTGGTTTTCAAAGCTCCCCAGGTGGTTCTCATATGCCCTCAGCATTGGGATCCACTGCCCTGGAGAAACTCCAGTGCAGGAGCGCAAAGGACTACAGTGTGTCCATGGCAGCACTGTTAGTAATAGCAACAAACTCTGGAACAAAACAAAACAAACAAATGTGCCTTGACAGAAGACAGGATAAATCGTGCAGGTCATGCTCCCCACTGGAATTTAAGCGCTGTGAAGGGAGAGTGTGTCTGTGTGTTCACTGCTGCATGCCTAGCACCGAGAACAATGCCTGGTACATAGTAAGCACTCAGCTCTTTTTTTAGCAATGAATGTGGTGTATTTATATAATCCCATTATGTGGGATACCAGATAGCTGTGAATGATGAAGCAGCTGCATGCATCGACATGGGTGGATGTCAGAAGCATGAATGGGAAAGGTGAAACAAAAGAATCACCACAGTATGATGCCCCTTTCTAAAGTTCAAAGTCAAGCAAAACCAAATAATAGAATATTTAGTCATATAGGCATTTGTGGTACATCTCTACATCAATACAAAAGAAGGCTAAAGAACCCAAATTCAGGATCGTAGTTGCAGCACTAGAGGGGTGGGAGCCCCAGCTTGGCTCTGGGGAGGAGCACATGGAAACTTCTTTTGGAAATGTTCTGTTTCTTAAGTTGGGTGGTGGTTTCGGGGGAATTTGTTTTATTATGCTTCATTCTTAACTTACATATATATTATATATATTCATCAAATATCCGAATATTCTGTTAAAGAAAAGAGAACTGATGGTAGTTGATCAAAAGGAAGCGGGTAGCTAACAGCAGGGACTGTATAGCAGCGATTAAGGGTGTGGCTTTGCTCTCTTCCTGGTTTAGCAGGAGCTCCTGATATGGGAGGCCAAGGGAAACCCCTGGCGTCATCACTGAGGTGGTGCTCCTTGGGAGGATGAGTGTATGCAGCCGCCTTGGACTCCTTGAGGGCAGCCTGCAGGGTGAGGGACCGGCCCCACCTTCTGGAGGGAGAATAGCCTGGAACCACCAGGAAGGTGAGGGGCCCCTAGTCTGGTGCTGATGAGGGAGCTGACGATGGACCTTGTGCCCACCCACTGCCCTAGGCAGCTGCTGGTGGATATAGGGAGGGGCTCTGCACACAGCCTGGGATTTTGTTCTGGAGTCTAGTCAACCCGCCTTCTCATTTACTCTGTGAACTTTGTAGGTGCCACCTCTCTGGACTCCAGCCCCCTCATCAGTATAATTAAGAGATGAGACCAGAGCAGTCATCTTCAAGCTGTGTCTGTGTCACCTTTTGAATTCCCTGGTGATACACATGGGTGCAGTTGAAAAGGAAGTCTCAGCCTGGCCACCCCCAGTCCAATCAGGGCAACTGCTCTTATGGATTTTATGTTTTGGCTCCATGTAGGATTTCATTTCAGAGGAGGGTTCTTCTGCTAAAACAAAAAGCTATGAAAACCCAAACAATTGAAAGTTTGGAAACCACAGGTCTAGATTAGTGTTTCACAAACATACCTATATATCAAATTATTCTAAGAAATTAAAAAAAATACAGACTCCCCAGACCTTACCCTTGATTTACTAAATCAGTATTTTTAGGAGTAGGATCCCCAGGGATTTTTGTAACAAGCCCCCTAGGTGTATATCACAGCGGCAGCCCATCTCTGGTCCAAAGGCTGGTTTTTGCAAGCCCCTGTTGTGCTGGAACCTTGGAGTTCTCCTCTAAGCACTAACATACTACGAGTCTGTGTTTATTTTCCTCCTGTGTATAACACCTTCTGTTCCATTTGTTTATTTTTTCTCCATTTCTACAAAAACAACAGCTTCTAAGAACCAAAATATCAAAACGAAGCTGCCATCCTATTTTTATTTTTTCCCCTACAAAATTTAGGGTTGTTTTTCTGGTTTTTGTGTCTCACCCGCCTCCACCCCTGAACATTGTGTATAAAAATAGGCTCTTTGTTTTTCCTACAGTGCCTACCGCTGTAGCTCCCACATGCTTTGGAAATCATGCCATTCAAGTTTGAACAGATACTAAGGGAGCCCAGGGAGTAATTTCCGTTTGCATCATTCTGGTGACAAAATATTTCCAAACTGTGCTCTGACATTGACTTTGAAATATTTCTCTCTTCCTGTTTGCCCCCACCCCCTGAAAACATATAAGCATGCTTGATTGAATAGTCCACTAGAGAGAGTAAAAGATAAGGCTGGGAACGCCTGCTCTTGAAATAGTGTCTGTGGTTAGTACCCCTTAACAAAGAAATATGATTCTTAGAAGGGCCAGTGAAGGGCAGATGAAAGAATTAAGGGAATATGTGGGCTGAAACATGGGGTCAAACTAAGAAGATTAAGACTTTCAGCCCACAGAGATGAAGGCTGCATGGGGAGATGATCAAAGTGGATGAAGCCATGAAGGGCATCAATATGTCTGAATTCACCAAATTCCAAAGCACAAGATTGGGCAGGGAGGACTCTTTGAAGCCTGAAAGAAGAGAAATTTAGGACAAATAGAAAAAAATCATTAGTTTACACAGTGAGTCATAAAATTTTGAACGAAGTCATTCCCAAGATATGGTCTGGGTTGAAAATAATAAAGGTTCACAGGAAGTGTAATATATTTATGAATTGTAGAGACACAGTGGTTTCCTGAGAGTGAATTATATTGTTCTGCGGCACCCCTTTGGCATTTTGTGTTTGGGCTGCTACCATGTCTGACATAGAATGCTAAGCTATGTTTACTCTGCAGGTGATCTAATATGACAAAATTTATGTCCTTATAGGGGGAACACCTTATTTAGTCAGGGGCCTTAAAACATTTAAATAATGGAAACAATTTTCTCACTATGTAGGGATTTCTTGCTTTAAGAAAACTCTCCATCCCATCTTGAAGACCATGGTTTGTCAGTTTCTGGGAGCTGTTTTCATTGACACAGGGAGGCTGGGGTGGGAATGAGACAACAATGTAGTGGAGGCTGCATTATGTAACCTCTAAACCCATTAGCAGGGCCAGAGAGGGCAAAGGCAGGAAGAGACTGCCACTGATGCCATTGTGTACCCCATGAGGTCTATACCAATGAGAAAGCCATGTGAATACTCCTCAGTGTCACACATGGGAATTCCTTCATGAGGCAGGCATGACCTTTCTGCTTTCTTATCCCTCCTCAGTCATGCAAAGGACTGACAGTTGGAGCAGACAGACAGGGGAACACTGTATCCTGAGATGTGAAGCCAGCCATAGAAAGAGGTGGAGATAAGAAGCGAAATCAAAGCAGGAACTGTTAGCCTTCTTTAAACTCTTTCCCAGATTCTAACAAAATACATCCATAAATAAATTATCCTAGTCATAGTACACCAAACAGCAGGACCCAGAGTTCATTCCTTCTTAACCTATCAAAATTATGCTGTATACATGGCTGAGTCATATAAGAAATTTAGTTAGAAGCTTGCTTGGTTATCTATTGCTGTGTAACAAACCACTCTAAAACTTAAGGGCTTAAAGCAACAACAATTGAATTATGCTCATGGATTCAGTGAGTCAGTAATTTGGATGGTTAGTCTCATCTCCACAATGAATGCGACCTCCAAATGGCTAGCGGCTGGAATCATCTCAAAGTTTCTTCACTCACGTGTCTGGCACCTGGGTGGGGATGACTTGAAGGCTGCTATCAACTGAAAATGTCAACCAGAGCACCTACATATGGCTCCTTTATGTGGCTTGGGCTTATCACAGCACAGCAGCTGGATTGCAAGTGGGAGAATCTGAAGATCAAGCAGATGGAAGCTACGTGGCCTTTTCTGACATGGTCTACTTTCAGAAATCATGAAGCAGTCGTCACTGTTGTTGCATTCTGTTGGCATGAGTGAATCACTGAGGCTGGCTCATATTCAAGGGATGGTATTAGTTGCCACCTCTTGATGGAGGACAGGTAAGGTTACATTACGGAAGAGCATGTGGGAGAGTAAATATTGTCTTAGCTTTTGTGGACAATGAAATACAATCTACTATCACAAGGGTATGTATGTGTGTGTGTGTATAAATAATCACCTTTTTTTCCTACCTTAAGATCTGAGAGAGGAATTCAATCAGCATCTAGATGATAGGGAATGCTTGTCATCTAGGATGTGTTTATTTGGGGGTGAGAAGAAAGTAGGGGATTAAGAGCAATATTTGCAACTTATCCATCTGAAGAGAGGAACTGGATAAAACTCTTCTGTAAAGGGTGAGCAAACAAATGAAACCAACATAGGACCTTTGGAAAGTTTCTGCAACTTGAAAGAAGGGGACCATTGTCTTGAGGATACAGATGGAATGTATACTTTGAAAAATGACCTGTTAAAAGAAACCAAAAACGTATTTCTGAAATCCTCTTTGGAGGGAAGAAAGGACATAATTGAGACAGAAAACAATTGCATCAGTTACCATGAAGAGAAAGTTGATGAGGACATGGGGAGGGGGAAGGGTAAGCTGGGACGAAGTGAGAGAGTGGCATGGACAAATATACAATACCAAATGTAAAGTAGATAGCTAGTGGGAAGCAGCCTCATAGCACAGGGAGATCAGGTCGGTGCTTTGTGTCCACCTAGAGGGGTGGGATAGGGAGGGTGGGAGGGAGGGAGACGCAAGAGGGAAGAGATATGGGGACATATGTATATGTATAACTGATTCACTTTGTTGTACAGCAGAAACTAACACACCATTGTAAAGCAATTATACTCCAATAAAGATGTTAAAAAAAAAAAAAAGAGAAAGTTGAGAGGCTCCTTTAGAATGCAGAGGAAATGAGATGAACATGATAATAGCAAAGTTGATCAATATGGAAAGCAGAGAATAGATGAGGAAACCATGAGTATCAGGAATTTCTGAAAATGAAGTCAGCACAAATGGTATCAAAGTAATAATAAAAGATATAAAGAAGAAAACTTTCCCAAATGGAAGAAAGACTGAGTCAGCATTTGATAGCACTCAGTAATTCCCACAGAAAATAAACAGAGTAAGACTTGCTTTCAGGCATGTCCAGGCAAAAAAAATGTTTGAACTTTATAGACAAATAAAAACATTGATACAAAACTCTGAATTCCCAAAGTTTTTGTACAGAGGAACAGAAATCAAGCTGAATTCAGACTTCATCTCTACCATATTAAACACCGATGATAGGGTAACCTCCATAATATAGAAGCACTAGATAATAACAATTATGAGGGAAAAAGTTTTGAACAAAGTATTCATCCAAGTTTTTATTAATGTGTAAAAGCACCAAAAAAGCATTATCTAATATACAAGGATTCAGAAAGACTATCACACTTGTATGATTTCTGGAAAATAATCAGCTGATGGCCTCTGGAATGACAAACTACACATTACAAGAAATTTAATAACAATTAAATGGATTTCAAATTTCATACTGGATTAACAAAGACTGACAAGTAGTTATAGGACAGACAATGCTGAGTTCTCAACTTACATAGGGAGAAGTGACAAATGAACTGTTTGCAGTTCTGGGAAGTAAATTGATGATTGGTGGAACAGAATGGAGAAAATTTCCAGCCATAATATTTGCAGAGGAGGTTGCAGCTGAGGAAGGAGCCAGTCTGCCTAGAATATTCCAATAAGAATCTAACCCAATTAAAAAATGGCCAGAGGATCTGAATATACATTTTTCCAAAGAAGACATACAGATGGCCAGCAGGCACATGAAAAGATGCTCAACATCACTAATCATCAGGGAAATGCAAATCAAAACCACAACGAGATATCACCTCACAGGTGTCAAAATGGCTGTTATCAAAAAGACAACAAATAACAAGTGTTGATGAGGATGTGGAGAAAAGAGAACCCTTTGTGCACTGTTGGTAGGAACATAAATTGATGCAGCCGCTATGGAAAACAGTATGAAGAGTCCTCAAAAAATTAAAAATAGAACACCATATGATCCAGCAATTCCACTCCTGGGTATTTATCTGAAGAAAACAAAAACACTAATTAGAAAAGATATATGCCCCCCTAGGTTCATTGCAGCATTGTTTACAATAGCCAAGAAATGGAAGCAACCCAAGTACCTATCAATAGATAAATGGATAAAGACGATGTGGTGTATTATCAGCCATAAGAGAGTGAAATCTTGCCGTTTGCCACAACGTGGATGGACCTAGGAGGTGTTCTTCTAAGTGAAATAAGGCAGACAGAGAAAGACAGAAACTGTATGATTTCATTTGTATGTGAAATCAAAAACAAAACAACGGGAAGTCCCTGATGGTCCAGTGGTTAGGACTCCACAATTCCACTACCAGGTCCTGGGTTCGATCCCTGGTCGGGGAACTAAGTCCCACAAGCCGTGTGGCATGGCCAAAAAAAAAAATAAATGGAAAAAAATAAAAAACAAAACAAATGAATAAACATAACAAAACAAAACCAGAGTTATAGATACAGAGAACAAACAGGTGGTTGCCAGAGGGGAATGGGGTAGGGGGAGGAAAGAAATAGGTGAGGGAGATTAAGCAGTACAAACTTCCAGTTGAAAAATAAATGGCTCACGGGTGTGAAATGTACTGTGTGGGGAATGTAGTCAATAACTATGTAATATCTTTGGATGGTGACATATCGTGATTAGACTTACGGTGGTGATCATTTTGAAATGTATAGGAATAACAAATCACTATGTTGTGTAACAGGAACTAACATAGTGTTATAGGTCTATTATATTGATACTTCAAAAACAAACAAACAACCAAACCTCACAGAAAAAGAAGTCAGATTTGTGGTTACCAGAGGCCAGGGTGGGGGGAGTGGGAATTAGATGAAAGCAGTCAAAAGGTACAAACTTCCAGTTATAAGATAAATAACTAGGATGTAATGTACAACATGATACATATAATTAACACTGCTGTATGTTATATATGAAAGTTGTTAAGAGAATAAATCGTAAGAGTTCTGATCACAAGAAAAAAATTTTTTCCATGTATTTAATTTTGTATCTATATGAGATGATGGATGTTCACTAGACTTATGGTGATAATCATTTCATGATGTATCTAAGTCAAATCATGCTGTGCACTTTATACTTATACAGTGCTGTATGTCAATTATATCTCAATAAATCTGGAAGAAAAAAAGGATATATACTTGAAGCTCAAAGAGAGCAGATAACTGAGAGAGTAGGAATGAGTTTGCAGAAAGCAGAGAATTAAAGGTTTTTTTTTTTTTTTTTTTTTTTTTTTTTTTTTTTTTATCACAAATGAGGTCTTTTATTAGTCGCCATTAAAAGTCTGATTTTTAAACAGATTCCTGGACTGGTGGCTCATATCCATCAGCTCGTTCAACTTTAGCACCTGTCTCGTCCCCAGTAGCTTTTCCAGAACTACTGCCTTCACCATGTAGCTCCATGAGTTTTCCCAATTCAAACTTGGGCTTCTTCAGCATTTTTACTTTTCTAACAAAGACATCATGGAGTGGATAAATAGATTGGCAGGCCTTTTCTATGTCTTTTCCAATGCTGTCTGGAATCAATTTATTGACCACCTCTTTCAAGTCATTTGTCTGCACCTCTCGGGTCATGATTTCCATCATCTTCTTGCGGATCTGGCGGACCTGCTGGTGCTGGGCATAAGAGGTCTTCCGAATCTGATTGTTGCGTTTTTTAGTAAAACCCACACAGAAGAGACGAAGCAAATATCCATCGGTAGTCTTGACATCAACGTGAGCTTCAATCATGGTCTGCCATTTTTTGACCATGGAGCACATTTTGTCACGGGTAAGATCCATGCCATGGAAATTAGTCAGGCAGTTTTTGCCCTGAACATCCTCAGTAATAAGCTTGAATTTTCTAAATGCAACTTCATCGTTCTGCAGATCAGCAAGGCTCACTTCAAACACACGACCCTTGAGGCCATCAGATGCGATTTTGGTTCCTTGAGTTCTTGTGACTAGTGTTTTCCCAATATTTCTTATATTGAACATAGCTGGTGCTTTCACATCATACCAATCTTTCTTAGAAAATGGGTCAACCACTTTCTTCTTGGCTCCCTTTTTACCGCCTTTCGTAAGGCGCTTATTCTTTCCGACCGCCATATTGCTGCTCCGAGAGCCAAAAGGGGTAAAGGTTTATATTTAAAGACTTGTTCATATAAGAACACATAGTCTACTTTCTCCTTCAGAAAGTCTAGCAAACAAACATTTTCCTCTAGGCAAAAACAACAACAGCAACAAAACAAAAACCAGAGTGTTCTTTTCTCAAGAAACTGAACACATATTTTTGGGAAAACTTGGCTATTAGTGAGGGTGTTATCACCCTGGAGTCAAGCCCTTCACATTCTGTCATTAAATTCTGTCATAAAGCTGGCTCTCACTTCCTCACCCTCTCACCCTAAAGGAAAGCCTGTGAGTCGACAAATTCTGCTCCTAGTCAGCCTTATATTTCAGAAGGTTCACAACATGGAAGAGAAAGTGAAAGATAATCATAAAAAACTGACCCCTGAAGAAACAGAGAATCCAGGGAAACAAAGATAATTTAAAAGCAACAACAACAACTCTACTATCCTCAGATTTGAGAAGATAGGGGGTGCTATTGTCTCCATAAAAGGGTAATAAGATGCTTGGAAAATGAAAAATACAGTCTCCCAAGACTGAAACAGGAAGAAATAGAAAATATGAACAGACCAATCACAAGTACTGAAATTGAAACTGTGATTAAAAAACTCCCAACAAACAAAAGTCCAGGACCAGATGGCTTCACAGGCAAATTCTATCAAACATTCTATTTAGAGAAGAGTTAACACCTATCCTTCTGAAATTATTCCAAAAAATTGCAGAGGAAGGAATACTTCCAAACTCATGCTATGAGGTCACCATCACCCTGATACCAAAACCAGACAAAGATACCACAAAAAAAGAAAATTATAGGCCAATATCACTGATGAACATAGACACAAAAATCCTCAACAAAATATTAGCAATCAGAATCCAACAATACATTAAAAGGATCATACACCATGATCAAGTGAGATTTATCCCAGGGATGCAAGGATTTTTTCAATATAAGCAAATCAATCAGTGTGATACACCACATCAACAAATTAAAGAATGAAAACCATATGATCATCTCAATGGATGCAGAAAAAGCTTTTGACAACACTCAACACCCATTTATGATAAAAACTCTCCAGAAAGTGGGCATAGAGGGTACATACCTCAACATAACAAAGGCCATGTATGACAAACCAACAGCTACCATCATACTCGGTGGTGAAAAGCTGAAAGCATTTCTCTAAGATCAGGAACAAGACAAGGATGTCCACTTTCACCACTTTTATTCAACATAGTTTTGGAAGTCCTAGCCACAGCAATCAGAGAAGAAAAAGGGAATCCAAATTGGAAAAAAAGAAGTAAAACTGTCACTGTTTGCAGATGACATGATACTATACATGGAAAATCCTAAATATGCTACCAGAAAACTACTAGAGCTCATCAATGAATTTGGTAAACTTGCAGGATACAAAATTCATACACAGAAATCTGCTGCATTTCTATACACTAACAACAAAATATCAGAAAGAGAAATTAAGAAAACAATCCTATTTACCATTGCATCAAAAAGAATAAAATACCTAGGAATAAACCTACCTAGGGAGACAAAAGACCTGTACTCTGAAAACTCTTAAGATGCTGATGAAAAAAATCAAAGATGACACAAACAGATGGAAAGATATACTATGTTCTTGGATTGGAAGAATCAATATTGTTAAAATGAATATACTACCCAAGGCAATCTACAGATTCAATGCAATCCCTATCAAACTACCAATGGCATTTTTCACAGAACTAGAACAGAAAATCTTAAATTTTGTATGGAGACACAAAAGACCTTGAATTGCCAAAGCAATCTTGAGAAAGAAAAATGGAGCTGGAGGAATCAGGCTTCCTGACTTCAGACTGTACTACAAAGCTACAGTCATCAAAACAGTATGGTACTGGCACAGAAACAGAAATACAGATCAATGGAACAGGATAGAAAGCCCAGAAATAAACCCACACACCTATGGTCAATTAATGTATGACAGAGGAGGCAAGACTATACAATGAAGAAAGGACAGTCTCTTCAATAAATGGTGCTGGGAAAATCGGACAGCTACATGTAAAAAAATGAAACTAGAACATTCTTTAACACCATACAGAAAAATAAACTCAAAATGGATTAAAAACCTAAATGTAAGGCCAGACACTGTAAAACTCTTAGAGGAAAACATAGGCAGAACACTCTTTGACATAAAATGCAGCAGTATCTTTTTCAATCTGTCTCCCTGAGTAATGGAAATAAAAACAAAAATAAACAAATGGGACCTAATTAAACTCAAAAGCTTCTGCACAGCAAAGGAAACCACAAACAAAATGAAACGACAACCCACAGAATGGGAGAAAATATTTGCAAATGACGCAACTGACAAGGGATTAGTCTCCAAAATTTACAAACAGCTCATGCGGCTCAATATCCAAAAAACAAACAACCCAATCAAAAAATGGGCAGAAGACCTAAGTAGACATTTCTCCAAACAAGACATACAGATGGCCAAGAGGCACATGAAAAGATGCTCAACATCGCTAATTATTAGAGAAATACAAATCAAAACTACAATGAGGTGTCACCTCACACTGGTCAGAATGGCCATCATCAAAAAATCTACAAACAATAAATGCTGGAGAGGGTGTGGAGAAAAGGGAACCCTCCTACACCATTGGTGGAAATGTAAAATGGTACAGCTACTATGAGAAGTTCCCTAAAAAACTAAAAATAGAGCTACCATATAATCCTGCAATCCCACTCCTGGGCATATATCCAGAGAAAAACATCATTCAAAAGGATGCATTCGCCCCAATATTCATTGCAGCACTGTTTACAATAGCCAAGAGATGGAAGCAACCTAAATGTTCATCGACAGATGAATGGATAAAGAAGATGTGGTACATATATACAATGGAATATTACTCAGCCATTAAAAAGAATGAAATAATGCCATTTGCAGCAACATGGATGAACCTGGAGATTATCATGCTGAGTGAAGGAAGTCAGAGAAAGACAAATGCCATATGATATCACTTATATGTGGAATCTAAAAAAAATGAGACAAATGAACTTATATACAAAACAGTAACAGACTCACAGACTTAGAGAATGAACTTATGGTTACCAGGGAGGAAGGATGGTGGGGAGAGATAGATTGGGAGTTTAGGATTGACATGTACACACTACTATATTTAAAATAGATAACCAAGAAGGACCTACTGTAAAAAAAGAAAAACCTATGTAGGTGCTTAGAAGTAATATAATTGTGTTTCTTCCATTATATATATATATGTGTGTGTGTATATATATACACACACACACACACACATATATATATATAAAGAAAACAGCAACAACTCCACTGTCCTTAGATTTGAGAAGATGGGGGTGCTGTTGTCTCCATAAAAGGATCATAAGATGCTTGGAAAATGAAAAATTACAAAGAATAAGGAAGAACACTTGGAAATTCGAGAGATGATTGCTCAAATAAAACATTCTCTCCATTGTAATTGGGAGAAAAAGTTGAGGAGATTTCCCTAAGAGTAGCCCGACAAGAAAGGATAAAAGCAGAGAAAAGATAGAGGTCAGTTAAGGTGAGGATTTAAAAGTGTCCAGTGGATGGATTTAGCAAAAATGAGGCCATTGGTGATCCTGCCAAAAATAGTTTCAGGGGAGCAATAGAATGAATACAACATAAATATCCAAATAATGTGGTTCTGTTTGACTGGCTTAAGAATATTGGTTCAGTGATTCAAAGTTAGTGGAAAAGAATACTGTTTCTCATCCCAAATATAAGATCCTAACTCATCCATATAGTTCAATGAATAATGACTTCACAGTCCTGAATTCTTACCCCAAAACTACCTTGTACTACATACCACATTATTTGTTAGTTCTGGTTCCAGGTGGGTGGCAGTGACCTCAGGTCAGAAACGAGCTGGGCCAAGGTTGTCCAGATTATTAATTTGTTTTTCAGGAATCTAGGTTGTATAACATTAAGGATCTTAATGGTATTGATAGTATTTGGTTGTAAATTGGTGATCTCTACTAGGAGAAGAACTTGTGAGTCATTTGATTAGCTTATCCATTACCGTATCATAATTTGGTACTTAATTTCTTATAAAAGCAATTAGAGAATTTTCTGGGAAGTAAGCATTTTGGTATTCTGCACATAAATAATAAAAACTCAGATAAATATTAGAAGAAACAAATGAAGATGAAGTGGCAGGAAAAATGAAGCTTAAACTACATTTTTCAAAGATTTCCATGAAGTATTCATTGACCTGAAAGTAGTACATCACCAGTCTCAGCATCCTAAGAGAAGTAGTAGCTTGCTATATGATATTATTAGATTTTAAGAGGGGAAAAAGTTGCCTTCTGGGTAAGAACTGTCTTGGAGCTCATTGTTTAACTACAAACAAAACATTTCCAGCTCTGCATGCTCTTTAACTTTGTACCATTGGCAGGAGGTAAAGTGATAATGGGGAATTGCTAAAAAAAGTCACTTTTTATGTAGCAAGAGAGCTCGAGACTTTCAGTCCTGTGAATTAAGTTAAAATGAATGGCTTCTAAACAGCACATTGGGTGACAGGAAGTTTATCAATGTTATGTCTCCTGAGGTGTTCCAGTAATAGTAAGTTTGGGCAGAATAAGCTTTTTCTCTAACAGTCTCCTTGGAAAGACCAGCAGTCTCCAGAGAGATTGGTTAATAAGTCAGTTACCTGAGTGTTGAAAATGAAATAGAAGAGGTAGGGGAATAAAAAAGGCTTTGAAGGAGAAAAATGTTAATTTAGCCAGTTCAGTGCTTCTCCTACCAGAGTGATCGTCAAGGCTGGCTAACCCACTGTCTGTGGTTTTACCCTGATTTCAGTTTGCATGATGGCCTCCATGAACACAGGATCTTGTGTTTTGGTCGTGCAGAGCTGTTATGGAGAAGACGGTGGATGTGAGACTCAGGTTTGGTGCTGGGAGAAGGCTGGAAATGGCCTTAGGAGGACCACTGAGGTGGGGATGCTGTCTGATTGGACAGCTCAGTGTGTGGGATGAGTTGTTGTTGGCAGGAACTACCCTTGTTCTGCTGTTGCTTTTGCAGATCTCAGTGGGAATCGAGGTAATGGTAAGTGGTATACCTGTGTGTTGCGATCTGACAGTCATCCCTAAAAAAGCATTTTAATTTTCTCCCGTGAAGGTACTCTCAGAGGAAACACAATTAATTGCCTTCGGAAATGCCTTGACACTTTGAGATCGTTGGGCAAATGGTGCTATATAAGTTCGTGAACAGTGTGTGCTTGCATGTGTACAGGAAAGAGCATCTCCTTGAAAAAAGCAGGGTTGTTCACCTCAAGTTTTATTTTTTTCTTTGGGATGCTGGAAAGTTCTGAAGCAATGCTCAGCAAGAGAGGATTGAGGTCTCTTTAAGTTTCACAGGCCACCGACCCAGCAACTCTCATGGTTTCATTTTACACACGTAACCCTACATGTGTTTACACATAGTTTCTCCAATTTTCTGGTAGCCCAGAAGTTAATAGTGTTGTTGTTAAATAAATGAATATATTAATTTTAATGTGAAATGATTTTTGAAAAAGCAGTAATGCTTTCTCAGGAAAGCTTCATGAAGTATTCATTTTTCTATCACCACACTGTAAATCTATTTACCAGTTATAATCATTTTAAGATTTAGTTTGTTTGCTCTTTGGTTATTATTTTGACCGAGAGGGCAGGGAGGAGAACAGGACATCATTTTATCAGCTCTCTCCTACCTTCTGCTGTAATGCCTTTTGCCCTGGGTCAGGCTTGCATTCCTTGCCCCTCCTCTCACCCTGGCCTGGACTCTTGCAAGTAGTCTCCTCCTAACTGGGCTTTTTACTCCAGCTTTGCCTCTCTGCAGATCCTCCAAACAAAAGTGATAGGTCTCAGGGTCCTATCTGATCATGTCAGTTCCTTCCATGATTTCCAGTGCTTAGAAGAAAATATCCAAATCCCATGCAAAACCATCATAAACCATTTTTACCTCTCTAATGTAGTGATTTTCAGCCAGGGTCAATTTGTCAGTTTTGCCTCACAGAGGACGTTTGACAATGCCTGTAGACACTTTTGATTGTCACTATGGGTGTGTGTGTGTGTGTGTGTGTACTGGCATCTAGTAGGTAAAGGCCGGAGATACTATTAAACACTCTACAATGCACAGGACAGCTTCCACAACAAAGAGATGAACAGTCCAAAATGTCCATAGTGCTGAGTTTAAGAAGCTCTGCTCTTATCTAATCTGCCCATTTCTCCTGTGCTTCCAGGACTCCAATCACAGGGAACTACTTGCCCCTCATGAACATGCCCTGCTGCTTCTCTTGTCCTCGTCTCTGCCCATGCTGTTCCTTCTGATTGGAGTGCCTCCTTCCCCTTTTACCATCTGGACATTCCCGGGCTCTCATAGTACCTTGGGTATCTTTCTAATTTGTGCTTATGTTGCACTGTAATGTTGGTTTAAACATTTTTTTCCCCTTGTTCCCTACTGGGCAGAGCTATTCATGTCAGGCATCATATCTAACATCTTTCTGTTCCCACCATCGGGTACAGATCTTGGTGTATAATACATGTTCGTCATGCTTTTTGGATACTTGGCTAGATGCATGGATGCATAAAATCTGTATTTAGATCAGATGATAGAGTCCAAATTCGTTTATAACCCAAGGCTACTAATATTCCAGCTTGGAAATTAATTCTTCTTCTAGTACATTCCTTTTAGCCTCACCTTCTTTATAATTTTCTTTTGATGCTTTGACTGCTGGTGGCTTGAATGTGGTAGGTGATTAGTAACTATTTATTGAAGGAATGTTGGTCATAAGTCTGAGTTTAAACAAATTATTGCGTTGGGTAACCTTAAATTCCTTCTCTTTAGAAAGGCAGGAAAGAGATTTTTTTTCTTCAAAATTGATCTCCCTGGGCTATCTTGTTCCTACTCTGTTTCTCTCCACCTCAATGATCCTCCATACACCCCACTTCACCCACCATGGCTCAGCCCACCCTGGAAGCTTGGGTGCAGAACTGAAGACTGCAGGAGTGAGAAGGCCTAGGGGCCTCCCACGGATAGAGCTGACTTGATTCAGTTCACTCCACTCAAGGTTAGAACATTAAATCCCATCCTTACTGTGCTGGGAATGGCAGAGATTTATCTTTCTTCTGCCACAGCCTCTTCTCTAGGTTCTGTCCCCTTCAATTATGAATGTTGGTTCATTCACCTTGCTTTCTACTCTTAAATCCCAAGTGGAGCTGTTTCTATCTTTAGCCTCCCTTTTGTCATCTGGAAGAGAGTGGTCTGTCCAATTTCTTCTGAATGTCCTTTCTTCCTCTGGCTGGAGACATGGATCATTAAGGAGAAGTACCATATTTCACATTTGTATTTGGGTGATTTTCCATTCACTTGTCCAGCCTCCCCATTCTTACCTTTTTCTTTCAATATGGTCAGTCAGCTGTTGATAGTCCCTGGTTTTAGACCAATTTTCTTGTTCCCTGGCTCTTTCGTTTTTATTATAGATTCTGGTCCTCCTCTGTCTGCAACATAATTACTTTCTTTCTTGTGAATTCTTTACTTATTCTCCTGGACTCTTGTTCTTTGCCCTCATTCCCCTGTAGGTACCCATTAGCACTTACATCTCTTCCCTCTGAATTTACCATATTCTTTTTAGGTGTTGGCATTTTCTCACAGGCCTTTAACTTGAGTCTCTACCTATTGTACCTCTTGAGTATCAGATGCTTGGTGGTCTTAACCTTCAAGTTTTATTGTGTCTAGGAAATGGGGTTGGATGGGGGAGAAAGGGAGTATTTAAGGAAGAAAGAGGCGAGAGGTCTTCATTTCACTCTTACCAGAAAAGGGCAAGGATCACAGCGAGAGGGATTCTTTTCTATTAAACTCAGTTCTGGGTTTTGTAGAATTTCCTTTTCTTTCTCAGAGCCTTGATCTCTACTTTCACCCATAAGCAAAGTTTCAGTAATTTGTCTGTGGGATTTGAAAAAAGCAAAGCCACCCTCAGATAGCTTGCTATTGGAGTCTGTTCTGTACTGGGCATGGCATGATGAGAAACATACACTTCCCCACAGGGGCAGCCAGAGGGGAGATGTGTGTATTCAAGACTAATGGCATTGGATCGGAAACAGGCTAAGGAAGAAAAAAGTCAGTTTTCAGCAATCAGGAAGTTGCCCTTCCCACAAATATAAAATAAAACTGAAAATAAAAACAAGTAAACCCTTCTCTTTCCTCTGCTACAGGCAGACAAAAAAATGCAGAACAGCCCATCAAGAGCTCAGAAAGTAGACAGGCAATAAGTCACCACACGTCATAAACTGAGAGACAAACAGTGTATGCCAGCGGTTAATACAGAAGGTCGGCAGCCAGCATGTTGTAGAGGCTACTGACAGGAAGCAAATTATCCTCAGCAAAATGACTGATAATGAGAATGCATAAAGTGAACTCTGAAGTGCATTAAGAGAAATTTAACAAAAGGACATTTATGAGAAATGTAGTTACTCCATCATGGACCAGGGTGGAGTAAGAATAGGATGGCGAGAATGGAGGAAAAAAAGCAATTCAGATTGTATCAGAAGCACTGTTCCCTCCCCTCATTGGCTAAGGCTTTTCAGCAATTTCTTCCATAAGAAAGAACAAGGTGTTTCTTTTAGAGCCCTACTTTCTTTCCTTTATATTTGTGTGTGAATAAAGTTCAGTTGTTCTCAATGTGCTAGTTATCTTCATGAAGTTACAAGTTAACCTCACCTACAGACAGCTTTTATTACGTACAGTCGATCCTATTTCAGTCAAGAGTCTGGCATGCAGAATGGGAAGAGTGGGTAGCAGCACCTTTGCAGAAGATTGTCTTTACCAAGCCTCCCCATCCTCTGCTGTAAGTTCATTTATATAAAGTAAACCACCTCTAACCAGAACCCAATTAACCAGTATGTTTTAACAGCCCCAGCTCTCACCTCTACTCACTGTGGTTTTGAATATTTTTTAAAATTTTCTTCAGAAAAAGGTCAAATAGCAAGAAAATAGATGGTAGCGATACTTAGTACATGAAAGATCCTGCAAACTATTTGTGATCAGTGAATAAATATCCTGGGATTAATGTAGATTAAGTGCCGTCTCCTTTACATGATTTAAATCAGTAACTATGGAAACTCGTACTTGAAGTTTATTGTATTAAGCCTGAAGTGATGACCTCAGTCATCAAAGGAAAACTTAGCTGTGTTCTGGATTGTGAATGTACTTAGGCTGGAAAGGGCACTAATGCATCTTAGAAGGACTTGAAACAAAGGTCGAAGCAAAGGTTCCGAGAACATCCTCAATACCTGGTTTTTAAAACTTTTTAAATGAAAAATTTCAAACATACACAAAAGTAGAGAGGATGATTTAATGAGCTAGAGGTTCAGTTAGATTCAGGTTCAGTTTTTAGGCAAGACTCTTTCCTGGGTGGTGCTCTGTACTTCCTGTTGCTTCATGTCATGAAGCCAGGAGGTCTGGTTTGTCTCACTTGAAGTGATGCTCAGATTGATGTGTGGGGGCAGGTGTGTCAGCCTCATCCCTCCATTAGCAAGTTTTGGTTTCTTGACGACTGTTGTCTAGATCCATGATTTCATTGAAGAGCTTGCAAAATGTGATTGATCAGTTTTATCATATCTTCTTCATTTACTAATAGAGAGTTTTCCCATAAAGAAGAAATTTCCCTCATTAACTATTTGATTACCCTGAAACACAGGAAGTGTCACCATGAAGCAGGATAAATCCTGATTCATTCCTTTCATTTATCAGTCTTCAGAGTCATGTGTTGGGGCTCCAGCAGTCAGATTTGTGGCCACTTAACAAATGTGACCCAGGGAGTTTTTTTTAAACTCTATTTACTAAGGTCTTTGGTGAAATGCTTTTCTCCCCCTGTAATAGAATTATACTATTTTTCTTGGCTAAATGTAACCCTCTTACCTTCCCATATATACCCTGACTTCGTCAATAACTACTAAAAATTCTCAAACAGAAGTGACAGAGGCATTGGGTTGAAGGCAGAGTTATGGTTTTCAGGTTCATTCTTCAAGTATTTTATGATTTGTGTTTAATACAAGGACCTCCCAGACCTGCCATTGTGAGGGTAGCTTTAAATGTAAATTCTAGATGTTGAGAGGTGATGTATGGCCTCCTCCTTCCTTTGTGGCAGGCCTGTTGTAAGGACGTGCATGTGCACATGCTTATGATGTATGGCCAGGGAACTGCTGGGGCAGTAGCATTTCTCTGTGCTGGGCCTCATGCATCCTGGCAAGGGGGCCTTTGGTGTTGTCAGCGTGCTCCGTCAGTATTGTAGGAAGTAACAATAGCACGCTTCCATAGGAGATTTCTACGATACTGTAAACTGTCTGAAATAGGCCTAACCCAAGGAATCATCAGCAATACTGTAAGTGCTTTATTTTGGGGGTGGATTTGTACCAGGGGAAAGGAATTCTTTGAAAAAGAAAATAAATTTATTTATTTATTGCTTTCCCTCTTTTCTGTTATACCTTGGGTCTTCTCTGAATTCAGAGTTTGGTGACCACAAAATAGAGGAAGTAAAAAACTTAATAGGGTTTGGGTAAAAAGCTGGTTGAAATCTAATTCTTTGAACCTTTCAGGAAAAGGGCTAAAGGCCATACCAAAGATAACTTGGAGGATTGGGTTGCCAAATAAAATACAGGGTGCCTAGCTAAAGCTGAATTTCAGATAGTAGTTAATTTTTTGGTAGAAGTATATCTCAAATATTGTTTGGGACATAATTGTACTGAAAAAATTACTCGTTTATCTGAAATTCAACTTTAACTGGATGTTTCGTACTTTTATTTGCTAAATCTGACAACTCTCCTTGGAGGGCTCAGGGAACAATCTGAGAGTTGTTTGTGGTGCTGTGTGCTGAGCCTCCAGCCCTTTTATTATCTCAGGAAAACTCGGGGGAGTGCTAGTAATGACCATGAATATTCCTATACAACGTGCTGATATTCATCAGAGCAAAGCCTGCTGTTCCCTAATAGGTATACCTTTAATGGCCCTCTTACTGTATAAAAGTGAACGTCAGTAGGCGTAGAGCTTTCGGATTGGGGGTGGTCTGAAGACCCCCAGCTAATCAGTCTTTCCCACTGAGTGTCTTAGTTGTATGAGGTCATAGCTTGGGAACAGTGATACTCTAGAAGCCAGGGCAGTTTTCCTTAGATTTAACCAGGTGAAACGGATGTTAAATAAAATTTTGTTTAACTTGTTCAGACATCCAGTGAAGAAGCCAGTGTGAAACTTGCTTTTTTCATAGCCTGGTTATAGAACGGGAGAAAGTAAGGAGGTGTTGAATATCTCTTTGTTTTTAATGTCATCTCATGAAATAGATCAATCATAGCCTATATTTTTGGTGGTCTCTGAGAAATTTGTATCCAAGATTTCTCTGTATTCTCAGGATTATTAACAATGCCTAGAGGTATTCCTTTTTCTCCTTACGGTACACGTTGTTCCGTTGGTTTTTGTCGTCTGTGTTTACACCTGAAATAGAAGCAAGTAGATGGCTGCCCAGCTATCTTTATGTGATATTGAATAAGTCTCAGAGAGAAGTCTTTCTTGTATGTTGAAGAACTAAGATTTTACATAACTGAGCATGCAAGGCTTTATGGTTTTCTCTCTCCTTTTGTAAACCTTATTTCCTTTATTTCAACGTTGTGGGTCTCTAGGAGCTGCCATTTCTGTAAAACATGTCCACTTGCTCAGCCTCTGGTCCAGAGATGCTACTTAATAAAAACTGGGCCAATCATTATAGAGCTCTGTCCTTCACCCTTCCTGATCACCTGAGATATCTCCAGTATTATTCTAAAAAATAAATAAATTCCTTTTTTCCCTTAAGCTAAAAAGTTCAAGTTGGATTTCTAAGGTTTGCAAGTCCCAACTAATAGAACCCAGAACTAAATTTTTACAAAATATAGTGAATAAGCCTTTGGGTTACTTAAAAAAAAAGCAACAAATTAAAACCCAGCCTCCCCACAGCCTCCCCTTGAAATGTTTCTGTTTACACGTATTTTAATATTGACCCCAATGATGCTTCTATTAAAAAAAATTTTTATTGGAATATAGTTGATTTACAAGTGGTGTTAGTTTCCGGTGTATAGCAAAGTGAATCATTTATACATATACATATATCCACTCTTTTTTAGATTTTTTTTTCCCATATCGGCCATTACAGAGTATTGAGTAGAGTTCACTGTGCTGTAGAGTACGTCCTTATTAGTTATCTATTTTATATATAATAGATGCTTTTTTGATTATTCTTTTGAAATTCTTTTTTTCCTTTAATGAACTATCATATTTCATTATTTGTACCACTCTTATTACACTTAATTCATACACTGTTGTATCACAATTATTTTTGCTCACTTCTTTCTCCTGTACTTGAGAGCAGGGACCAAACGTTTATTCATTTTAGCAGCTCTTGCAATATCTATCTTGTAAGTCAAAAATAATATTTAAGTTGACGAATAAAAATGCTCATGGTTATTTTTAATGGGGTATAATAGAAGTTTAAGCTGTTCTATATCCCAGAGAAGCTATTAACAATAAAAAATTATTTTTGATTATTTAGATATGTACATATATGCATGTGAATGGTGTATTTCACACAAAACAGAAAAACTCAGTTTTGAAACTCTAACTCAAAAGACAGTGGAAAGATGTGGCTGGCTTGCAGAGAAAGGGAATATCGTCCACTGAGGTTCTCTGTGTGCTCTGAGATCACCAGCGTCTGTTGGTGACAGACATTGAGGGAGCTTCTTAATTGTCATGGACAATTGGAGACAATGAAAAAGATTCCCAATTATATTCTTGAGTTGCCTCTGGGAGGAAAGCAGAAGGAGGCCCATCAATAAAGTTAGGCTGTGGAATGGACTGGATTCCTAGAGGAAGACACATATAAGGGACTCGAGTAAAATCACCCCAAGGGAAGACGTCTGGGGGTTGACCAGAGTGTGCTGGTGGGGGTGGCAGAGAGAGTATGGCTCCAGGTACAGTACCTTGATGGGTCCTTAACCTGAGCCTCTCAAGCACCTGTGTGTTCTTGTGTCTAAGGAGGAATGGTGTCTCTGGGGGCCCAGGAACTCTGACTGTGCTTCATGCCATTTGGCTTCCCCCCCCAAAAAAAATTCAATTATTTAAGCTTAACTTTTATTTTTAACTCATGTAATGCTTACCACAGTCCTCTTATACACAACTGCCTGATCTGTAGGCTCCTATTTTTAATTCATCTTTGTTCATGGGAATGTATCTTCTAGCATATTTTTAGAATTCTTACATATCTGAGAATGTCTTTATCGTTACTTCATATGTGGATAACAAGTTGGTGAAGTAGAAATATTTAGATAGTAAGTTTTCCCTTCAAACCCTGTAGTTGTTGATCTATTTTTCTGAAGCCTTTACTGTAAAGAGGAGAAGTCTGAGACCAGCCTGATTTTTTCCCTTGTGGATCACATTTTTTTTTTTCTACATGGAGTCTAATACGATTTTTTCTTCTTTAACCTTGTAATTCAATTTTTTTTAGCATGTAATCTTAGTTCTTAATTTTGCCTAGAACGTAATAAGCCCATTCCGTCTACTCAAATCATTTTTTTCTAGCTTTGGAAAGTAATTTTTAATCATGTCTGGTTGTTGCTTCTGTTTCATGTATATGGGTTTCTTTTCCAGAAACATTTATAATTCTTAGATTAAAATCCATGTCAATTATGATTTTTTAAATGTCTGAGGGCTGCTTTTGTGCAGAGAAAAAGGCTATGCTGTTATTCAAGGTTTTAATTTGGTATTCACTTTATTAAAGGTACAGTTTTTTAGAAATCCAGTTTCTCTCAAACCTTTAAGTTCACCTTACACACCTTATTATTTGATTTATGAATCTAGTAAATTTTAACAATTGCTTTCAAGGGAGCCTTTGAATAATGTTTGATCAATTTAAGTTGAACACATTCAACTCCCAAGCAGGTCCCTTTACAACTTAGTTAATAAAATCCCCTTAAGTATTTAAAATCCATTTATACATTTAATACATTCAGTTTTCTTTTTCAGCTTTTCAAATGCCTGACCTACCAGCCAAACCTTAACAACGCCAGTAAATCTAATAAGTTAACCTTAAATAACGAATCACATGTTCTCCTGGCCATTCCGATACTTTCAAACTTGATTAAATTCTCTAAATCTTTCCACTTAAAGGTAAAAGTCTAAAATCCACTACTCAATTACACCTTTTAAATTGGAATCCCAAGGCTAATCTGTCATATTCACTGATATGACATATGCTCTTAAACATTAAACCTCTTTATAAACTACATACGTAAATATTGCCCCATGATTTGAAACCAGTTCCTAAATGTACCATAAAAGTATTAATTCTGTAGGTTTGATTTGCTTTATCATTTCTATATTTAATGCAAACTTCCTGGAGGGAAAAGAGACTTACTTGCTAGATTTTATTATGTGAAATAAATCAAGGTTGCCATTCTAAACACGTTGGAGTTACCATTCAGGGAGACCTGGGTGCTGTGTCCCATCAGTTGGCTGAGAATGCATTTTGGCTGGAGATTTTTGACTAGGATGCATAGGGTCTAGGGTGATAGCATAGTACAGTTGTTATGACAACAGGGGACTCCTAATCCACTGCCTTTAGATGAGGTTTTTTCCTTCTGGTTTGAATTATGCAATTCAATTTTTTGGATTTGGGTAGCGGGGGGATCTTGCACCCCCCCCTAAGTATTGCAACTAGTTCCAAAAGTGCCTGTTTGGAATTTGTATTTCTTTAGCTTCTTTAAGTTATTTTAATGTATTTCTCTTCATCTCTAGGGCCATGTATATAATTCTGTCCTCTGATTTGAATAATGACAACAACAGCACAACAACAACTGACTTACAGAGCATTTGCTATGTGCCAGATGAAGTGCTTTACGTAACATCACTCTTTTCATCTTCACAGCAGTCCCACGAGGAAGGAACTATGATTACTCCCATCTTATAATTTAATTATAAATTTAATTTTTTAGTCAGAAAGAAATAAAGTAACTTGACCAAGGTCACATAGCGATGGATCCAGGATTTCAATCCTGGCAGTGTCTTTGGGCTTACTCACTATGAAATGCAATTTCTCTCTCTGTTGTAGCTAAAATCAAACAGGCCTTTGAGTCCAAACCCTTTAGAGAGTGGCCTTTCCTAGGTTCAAGTTATGCCTTTAGTTTTACAATACAACTACTAAGATTGTAGTTAACTTCCTTCCCCTTCTTTGCTGCCTGATTGAACTCCACTCATTTACAAGCTCTTCATGCAGATGAAGAGCCACCACTCATACAGTTGCATTGCTGATCTTTCATGCCTTTGCCTGCATCTGTTACCACAACCTATGCCCTGCAAATCACGTGCCGTTATTTGTCCTGCCTTCTTACCTGCCATTCATAAAGAATTCAGTACTCATGTTTTCCCCATCCTCATTTCTGATTTGATTTTATGCAGTGTGAATTCTACTTTTTACCATCTTCAATATGAATTTTCATTCTGTTATGGCGGTTTTAGTTTTCTTGAAAGTCTTTCTTGTTCCACCCAGCTTCTTTTGCACTCAGCTTATTGCCTTCAAAACTCATCCTGTTATCTTTTTTTCTTGATCTTTTCTTTCCTGATGGCTTTTGCTTTGGGTATCATAGAGGGCACAGCCTCTTGGACAGTATTGAATAATATACAATTGACCGCCAAATTAATTTTTTAGAATTTTTTCCTGATTGCTCCAAGTAAAGCATTTTCAGGAGTGTGCTCTTCCTTCAAGATCCTGGATATTTTCTATTCCTCCTTTGCCATACCATTTTTCGAGCACCTTTGGGAAGGGAAGAGGTCTTCCTACAGTGTGCAGCAAGAGAAGAGGACATCATGCACTGTCTACTATCTAGTTCTTGCCTTACTATTTTCTGGGATTTTCAGTCTGAAGAAATGGAGAAAGTCGTGAGTTAGAGGAGGTGGGAGGAGAGTGGGGAGAGGGAATACACAGCCTTGGCTGCTTAGGTTGTGGTCCTTCAGCCCAGGGTCTCGGTGGCCTGGCGAGCAAACATTTTAATCCACGTTTGTGAACCATATATTTGGCTGAAATACTTCTCAGAGTCTAGTAATACTTGTCTTAACTTTTATTATTTTTTGATGGCAGTGTGGGTTTTGTATTTTTCTATGACTTTGTAAGTATTTCAGCTAGGAATCAAGAAAAGCCATATCAAGGGTTGCCAGCCAGATTCCATTTATTTATTTATTTATTTATTTATTTATTTATTTTAAATTTTATTTATTTTTTGGCTGCGTTGGGTCTTCGTTGCTGCGCGTGGGCTTTCTCAAGTTGCGGCTAGCGGGGGCTACTCTTCATTGTGGCGCGCGGGCTTCTCATTGTGGTGGCTTCTCGTTGCGGAGCATGGGTTCTAGGCACGTGGGCTTCAGTAGTTGCAGCATATGGGCTCAGTAGTTGTGGTTCATGGGCTCTAGAGCGCAGGCTCAGTAGTTGTGGCGCACGGGCTTTGTTGCTCTGCAGCATGTGGGATCTTCCTGGACCAGGGATCGCACCCGTGTCCCCTGCATTGGCAGGCGGATTTCTAACCAGTGTACCACCTGGGAAGTCCCCAGATTCCATTTAAATCAGAAGTATTTGGTTATAATTCTTTACAACCTCTATGGGATAGGTTGGATATCCCAAATGACATTTCCTGGATTTTATACTGGACTTGGACTTATCTTTTTTGCTTTTTATCTGAGATAGAATCTTCAAAATCGTATACTTCTAAATAATCAGAACTGTGTTATTATTTATTTATTTTTTGTTACTTATTCACAGAAGCCCAGGCAATGTATGTGACTTAAAAAGGTAATATGAAACCTTTAGCTCAACTACTTTTATAATAGAGAATAGAATGAGGAATATATTTTATTCTGTAAATGTAACAAATAACAAAAAGGATAGTTGGCCAGAATGAGAGGATAGGGAGGGGAGGATTCTCAAAGGCAAATCTTTAAAACCCCACCAGAAAAACACCATTGGCTTTCCATGGTGGACAGTGGAGTCTAAATCCCTTACCTGGCATTCAAGTCCACCTACAATTTGCATCCACTCTGCTTTTGCAGCCCTCTCTCTTACCACTCCCTGTGTGAACCCTTCATTTAAGGCAAAGCAGTCTACTGGGCTGAACTTTGCAGCAAATATTGTCCTCTCTTACCCCTAGATCTTTGCTCACAAAATCCCCTGGGTGAATGTTCTTCCTTCCTACTAGGGTCATCTTCCAAGGTCCAGCTCTTGAAACATGTCAGCATTTACGGTCAGATTCTGCCTTGTTTTGTGACAGTCTGGGTTCCTGTCTTATCTTGCAGCTTGTTTGTACTCTCCAGTCTGACGAGGACCCCACATTGTATTCACATTTGTCCTGAGGCCCGGCAAATTTACTTGCATAGGGTAGGACCACAATAAGAGGTCATTTGATTGAAAATAGAGTTACAGTGAGAAGAAAAAATAAAGGGTAATAATAATAATAATAATAATAAAGGAGAGATAGGGCACACAGACGAAATGGAGCTGACAGAAGAAATAAAAGGCAGGTAGACGAGGAGGAGTGAGACAGACAGACATCATTGTTTTGAGATACATGTATTGTTTTTCATTGAAATGCTTGTTAACATGCCAGTGCCTTCAGCCCTGGGGAGAAGAGCCTGTCTACTTTCATTTACAAATCTGAAAGCTTATATTGGAAATAAACATTTATTTTCCCATGGAATGCCACAGACTTTGTATTGTGTCAGAGAATGCGTTCGGGTTTTTAAAAAGCGTTTTGCAAACTCCAGGGTGTCTATCAATTTTCCAGTTATACCTGTGAGTCTCTTTGACATTCACATTCTATCATTTTTGCCTAATCTTTGTTATTTGAGAGATTAGGGCTGTCTTGTTTCACAACACCTGAAAGATTTTATTTGAGACCAGCATTCATTTCATTCTGTGTACATTTTTTTTTTTCAAATCAAAGCTATCGTTTTCTCAAATCCAATCACTTTTTGCTTTTGTCTTAATTGTTTCACGGTGGGGATTACATATAGAAGAAACCAAAAGTAAGAGTGAAAAACTCATTGGGAAGAAATCAGTTTCTCCCTGCTCACAGCTCTTAAGCTGTTGTATTAAACTTCCAGAGCCTTAATTTCGCGCTTAGTCATCTCAAATGCCCACTGCAGCCAGGTTAGGCTGCGGTCGTCATGTTACTTCTAGTTCGGTGCCACCGCCACCTGATAACAGCTTTTCTCAGGCCAAATGAAATGAAGCCTAAGTATGATTTCTAGGCAATTTCCACTTTTGCTTACTCCTAAGCTTCTAGTCAGTAAGAGATTTAAACATCCTGAAGCCTTTGTGATGCATGCCCTTGCGTAAGTGGGTTTGAATTGACTTTATGGCTTTTTGAATTTGCATCATTTCTTTGTGGGAATGAGTTTCCAAACTTTTCATCTGAGTCTGCTACATAGTGACACATACTAAGGTGATGTTTTTTGGAATCTGGCCGGCAGCCACGTTTCTCCCCTCGCTACCATCAGAAGGCATTTCTAGTGGAGAGGGAGGTGTATTGGGAAGCTCCTCGGGAAGCTATTGAGAAAGGTGTATTGTGGAAGAAGTTTCCAGAGTTATGGCCAGTTTAGGATGAAAGAATACAGAACCACCTTGCATTACTGACAGTTTTGGTGTTAGAAAGTTAAAGAAGAACGCAAGAATACAGCAATGGAGGTGAAGGGTGGGAAGGGAGGAAAGATGTTTCCGGTAGAGGCATCAGCATATGCAGAGACCCAAAGGCAAGAGAGAGCTATGTTCTGGGAAGTGAGAGCGCAGGTGGAACACGGTGTGGGATTTGGGAACCTGGAGAGAGATGATTCAAGAGAGAGAAGCCAAGGGACCTGTACACCAAGAGAAGACATTTGAGCTTCAGAGACCTGGCTCCTTGAAATGGAAGTAACAATAGTGTGAACCTGAGGATTCAATTCAGTAACCGTAGCCTGGCTCAGCATTTAGAAGGAGCTTAAGTTGGGGCTGCTGCTAGCCTGTACAGAGCCTCTGCATGAGTTAGAAATAGGTCCTGGTGGATGATGTCCCAGTTATCTATTGCTGCAGAAGCAACCAATCCAAAGCAGAGTGGCATGAAACAACCCTTTTATTATACTTTCAGACTCTGTGGATCAGGAATTTAGACAGGGCCCAGCAATGATGGCTTGTATCTGCTCCACAATGTCTGGGGCATCGGTGGAGAGACTAGAAGGGTGGAGGTGATGCCACAGCCCAGTATCACCTGGAGTTGTCTTCACATTCGTGTTTGCTGGTTGATGCTGGCTGTTGACCAAGAACTTAGACATGAGATTGTCAGGCAGAACACCTGCACGTGGCATCTCCATGTTATCTGGGCTTCCTCAGGGCATGGTGGCCACATTCTAGGAGTGAATGTCCCAAAAGGCAGGAAGAGGAAGCTGCCACTTTGTCACTTCCAATGTTTTATTGATCGAGCAGTTAAAAGCTTAGGTTCAAAGGGAATGGAGTATAGATCACACTTCTTGACAGGAGGAATATCAAAGAATTTGGAAACCATTTAAAAAAGTCCCCACCGGTAGGTATTATGCTTAGTGAAATAAGTCAAAGAGAGAAAGACAAATACTGTATATTTTCACTTATCTGTGGAATCTAAGAAATAAAACAAACGAATAGATAAAACAGAAACAGACTTAGAGATACAGAGAACAGACTGGCGGTTGCCAGAGGGGAGAGGGGTGGGGGGAGGGGAAAAATGGGTGAGGGGGATTACAAGATACAAACTACTAGGTATAAAACAGATAAGTTACAAGGATGTAATGTATAGCGTAGTGAATATGGACAATACTTTATAACTTTATATGAAGTATAATCTATAAAAATATCAAATTACTATGTTGTACACCTGAAACCAATATAATATTGTAAATCAAGTATATTTCCATGAAAATAAATAAATAGAAAAAAATAAATTAAAAACTAAAATCACCACATGCTATTTAGAAAAAGATGCTCCCTTGGGACAGACATATCCCTTCAGGCAAGAAAAAACCACCCCTTTCTCCAAAGATATGAAGCCCCACACCAGGGAACACACTTTGCATCCAGCCTCACTCAATGTCTTTACTGGGAGCCTCTGTGCAGTTCACAACCTGTGCAACCATACACATAGGCCCTGGACCTAGTGAATCTTAAGTGCTTACTTTCTATCACGCCTCAAAATCAAAAGGAAGACTACCGTTCTCCATGCAACTCTCAGCCTTGCTTTCTACCTCTATTTTTTTTTTCCTTGCAGTTGACTCCATTTACTTAAAATTATTTTTTGACATGTGGCTTCTGCTGATCCTGGGCTTTCTTTGCTTGGTCATTTTAAAAAGGTTTTCACATTACCTGTCACTGAATATTCTCGTTTTCTACTTGATTTCCCCACACCCCCATCCCTTTCTGTAACATACTTCAAACTATTCAAGTAGTAGGTAATTGTTTCTAAAAGACCAGTTTCAGTGATTTGTGTTTTCTATTTTGGATCCTTTTTTGGGGATCAAGTACTTTAAAAGTGCTAATTCTCTTTCCTCTTAAAAACTTCCAAGTTTTAAATGTTTATCAACTCAGAGAAGTTTTAAAAATTCTTTCAAATTGAATCACTCATTATAATATGTTTGAAACTTTTCTTAAGTCTTTCCTGAAGAAATTGGCATTAGAAGAAAGTGGGCAAAGAAGTAAGTTAAAGATAATGTGTACTGGTGAAAAATGGTTACTGAGATAAAACTAATGAGCTATAAATAGGAGAACGGGAAAATGGGCTAGGATAGCATGCATGATTCTACTGAGGAGGGGTTGGGAAGGTGATGAAGAGAATTTGGGGCAGAACACCATTGTGTGCCAGCCACCAGCTGACCCTGTTAGCCAAGGACAGCTTGGATATTGCACAGGTGGAGGAGGAAATCGGGGGAGAAGAGAAAAGGGCATCATTTTAGGAAGAAAGGACATTCGTATAAATAGTACATTTGCAAATAGCATATACTGAGGGATTGATTAGCAGTACTACAGTCTGTACATTATTCTGTGATTTATTTCCTGAGTATAAGTCATCTAAGCTCTGAAGTTGGGTCAGATACTTATTTTATATATTCCAGTATCCAGCCAGTGCCAGGCCTGTAATAAAGCCATTAAAATATGGAGTAAATAAATAGAATATTTTTTGTTAAAAAAATATGGAGTAAAATTCAATTGTGATTTCTAACCAACGGCCTTTACACCCAAAGTGCCTTTATTCTTTTGTGGATCCGCATTTCTTCTCTTTCCTTTCTAGGCGAGGAGATCTTAAAAAGAGAAGGAAAAAATGACTTTAGGAGTCATAAGTATAAAAACTGGCTTTAGATTGTCTGAAAATCATCTGAAGATTCAAATTCTAAGAATGGAAGTGTTTTGGTCACTGAGAGACTGTAAATGAATACATTCTGTTTATTACATATTAATCATAAGGGACTATTTTTAAAGCAAATGGAAAATTTGTGCAGATTACATTTCATGTTTCTAAATGGTGACTTTTGGAAAAATCTCAGGTGAAACCAGAAAGACCTACTATTTTAAAGGGGCCCACTAGGATTCACACTAAGGAGTCTACCTACCTGAGTGAGCCCTATGGCCAAATTTCAGTTTCCTCTGGGTATTCAGTTGCTTCACATCAGAGAAACACTGCCTTCCTGGTCTTCTGTTCCCTCTAGAGTAGGAGGAAGGGGATTGCAGAGATCAGGGCCTGAGGTTGCCAGTGAGATGGCAACTGAGGCTGGAGAAATCCTTTGTTGTCTTGCTCTGGTTGTCTGCCTAAGGGTTGCAGGAGAGACAATGAAATACTCTTAAACTGTCCTCCAATGTGGATTTCAAGACATGACCTCTCTTCATTTAATCCACTTACAAGAGTATAACACTGTTAGATTATTTGTCTACTAGAGGACTCTGTCCTAATGGATCCATTTTCACCCTTTAACTTTTTTTAATCCACTTAAGAAATGTGAAAAAGATAAGTGATTTTTAAAGCTCTGCTCTTCAATTGGATGCACCGTTTTCAATTTGTGTTAAAAGCACTTTTTGAGGGGTATGATGTTAGTATAATACCATATCTCATCCACTCAAGGCACCAGTGTTCTATGTACCATTAAGAAAGGAAAAAGTTTTGCCAGTTCATTAGGCGATACAAGATGCCATCAATTGGAAAATGCATTTGACTTCAGAGATAATAAAAGGCAAAAAAGAATATCTTAGAGCCAGTGAAATAAGGTGTATATATCTGACTTTTTACCACTATATAGCACACATATAATTTTACATAAATACATTATTATAGTGCAGTCTATTTATCTCTCCTTTCCCCCACCGTTGCTGCTGTATCTCTCTCTCTCTCTCCATCTCCTTATCTATCTATCTATCATCTATCTTTCTATCTCATATAGTTAATTGTACACACATATCATATAATTAAATTTAAATTGTATAATCTAATATATAAAAATGTATATTATATATAATCCATATTTATCTTCCATTTATCCATATATATGATCATATATAAACCTATATACACAAACACATAAATTAAGATTTTAGGAAGTTTTATCATTGTTTTATAATAATGTGCTTTTTTTTTTTAACATCTTTATTGGAGTATAATTGCTTTACATAGTGTGTTAGTTTCTGCTTTATAACAAAGTGAATCAGCTATACATATACATATGTCCCCGTATCTCCTCCCTCTTGCGTCTCCCTCCCTCCCACCCTCCCTATCCCACCCCTCTAGGTGGTCACAGAGCAGGGAGCTGATCTCCCTGTGCTATGCGGCTGCTTCCCACTAGCTAGCTATTTTACATTTGGTAGTGTATATATGTCCATACCACTGTCTCACTTTGGCCCAGCTTACCCTTCCCCCTCCCGGTGTCCTCAAGTCCATTCTATACCTCTGCATCTTTATTCCTGTCCTGCATCTAGGTTCTTCAGAACCATTTTTTTTTTTTTTTTTTTAGATTCCATATATATGTGTTAGCATACGGTATTTGCTTTTCTCTTTCTGACTTACTTCACTCTGTATGACAGACTCTAGGTCCATCCACCTCACTACAAATAACTCAATTTTGTTTCTTTTTATGGCTGAGGAATATTCCATTGTATATATGTACCACATCTTCTTTATCGATTCATCTGTCGATAGACACTTAGGTTGCTTCCATGTCCTGGCTATTGTAAATAGTGCTGCAATGAACATTGTGGTACATGACTCTTTTTGAATTATGGTTTTCTCAGGGTATATGCCCAGTAGTGGGATTGCTGGGTCATATGGTAGTTCTATTTTTAGTTTTTTAAGGAACCTCCATACTGTTCTCCATAGTGGCTGTATCAATTTCCATTCCCACCAACAGTGCAAGAGGGTTCCCTTTTCTCCACACCCTCTCCAGCATTTATTGTTTGTAGATTTTTTGATGATGGCCATTCTGGCTGGTGTGAGGTGATACCTCATTGTAGTTTTGATTTGCATTTCTCTCATGATTAGTGATGTTGAGCATCCTTTCATGTGTTTGTTGGCAGTCTGTGTATATTCTTTGGAGAAATGGCTATTTAGGTCTTCTGCCCATTTTTGGATTGGGTTGTTTGTTTTTTTGATATTGAGCTGCATGAGTGAGCTGCTTGTCAATTTTGGAGATTAATCCTTTGTCAGTTGCTGCATTTGCAAATATTTTCTCCCATTCTGAGGGTTGTCTTTTCGTCTTGTTTATGTTTTCCTTTGCTGTGCAAAAGCTTTGAAGTTTCATTAGGTCCCATTTGTTTATGTTTGGTTTTTATTTTCATTTCTCTAGGAGGTGGGTCAAAAAGGATCTTGCTGTGATTTATGTCATAGAGTGTTCTGCCTATGTTTTCCTCTAAGAGTTTTATAGTGTCTGGCCTTACATTTAGGTCTTTAATCCATTTTGAGTTTATTTTTGTGTATGGTGGTAGGGAGTGTTCTAATTTCATTCTTTTGCATGTAGCTGTCCAGTTTTCCCAGCACCACCTATTGAAGAGTATGTCTTTCCTCCATTGTATATTCTTGCCTCCTTTATCAAAGATAAGGTGACGATATGTGCGTGGGTTTATCTCTGGGCTTTCTATCCTGTTCCATTGATGTATATTTCTGTTTTTGTGCCAGTACCATACTGTCTTGATTACTGTAGCTTTGTGGTATAGTCTGAAGTCTGGGCGCCTGATTCCTCCAGCTCTGTTTTTCTTTCTCAAGTTTGCTTTGGCTATTCGGGGTCTTTTGTGTTTCCATACAAATTGTGAAATGTTTTGTTCTCGTTCTGTGAAAAATGCCATTAGTAGTTCGATAGGGATTTCATGAATCTGTAGATTGCTTTGGGTAGTATAGTCATTTTCACAATGTTGATTCTTCCAATCCAAGAACATGGTGTATCTCTCCATCTGTTTGTATCATCTTTAATTTCTTTCATCAGTGTCTTATAGTTTTCTGCATACTGGTCTTTTGTCTCCTTAGGTAGGTTTATTCCTAGGTATTTTATTCTTTTTGTTGCAATGGTAAAAGGGAGTGTTTCCTTAATTTGTCTTTCAGATTTTTCATCATTAGTGTATAGGAATGCAAGGATTTCTGTGCATTAATTTTGTGTCCTGCTACTTTACCAAATTCATTAGTTAGCTCTCGTAGTTTTATGGTAGCATCTTTAGGATTCTCTATGTATAGTATCATGTCATCTGCAAACAGTGAATAATATGCTTTTTATAAGATTTTTCTACATTTAGATTTTGTCACTCGGAACACTTTATGGAAACCCCTTTTATCCCAAATGGCAGAGCTATAATTCATTCTTTTTGAGGGCTGTATAATATTCCACCATGGGTCCAGTTGATGAGCATTCACTTTGTTTCTATTTTGTTGTTGTTGTTAGCTTTTACAAACAGTGATATAATAAATATTCTGTATTTCAGCTTTTATTTATTTGCCTAAACTCCCAAGAGGGGATAGTTTTGGGTCAAAGATATGTGTGTTTTTAATGAATGTGGACAGATTGCTTATCAAAAGCCTTTTACAATTCACACTTCCTTTTAACATTTTTGCCCTCATGCACATTTTTGTCCTCTTTAAGAAATGTGAAATGAACATGTTTTTCAAGCTCAGCATCAGCAATAGTAATTATTAGTCTTTCATACTTTGCCAATCTGAGGAGCATAAAGGATATCTCATTTATTTTCATTTACTTTTCCTGCACCACTAGTGAAATCAAACATCTTTGAATATTTTCGTGCCACTTATATCAACACTTCTGTGAGTTTTCTCCTCCTGTTCTTTTTCTATGGAGAAAAACTGTTTGTCTTCCTGTTAATTTGTAGGAGCTTTCTGTATACACATCATATATTAACTGTCTGTTTTTCCTCTATTTTGTAGTATATTTTTCCAAATACATTGTTTGTCTGTTGAATTTGTTTAGGGTAACTTTTGTCATCAAAAGCGTCTTGTTTTTACTTAGCCAAATATGTCTATTTTCTCTTTTATAGTATGTGAGTTTTCACTTTGAAATTAGGAAGTTCTCCCCTGCCCCCTCAACAAACACATAACCTCCTAGACTTTCTTGAAATATTTTTGTTCAGTATTTTCATGTTTATGTCTTTAATGCATATAAAATTTGTTTTGGTATATAGTGTAAGATGTTAGTCCAAACGGTTTTTTTCCAGATGGATAACCAGAATAATTTATTGAGTAATCCATTTTTTATCCAGTGAAATGAAAGGCAACCCTTGTCATATATTAAATCCTCATATGCTGGCATCTGATTCTTGATTCTATTATGATTCAGTGATTTAATTTTCTGTTTCTAAGTTAATACCATATTCTCTTTATAGTATGTTCTGATAGCTGGTAAACCAAATCTTCTTTTTTCTTCCTCTTTATCCTTTTCTCAACTGTTCTTAGAGATCTGGCCTTTCATATAAAATGTATGAATCATTAGAGACAAAATTTTAAAAATATTGGAACTCTAATTGAAGTTGGTAAAATTATATAGGTGTATAGATAGGTATTTATATAGACATTTTCGTGGTATTAAGTCTTCTTATCTGATAACATGGACTGATTTTTAAGTGACATTGTATCAGTGGGGTTTTTTTCTGCTGTCTTATTACAATTTAGTATTATAGTAAAGCTAGATTTAACGAATGAGATTGCCTCCATTTTCTGTGCCCTAGAGTGGTTTAAATAACACTGGAATTATCTGTTTATCAGATCACAGTACAGGTTTTGTTTCTTTTGAGACCCCTCTCTGTGGCTTGTAGGTGGCCACCTTCTTACTGTGAATTCACATGGTCTTTCCTCTGTGCACATGGATCACTCATATCTCTTTTTGTGTCCAAATTTCCTTACTCTCAGAAAGACCTTACTCTCCCTGGCTTTATTATAATTTTTAAAAAATATATTTTATGCATTCATTCATTTGTTTACTTTTTGGCATCCTCACTGAGACTCAGGTCTGGGTGTTGGAGATTGGAAGTGGGAGCAGCTCAGGAAGTGAGTGATAGAGGCAGTGGGGTCTGCATTCTGGACAGTTGGCATAGCTCCAGCCTCCCACAGAGGCACCAGGAGGAATCATCACGTCCCAGTGTTTCTTAGACTCTGCAAGCCTGCGGACAGGGAGGACCAGGCCCACCTTTTTAGTTCCTTTTCATCCACTTATCTACTACTTCTTATCTAAGGATCCTAGGCATGCTCAGGACACTTTGTACCCACTGAGTTCCGTGGACCAAGCTCTCTCCAGCATCTCAGGAGTTGTGATCCTCATGCGAGGCCTCTCTGAGGTTGGTCTCCCATAGTCTCTTGCTCATTTAGCTCCTGTGTGAAAAACGTGAACCATCTCCTCCTTTGGGGTCTCACTCTGAGGGGAGGCCTCATTTCCACGCAGCAGTTGTTGGTCCCAAAAGAAGCAGATAGACTAGAGCTGGGAGTACAGCTGTAACAAACCTTAGCCAGGTGGCCGTATTTTCAGAGTCCCTAGAGGCGTGTCTTAAAACGGTGACATTATAAATCAGCAAAATCTTAGCAAAATCCAGAGAGTTTCTTAGCCTTTTAAATCAGGAGAAGTAATCAATCTAGGCTGATTCTTTGCCTTAATGCACACTGGCAATGAAGGCTTAAATGCCAAATGATGTTTTGTTTTTTTTTTTCTTTCACATGTGTAAGATGGAGGAACATTTATTTTAAAAGTTAAACAGAGTGACATCTTGCTTTAGCTGATGTGTAAGAGTTCTTGACTGGGCTGCTTTCCTTTCTTCCATAATAAGTAGTTAATAGAAATTCACTGACCTGCAGTGCAGACTTAATTTATCGCGTATATCAAGTTGATTTAACAGGAATGGAATGCGGTGGGACAATAGCTTCCCTCTCTCCTCACCTCTTGGTGATCCTCCGACATTTCATCTGGAAAGAAAATCAGATTTAACACCATGTAGAACCTTTGTGGTTTTAAATAATTGGACTATGTTTGAAAAAAGTATTTAATCAGTGACAATCATCTGTTTATTTGAAAAACTGTTGGGTTGGGGAGGTGGTATTGTCTTTAAAATTTTCACTTGTAGGAAAAGCTGAAGTGGCTGAGTACACTATGTACTCTGCACTGTACAAAAGAAAAACTGAAAATCCTGAATTGCTTCTTTCTCTCATGGCATGTTCTCTATTTAGAAAATCCTTAATTAATTTTGTGTGAAAGCAGACAGTCAAAGGATTTAAAGAAGCAGAAAAACATCTTGAATTCCCTACTGCTTGCAAAGTGGGGAAGGTGAAAATTGTAGCCTGATTAAAAGAAGTCATCTTGAAGTCTCCCATTATAATGAGATGTAAATAACAACAGCAACAAATCCAAGACATTTAAGAAAGTTTGCACAGGGTTTTTCCATTTGAAATGCCTTTTTTCTCCTCAACTTTGTTCTCTTGAGACATCAGCCATTTAAAAGCATGATATTGGAACTAACCCAGCATCACTTTTAATTAGCACAGAAATGCTAATTATACTTTTTCTGTGTGATGTTTAACGCGACCTGTCAGGGCACTGCATTTTTCACATCAGTTGCAGTGAGGTACACACGATCACCAGACCCATTTTAAAATTGTAAAGGCCAGTACATCCAAACTGATTATTATTTTTAAACTACAGGAATTTGCTAGAAAATGCATGAAAACAATGGCATCAAAGTGAAAAAAGTGAGCTTTTTGTTTTCTCCAGACACAAGCATATTTCATTTTATTCAATATTTGTGGTCTGTGCAAATCAAATTTCTTACCATTGAATCATTTCAAATACCACATAAAGCCTGATGTTGAAAGAAAGCTACTTTTTCATGAAACAGAGTCTCTTTTGAAAAGCAAATAGCCACCCTCTCTCCATTTTATGGGTTCAGAGCTTTTCATTTTAGATTTTCTCAAAGGAAGGCCTACCTGTGTTCTTGACGTGATTTTTTTAAGCCCTAGGCATGCAGTGGATACTGTCCTTCAATAAAGTCTTTTGTATAAATTTAAGCACAAATTTAATTAAGTTTATTTTGGTCGCTGAAGACAATTAGACTTAATTCTTCCCAATACTCAACACATAACCGTCCCCCTAACCGAACCTCAAACACAAAACAAAAACATATCCAACTATAAATTCTAAGCCTTACATTTTATCAACATTTATCAGAATCAGGGTGAGAATCACAGCTTTTAAGGTCTATACTCATCATATAATTCTGGGATTCTTTGTAACAAAACGGATTAATTCTATATTAAATCCGTTAAAAAAATATTGATGTAATGAGCACTAGAGTTAGCCAGAAACCGGGGGGAAGTAACTCAACAAAACTTTGTATTTTGTGGTGCATAATTTTTCCCTCAGCTAAAGTAAATCCTCTGTAATTTAAACTCAGAGAAAATTCTGAATTAATTTTTTAAAGTCTGAATGCAAAATATTATAAAAGAAATTGAATTTGATGGCTTTTGGTACAGTTGGCCTACTGTATAATGATAGTAACAACACAACAGTGATCACTGTCATATTTGTTGACTGCCTGTATGGTCCTGGCACCGTGCTATGTGCTTTACGTAATAATCATCCCAAGTAAGAGCCATTATTATCTTCATTTTATAACAGAGGACAGTATGGCTCTGGACATTATGGGGCTTGCTTGAGGCTACACATCTAGCAAGTGGCAAGGGTGAGTCACACCCAGGCCTGTCTGCTACTAAAAGCCTCTGTTAACCATTGCACTGTTTGATGAAATTTATATGTTTTTAGTGATATAAAGTCCTAAAGGTGCTTTTCTCTCCTTCTGAAATCAGGTTTAATATGACCCCATGATCATGTGTTCACTGTTTTCACGAAACCATTCCTTCTTGTCTATGGCAAAAGCAGATCTCTGTCCAATATGCTTTGTATGCTGGCTGCTTTGGACTGAATTGCATCCCCACCAAATTCATATGCTGAAGCCCTAATACTCAATGTGATGGTATTTGGAGGTGGGGCCTTTGGGGGATAATTAGGTTTAGATGAGGCTGTGGAATTAGGGTCCCCGTGATGGGATTAGAGCCCTTATAAGAAGAGGATGAGATACCAGGGCTCCCTCTCTCTCTCGACCATGTGAGGACCCAGCAAGAATTTGGCTGTTCTGCAAGCCAAGAAGAGAGCCCTTATCAGGGAATCGATTCAGCCAGCACCTTGATCTTGGCCTTTCCAGCTTCCAGAACTGTGAGAAACAGATTCCCATTGTTTAAGCCACATCGTAGTTTGTTATGGCAGTCCCAGCTGACTAAGACACTGACAAAGTGCAAATGAATGGAATACAGAGGAATAGTCAGTGCAGGAAGTTAAATGACAAGAACATAAGTATAACAATATCAAACACTTATGAGTCCTACTATGTACCAGGCACTGATCTGTGTGCCTTAAGTATATAACTTACTTTACCAATCCTCACAATAATCCTCTGTGGTAGCTACTATTATTATCATTTTACAGATGAAAATACTGAGGGACAGAGAAGTCGAGCAACTTGCCCAAGGGCATAGCTCTAGGCAGAACCAAAATAGAACCAGAATTCAAACTCAGGCAGTCTAGCTCCTGAAAATATAGTCTTTCCTTCTTATTCTCCCAGAGGCTGTCAGTTTTCTTATCTGTAAAATGGGGATAATGGCTGCTCTATTTATGGCATGAGGAGAAATAGATGAAATCATGAATGTGAAACTACTATAAAAAAGCAAAACAAAATATAAGGTATTAATATTTATTAGCACAAATTTTCAAAATTGATATTTGGTGAATTTATTTCTACCCCAACTTCTTCAAAAAATAAGTTGAGACAAGCTACCAAAACAGGGCATAAAAATAAGGTGATTAGGAAAATCAGATTTAACAAAGGAGGAAGACAGAGCAGCAAATAATGGTAAGCCTTCGAATATCCAGGACAAAAAAGTGAAACATGAGCTACATCGTTTTATCAATAAAAAAGAAAATAGAGTATTTTCTCGGGAGAGAGAAAGTTTTAAAAAGAAATTTCTCATGTTGGAGCTTCCAAAGGGAACATAATGATCAATGGCTCCACAGATAAAGCAATTTGATTGATTACAATATCATCACTTTTGCTTCTCTCTTCTTGTCACGGTAGAGATATTAAGGAGCCATGAAACCTTCAAATTTGGTCAGCAGGAGGGAAATGTTGTAGAATATAAGGATATAGATCATTTAAGACTAGATAATCTACCCTTAAATTGTTAAAAATTGACTATTTTCCAAAAAAGACCTCCCAAGTGTGCCAGATAGATCTACCATGGCTGTGACAATGCTAATCACTAGGTCATTTCACACTGATGCCATGTAGGGTGGGATGTGGTATGCATAATTAGATGATTAGATGTGGTTTCTGCTCTTGGAGCCCAAATTTTAAATTAGACACAGCGTATTAGTGCAGAGAATGGATAAGAATATAAATAAGGGAAACACATATGCCTTGTAGAATATTTAGAAAATATAGAAGAATATAAAGAAGAAAGTCAACATCAGTCAGATTACCATCATTATTACCTTTTGGTATTTAGTTCCTTCCAGTCTCTCTTTCTCATTCTCATTCTCTCTATAGGTAGAGATACAGATACAGAACAATATAGATATGATATAGATATAAATATAGATAGATATAGATGCATGTATGTGTTCACCCACACATATTCAGAGGTTCAGAGATTCAAACAGGTTATGGACCTTTTCCAAGGGTTCAGAGCTAGTAAGTGGCAAAGATGGAGCTCAGATCCATTTCTGTCTGATACTAAAGCCCCATTCTCTTAACCACTGTTCTATATTTTGAGTATGTCAATTTTATGAAGGTAGAAGCATGCATTATTCAGTACTTTACTCCTCTGTCCCCTCCGCAGTCACCTTGTATCCTTGTATTGGGAGCAGTGTTTCAAGTTATTAATATTTTTCTAAAACATGATTTTTGGTATTGTTTAATATTCTACCATAGACCATCATTTGTTTAATTATTTTATTATCTTAAATCTTTAGGTTTTCAGTATTCACGAGTGGTTATGTGTCACTCATAAAAGGGAAGGTTTTCAATTCTGCTTGTATGTCAGGAAAGGCTTCATCAAAAAGGAGGCACTTAGGCTAAATCTTGAAGTTGCCCAGGGGGTTGACCAGCCAGACATGTAAGATGAGAACATACCCAGTGGAGGAAGAAAACATGGCAAGTCTGTAGAACTGCAAGTAGTTTAGTGTGGCAATATAGTGTAATAGTTAAGACCTGTCTGAGTTCCAGTACTGGCTTTAGCTCTTCTTAGCTGTGTGACTTTGGGCAACTTGTTTAGTCTCACAAAGGCTGGGTTTTCTCATCTGTAAAATGAGGATTGTAATCAGGTTGTCATGAGGGCACAAGGGACTCTTTGTATAGAACCTGATGCCTAGTAAGAACTCAAGAAATATTATTATTTTTTTATTAGTGTTAGTGTGATATCAGCCACCTTAAGGTGTGTGATAGGAAGTGTTGACAAAGCACGACAAATTCTAGAGGGCCTTAAATGTCCTGCTAAGGAGCTTGGTCTTTACATTATAAGTAGTCAGGCCTTGATAGATTTTTAAGCTAGGAAACACCATGATCAGATTTGAACTATATGACTATTTGAACCATTTGACTGTAAGTAGGGACATTACAATTGCAGGTGAGACACAATGAGGGCTTGAGGTAAGTCAGTAATGGTGGTATCTGAGAGGAGGCAAATTAGAGACATTTTAAGGAATTCTTTGGATTAAGGGGTGAGGGGGGAGTCCAGGATGACATAGAAGATATCTGATTTTCTACCTATACAGTGTTCCTCCTCCTTTTTTTTTTTTTTGAAATAGCATCTCAGTTTTCTTCTGGGTAATTACTCCTCCCCCATACTCAGTCCATTCACCAATCCCATTCACCCAGGATGTGTGCAGATGACCCAAGAATTCCGTATCCCTGTCCACAGTAACTAGGCAGGAGTGGGTCCATGAACTAAGTTGGTCAGATGAGACCAGGACTCTTGCTGAAATTATTAGGAAGGAGAATGTCTTTTCTTAGGGATTAAAGCTAGATGGATGTAAACTTGACATACCCAATCGAGAATGGAGCCAACAATGGAGAAGAGTTGAGAAGAGAAAGAGAGCAGGAGAGTAATTTTATAATATCACCTAGCTGGGTCTGGTCACACTTACAGATAGTTTCCTTTTGGACTTTCCAATCAAGTGATTCAATAAATTATGTTTTCTAGTCAAGCCAGCTTCAGTTGAGTTTCTTTTACTTGAAACTGAATTTGAAATTCTAGCAAATACAGGTGAAACTCAGATTTTTGCCTTGAGTGATTGGGTGGATTAACCAATATGTGAAACATAGAGGAGGTACAGGTTTGGGGAAAAATGATGACTTTGGTTTGGAACATGTTGAGTTTGTATTACTCATAGGGAAAGAGGATAGACATGTCTGGTAGACACATGGATAAATGAGTCTGAAACTTAAGAGAAAGATTAGAGCTGGAGAAACAGATTTGAATCCATCAGATTTTGTGGTTAGGAAAGAGTTTATTTCTTTCTCAAGTTCTCCTTTAGTGGTGCAAGGCTGATCCCACTGCAGGCACTCAGGATACGTAAGTAGACTAAAGGGCGAATGGTGGACAAATAAATACCATGTATAGGATTGTTTTGGGGTGACTATACTTTTCATCCATTTGATGTTCATTGGTATCACACGGCTGATATCAGAAGCACTATCAGGTAATTAAGACATTGATTTTCCATTTAGGAAAAACAAAATGTGTATTTTGCAAAGCATCCTGTGATTTTCTTTGTAGGGACACAATAATGCATACTATGCTTTTATAAACCAGAAAAGATCTATAGTAAACCTGAGTGCTTTTAGGGTGGATGTAGAGTAAATAGATGGGTTGGTAGAAAATGACATTTTACTATTTGGTATTTTGTAATCACTAGCTATTTAAACTAAATAACATAGCTATTTAAATATAAACAGGTTATGTCTGCCCCTAGTCCCAAGTTGAATGTCAAGCCTATAGTCACAGACAGTGTAGCTCAGTGCTTCATAAACATTGGTCACTGGATGTTCTGCATTTGAATCATTTGGGGAGTTTTTTAGATCCACAGGATTTTGGATTCCACTCCCCAAAGAGTCTGATTCTGCAAGTGTGTGTGTCCAGACACCTGTATGTTTGCTCCCAGGTGACTGATGTTTGGCCAGGCTTGGGAATTACTTAGTGGTAGGAAGAGATATAGATGCAATCCCCAGTCACATGTATCCTTGGGCTGGCTATTTTGATTTTGGGGGTCTTTTTTTTCTGATTTTTAAACTGAGGGAGTTGAAATGGTGACCTTTCAGGTCCCTTCCTGGTCTAAATATACCTTCATTTCATTCACTAAAACCAGGTTGTTTTCTCCATTTGTATGTGACTCTTATAAAGTGCTTCTCCTACTTCATAAAGGAGATAAAAGAGATAAAATTCAAACCAGCGTTTCAGCTGTCTTTTGACTGCCAACAGGATGACAGTTTTAGGAGTATCTTGGTTTAGTGATGTGTAGCAGTAATGATAGTGAGCTGTGTTGTATATAATTTAATCCTTAAGCATGCATCCACCCCTTAAAGTTATTTTCTGTACACTTAAAATGATAAAATAGTAAGCGGAATTTTCTTTAACGTTCTCTATTTTGTTATTGTATATGTGCTATTCCCACAGGAGAAAGCGTAGTGATTTTTTTCTTCTTTTCTTTGAAAATCAGCCTCATGCAAAGTGACAGGTTCAGAACATATTTCTAAATCAAAGAATGACCATTATAGGACTTGATCATACAAGTTACTTCCCTAACTACCATTTATTTGTGCTAAAATTGGCTACGTTCCTGATGATAATTCTGCAAGACAGCAGTAGGATATGACTTGCCTTCCCACTGTTTGATATAAATCTCCACTGATATGAATTGAATTCAGCTGCAGTGAACTTAAATGCTAATGTTGAAAACATAAGGCAGCCTGCTGTTTCATTTACACCAGAAAGTTTTAACTTCTACAGTCTCCTGTGTACCCCCCTCTCATCTAAAGTTAGATCAAATTAGAACCACTCCATTTCTGTCTGAAGGGTGAAATGTGCAAGCTTGATTTCCATAACTCAACATGAAAACGGAAGAAGGAATTAATCATAAGGATGGGTGCACCACTCTTGTCCTTGAATAATGCACCATAACAACCATGGGACAACGGTCGGTGCAATAGCATTATCAGGTAGCCAATCAGTATTTGTTAAGTACTGGTTCTGCCCAGTACTGTGTAAAGCGTTCTAAGATCAAGAAAATAATATAGTAAAAACGAATAATGGAATTTGTTGAGTGCTCTCTCAATGTGCCAGGCATGGTAGTAAGCACTTTACAGTTGTTATATCATGGAACCCTCAAAATAACCCTATTATTATATAAATTTTACTGATGGAGAAACTGAATCCCAGAGAGACTTAAAAAATGGCCCAAGGACTCCAGAAACCAGGATTCAAACACAGCTGTCTGTACTCTTGGCCTCTTGATGTTCCCTAACTTTAAAGAGTTTACAATCTTAGTTGGGAACACAAGGAACATAACTCCTCTGGAAAAGGCCCAGCATTGCAAGGTAGGCATAAAACAAGTAGCATCAGGCTTCCTCCCTGATCATGGGAGATGTCAACAGAGGTGAAAGTACAATTCTGAAGTGGGAGAATGACCCAGGCTAAAGAAAAAAAGCAAGAGTGGGAAAGAAGATCAGTTCACTTGTACAACACTTACCTGGTTCACACTTAGGGTGTTTCCCTCAAGCTTACATATATGCACTTTTCTCATTTCACTTTGCTCTGCCTCACAATCAATCCTGTGATGCCTTAATATTAGGTGTGCCTGGAATCTTCGATGTTCAATGTGACTGATGCTCTGAACTTGAAAGGGAGAGTGGAATGAGATGAGATGGAAGCAGCAGGCAGGAGCCAGACTCTGGGGACCATTGAAGGTATCATGAGGAATTTGGTCTGATCCTAAGTTGGGCAGGGAAGTGACATGCTTAGAATTGCTGTTGCTGTTGTTTTGGCAAAATTATTCTGGATGTGGGATGGAGAGTAAGGTGAAGGAGATGTAAGAATGATACATGTGAGCCAGGATAGTAGTTTCAACTTGAGTTAGGATGGAATGAATGAGGCATATCTGGGAAATATTTAGAATGTGGAACTATAGGATTTCTGATCTATGCCTTCATCATTCTCCTAATACCACCTCTGTCATAGTCGCGTCAATGTTGCTGAGCCTATGAACACTTCTCTGTTCCCTTTTTATTTGACAGTGTTGTAGATAGTTGACCTCTTGACTTTTGGATCACATTTTTTCTTTTAGCTACTTTTCTCCTTCTCAGTTTATTTTCACCAGTTTCTCTTCTTTCTAACCTACTCTTCTAGTCTCTTTTTAACGATTTTTCTCCCTTTTAACCACCTGTGATGAAGTTCAGCAGGGTTGATCCTGGGATTGCTTTCCTTCTCTCTCTACAATGTAGTGTCTCTGCTGTTTTTCTAGTTGATTTTACTGTCTGTATGCTGCTGACTCACAAGTTTATGTCTCAGGCCTAGACGACTTCTTGAAGTTCTAGGCTCATAATTCCCCAGTTGTTACTTGACAAGCCCATGGGGAAGTCTAATAGACATTTCAAACTCAACACATCTAAACTTACTTGTTGATTCCCTACCCTTCCACCACCTCAGTTAATAGCACTACCATCCACCCAGATACTCAGTTGAGAAGCTGGAAATATTCCTTGGTTTCTCCTTTTCTAATGCCTACATCCAATGAATCAGGAAAACTTTCAATTCCACCTCTCAGGGCTATATGCCTCTTTCTTTCTTCACTGCCCCAACTCTAGTCCAGAGAGTTATTTTTCAACCTGTCTAATTTTTCCTTGTATTTCCTGCTTTCTTATTTGTTTGTTTACTTGTTTATTGACTACTGTTTTCCCCACTAAACTGCAAGTTAAATGAGGACAGGGAATTTGGTTGCTTTGTTCTCCACAGCCCCTAACACAGATGATAGACTCAATAAATATTTGTGGAATGAATGAATGAGTGAATGAATGAATGAATAGACTTATGGTTGATTTAATGTGAGTGGTGAGAGACAGAGAAAGGAGAAAAAGGTGCCCAAAATCCTTCGCAGATTTCTGATTTAAGTAAGTGGTTATTTAGTTATGCCATTTACCAAAATAGGAGCAAGTTTGGAGGGAAGAAGTTAAGTTCTTTTTTAAGTAGTTTAAGATTTTTGCAAGACCCCCAGAGATGTCCAGTTGGCCTTTGGATATATCGGACTGGAGCTTAGAAATCAGTTTTGATCTGGAGATACTGACTGCAAACTCATCAGCCTAAGGATGGTGCTTGAAATATGGGAGTGTCTAGGCTCCTTTAAGTGAGAGGAGTGAGCCCAGAGAAACATTAAAATTATGAAATCAATAGAAGATGAGAAGTGGCCAAAGTGGTAGGAAGAAAACTTAAGAGTATGTGCTGTCAAGAAAAAATGAGAATTTCAAGAAGGAGGGACTGGTCAATCGTGTCACGTGATGCTGAGAGGTCAGGAAATTGTAACTAAAACGTGATTTAGCAACATGGGGGACAGTGATGATCTTGCAAAGCCGTTTCAGTGGAGTGCAAAGTAGAGGTCCAGATTTAAGGAGATGAGGAGTGAGGGAGATGAGAAAGATGGGCAGAATTTATTTAGGACAGAAAAGGAAAAAGAAAGAAACATTGTCGACTGGAGATTGGATGGAGGGTTTGTTTTTTTTTAATGTGGAAGAGACTTGAGCATGAGAAATGCTGTCTAGGAAAAGAGAAAAGGAAAGAGATGAAGATGGGGAGAGAGGGGAGGAGACAGAGAGGGAGTGAGGGGAGAGGAAGAGAGAAAGAGAGAGAAAGGATAACGGACAGTGATACATTGAGTAGAGAGAGGTAATCGCTAGGAGAACTAGAATGTAGGAGGAGATAGAAACCAAAGTACGATTAGGAGTGGCTTTCCACTGGAGGAAGGCACAACCTATGTTCTCATAGGAAGGAGGAGGGACCATGTGCATTGTGGACTGACTTGTGGATTTGGTCAAAATTGCCGGAGCCCCATCTGATGGCTTCCATTTTCTCTGTGCAGGAGGAAGACAAGTCTGTGCTAGGACCACCCCTTTTAGGGGCTACCTCTCCTCAGTAAGGACTACTCTAAAATGTTCTGAATTGCCAAGTCCTCTTGAAATACTTCCTTTTGGTGTTAGTTCAGAAATGAGCCATCTCCCTTTCTTAATGACATTACCACTCTGTGGACAGACCTTCAGAGCATTGTGGTCAGTGTAGTATATTTGTACATGGGTATTCATCATTCCCATGACTAACATAAAGTTGTCTATGTATTATTCTTTTGTTCCCTCTTCGTTTTTATGGCTACTTTGCATTTCACCTTCCTATTTGTTGCCAGGCATGATGAGCTGGAGTGGAGATACTTGGAATAATGGTTTCAAATTATAATATCGGTACACTTTTGATGCCTCTAGATAATTAGTGCTGAAATTCTCAGCCAGTGGTGGTAACAGGAGTCAGAAAACAACTCTGAGAATAATGCAATATGCCTAATAATTGGTTCATTTTTTCCCCTCTGCCTAACTTTATTTTACCTGCTCTGACGAAGACTGGTTGGGGAAAAACTTATGTCAGCAGTCTCCTCCTTGATCCCACACAAGAGTCTAAAAGACTTCCTACCTGTTCAGTGTGTGGTTGGGAATCCCAGGCAGTATTGTAGTCCTGGCTTTTCTATTTCCACCTTGGAAACAACAGTAACTACAACATTACTCAACTCTTTGGAGACCTGAGCTGCAGCATCAACGGTCCTCTCACGTTGGTTTATTACATGACCATTAAACAACTCCGAAAATCAGATTTTCACTGTTAATAATTAAGTAATTAGGGAGTTACAAGCTTTGACAAGAGTTTGTCATCTTTTGATCCCTACAGGGAAAATAAAAACAACAAAGTGAAAGTTAATATACTGAATCCACTAACTAGTTTTCAAGTACTGCAAATGCCCTGCCATTGAAATTTCGGGGAGAGCTGGACCAGGCATCTCTGAAATGGATTATTTCCGCCCCCCGCCACGCCTTCCATCTGTGTGTTTTATTGGAGATCTTCTCTCTCTTATTCCAGAGATAAATATGCATGACATTGGCTAGGTGACCCTTTGGGAGGTTCCCATATTCAGTCAGAGGTTTACAGAGCACTGAGAATCCACCTGAATGTCAATAGAGTCTGAGGAATGGTGAACAAGGTAAGAATCATGAACTAGGAAAGAAGAAAGACCTTAGAGGGATATTTTTGTCTTGAAGTAAAACAAGCTGATCTTGAAGTCAGATCTTGGCTCCATAACTTATTATCTTGCTCTTTGGCAAGTTACTTAATTTCTCTGAATCTTAATTTCTCACTTGTATAAAAAGTGTAATAGTACGCATTTCAAGGATTCCTGGGAATTAAATAAAGCAGTTCATGAGAGCTCCTAACGTAGAGTCTAGCAGATATAATTCTCAATAGATATTAGTTTCTTTCTCCTTCTTTCTCAAAATAAAATTTCTTTACAGCTCCTGGACATCTAAAACTTCCTTTAAAGATTCATCTTGTTAGCTCAACTTCTGTGACTGTCTCTTGCATCTGTATCTTCTTTTTCATTCCTGCTGCCGGGAATGGCAGATTGGTATCCCAAGTTCAGACTGATACCCTTAAAACATGATTGCAAATGTATGATAGGCCTGGTCTGAAGCCTTCAGTGGTTTTCCATTACATGCCTAGAAAAATCCCAAACCTCTTAGCCCAGATAAGTGAGGGCCTCCATGTTTGAATCTCCTTTCTTTTTCATCCTCGTCACTGAATTCCCTGCATACACTTACCTAAATCATGCGGTTTTTTCCTCCCTGAACACTGCTGAGCCTGGCCTGCCTCTTTACCTTCTCCGGCTTAGCCTCTCCGCTCACCAGCGCTTAGCTAGTGCTAGTGCTATGTCCACTCCAGGATGTACCCTCTCTCCCTCCCCCTCCCACTCCTGGAAGGGTTTCTCCCTCTGAAAGCTCCCATGGCAGTTTTCTTTACTTAGCCATGTCTGGAATGTTCTTCCCTAGCCTCTCAGCCTTGTCACCTCCTATCCATCCTAAGGTCTCAGCCCAAACTGCCGTCTCCAGCTGTTGGGTCTACATTAGTCCCCTTTGGTATATGCTGCCTTCACAACACTTGTCTCGGTCTGACCATTCCATTAATGTTTGTCACCCACTTGCAAGACTGGAAGTTCCTTCAGGGGAGGAAGGGTGCCTGTTTTTCTCTTTGTTGTATCCTTAGTCCCTGGCAGAGAAAGCACTCAATAAATGCTTGCAGAATCAATACATGAAGTATATTACTTGCCACATACTGCCTTGCTTTACAGCTGTTTGTATCCATGCCTCTCACATTTGTGTCACTGAGAACAGGGGCTGAGTCGTATTAATCCTAATTGGCTTCATAACACCTAGATTAATGCCTTGCTGATCATAAGTGCTCACTAAGTAGACACTTAGTAAAAAATTAGTGAGCATAGAAACAGAGAACCCTAGCAGGAAAGCCTACTGCAGATATTTTAAGTGGTATAGTAGTTATTTATATATGGGGGTCTGGGGGAGACTGAGCCCACTTCAGCTTTAGTAGGAGGCTTCTCGTTTTAGTAAACACAACACTTGCAGTGGGTTATCACAACCTTGATTTTCAGATCTCATTCATAAATGGCAAGATTGTGTTTTCAAGAAAAAGCATTCTCAAAGCAGAGATTAAAACATAAACCCTTTCAATAACAAAAAACAAAAGCTTCCCCTTCACCCCAATGTTTCCGATGAAATGGCCTTTCTCTGGAGATATAATTTCTTCTGTTCACCCTCTTTCTTTTAAATTGCCCAATCAATCAGGAGGGGGGATTTGTGCCCCATCCGTGATGAGACATTTTAAAGAGACGAGACATTTGATTGCTATGTTTAGATTTATGGGGATTGAGATGACCCTGAAGATTAAATGAAGAAGCAACTGTGAAAAAGAAACTGAAACAGGAGAGAAAATTGATTCTTAAGTTGAAGATGTATTGGCGTTAAGAGGTTTAAATGAGGAGATAGGTCAGAACGATAAGGTCCAGGAGGTGGGGGGGAGGGGGCAGGGGGCACCCTGTGGGGAAGCCACATTGTTTAATTGTCACTGGTGTAATCCCTGTTGACCTTCAGGGGGCTCCAAGAATGGTGATATCATGAGACTTGAGTTTTAAAATCACATTTAGTGAACACCTAGTCACAGCTACAGATGGGCTTTAGATTTGATCCTCCTGATGAAACTGAATTAAGACAGGGTAGAAGACAGATAATAAGGAGTGACTATGAGATGAAATTCCTGAGTTAGTTTTCAAGATGCGAGAGGCAGCAAAAATATATTGCTGGCTAAAACAAAAGAAATTTAATCAGTGAAGATAAAAATATGATTTTTTTTCCAAAGGGAAAACAAAGTCTTGGAAACTTCCCCAAAGTGCATGAAAAGTTTCTTTAGAGATTTATTCCTGCATACTGGAAATTGATTTATTTCTACTTCCTTCTAGGTCACTGGTCTCTCATCTGTTCTTCTACATTTTGTACTATGACATCATTCCTTTTTGCCTTTTCCCCATCATCTTTTGGTGACTTCAGAAACACCTCTCCAGGGCTGATTATGAAACTTCAGTGGATATATTTTGGGTGCTTGCTCTTTACTTAACTATATTGTAGGATTTAAACTACAGGCCCTGTCCTCAAGAATTTAAAGGACTTTTGAGGATACAAAACACGTACATGAAATAATGAATAAACAAATAGCCACAGACATCAGTCTAATAGGAGTTCAGGAGAAGACAGAGAGAGCCCTCTGGGCTGGCCCATCAGGGTGAATCCCATGAAGGAGATAGAACTTAGATACAGCACTGGGGAATGGAGAAGTTATGGGTAGTAGAGTGTGGGGGAAAGTAGACTAGAACAATCTTGAGCCCAGTTGAACGTGGGGGTGTTGGGCGGCCAGTGAGGAGACTGACCTGATGAGACTAGGAATTGATTGTTAAGGAGAAGTGAAGGTCAACTGAATTACAATCTGTGGACTTTGGATAACTGAGGTGAAAAAGAACAATATGTTCTAAGAATATAATTGTATAGCATTTACTTGTTGTATTTATGTATTTAGGCATAAATAAATGATGGAAACACCAGGTCCTACAATTCTGTCTTTGTTTTTTTATCTTTGAAGCCATTCTGTTTACACATAGACACACACACACACACACACACACACACACAGAGTATGCAAAGCACTTTGCTAAACATAAAGCTCCATGTAGTGTGTAATTAATATGATGGATTTTTCTGGAGTGGGGAGAAATAACAAACTTTGTTCTGAGCACATTCTTCTTACTCAATAAAGTGGCTAAAGAGACTGATATATGGCCTTCTGCATGGGAAATAGAAATTACTAGATACAAAAATTCCATTAATGCATGCAGATGGGAACAAAATTATGGTGGGTAAATGGTTTAAATACCAGATTGTTCTTTAGAAATGTACATTTAAAAAATATGAAGTAAAGACATTTGGACAATTAAAAAGATATCAGGAGTGATATAAGAATATCTCCTGATGTATAGGTGAAAGAGATGAGTAGAGAGAATGGATTTGCATTTTGTAATATTATAAAAAGCATAATGAAGCTTATTCAAGCATTGAATTCTAAATTATAGGAAACTTGAATGGTAAAGAATGAGGGGATAAAATGTTATGTATTTGGAGGCATCATGAATTGTTGAATAAGTGAAACACCAGATTGCGTATCTATAAAAATTTCAAATTTCTTGTGCAAACTCAGTTTCTCCATTTTGAAGGAATGTTATTAAAAAAAAAAAAATCACCACCACCATCACCATCACCTTTCCTAGATAGTCCTTGACTTATTTGCTCTTGGACCCCTTTCTTGCCTTTTTCCTGTTCTAGTCTGAGGAGCAGAGGCCTGCCTGTTTCCAAAGGTCACATGCCAGCTAACATTTTGCTGGGTTCAGCTGTGGGAAGCACTTGCAGATGATTGGAGGACAGGAAAGGCAGGATATTTCTTCCCCACTCTCTCTGCCTTGGCCGCTGCTTCTCCTTGATTGTAGTCATTCCAGATGAGCCCATGTTGCTCTGGCTTGAGTTGGGTGACCCTGCCCCTGGGTTCTGGAAACACACACTTAACCTCCTTCATTGGTTTAGAGGAAGAAACTTCCTGTGTTGCTAATCTGTCAGTTGCTTTACTGTCCCCTTTGGTTATTCATCTCTTTCATCACCTGTTCAACAAAATCCCTTCAGTATTAAATTCCCTCTATTTTAAATACTGTTTTCTTGGTTGGACCTTGACTGATACGTTGGTTTTACATGGATAATACAAGGGATGAAATAATACAGTAGACCAGTCTGAGCTATTTGGAGAAAAGCAGTTATACCTGTTCAAATAATAATTTTTATTTGATACTTCATGAATCTAGAGTAATCATATTTAACACTACAGGCTTTCACAGAAGTATTTCAAGGCTTACCCATGAGATAAAAATCTCCTGGTGACTCTGAAATTATCTTTTAAGTATTGCTTTCTGGATTGTCACTAAAAATTGATAAATTCCCAAGTTCTGTATTGTATCCAGTGTACATAATGTGAAAGCAACCCAGATAAATGCTTCTCAATGTTAAGTTTATTTTAGCTCCTTTGATAGGGATACATGCTTATTTTTGCATGGGTAAGTGATTGTAGTGTTTCCTCCATTGCTTAATTGGTTTGGCCAAAGAGCAGAAGAACATGGTGAATGAAAATGTCTACCTTTGTAAATCAAGTATATTTCAGAACAATTCTAGCACTGCTAATCTGCTAATACAGGTGATACTGTAAGAACTCTGTTAGTCTGTTATCCTTAAGTCCTGATTCTACTGGGAAGTCTTTTTGTACGCTATTGACCTATAATGGCTAAACTCTATTCTGGTCCTCTGATACTTTGACTATCCATATCAGTTTTTTTCAAGTGTAGTTTAAGATATGCTTATGTCGGAATCACCTGGGTGGTGGCGGCTGCTTGTTAAAAACACAAATGCTGAATCAGAACCTCTAGAAATAAGGTATGAAAACTTGAATTTTAACAATAAGATTTTTTTTTTTTTTTTTACCTACTGGGGTTTGTAAAACACTGGGTATCAATGGATGCAGAATTCCCATTAGTCTGTATTTTATCTCCTCAGTAAGATCAGTGGTTTCCAGAGGAAAGTGTCCTTCTTCTAATCTATCTTCCCTACATTGCCTGGCAGAGTAATAAGCAATTAGTTAATGTGCAATAAGTATTTGTAGAATTGATTTGAATCCCTTTATCAACCCAAATTTGAGGAGTAATTTCTTGAACATTATCCTAATGATAATGATTATTGTTGTTCTTCAAAAAAATGAACAACACTGACAATTATCTAGCGAAAGCAAGGTAAATCTATATTAGAATAGAATGAACATTAATAGAAAATCTGCAAGCATTGATGAAACATATAAGGATAATGATAATGGACATTATGAAATAGGAATTTAAAAAGAGCAAATCATGCCAGAAAAACTTGATTGCTTTTTTTGATAGAGCTGCAAGATCAGTAGATAACAGTAATGTGAAATGGTAGATGCAATCTATTTCAATTTTGGTAAAGTGTTTGATAGTGTCACATTAAATTTTCCATCTTGAATTAATTGAAATTGGCTTTGGTGTGAACCTCTTGATGTCTGCTAGATGCTACAAAAGGCTGCTAACATAAAATAATGATGCATCTGATGATATTTCAAAAATGAATTGCCATCTTAGTGTTTGATTTGGACGCTGTATTAAATAAGTAAATTGGTGACATTTTATATTTGCGTTGCATTAAAACTTGTTGGAATCACCAGGGGAAGAGAAATTATGCTAAGATGTGCTCAGATATCATAAATATTCATATTTTATACCATTGACAACCTTCAGGCTTTTAAATATTCTACCAACTTGCATAGCTTACATATAGTCTTTTCTAGACTTTGTAAATATATAAGCATATACCTCTTTCAAACATATTAAGGGTTGCCAGATTTATCAAATTAAAATACAGACAACCCTAAGTATACTTAGAATTCATTTTCAAACACAGATGCTTTAGGAGATCCTAAGAAAAAGTTATGAAAATAATGATAGTAATTATACTTAGTCATCTAAGCATGCTGGGTCAATTCTTTTAGGCCTAACCTGCTTTCACGGATTGATATAAATGTCTAGTGTGACGTATGACATGGTTGTCCAAGTAGGTATGTTTGGGTGTGAATTAGAAATAGCATGTTGAAAAAGGACCTTGGAATTTTTCTTATGATTCTGAGGGGAACATTATTCTGAATTACTATATTTTAAAAATTATATTTGTGGAAAGTGATAGGAATGGTTAGTGCTGAAAGATTTGATTCATGTAAGTTAGAAAGATGAAAAGAAAGAAAGGAAATAAATATTTGTAGTTGACTGAGATGGTAACTAAGGGAATGTGGTGTGTTGAGGTGATTATCTAATAATATCCAAAGGATACGAACACTGCAGAATTAATTACCATGGTACATAAGTATTGATGAATGACACTCAGTAAATGAAGATTTAAAGAGAGTGATACCAGGGTGAAATATTTTAAGTATAAAACTCTTCTAAGAAATTGCTGGGTATTCCAACTTTTAATAAATTTAAAATTAGACTAAAACCCAGCATATGCCTCAAAAGACTTTTAACTAGAGATGACAACTTATTTCTCATTTTCTCTGATTGTATTAATTTTACATTTTTCTATATAAGAGAGCTAATGATAGTTAACTTTTATTTAGTGCTAAGAAACAGTCTTTCACTAAGCACATTTACGGGGATTAGCTCACCAAATCCTCCCAACAACCCAGTACCTACCAAGAGGTAGGTATTCTTATCATCCTCATTTTATGGGAGAAGAATCTGGGGCTTTGATGAGTTAAATGACTTGGCCAAGGTCACATAGCTAGGAAGCGGGGATTTAAACTCAGGCCCTCCAGCTTCCTAAACCTGTACCCTTAACCACTATGCTACTCAGCATCTAAGGGGGCTTTGATTCAATTCATAAAAGAGCTTATTATTGTTTTAAGTGGTAAGCTTCACTGGTACATTTGAAATCATTCAACTGACTCAAATTTGACTTAAGCACAACTCTTTAGGGACGGATGTGTTGGGTAAAGTGAGACATGCCTGCAGTGCTCAGATTTCCTTTGATGGTCAGAGATCAGTAAACCCCACCTCAGTCATGCTCTGTGTGGGTAATGATGTGAGATTCATGAAGGCCATAAAGGATGCTTCATGCAATTTTCCTAAAATTTCTATGGATGATCTTCCAGGACTAATGTTCCCAGAAAATGTGAGCATTCCCTCAAAGGAAAATGTGATCGTTGAGCTTAGTGGAAAATATTTAACCCACAAAGGATCCAAATCTATTTCTTTTACCCCTTTCTAATATCACTGTACAAATAATGGTATTTTAGAGAAAAAAAAACTGAATTATAAGGAAGGAGATTCAGTTTTTATGGTATATTCTTTAGTTCTTTAATTAACCTCTCTGGTCCCAACTGATTGCTTTATAAAAAATTAGGGTAGCAGTTAGGGTCTCAGGTTCTGAAACCTGACTGCTGAGCTTCAAATCTGAGCTTGTGGACATCTGCTTCTGGCCAAGATGGGGTGATAGGGACTATATTTACCCTCCTTCCTGAAACAACTAGAAAACCAGACAACATGTGTGGCATTAGACAGTTTTTAAGACATTGGACATCATGCCGCGAAGGACAGTGACCCCTGAGATATGGGATACAAACGAGGTGAGTCCTACAGTTGCCCCTGCTGACTGCCCAGAGAGAGTTTCCAGGCAGAGGTGCAGGGAAGGGGAACCCAGATAGAACAGGGCAGTCTCCCTAAGTTGAGGAGACAGAGCTAAGAGTCCAGAATTTACAGGGCAGAGGATAGGAGAGAAGAGAGTAGAGAGGACTCTGGATATATGCAGAGGGTCCCCCTTGAGTCTGACTGAGTGCTGATCAGCAAATTAATGTGAGGAAACTGCAAGAGTGGGGGAAGAATCACCTGAAAAGATTACAGGGATAATCTGAGGAGCTCCTGCAGACCTGGGACCAGTTCCTGTTTCCACCAGCCAGAGTATAAAACCTCGTAATTCACATGGCATCAGATAATGTATTCTGTGGCATTTTGCCTCAGTAGTGGAGAATACTTAGCCCTTGACTGAACACTACTTTGGTCCTGCCTAGCAAAGCTTAAAAGCAAGAGCTGAAACAATTTCTCCCAAGTATCTTAACTACATTCCAGAACACAGCTCAAGAAAATAATACAAGAATATCCAACTTCCAACAATGTAAAATTCACAATGTCTATCTTCAGTAAAAAATTACCTAATCTAAACTTGAACACTGACTACCTTGAGTAAGTATTCAGATTCTCTAATCCTCTGTTTCTTCATTTTCAAAATAAGGATAATAATAGTACATTTCATAGAATTGTAAAGAGCAAATAACTTCATATATGTGAAGTACATAGTATAGTGCACCGTGCATAGCAAGTGCTCAGTAGATAATAGTCATATATTACTGTTGTGGTTATTTGTGAAGAACCACATTTCTTATGCAGACTTTCAGACATCTGTTGAAGATCCTTCTACCTCTAACATCTGAATGTTCATAAGGTACACTTTGGTTTTTAGCAGCACCTCCCTCCCCCAATTTTACGATGATAAGTAGTTGGGGATATACTTAAGGTAACAAGAATGTAAATATTCTGTCTTGACAGACAAAGATCTGAGTTTTGTCAATTGCAGATTTTTATTTGGTGGAAGAAAACAGCAAAAATAAAATAATGCCATAAAATATCATTATTTGGGAGCCTCTTCTGACAGGAAAGAGGGAGACCAGGACTGGCCAGAAGCTTCTCTTGACTGCTACCATCTGCCAAAATCTCAGTTCTGTCATAACTGCCTCTTGGGACCCCTTACTCACAAAGCATCATCCTATGGTCTCTGTCCATTCTTCTCTGTCACCAATCTTATTCTAATCCCACCAGGATCATGGGGACCAAGGCTACAAAAGGTACGTGATGGAGCAGGTGCCACCTCAGCCGCTGAGCCTGTCTCTGACTCTGGCCACTATTATTTTGAACATCTGTGGCTGGCTGTACTAATTGTCTTCCTAGGGTAACTGTATTTTTAGCAAAACAGAATAGAATCCATTATATTTAATTTGGTGCTGTGGAACCTAACATAAGAAAGTAAACTAATTGAAGTGATTTTAATTTAGAATGATTTGTTTCTGTTTCCTTCCACTTTAGTGTATGACTGTGTTATTTCTAACATTAGGCATATTTAAGCAGGTTCCCAGTACTTTTGTGTGTGTGTGTTTAAGGGTCCCTACCCTATTATTTCCTTTCATGACCTTTCTTTCTTTGGTTACTGGATTCTTTGTTTTATTTTATTTGTTTTTTAGATGCTTGCACACTGCGCCTCCAAAGGTTGTTAGCATTTGTCAGCTCTCAGAATGACAGTTCTATTCACTATATGAGACAAGTCATTTTCTTCCTGAAGAAAGGGGAAGCTAATCTCCTCCCACAGTAACATGTTTTGAGAAACATAATGCAGTGGGAAAATGTACCAATTATTTCACTGCAAATTGTCTCCCTTCCGCTAGATAGACAATCATATCAACATTTTCCGATTTTTGGACTCTTTTTTTATTTTGCAGTTTTATAACACAACTCGCCTCTTGCAAAGTGAAACTTGATGTTAAAGAAAATGAATGAATGTTCCATGAACTATATGAGTGATAACGTATTGTTGTGTGGTTCTGGGCAGCTATCATTTGAGATTTCATTCATGTCTACTTCCCTCTGACTTCTTTAATGATTAGAGGGCAGTGGGAAGAAAGGAATAACTTCTTATTTGAGTCCATGTGCAAGCCAGTTTGTGCATTGCTTTAAATGTAGAGTCTGAGTTCAAGTCCTGGCTCCTACGCATGCTGGCTGGGTGGCCTTGGGCAAGTTGCCCAGCCTCTCTGAGGCTTACTTTGTGCATCTGTAAAATGGAGATAATCCTAGTGCCTTCTCTGTAGCATGCTTCTGAGGGTTAAGGGCCCAATGTACTCAATGCAGTATCTAGTCGTCAAAAGGAGGCTTTAGGATGATGCCTGCTGTGATCATGACCATGATCTTAGACACATATTTAAGTTAAATGGCTTTAAATGATCATAATCTCTTTTAATGTAAAATTAGCCCTGCAGAAACTCCATTTGGTAATTTTTTTCCCCAATAGAGCATACCAATATGGCCAACATATTCAGTATATGTGAAAGTGGCTCTCACATTTCCTGATATGTTGAAGGTATCTGGCCCATGTTATTCCCCTATCATATCTGAGTGTAGATAAACTTGAATGAAAAGTTTAGGTATTTAGAAATAAATTTGTCCTGCAGGGCCTGCTTCAAGAGTATGAACTCAGATTTCTGAACTCAGATTTCTGTCAGCCTAGTTGAGCACTTTTTCAGTGATATCTTCCTGTCATTCATTGATGTTTTTGTAGTTTTAGCCTCATTTTTATGCAAACTATGTTTATATCAGAGGTCTCATAAATGTAACAGTAAGTTACCTGCCCTCTTGCATACTGTTTACAGTATTAATTTGCCTTAGATTTTGTTGGTTTTTTTTGTTGTTCAGTAAAGCTCTAGTCAAAGAGTTACAAATTCGGATAGTACAAATTAGTACTATCCAAATGACTATTACTTTATTTTAATAGCATCTGTAATTTCATTGCACTTTGTATTGTTCTTAACAGGAAACATTTCGTTTGCATACCTGTGCATTTTCCCATCTTGAAAAGAAAGAAACTAAGCTTTTTAGAGATAATAACTCAAGGAGAAACCCAGCCAGGTTTTAATTTGACGTGAGTCACGTGCATGCTAGACGCACAGCTTGCATTTTCCCCCTTACCATGCAATTATCTGTAAATATTGTATGTGCTCGGCTAAAATGCTAGGAAGTCTACAGTTATATTAATGTAGCTCCTTAATTGCATATAATGGGATTTTCAGGCTACTGCAACCTATCACATTTATCATATTCCTAATAAAATTACTCAGTTTTTGTCTAAGGCCTTTTTATTTACTCTTCATTTAATTTAGAAGAACTCTAAAAAATAATTTAATTCTTGAGAAATTAAATCATTTGTAATGAAGGAGGAAAATGTGAAATCCAGGTTAAGAGCTGAATCCACTTAAGAGGCAGTTACTTGAAACCCCAAGTCCCGTTGATGAGACATTTTTTGCCCCGGTCGGCAAAGGCTAACAAGTAAGTCGTGCTAGGACTCTGCTTATAAGATTCCCAGCTGTCCTTTGGGGAGGAATAGGGATGTTTGTAACCCCTTTGATGTTGAAAACAGGTATCCCTTGGTATATAGAATAGATGTATTCTCCTCCAAAAGTTAGCTGCCTTTAAGGCAAATTTCTTCACATTTCAGTCCCATTTGCCGGGATGGCCATTAAGAAATCCAACTGGCATTTCAAGACCAAAGACTCTCCAGCATATATAGTGTTGAGTTCCTAGGAAGAAAAAAGACAGTGGTTTATAAGAAAAGGTTAATAGTATTCAAAAACCCCTGAAAAATACCCATGCTGACCCTCAAAATACCAAACTCGGTTTAAACCTGTGGTGGAGAGAAGGGAGGGAGCAAGTGCTAAGGAGCCGATGAACAGGGAAGGGTAGCCAGGCCCTTGCTGAGTTCACCGTGTGGACCCAGAGCCTGGGAAGGGCAGGCGCGGAGGGGCCTCGTTATGGACTGACTTGCTCACTTGCTCTCCTTTGCTCTTATTTATTCTCTTTGAATTCTTCTAATCTCATTGCACTTGTTATTTGTCTGCTCAAAGCTTCCCATTCTGCTTTATCCAACCCCGGGGTTGAATCACCCTCTCCCTACAGTCTGACCGAAGTCCCTGACTACATGTATGGGAGTGGCCAATCCTCTCTTTCTTACTGCTTCTGGGGAAACCATGGCATCAAAATAGAAGGTGTAGACGTGCTGCTTTTTGTCTTCCTGGTCTCACCACTCCTGTCCGAGTCATCCTTCCAGGATGATGGTAGCCTCTGGCTGCTCTCCTGGGCTCAGTGAAAACTTCCTCTGGCATGTGGTCTCTGGCTCCTGAGAGTTTCAGCTCTTTTCTGGACCACAGAGTTGGTTGAGGAGTCATGTCTTGTCCCAGCAGCGCTAACGCCCCAGAGAACATCTGGCCCCTGATGCTCTCATCTAGCAGCACTGGGAGATGGAGGGAGAGAGAGACAGGGAGGGGGGATGTGTGTTGAGAGGTGGAAGATAGATAGTGATATAGAGGCATTTGATGGTAGAAAATCTCTAGTCAAGGTTTGGTTTGTCCAAGTGCATTGGGGACCCTCGGGGACTGTAGAGCATGGGTGTAGCAAGCCCAGACAGTTGAGCTGAGATTTAAACCCCAGTACCAATTCTTCTTGGCTATGTGACTCTTGGCAAGTTATTTATACCTCTGTGCCTCAGTTTCATCATCTAGAAAATGGGGGTAATAACCTTAATAGGATTGTGGTGAGACATTACTAAGGGACAGAGACTAAGTGTTCATAGTGTGAGCTGCTATTACCAGCAGCTCCAGAGTAGAATGCCCAAATCACCCTTTCTTATTGGGTGTCTTGTATTAGTTTTGAGGTCAAAATGTTGTTCATCTCCGGGTAAAATTAATAGACTTAGATTTTTAGGGAATGCAGGTAGCATTTCTTTGTCTCCTGTTACATAGATAATGTCACTGTGAAATGCTGCTTGTCTGGCTGGCTGCTCTATCTTGAGAAGTATTTGCACCATATGCAATACGTATTTAACATATATGGAGGGGAGGGTGCCCAAACCCTAGAGGCTTTAAACGATAGCATCTCCAATGACAAAAAGGCTTAAGCCTTTTTCTCTAGAATTATGTCTGCATATTTTCTATGAATCAAGTTCTTTCTTTCAAAAATTTTTTGGTAATACCTCAGTCTTCCCCACAACCATCTCCCCGGTGCCTAATTCTAAGTACTAAACAACATATCTCCTAGTGCTATACGGAGGTCAGACAGTGAGAGTGCTTGGATTTCTCTTTATTCCACTGAGAACTCTCATTCAGGTCTCATTGGTGAACATAAGAGTGATGAAGTGGATGTTAGGAGAAATTCTTACTTTTAGCTCCTTATTTTTCGCCTTTTGCAGGGGTTCCTCTCGTTGGTTAGACAAATAAAAGAAGTACCAAAGCATAGAATATTTTTTTCTCAATCTAATGGAATTATAGCTTTGAAAATGTTGAAATGGGGTGGGATATGTGGAGGAAGAGCTCTTTGTGGCTGCCTGGAGAGTGAGAATGTTTAGGGCCAGGGCATTATTTGCTAGCCTGCCTGCTTGACCTGATGCATTGGCATCTGAGAGAAATGAATCTCAGGAGAGAATTTATTTGGGTTACCATAGCAACAGAAGGGGGGTACAAAGATGGGTTTGGAAGCCTGTAAAGAATGCACACAAGTCGGTATGACAACTGCAATACCTACTTCTCTGAGTTTAAATGTTTCAGGGAAAGTCTAATATTTAACTTTTCCAGTGGCATTCGAACTTTCTTTGGCCATTGGTGGTTAATGTGGCATGACTCAGACTTTGATGTCTGATGTCTTTTTAAGAAAGATTCCTGCAGGAATTCAGTGACTGTTACACTTTGAGTCATAATACTCCTGTGGCAGTCTAGCAGGGATAAGCTTTTTCTTTTTTAATTATCTTGTTCTATCTTTTTAGTTTCTGACTAATAAAAAAATGTTCTTTTTACTGATGTGTACTAACACCGGGTGCCCTTCTTTATCATTCCATTACTGAGCTGAACGCTTTAAATGTCATTTAGAAGAACATTATATTGAGCTGCTCACAAAGAAATGCCTTTCATGTTGGGATTCAATATGGGAATTTAATTCAGCCTTGCACTGAGATACTGGAAAGATTAACAGATTATAGGATGAGAATGGAAATTTAAATGACAGATCAAAAAGAGCTGAGTAGGCTGTCTTCTTGATTTCCCCAACTAAGAGACAGATGAGTAAAATGAAGCACGTGTATTTGAAAAAAAAAGCAGGTATAAAAGCAAGTTATACACATTTGTTTGAAATCTCTACACTAGAACCTGGGTGTTGGAATCTGCAGATACATGGAAATCTGAGGAGTGTAGGGTTTCCAAGACAATGACCTTCTTCCCAACCATCATGTGTTTTTATCTTCACTGTGTCCCAATCTCAGTCTTTATCCTACTCCATCTCCTGCTTCAGCTTCTTTAGTTCTTGTGTGGAATCTTCTCTTAGCTCCTCCTAGGCACTGAGTAGGTTTACCAATGGTTCCAGTTTGCCGGGACTGTCATATTTTGAGCGTTGAAAGTCCCATGAAACTCCATGGTCCCAGTCCAACTGGGCAGGTGGTCACCCCAGCACCGAGTGTTCTTTGCATATTCTTTCCTACTTTCCACATCCTATTTCCCTTCACTGCTCTGTGCTCTGCCACTTTATAGTTTGTCAGTGGTCCAGACATGCACAGTACAATATGTTAGCCACTAGCTACATGTGATTATTTAAATTTAAAATAATTAAAGTAAAACAAAAAATGCAGTTTCTCAGACTCTCTAGCCAAGCGATTGACAGGCACATGGCCACCCTCTGGACAGTGCAGATATAGAGCATTTCTAGGCTCTCAGAACACCCTCTTCGACAGTACTGATCTATGTAACAGAGCTACTGAGAATGGGGTAGGGACACGCATGCAAGTTTTGCCTGCAGTTTATGGCTTAGGTATAATGTTTGCTGGACACATTAAATGCTAAAAGAACCAAGTAATCCTTAGGTTCCAATTTCTTTGAATTTCTTCTTATACCAACTGTGGAACATATAATAAGGCTATCTGTCATCCTTACTGGGTCATTTGTCAAATAGGTATTGAGCACCTGTGTTAGGATACCATGATGAATTATGGTGTCTGCCTTCTAGTAATTTATGGTCTAAAATGAGAAGAAGAGTTGTGATAGTTATCATGTAATAAGTCTCTTCATGAGCTACATAGGAGGGATTGATGAGCAATTGAGGCCCTCAGAGAAAGCTTTGCAGAGGAGATGACACAGAATGAGGGACTGAAGAAGCAGAGAGAGGCAGTGCAGTGTATGGATGAGGAGCTGCAATGTCTGAGTTTGAATCATGCTTCCTTTCTTCTCCCACCAATTTACTGGCTGTGTGACTCTGGACAAGTTTCCTAACTGATCTGTACTTAGGTGTCCTCCTCTATAAAATGAGGACAATAATAGTATCTTTCTCACAAGGATATAATGATTAAATGAGTTAATACTCATAAAGCATTGAATAAGACGTGGCACATGATAAGAGCTCTATAACTATTTGTTATAGAAGGAAGGGTAAGGAGACCTTCAAGATGGTGGAGGAGTAAGACATGGAGATCACCTTCCTCCCCACAGATACATCAAATATACATCTACATGTGGAACAGCTCCTACAGAACACCTACTGAACGCTGTCAGAAGACCTCAGACTTCCCAAAAGGCAAGAAACTCCCCAAGTTCTTGGGTAGGGCAAAAGAAAAAAGAAAAAATGGAGACAAAAGAATAGGGACGGGACCTGCACCTCTGGGAGAGAGCTGGGAAGGAGGAAAAGTTTCCACACATTAGGAAGCCCCTTCACTGGTGGAAATGGGGAGTGGGCAGGGGCGAAGCTTCGGAGCCACGGAGGAGAGCCCAGCAACAAGGGTGCAGAGGGCAAAGTGGAGAGATTCCTGCACAGAGGATCAGTGCCGACCAGCACTCACCAGCCCGAGAGGCTTGTCTGCTCACCCGCCGGGACGGGCGGGGCTGGGAGCTGAGGCTCGGGCTTCGGAGTCCAGATCCCAGGGAGAGGACTGGGGTTGGCTGCGTGAACAGAGCTTGAAGGGGTTAGCGCACCACAGCTAGCCGGGAGGGAGTCCGGGAAAAAGTTTGGAACTGTCTAAGAGGCAAGAGACCATTGTTTCGGGGTGTGCCAGGAGAGGGGATTCAGAGCACCGACTAAACGAGCTCCAGAGACGGGCGCAAGCCATGGCTATCAGCGCGGGCACCATGAAATGCTAAGACTGCTGCTGCTGCCACCAAGAATCCTGTGTGCAAGCACAGGTCACTGTCCACACCTCCCCTCCCGGGAGCCTGTGCAGCCCGCTTCTGGCAGGGTCCCGTGATCCAGGGACAGCTTCCTTGGGAGAACACATGGCGTGCCTCAGGCTGTTGCAATGTCATGCTGGCCTCTGTCACTGCAGGGTTGCCCCGTATTCCATACCCCTCCCTCCCCACCGGGCCTGAGTAAGCCAGAGCCCCCTAATCAGCTGCTCCTTTAACTCCCTCCTGTCTGGGCGAAGAACAGATGCCAGAGGGCGACCCACACACAGAGGCAGGGCCTCATCCAAAGCTGAACCCCAGGAGCTGTGCGAACAAAGAAGAGAAAGGGAAATCTCCCCCAGCAGCCTCAGGAGCAGCGGATTAAATCTCCACAATCAACTTGATGTACGCTGCATCTGTGGAATACCTGAATAGAAAACGAATCATACCAAAATTGAGGCGGTGAATTTTGGAGCAACTGTAGACATGGGGTTTGCTGTATGTGACTGACTAGTTTCTGATTTTTATGTTTATCTTAGTTTAGTTTTCAGTGCTTGTTATCATTGGTGGATTTGTTTATTGGTTTGGTTGCTTTCTTCTTTTTTTTTTTATTAGTTTTTGAATTTTTTTGTTTTAATAATATTTTTTTATTTTTTATTTTAATAACTTTATTTTATTATTATTTTTCTTTCTTTCTTTTTCTTTTTTCTCCCTTTTCTTCTGAGCCGTATGGCTGACAGGGCCTTGGTGCTCTGGCTGGGTGTTAGGCCTGATCCTCTGAGGTGAGAGAGCAGAGTTCAGGACATTGGACCACCAGAGACCTCCAGGCCCCATGTAATACAATCAGTGAGAGCTCTCCCAGAGATGTCCGTCTCAATGCTAAGACCCAGCTCCACTCTACGACCAGCAAGCTTCAGTGCTGGACATCCCATGCCAAACAACAAGCAAGACAGGAACACAACCCCACCCATTAACAGAGAGGCTGCCTAAAATCATAATAAGTTCACAGACACCCCAAAACACACCACTGGACGCAGTCCTGCCCACCAGAAAGACAAGATCCAGCTTCCTCTACCAGAACACAGGCACCAGTCCCCTCCACCAGGAAGCCTACACAACCCACTGAACCAACCTGACCCACTGGGGGCAGACACCAAAAACAATGGGCCTACGAAACTGCAGCCTGTGAAAAGGAGACCCCAAACACAGTAAGTTAAGCAAAATGAGAAGACAGAGAAATATACAGCAGATGAAGGAGCAAAGTAAAAACCCACCAGACCAAACAAATGAAGAGGAAATAGGCAGTCTGTCTACCTGAAAAAGAATTCAGAGTATTGATAGTAAAGATGACCCAAAATCTTGGAAATAGAATGGAGAAAATACAAGAAATGTTTAACAAGGACCTAGAGGAACTAAAGAACAAACAAACAATGATGAACAACACAATAAATGAAATTAAAAATTCTCTAGAAGGAACCAATAGCAGAATAACTGAGGCAGAAGAACGGATAAATGACCTGGAAGATAAAATAGTGGAAATAACTACCGCAGAATAGAATAAAGAGAGAAGAATGAAAAGAACTGAGGACAGTCTCAGAGACCTCTGGGACAACATTAAACACACCAACATTCGAATTATAGGGGTCCCAGAAGAAGAAGAAAAAAAGAAAGGGACTGAGAAAATATTTGAAGAGATTATAGTTGAAAACTTCCCTAATATGGGAAAGGATATAGTCAATCAAGTCCAGGAAGTGCAGAGTCCAATACAGGATAAATCCAAGGAGAAACACACCAAGACACATATTAATCAAACTATCAAAAATTAAATACAAAGAAAAAATATTAAAAACAGCAAGGGAAAAGCAACAAATAACATACAAGGGAATCCCCATAGGGTTAGCAGATGATCTTATTTAAAGTGATGACATATTTAAAGTGATGAAAGGGAAAAACCTACAAGCAAGATTACTCTACCCAGCAAGGATCTCATTCAGATTCGACAGAGTAATTAAAACCTATACAGACAAGCAAAAACTAAGAGAATTCAACACCACCAAACCAGCTTTAAAACAAATGCTAAAGGAACTTCTCTAGGCAGGAAACACAAGAGAAGGAAAAGACCTACAATAACAAACCCAAAACAATTAAGAAAATGGTAATAGGAACATACATATTGATAATTACCTTAAAAGTAAATGAATTAAATTCTCTAACCAAAAGACATAGACTGGCTGAACGGATACAAAAGAAGACCTGTATATATGATGTCTACAAGAGACCCACTTCAGACCTAGGGACATATACAGGCTGAAAGTGAGGATATGGAAAAAGATATTCCATGCAAATGGAAATCAAAAGAAAGCTGGAGTAGCAATTTTCATATCAGACAAAACAGTCTTTAAAATAAAGACTATTACAAGAGACAAAGAAGGACACTACATAATGATCAAGGGATCAATCCAAGAAGAAGATTTAACAATTGTAAATATTTATGCACCCAACATAGGAGCACCTCAATACATAAGGCAAATGCTAACAGCCATAAAAGGGGAAATTGACAGTAACAGTCATAGTAGGGGACTTTAACACCCCACTTTCACGAATGGACAGATCATCCAAAATGAAAATAAATAAGGAAACACAAGCTTTAAATGATACATTAAACAAGATGGACTTAATTGATATTTATAGGACATTCCACCCCAAAACAACAGAATACACTTTCTTCTCAAGTGCTCAGGGAACATTCTCCAGGATAGATCATATCTTGGGTCACAAATCAAGCCTTGGTAAATTTAAGAACATTGAAATCGTATCAAGTATCTTTTCTGACCACAATGCTATGAGATTGGATATCAGAGGAAAAAATCTGTAAAAAATGCAAAAACATGGAGGCTAAACAATATACTACTAAATAACCAAGAGATCACTGAAGAAATCAAAGGGGAAATCAAAAAATACCTAGAAACAAATGACAATGAAAACACGACGACCCAAAACCTATTGGATGCAGCAAAAGCAGTTCTAAGAGGGAAGTTTATAGCAATACAATCTTACCTCAAGAAACAAGAAACATCTCAAATAAACAAAGTAACCTTACACCTAAAGCAATTAGAGAACGAAGAACAAAGAAACAATCCAAAGTTGGCAGAAGGAAAGAAATCATAAAAATCAGATCAGAAATAAATGAAAAAGAAATGAAGGAAGCAGTAGCAAAGATCAATAAAATTAAAAGCTGGTTCTTTGAGAAGATAAAGAAAATTGATAAACCATTAGCCAGACTCATGAAGAAAAAAAGGGAAAAGACTCAAATCAACAATTAGAAATGAAAAAGGAGAAGTAACAACTGACAATGCAGAAATACAAAGGATCATGACAGATTACTACAAGCAACTATATGCTGATAAAATGAACAACCTGGAAGAAATGGATAAATTCTTAGAAAAGCACAACCTTCTGAGACTGAACCAGGAAGACATAGAAAATATAAACTGACCAATCACAAGTGATTAAAAATCTTCCAGCAAACAAAAGCCCAGGACCGGATGGCTTGACAAGCGAATTCTATCAAACATTTAGAGAAGAGCTAACACCTATCCTTCTCAAACTCTTCCAAAATATAGCAGAGGGAGGAGCACTCCCAAACTCATTCTACGAGGCCACCATCGCCCTGATACCAAAACCAGACAAAGATGTTACATAAAAGGAAAACTACAGGCCAATATCACTGATGAACATAGATGTAAAAATCCTCAACAAAATACTAGCAAACAGAATCCAACAGCACATTAAAAGGATCATACAACATGATCAAATGGGGCTTATCCCAGGAATGCAAGGATTCTTCAATATACGCAAATCAATCAATGTGATACATCATATTAACAAACTGAAGGGTAAAAACCATATGATAATCTCAATAGATGAAGAAAAAGCTTTCGACAAAAGTCAACACCCATTTATGATAAAAACCCTCCAGAAAGTAGGCATAGAGGGAACTTACGTCAACGTATTAAAGGCCATATATGACAAACCCACAGCCAACATTGTTCTCAATGGTGAAAAACTGAAAGCATTTCCTCTAAGATCAGGAACAAGACAAGGTTGCCCACTGTCTCCACTATTATTCAACATAGTTTTGGAAGTTTTAGCCACAGCAATCACAGAAGAAAAAGAAATAAAAGGAATCCAAATCGGAAAAGAAGAAGTAAAGCTGTCACTGTTTGCAGATGACATGATACTATACATCGAGAATCCTAAAGATACTACCAGAAACCTAGTAGAGCTAATCAATGAATTTGGTAAAAAAAAAAAAAGTGAAGTAGCAAGATACAAAATTAATGCACAGAAATCTCTTGCATTGCTATACACTAATGATGAAAAGTCTGAAAGAGAAAGTAAGGAACCACTGCCACTTACCATTGCAACAAAAAGAATAAAATACCTAGGAATAAACCTACCTAAGGAGACAAAAGACCTGTATGCAGAAAACTGTAAGATATTGATGAAAGAAATTAAAGTTGATACAAATGGATGGAGAGATATGCCATGTTCTTGGATTGGAAGAATCAACATTGTGAAAATGACTATACTTCCCAAAGCAATGTACAGATTCATGCAATCCCTATCGAACTACCAATGCATTTTTCACAGAACTAGAACAAAAAATTTCTCAATTTGTATGGAAAGACAAAAGACCCTGAATAGCCAAAGCAATCTTGAGAACGAAAAATGGAGCTGGAGGAATCGGGTTCCCTGACTTCAGACTATACTACAAAGCTACAGTAATCAAGACAGTATGGTACTGGCCCAAAAACAGAAATATAGATCAATGAAATAGGAAAGTAAGCTCAGAGATAAACCCACGCACATATGGTCACCTTATCTTTGATAAAGGAGGCAAGAATATACAATGGAGGAAAGACAGCCTCTTCAATAAATGGTGCTGGGAAAACTGGACAGCTACATGTAAAAGAATGAAATTAGAAAACTCCCTACCACCATACACAAAAATAAACTCAAAATGGATTAAAGACCTAAATGTAAGACCAGACACTATAAAACTCTTAGAGGAAAACATAGGCAGAACACTCTATGACATAAATCACAGCAAGATTCTTTTTGAACCACCTCCTAGAGTAATGGAAATAAAAACAAAAATAAACAAATGGGACCTAATGAAACTTAAAAGCTTTTGCACAGCAAAGAAAACTATAAACAAGATGAAAAGACAACCCTCATAATGGGAGAAAATGTTTACTAACGAAGCAACTGACAAAGGATTAATCTCCAAAGTATACAAGCAGCTCATGCAGCTCAATATCAAAAAAACGACCCAATCCAAAAATGGGCAGAAAACCTAAATAGACATTTCTCCAAAGAAGATATACAGATTGCCAACAAACACATGAAAGGATGCTCAACATCACTAATCCTTAGAGAAATTCAAATCAAAACTACAGTGAGGTATCACCTCACACTGGTCACAATGGCCATCATCAAAACATCTACAAACAATAAATGCTAGAGAGGGTGTGGAGAAAAGGGAACCCTCTTGCACTGTTGGTGGGAATGTAAATTGATACAGCCACTATGGAGAACAGTATGGAGGTTCCTTAAAAAACTAAAAATAGAATTACCATATGATCCAGCAATCCCACTACTGGGCAAATACCCAGAGAAAACCATAATTCAAAAAGACGCATGCACTCCAATGTTCATTGCAGCACTATTTACAATAGCCAGGTCATGGAAGCAACCTAAGTGTCTATCAACAGATGAATGGATAAAGAAGATGTGGCACCTATGTACAATAGAATATTACTCGGCCATAAAAGGAAATGAAATTGAGTTATTTGTAGTGAGGTGGATGGACCTAGAGTCTGTCATACAGGGTGAAGTAAGTCAGAAAGAGGAAAACAAATACCGTATGCTAACACATATATACGCAACCTTAAAATAAAAAATGGTTCTGAAGAACCTAGGGGCAGGACAGGAATAAAGACGCAGACATAGAGAAAGGACTTGAGGACATGGGGAGGGGGAAGGGTAAGCTGGGACGAAGTGAGAGAGTGGCATGGATTTATATACACTACCAAATGTAAAGTAGCTAGTGGGAAGCAGCTGCATAGCACAGGGAGATCAGCTCGGTGCTTTGTGACCACCTAGGGGGGTGGGATAGGGAGGGTGGGAGGGAGATGCAAGAGGGAGGGGATATGGGGATATGTGTATACGTATAGCTGATTCACTTTGTTATACAGCAGAAACTAACACACCATTGTAAAGCAATCATACTCCAATAAAGATGTTAAAAAAATGAAAAAAAAAAAGCAATAGGCGTGGGATTGGTAGGTGCAAACTATTACATTTAGAATGGATAAACAACACGGTCCTACTGTATAGCACAGGAAACTATATTCAATATCCTGTGATAAACCAAAATGGAAAAGAATATAAAAAAAGTATATGTATAACTGAGTCATTTGCTGTACAGCAGAGATTGACACAACATTGTAAATCAACTATAGTTCAATTAAAAATTGAAAAAATAAAAAGCAATAGCAGAAAAAAAAAAAAAAAGAAGGAAGGGTAATTGAGACACAGGTTGTGAAAATGCAGGGATTACAACAGCGTGATGGCTTAGAGACCCACAGACTCTCCAGAGCTGTAGTGGTTGAGATGGTGGTGTTGGGTGGTGGCCATGCTATGGGTGTGGCACTCTTGGACAGGGGGGAGGGGCAGGGAGGACCGAGGACAAAGTAGATGCACATGTAAGTGGGGCATACCCAAGAGTGATGCCATGATTCTGTAAGTGACAGGAAGGTGATTTTTTAATCAGGGGAGGAGGAAATTAGATGTTCCCTTGACACAGGTCCCGATCTGATGGCTAGGAGGATGTATTTGAGAAGATTGACAGCATCTGAAATATGAGGAGGCCTGAAAGGAGACAACAGATTTGAGAGATATTCAGGAGGTTAAAGAAAAAAAGAACTGTGGGGAATGAGCAAAAGGGGGAAGTACTGTGTAACAGTATGTTAGTTAATCCAGTGTACTTAAAAGTAAGAAACATAGGGTTAAATTTGGGGGCTAATTTCAAAGACAGTTTTCCCTGCCTCTAGAAGATGTCACAAAGAATGTGGTATTATTCTCACTTATTGCTCTATTGTAAACTTGTAAATGGAGTCTTAATTTTTTTAAAGAAAATTTCCCTGTTATATGGAGAAAGAAAAAGGGAAAATGTGACGGTGGAAACTGGTAGAAAGTTTAACATCATTCTGTTATTCTAAGTTATTGCTTTGTCTTTGGAAAAGTAATAAAAGCTTATTTCTTTTATAACTTCATCTGTGTACTCGGAGCTGTCACATTTACCCCACATTAGTATTAGACTTTAATAAAGGACAACACTGCAGGAAGAAAGATGTTTGCTAAATCTAGAGAGTGGGGCATATAATTTCATTTTTGGAGGGTTTTTAATATTGTTTTTACTTTTTCATTGTCTTGAAAATGATATTTGACTTTGTCAAATAACTGTAATAGAAAACAAAGCTGTTTTGAATAGAACTTGGGAGGTGTGGACTTCTGTTTCTTTACCAGTTTACCTCTTGGTAGCATTTTGGAGCCAAAGGGGAGTTGGATGCCTTGATTGGAAAGAGTCCCTGCAGTTTATTTCTGGGCTGTCTGAGACATGTTTCCTTTTTTCCCGTATTACATGCTCAGTGAGTCTGATGATTACTTTATATGACCTCATGTATCTCTGGGCCTCCGACGGCTAATGAGCTTTGGTCCTCAATTCAGAGCTGGTTCTTGCTGCTCACACACCTGAAGATGTCCTTGGCATGCTCCTTCTGGAACCTCTTCCCTTATAGCTCCTTTGAAGGGCCTCAGATTTCCTATCTTACGTGATTCAAGCCCCGGTGTTTCCATTAGATGTTTCTCCATCTAATCCCCAACCTCTGGGTGTAGGTATGCTCCTGCCCAGACCATTAGTATTTTTCATTTCCCCTCTTCTTTCTCCAGAAAAAAAAATTTTTTTTTTTGGCCACACCACCCGGCTTGTGGGATTTTAGTACCCTGACCAGGGATCAAACCTGGGCCCTCGGCCTTGAGAGCGTGGAGCCCTAACCATTGGACCACCAGGGAATTCCCTCTCCAGAAATACCTTTATTGACTCCCTGATTCCAAGTGAGGTCAGTCCCTCTGTAACCTCCTTCCCATGGCAGGTTCCTTGAGCCTTCATTAGTATCAAAATATAATTATATTAATAGCTAACATTTTGGGTTGCTTCCTGTGTTCCAGGCACTGTGCTGAGTACTTTACACTCATTATTTCTTTTACTCTTTAATAGAACCTACTGAAGTATGTACAGTTATCTATACTTTACAGGTGAGGGAACTGAAGGTCAGAGAGGATGGTGGATTTGTAACAAGTCACACAGTAGAGGGTGATGGAGCTGGGTGGTCTGGCTCTAGAATCCAATCTCTTAACCAGTATCCTGTAAGTATTACTTTCCCTGCAGCCATCAGCCTTTCTCACATACACCTTGCTTTGCTAGGAAGTGCCCCATGTAGTTGGAAAATCTGCTGAGATGTCGCTCTGCAGGATCTTGCAGAATCCAGACTTCCTTTACCTTTACCGTTAGGCGCGACAAGCATCTAAATCTCGCTTCTCAGTGGTTCCCAAAGTGCTGCTTAGAGAAAATTGCCAAACCTCAGCACATAAGTGTTGAGTTTCTACAGGAGCAACTTTCTCTTTGTAAGACATTTTGATAGCAGTAGCTCAAACTCCTTGAGGAGGAAGGCACAATTTTTATCATCTTCATTATTACAGATGGAAAAAGGGACCCAAAAAGGTTAAGTGGCTTCCTCAAGTTTGAGTTGCAAGTCTTCAGAGGTGACAAAAATGGTGGCCGGAAAATAAAGAAACCTCAACTTTCAGAGTCCCATAAGTTTGGGACGTATAAGATTCTCTTCGCTTCTTCAGCTTATCTAGCACGACTCCCAGGGGCTGACTTGACCGCCCTCCCCTGGGAGAGCTGAGGCAGCCACAGCAGCAGGTTCTTTCAGGGGCCCAAGTTGGTTGATGGTTGGATAACTGCCTCTTGTTGCCCTTGTCCACTCAGGAAGGGCTCTCCCTTTTTCTTCTGTGCTTACTCAAGCACACTGCCTGTTTGCTGCTGAGAAAGGCTGCAGAGTATTTTTATTCTGGTCATCCTCTCATTACCCTTGGATAAAGTAGCCACAGGCACAGTGTAGGTAACATTTATAGTGGTTTGCAGTAGAATTGGCATTTCTTTCTGTTTTTCCAAAACACAGCCAAGAAAAATCTTCTGATAGTCAGAGAGAATGGAAGTCGCTCACTCACAGGTCAAATTCTATTACAAAGAATGCTGCCATGGCCGCCATCTCTGTATGATGAAAAGGGTTTTCGGCTATAGCACCCATCTTTCAGAAAGCAACATGAGATCCATTTATGCCTTCCAGCTCTCGTTTCATCTCCTTCCTTTCATCTTAATCACTTCTGGAGCACTGTTCCATCTCACTATTTGAAATTCCCAGAGACCCCTTTCAGAACAGCTGTTATTCCTCCAAATTACACAGACTCCACCTCTCTTTACTAAGATCGCTGAAGGTTCCCTCAACTGTCAGATTCAAAGGCTGCTGCTTAGCCACTCCACTGTTTTGGAGCTATGAGCTACACCTTTATCCTTCTCTAGTCTGCAAACTCTCTGAGGACCCAACTCAGTGCCTGGTGCATAATAGGAACACATTGAAAAATCATCGCCCACAATGACTTGGCCCTTGAGGTATGGTCTCAAATGGGCTGCCTATTATTTCTCTGACTGCCCATTTGTACCTCCTCTTTCTCACTTAAATACCTCTGGAGCTGTAGCCTGAGTTTCTGAACTTTCCACCTCTATTTGCATTCTCTCTCCTGATTTATCATCTACATCCTCTGGTTACAGTTTTATTTCTTTCAAGCTCTTCAATTCCTTACTCACTTCAGCACCTCTGATGTTCCTCATTCCCAACCCCCCCCACCCCCCCCACCCCACCCCCACACACACACAAGGACACCTGCAGGCTAAATAGTCCTGGAGACTGCTTCCACCAAAGGGGGTTAAAAGTCTTCTCCTCTTCAGGAAGCAATCTTGGTCCCTGTATCTGTCCACATTGTCCCTTTTCTGTTGACAGATATAAAAAACTGACTTGTCAATTCCAAATGACTTTGCCCTCCCAACCTCCTAGACCAAGAGTCAGCAAATTTTTCTGTAAAGGGCCGGATAAATATTTTAGGCTTTGTGGGTTGTATGGTCTCTGTGACAACTGCTCAACCCTATGATGTGAAAGCATCCATAGGCAATTTGTAAGTGAATGGGTGTGTCTGTGTTCCAATAAAGCTTTATTTACAAAAAAGCCAGCAGGCAGGATTTTGTCTGTGAGCCAGAGTTTATTAACCCTTGACCTAGACTGTATGATTTTTAGCCTGCAATCTTTGAAACAGTTAATGGGATTCCCAGTGTGATTTTTGTGACCAGGCCCTGGTCAAACTGCTGTGTTTTGTCCACAGCAGTGTTACCCCTGAACTCTTCTGGAATGTGTGTCCAGATACTTTTGAACTGCTCTCTCACCCTAGCTGACACTTCTGCTTTCCCCTTTCAGCTGCTTTTTCAGATCTTTGTTGATTTAATCTTTCCTGGAGTCCTTGCCTTAAGCAAGTCCTTTGATTTAACTTTTTTGGTTCTTCACTCTTTTCAGTCATAGCTACATTGCCTTAAAGTCATCTCTTTGGTCTTAGGAATCCCAGATCCAGGTTTGTTGTTTTTTTCTTTTTGCCATTTCTATTAAAAAAAGACAGTTTCTAATAGTTGGAAAAAACATAGACAAGGTGGGAAAAGCAGGGAGTATAAAAGATCCATTGGTTAGCCTCGATTCTTTAGTTGCACACAACAGAATTCACTCTAAGTAGTTTAAATGGAAATGACTTTATTACAGAGTATTGGATAACTTGCAGACTTTCCAGGCCTGGGAAACATGGTTGCATGCTGTAAAAACAGGAATAATGCAGCCAGCAGAAACACTCCAAAATTGCAAGGGACTTCTTTATATAAGCCCTCACTACTGACTCTGTCTGCTGCTCACCACTCCTATGCATTGAACACATAGCCTCCTTGACCACTGCACTCGAAGAACCAAAGACTGCCCTTGGCAAAGAATCCTATCTCTTCATTTGGTGCTCACATCTATCTTCCTTGTCTTGCATGGGTGTATCTGCTTGGCTGAACCAGAGCTGCAAGGGAGTCTGAAAACTAGCCTCCATAGTATGGGAAAGTATAATGGGAGAGAGTAGAGTGGATTAATGGTGGTACCAGACACAACCATTTACTGGCCACAACCTTGGGAAAATTACTTTGTTTGAATTTCCCTGTAGATAAAATGGGGATAAAAATACATTTCTTATCATGTTGGTAAGATTGTTTGCAAAACACCTGACACCTGATAATAAGTGCTCAATAAATGGCCATTATGTTATTATAAACAGACAATAAATGAACATTTTAAACTACAGATGACCCTAAACAATATGGGGGTTGGGGCATTGACCCTCTGCACAGTCAAAAATCTTTATATAACTTTATAGTCGGCCCTCCATATCTACAGTTCCACATCCGTGGATTCAACGAACCACAGATCGTGTAGTACTGTAGTAGGTATTTACTGAAAAAATTCGCTTGTAAGTGGATCCGTGCAGTTCAAACTCATGTTGTTCAAGAGTCAACTATATATAAGTATACAATGAGCTCATTAAGGAAGGTTTTTCTCATACAGAAGTAATAAGAATGGAGCAAGCTTTTCACTTCAATAATTTTAGAGTTCTGACTTGCTGACATTCTGTCCTTTGGTCAGTTCGAACAGTTATCAAAATGCTCTTAACTCACGTGTGTTCACTGAATCCAATGCCTTCAGTCTAACTCCAGCCTCTAAAATTCACCCACATCTTTTTAGTCATAAAACGTATAAAATTTATACATGATCACTGTAGGAAAACTGGAAAATACAGAAAAGTATAAAGAAGAAAGTAAAGATCACAGGTAATCCACGGTCATTCCTGATTTATGCATGGTAAAGTAAAAAGGCATTCACGGCAGCCAATTCAGATGTTCATTGCTTGATGCTAATGGAATTCAGGCTGGGGTTCAGCAAAAACTGGAGCACAGGCCACTGTGTTTGGTGTGTGAACATATGTTATTGACTTGTTTCTCATTAACAGTTGGGGAGGCAGCTATAGTTGTCATCCTCATTTTATAATGAAAGAAACTGTAACAGGAGGAGACCAGTGTGTGGTTTCACAGTTTGTGTCTTGAGAGGCCAGAATTCAGACTTGGGTATTCAGATCCCAAGTCCAGCTGTCTTTCCATTATCATATACGTCTTCTCTTTTCATGAGTTGTATTGCCCTGTGGTCAGTCATTAACGCACAGGGAACAATTCCATTGCATGTTTACCCATTATACTGTCCAGGTGGACTGTTCTTATGCACTCTATCATCAAGAGAGAATTAGTATCACATTCTCAGTTTAGGAAAGACAATGTTGCCCAAGATTTCGCCAATTAGTTGCTCAAAAATAGCTTTGGAATGATGACATAATGAATTGACAGCACAGCACGAGAGGTGGCTTATTGTATTATAATCGTGAAAGTGTGAATTTTATTTTTTTGACTGCATATGCTTAGCACATACTAGAGTCTCAGTTAAATATCTTTTGAATTCATGTTTATAACAAAAATATTTGACCCGTGGGAAGACATGTTTCTAAATGGTTTCCTAGTGATTGGCCTATTCTCAGAAGGCGTTATTTCCTCTTATACTGATAAATGAAAATAAAAGACAACAAATGAATACCATCTAATTTAAATTTATTCGGCTTTAAAAAGTGTTTTAAAATGCATTCTTACATGATATTTGAATTTAGAAGCGGGAAGAATTTTTTTAAAAAAAGGGCACCCTGAACACATGCCAGACACACCAGTATTCCCCTCACTCTCCTTTCCCATGTTCCTTGGGAGCGGAGCCCCATTCCCTTCCTTTCTGCATTCAACTGCAGTACATTCCATAAAGTGCCTAAGCTCTGTTGTTCAGCTTATGCAGTGCTTCACTGTACATAAATCTATTCTCAAATTGACTCAATCTCATCAGGGCTAAAAACAAAAATAGAAAAAAAAAATCACCTTGTGTAGCTGATAGAAGAGGATGGACCCAATTGATTTTGAGGGACACCGGGTCCCACCCAAGGCTGTGGGAAGCAGAGCTGATTCTACAGGTGCAGCATCACTCCACGAAGGCTGGCAGAGCTCACAGTAGCCCATGTGTGCCTCAAGTCTACATGCACTGAGGATGAGTCATGGGCAAGAGAGAAGAGGGTGGCAGCCGAGCAGCAGTAGAGATGCGCCTCCATTGAGGCATCTCCTTTTGAGTCCTTGTGTAACTGTTTGATTCCCTGGGCAGGGCATGCACACAGCTGGGATTTCTTCTGGAATGTCACCATATTGCCTTAGTCTCTCTATAGAAACTGTTCTTAAGAAAAGGCAAGTCTTCACTTTAGGAAACTAAATGTCAAATATTTCAACTTATCTTTCACGCTTGTTATAGACACGTTTATTGTTTTCTGTGCAATTTAATTGCTTGGCTCCTTAGCTGGCTTTTTCCTCACTGCATTTCCCACAACATTAAGAAAATGGTCTCTCACAAGACAGAAGGAGTAGAGGAAGTGAAAAGGTGTCAGTTTTCTCCCTTCTCATGATCACCTTCTAGTCAACAGATGTCACCAAAGACAGCCCCACTTTAAACATGGTTCTAGGGATTCTTCAGTAGAAATATTTCCAAGCTTGGAATAGATTATTGTGATCTATTTTAAATGAAAACCAACAGGGATATCTTCTTCCCTGACACTGTGCTTTACTTGTGTTGTTAATAAAATTAGAAAGTGCTTAACAGTTGTGAAACTCTTTACATTTACTTGGTAGTAAAAATAGTAATTAAAAATGAAAACTCTCCTAGTTCTTTAATTCTTGGGGAAAACACGAATTCTGAGTGGGAGTTTAGTTCTTTCTCTAGGGTTAAATTCTGTCTTTAAAAATGTGTCACTTATAAAATACCGAGGGGTATTGCAAGGCTCCTTCATTTTCTGAGAATAAGGTGGACATATTTCCATTAACTCTTGAGCAGTGACTCTCAACCTGGGCTGCACATTAGAGATCACCTGGGGTGCTTTAACAAGGATTGGTTGTAGCCTCATAGAGTCCCCTTTAATTGGCTTGGGGTGTGGCCTGAGTGCTGGGATTTTAAAAACTCCCCAGTGATTCTAATGTGCAGCCAACATTAAGAACTACTGATCTAGAGCAAGGATCTTATAGCACATCTGTTGAATTCTCAGTTTATAGCTATTGAAATGGACTCTTGCTAAACTTATGGACCAAAGGAATTTGTTAAAGGATAAAGGGAAGCTCACTGATGCAAAGGAAGAGTTACATTACCGGGTCTCAGAAAGGACGGAAACCAAGACAACTATAGCCATCGAGGTAGCATGAACTAATGGACAAACTCTTTAGGCACTGCTGGGATGAATTAGCTCCAACCATTTTCTTTCCTTTCATTTCTTTTGCTTAAGGTTCAAATGCCAGGGAGAGAAAGGGGGTTGGCTCAACTCTTAGCCCCACCCTTAGCCAGGAGAGGATGGGGTGGGGTAATTTCCCAAAGGAAAATTGATTTGCTCTTCTTGGAAGATGGCACTGTTGATTCTTGGCAGACAACACGGCCAGATGTCCCCCCACCCTGAAACCCTTTTGCTCTGGATGGGGAGAGTGTAGGAACATTTCTCTCAGAAAGCAGTTGGCTCAGGATCAGACTCCCTTGGTGTCTGCTCATTTGCTCATAGTAGTTATTCATTCATTCAGAAAATGTTTATTGAATATCTATAGTATGAGTCTCTCTGGGAATGCCAAGTTGAGGAAGTAGTTGATGCTTTTAGGGTGGTTACAATCTCATAAGGGTAAGAGACATGCAGATGTAAGCAGGATATGCTAGACAGGTCTCCAGGCATTGCTCCACAGAGTAAAAATAGCTTCAGTCAGACAGCCACTATTTGAGTACCTACAATCTGTTAGACCCTCATAGGCCCCGGCCAGTGAAAAAGAGATGGGAGACTGTCACATGTCTGTAGAAAAGCTTGATCGTTGCCTTGGTTACCGATGGCTAGAATTTCTGATCTTCTGACTGAATATTTTCCTGTTGTTTCTCAGTCTTTTGGAATGTGGATGGCAGCTTCCTTCTAGTGTGCCTGGACTCAGAACTGCCTTCATCCTCCCTCCTTGCTTTAGTTGAATTTTCTGGACATAAACCTCATGTCTGACTAACTCAGAGCCCTTACCATCAGCATTATTTTTTTCTGAACCACTGCTCTGACATAGGCCTACCTTCTTGCTTTGCTTTGTTAAACAAGGTCCAAGAAGACAGGCTCTCTCCTTAACCTTGGGCACATTCTTTATTAGACATGTAGAATATGCTAGATGATGGACTGCAAATATATTCTTAAAACTTCCCTCTGGCCTTTTAGGCTTATGTTCTAAACTCAGATATTGTCAGATAACTATTATGTTAGACCTATAGTATATTTTGGGTCTATTTTCTCTAATTTCATCCTCAGAGTATGGTGGAAACCTGCCAAAGCTATCGACCTAGCAGTAATGACAACTATAAAAATCAGAATATTTCTGATATTTTAATTAAAATACAAAACTAAAGGATCCAAGTAATAATTGTAATAACAACAATAATAAGGGCTAACATTTATTAAATATTTGCTATACCTAGTACATGGCATATAGTAAATGCCCCATAAAGACTGGTTGTGGTTTTTTGGTGGTGTTGTTATTGTTATGTGACCTGGCAGGTGTTGTATATACACAAATGTAAAGGTAAGTACTTTATATTTACAAACTTATTTCGTCCTCACAACAATCCTATGAGGTCAAGGTACTCTCATTAAACACATTTTACAGGTGAAGATACTGAGTTATACAAAGATTCAAGAACTTATTCAAGGGTCCATAGTTAAAACTAAGTGGCATGGTTAGGGACTAAACTTGGGCAGTGTGGCTCTATTTTCTTAACTCCAAGATAGTTACTGTTTGTTTTTACTGATGAATATAGTACTTATATATGGTTGCTTCAAAAATATTTGTAGAATGAATGAATGAATGAATGAATTGTAGGTTCTGTGGCTGGCTTTTTTCAACATGCTCCCTACTACCATGCTCTGGAACACAAGAATTTGAATTTATTTTAAATTTTAACTAACACGTAATTATGATGACAATTTATCTACATAAAAACCTCCATACTGTATGCTCTACAAACCTAATTTGCAGTTTTTAAAATGTTTTTATTTATTATTATTTTTTCCAGCTTTATGATGATATAATTGACGTATACCACTGTGTAAATTTAAGGTGTACAAGTGTTGATTTGATATATATTGCAACATGATTACCGCCGTATGTTAGCTTGACACCTCCATCCCATCACATAATTCCCATTTCTTTTTTGTGGTGAGAACATTCAAGATTTACTCTCTCAGCAACTTTTCAAGTTATGATACATTATTAACTGTAACCATCATGCCATACATTAGATCCCCAGAACTTGTTCATCTCATAACTGGACATTTGTACCCTTTGACCAATATCCCCTTATTTCCTCCACCCTCTAACCCCTGGTAACCACCACTCTACTCTGTTTCTCTGAGTCCAGCTTTTATCCAGGTATTTGGTTAATGTGGTTCCTCTTGATTTTACTAGTTTGAATCACTGAGGTTTGCTTATTTTCAGAAGAATAATAATTTGGCCAGTGTAGACACTGCTTCAGGAAAAGGCAATAATAACCAAGAGAAGAGATGGGGCTGCTTCATTCTTGTTGACTTCCTGATTCTGTTTCCTGTGCTTGCTTTTTTCAGGCTGGAGATGACTCTCCCTGAAGTTAATTCCTCAATTGCCCTGGCGCTGTCAGATGCCTTTCTTTTCTGAAGGATTTCCTTAATCCACTGTGGTTCTTTAAGTGGCTGTCTTGGTAACACCAAATGCTGTCTGGTAAGCAAATAACCTTACCTGACTATCCACATATATTGTCAGAGGAGACTGCAAACTTTGTTTTGGCCTTAATTTTAGGAAACCACATCCCAAGGCAGATACAACAGACATGAAGACCTTTCCTATTTCCCGTTCCTGCTCTTTGCTGGAGAATAATAGAAATGGTTGCTCTTTTAAAATTTGTGTTTACTTACCTACTTTTGGAAGAGCTACTTTTTTGGAAGAGCTACTTATTTGCAAGTGACAGGGAAAGAATGCCAATAAACCAATACCTGGGTGAATCAGGGATTGAAAGTCACCCTGCTGGGGATGTTACAAAGATGCTGCTGTGTCTTTCAAACCAGGAGATCCTGAAGGCAGGTGTTTACTGTATAACTCTGTAAAGCTTTGTCTTCAGTGTAAGTTGTGCTGTGATAAAACAAATGTCTGTGATAAACACTGAGCTCTAGTCTTCCTGGGGCTGGGACAGTAATAATGAGGCCCACTCCTGAGTATGGTTTTGAGAAGATCTTCAGTCTAAGAAGCAGAGTTAGCCTGGCTTCTGTGCTGGAGCAAGTATCCAGGCAGAGCACCCAGCTGAGGCTGGCAGGATGGTGGGCAGGGGTGGTGGTAGGTGAACCCATACCTATCATCACATAAAATGGAAGAAAGAGAAAGTCTCCAGACATGTGGCTTCTCAAACAATCCTAGGCTAGGAGAGAAACATCCAACTCAGGCCAGGGCGAATTGGAGGAAATGACCTTTGATCTAGGTCTTAAAGAAGTAGGAGTCAGCTTAGCAAAGAAGTAGGAAGAGCATTCCAGGGAGGGCTGCATGTGTGGAGACTTAAAAAGAGAAAAAGAAACTGTGAGTGGCTGATACAGCTATGTGTAGGGTAAGATGGAAGAAGTAAACAAGGACCAGATTACAAAAGCCTTACTTCCCCCTTATGAGGGTTTCTCCTTTATCGTAATGGCTCTGGGAAGAGAGAGAAGTAGGAAAGTGACAGCACTGGATTTTCATTTTGGAACCGTCATTCTAATATGAAGGATGGGTTAGAGGTGGCTGAGGACTAGAGGCAGGAAAATCAGCTGCAAAGAGTAGTAGTAGGATGAAGAGGAGGGGTTTGAGTTTAAGAGATTTTTTAGGAGGTAAAAATCAACAGAACTTGGAGAGTGACTGAACTTGAGTGGAAGGAGTTAAGGACATTCTCCAGGCTGGGGGACTGGGTGAATGGTGGCATTGGTTTCTAAGAAAAAGGCTGCTGCCGAATAGCACAGGGAGATCAGCTTGGTGCTTTGTGACCACCTAGAGGGGTGGGATAGGGAGGGTGGGAGGGAGATGCAAGAGGGAGGGGTAAAGGGATATATGTATACGTATAGCTGATTTACTTTGTTATACAGCAGAAACTAACACAACAATGTAAAGCAATTATACTCCAATAAAGATGTTAAAAAAAAATAAATGAAAAAGGCTGCTGGAGGAGAAGCATGTTTGGAGAAAAAAATACGTGTGTATATCCCTAGAAGCTGACAAGATTTATATACTGGGCTATTTTTTCAGCCCCAGCTTACCTTGTATACATACATAATGGTACTTAAGTTCTCAGCCTCGGCTGATACAGTCCAGAAGTCCCTGTTAAGATTGTCACTACTGATTCTCTCCTGAATCATTCCAAGACCGTAGGAGCTTGAAAGCAGAGACATGTCCCATCTCAGAATGACTTGAGGTCCATTCTCCCCCAGGCTTGAGCCTTAGAATCTGGGGAACCAAAACAGTGTTTCGGCTTACTGGCCTCCGGGGGAATAGACAGGTGGTATAGCAACTAAGCTCTACCTGGCAGCAGTCAAACCACTGGATCTACAGGGAAGGGTCTCTCCCACTCTGCCCCATTCAGAGTGTTTGTCCTCCCAACTTCATCACACAGAGCTCCCTCATAACACAGGAGTGGCTCCTACATTTCTGCTTCTTTCTCCTTCTGCCCTTACAGACTTCATGCAGTAAAATATCCACACATCCTGTGCTCTTGTCACCTACAGGCTCCTTGTAGATGAAAAATTTTATTATTTCCAAAATTCATTTTTCAAGTTGCAAAGTCTTTCCCCATGTTAGTGGAATTAATGATAATACCAAAAAATTCTGTGGCTCTTGCCTTCACCTGCGTAGTCCTTTCCAGCCAAGTATTTCCGAGGGTGTCCCAGAGGGTGTTTCACACGTGCTCATAGGACGAGTCCTCATGTTCTGTTGTTCTGACTGGCCGCCACCAGCAGCCACCAACACTGCTCCTGCTAGTTTCTTGTGTTTTTGGTGGGAATTATGATGCCTGTGCAGAAGGTACTCGTAAGAATTCCCAATCTGATATGTGATGGTTAAGTGTGGGTGGCAACTTTGCTAGACTGTGGTGCCCAGCTGTTTGGTTAAACACTAGTCTAAATATTGCTGTGGAGGTGTTCTGTAGATATGATTAACCTTTACAAACAGTTGGCTTTAAGTAAGGCAGATAACCCTCCATGATGTGGGAGCCTCCTCCAATCAGTTGAAGGGCTTAAGAGTGAAAACTGAAATGAAGAAATTTTGCCTCAAGACATTGAAATCCTGAGTTTCCACCTGCTGGCCTGCCCTGTGGATTTCAGACTTGCCAATTCCTCACAATCAGTGAGCCAGTTGTTGAAAATCATTCTCTCTCTCTCCATCTCTAATATTGGTTCTGTTTTTCTGAACTAAGGGTACTCTGAACATTCTTAATTCTTGAGTTTCCAAAGAATTATGGCTCCCTCTGCAGGGAAAAGGCCTCTTTCCTTCACCTGTGTGCAGTTTGTCCCTAGGGCCCAAAGTGACTGTACCCATGCCTCCCTGTCTCAGTCTCCCTGAAACCTTCATGAACACTTTTCCCTTAGTATCTACCTGCAGCTCATCACTCTGTATCACTCCATTACAGGTCCTAGAAGGTAGAGGGCCAATATTCTTGCCTGTGGCTGAGACCACATCTGCCTTGTTCACCCATGTGTCCCTAGTCCCCAGTAGAATTCTTAATTTTTAAGGTATACTTTTTACTTGGGTAGTTGTAATGAAAGTACATGCTGTGTAATAGGTACCAAGTAAATATTTGCAGATTGATACATTGAGACAGACCCTTCCTGCCATCCCCTTTACTGGTCACTTTCTCTAGATCCAACAACCCAAATGCACATCAGCTTGTTCCAGTCCTGCCTATGATGACCAACATGCTCAGATCAAGTCCAAGTACTGCTTTAGGCTCTAATTAAGGGAGTGGGGTATGCAGTTCCCTTCCTCTCTGGCTGGAATTTATCCCCCATGTGCTCCCTTCCCACACTTCCTTGGTCATGCAGAATCCAGCTCATCTGTCTCACTTTGCATTTTAATTATTTTTTCCACCAATCTGTCTCCCCAACAAGAATGGAGCCCTGGCTTATATATCTTTTCCTTCCCAGTACCTTACACAGTATCTGGAGCTTCTTAGATGCTAAGATAATTTTTCATAAAGAAAGAATGGGTGGAAGTAGGGAGGGAAAGAAGAAGGCAGAAAGGATGGGGAAAAGGAAAGAAAGAAAGAGGGAAGGAAAGATGGAGTTGATTAGAGATGGTAAACTTCTAGTTTTAAGACAACCTCCACTCTCTCAGAATTGTATTTAGTTCTGTCACATTCTTCAGGTAACAGATGTTCTTCTAGCTGGTAAATGAAGTAGTTTGAGAGGCCTGTTAGTTTGAAACTATTGATGTAGTACGTAGAAGCTAACTTAAGACCTGAGAATAATCTGAGAGTTCAACTCACTGAACCACAGAACCCTAAACTTATTTCCTACACTCTCTGTCTGGATCAGACACTTAATGCTGTAATGGAAGATAATCATATTGCATGATATGCTTTGACTAATGAATGTGTGGGATGGCACTCCCGTGATGGCAGTGCACATGGTTTTAATACAGCTAAGCGGAACTGATGTATGTGTGCTGAAATCTAGTGTTAGAATTGTTGCATTTGCAGCCAGATTCTAGAGAGACTCAGAATGAAGAATCCACCACAATTAGAATGTCAAATCACACTTCCCCTCTTCAAATTGCATTTCTAAAAATAAGATAATGAAAATATGTATTTGTGTGGGAGAGGGCTTATTGTAGAAAGCTGCAAATAAGACGCAAGGAAATGTCTGTGCTCAGAAACCCCATTCAGGAGGAGGCTTTCACTGCAGGGAGCTTCTGTGCCATGAAGAAAGCTGCATAATGTGCTCTGCGAACAAAAGGGTCACAGCCAAGAAAGCTGATTGCGTTTCTAAGCCTCTGGAATAAAAAGGGCATGCAGACAACATTGTTTTTCTGGTTAAGGCCAGTCTTTCCTTCTCCCTGTCATTGGATTTCAGACATTCTTTAAAGGGGCTGGGGAGAGACTTATATGGTCTATTAAACCTTGCTGCAGCTTTTAAACCTTTAAAGTGGTTCGTTATTGAATACATTTGGTGGCCACTATGTAATAGAAAGCATCTAAGGAGTCCAAAGGATTACTCCCAGACTTTCTTTCCCCCAGCTTCCTGTTGTGCAGATTAAACTAAATATAGCAAAAAGGTTTAGGATTGTTACTGATGGCAAGGAAAAGAATCAGCTGATTTGTGAGGTTCCTTCCTTTAGGAGGTTATTCCTTGACAATGAGAATTATTTGAGGTAATCTCTCTCTTTTGGAATGAAAGTATTAAGTGGAAGAAGAGGTTTGGGGGGCACCTATATTCTTAAGGTTTAGTTTTTATTTGGGGAGTTGTAATGAAATAAAGTCATTTTCAGACCCAAGAATAGGCTCTTGGATTGTTCTTTGTCTTCCTTGTTAATGGTTGATGGATTCTTAAGGATTATAAAATTTCTCTGACTCAAGTGAAGAGTCAGGAGACTATTCATTTGGAGCAAGGTGCAGGTAATGTTTATTTTAACAGTTAAAAACTTACTAAGAGATAATCAGGGTACTAGGAATTGGCCATAAATTGTTGAGCTTCTTGCTGTTCTGGGGATTACTGACAGATTTTTGAAAATGTAGGCTTTTCATTGCTTCCTGCATTTCAGTGTTGCTATTTCAGATTATTTTTCTTTTGCCTGAAAAAAATCCTTTTAGTAATTTTAGTTTTGAGTTCAGGTCTGCTAGAAATATATTCTTTCCATATTTTGGTTTTGCCTTAAAATATCTTAATTTTCCTTTTATTTTTGAGTATTGAAATCTTGGTTGTTGTTTTCTTTCAATACTTTAAAGATGTCATTCCATTGTCTTCTAGTTTTCATCATCTCTCATGAGAGTTAGCTGATTCTCCTACTGTTGCTCTAAAATATGTCTTTTTTCCCCTCTCTACTTTTAAGATTTTTAAAAATTTTCTTTGGTTTTCAGCAGTTTGATAGGACATAGCTAGATATAATTTTCTTCACATTAAGTTTTTAAATTTAGCGTTCTCAGAATTCTTGAAACTATAGATATTGTCTTTTATGAGTTTGGAAAATTTTCAGCCATAACTGAATACAAGTATTACTTTTGTTCTATCACTCTCTTTCTTTTGGCATATCAATTACATGTACGTTAGACTTTTGTTGTTTGATATGTATTTATGCTTGTTTGTATTTTTTTTTTTAACACTTTTCCTCTCTGTTCTTTAGTTTGGATATTTTAATGGACCTGTCTTCCAGTTCAGTAATTTTGTCTTCTGTCATATTAAGTCCATCCAATAAATTGTTAATTTCAGTAATTGTATTTTTTAGCTCTAGAATTTTTATTTGACTCTTCTTTATACATTTTAATTCTTTGTTGAAAGTCTCTGTCTTTTCATCTATTTAAAATTTTTCTCCTTTAGTTTCTTGAAGTTATAGCTCATAGTTATTCTAAAGTTTCTTTTCTGTTAGCTCTAATATCTGTATCAATATGGACCTATTTCCATATCTAGTTTTTCTTTGAATTTTTAGACATATTGTTCTGTATTTTGGCATGCCTAGTAGTTTTTAAATTAAATTCCAGGCATTGTATATAAAAACAAATTGTGGTGGCTCCAGATAATGTTATCTTCCTCTAGCCAGAGTTTACCTTTCTTCTGCTGGGCAGAGTTGGGGCTGTTTCTTAATTCAAGTAAAGACTATGCTTCAATTTTGGTAAAGCTCATTCTACTCCTGGTTCACCCTTTCTTATAAGGCCTAACCTTCCTGAATGCTAAGGAGTTCAATGGGTCCCTCTCCTAGGCAAGGCCTAAACTCTAATCCTTTTCTCTTTAACAACTGAGATTCCTAAAAACTCTGCTCTGTTTTTCAGTTTATCTGCTTAGCTTCTAAGGCTCCTGGCCTTGCTTCAGAAATTGGCATTTATATTAAGGGAAAAGCTGGCTGTATAGCAGGCTTGGTTCTCTATTCCTCTGTTTGTTATCAATAATTTGGCTCTTGAAGTTTCAAATTTTGTCTTTATACCCTTACAAGACAGTGAAAGATTCTGCTCATTTTTCTGTCCCTAGCAGTGGCCTTCTGCCTGGGCGCAATCTGGATTTGCATTCTTTTGCTCCAAATCCAGAATCATCAAAACAGTTGTGCAATATCAGTGTGTTTTCTAGTTCTTTCCTTCTCAGAATCTTGTCCCCTGGTGTTCTGCTTGTTTCAGCAGCTTGCTGATGCCTTTAAATAGTTTTTTTTTTTTTTTTAAATCCTGAATTTTAAGTTGTTCCTGAAAATGTTGACCTACCATCCTACTGGATGTCTTCTGCAGGGAAGGACTGTTTGTGTCAGCATCTAAGACGTACGTATTAGATACAGTTTGAGGCACGAGGAGTGCAAAGGCAAATAGAGTTGATAAATTCTTGGGGTAGTTTCTGTTCTATACAGGAATAGGGTCTTGTTATGGGTTGGACTGTATAACCCTCAGAAAGATAGATTGAGATACTAACTCCCAGTACCTCAGAATATTACCTTATTTGGAAATTGCATCATTGCTGATATAATTAGTTATTATGAGCTTATACTGGAGTATGGTGGGCTCCTAACCCAATATGACTGCTCTTCCTATAAGAAGAGGGCCACGTGAAGACCCAGAGACACAGGGAGAATGCCCTGTGAAGATGGAGACACGAACTGGAGTGATGCATCTAGAAGTTAACAAATGCCAAGGATAGACAGCCACCATCAGAATCTAGGCAGAGACAAGGAAAAAAATCTTCCCTACAGATTTCAGAGGGAGGTGCTCTGCTGACACCTTGATTTTTGACTTCTAGCCTCCAAAATTGTGAAACAATAAATTTCTGTTGTTTTAAGCCACTCAGTTTTTGGTACTTTATTATGGCAGCTCTAGAAAACAAATATAGGCCCCTTGTCTTTAGAAGTCAGAGAAGCTACTCTAAGAGAGGAAGAATAATTAGGAAGTCCTGTGAGATAGAGAAGGGAGGGGGCTGGGAGGAAGAGAGACAAGTTAGAATTAGTGGTTTGACACGATGCTTTATGTTGTCAATAATGTTTATGACACTCTAACTCTTTGAGATATCTTAGAAGTGGAACTTAACTGATATGATATTTCTTGAAGCAACCAGAAAAGGGCTTGAGAGCACTGTCTAGATAATTGTGAGACAAAACCAAGTTAAGATAAATGGGTGTCAGAGGGCAGAATAACCCTGAAACTTCTAAGACTGTGGCATTCAGAGATGTCTTAGGGAGAATTTTGGAATTCTCCTGGCTCTGGGAGTTTTCTTCAGTGGGAGTGAGGAGGATTAATTTTAAGAAATTTTACCTTGAACCCAAGAGTCATGACTATGAGTTATTCATATGTTCATGTACTCAAAATTTGTAGCATTTAGTTCTTTTTTAGCTATATTCTTGAGTCATGCTTTTGGAAGATTGCTTTTTTCCCTGGTTATTTTTTCAAGCTGTGTCAACTATATTACTCAGGACAGGCTGGTGATGCTGCAAGAATAAATTCATCCTGAAATCTCAGAGGTTTTAACAAAGCTTATTTATTTTTTATGTAACATCTAATGTGGATAGTGATGAGGGGTGTTCGCCACATAATCACTCAGGTACTCAATGTGATGGAGGCTCCACTACCTGGATCATCATCATTCACTATGGCAGGGAAGAAGAAAACATAGAAAATTGTGTGCCAGCTCCTAAACTCTTTGGTGGTCTGGGTGACACAATTACTTTTGCTTATGGCCTGTTGACCAGAACTAGTCATATGATTCATTTCACTGCAAGGAAATGGAGAACGTATGGGAACACATAGAATATTTTGATAAGCATTATTGTCTCTGCCATTCCACCTTAACCAGTAAATGAGCTACTGTTATTATCCCCATTAAATAGATAGGAACATTTGAAGCATAAAGAAGTAATTTGCCCAAAGTCACACAGCTAGTGATCTGCAGAGACAGGACTCAGACCCCAATCTGAATTCATAAGCCCTGGGCCATATTATATGGAGAGGAAAGAGTGGTCAATATGCTTTGAATTTTGGCCTTCCTAGTGCTCCTCCCTCTGTCCCCCGTGCAGTGGGCATTTCTTTATAGTATTTCTGATTCCTAAAGTAAGATGTCAAGAACTGTTGTGTGAAACATGTCTTCTGGTCATTTTTGGAAAATGAGCAAAACAGATTATTTTCTGTGAAATATTTCTTAAGTAGCTCTCTTAGTCTATTCAGGCTGCTATATCAAAATACCAATAATCGGGTGGCTTAAACAACAAACATTATTTCTCATAGTTCTGAGTGCTGGGAAGTCCAAGATCAAGGTGCCAGCAAATTCAGTACTGGTTAAGAACCTACTTTCTCGTTTATAGTCAGTGGTCTTCTCACCGTGTCCTCAGATGGCAGAAGGAGTTGGGGTCTCTTTTATAAGGAAACCAATCCCACTCACAGGGGCTCCACCTTCATGACCTAACTATCCCCCAAAGGCCCCAAACTCCTAATACCACCACGCTGGGGATTAGGTTTCAACATACAAATTTTTGATTAGGTTTCAACATACGAATTTTGAAGGACACAAACAGTATATAGCACTAACTAGCTAAAACTGATCTCTCCTTGCTCTGAACCCTTATTACACTTGGATTGCATTGCAGTAAAAAGGAATTGGGGGATTTTAGTTTTTCCATAATCCCATGATCCTGTAATATCTATTGGCCTCCCTACCATACATACAACACACACCCACACACACATACCTCTTTATTATGTGCAGTTGACATGTCCTCAATCTTATGCATAGTGCTGGGCAAATATGGATTTTTATTTCCCTTCTAAGCAGACCGTGGCTCCTAAACCACTTCTGTGTAGAAATTTTGGTGCTACTGTTCACACATTTGGGGATTCACTCTTTCCTTAAACAAGTAGTTTTGAGTACATGCCTTGTGCTACTCACTGTGGGTGCAGCAAAGAATAAGATGCATATAGTCCCTTTCTATAAAGTCAGGACCAATAAATACACAAAGAAGTGTATAATTACTTGTTGTAACCTTCCCATGGTTGATTTCCCCAACTTAATTGCAAATTTCTTGAAGGCATTAGGCACATCTTATGCTTGTTGGGTCCTTCCACCGTGCTTGGTTGAACTGTCAGTACTCTTGGTTGATTATTAATTATCTGACCATCTGGACCTGAGAAGAAATTCTAGGTCTTCTTGGCAGAAGGAGTTCTCTGAGCCCGACATATATTCTTACCTGGCTCCAGCTTTTTCTATTTTTCCACTTAAGAAGATGCTCAGGTTTTTGAGGTTGGTTTTGATGTGGTCAGAGGTTAATTTATTCTATTATAGAATCTATGTTCACCCATGAAATTCAAAGTATTAGACTGAAGTCAGAAATGCTATTTTCTGTAACTGACTAAAGTTAAGCAGGTGAGTAATATGGTTTCTAATGCAGGTAATACCGCTGAGCTAGCACAGTGCTGGCTCCATCTTAGAGACCCCTGAGCAGGAACTTGTTTAAAATAAGCTGCAGGGCTCTTTTAACCAAGTTAAGTTCTCCCCTACTTTCTGACCCCCGAATAGAGCAGGTTTCATCTTATATTCCAAGGCGACATCACTTGTGTTATCACACTTGGGACTTGGTTAAAGGAACTTTTATTGGACTACAGCCTCTCATACTGCCTGGACTTGTCTTGTTACTTAATAAGGTTAAGGGCTGCATTGATCTTAAAGTGACCACACAGCCCCAGACCCAGCAACCTGCTGAGAATAAAGCCGAAGCTTTGGCAGAAAGAGCTGTGCCTCTTAACTGAGAGAACGGGCTTATAGAACACCCTGGAAAGGAGGAAGCTGGCAGGAAGAAAATAAGGTCACAACCTTCACCATTCTCCTTTTTATGCCAACCAATTATTGATACAGTTTGAGTGTCTTCGTTGAGCAAGGTGTTTTCCCCTTACATTATGCTGCTGAGACAAAGGCATGTTTCCTGTATGTTCACACAGATCACTACATGTTTCCTGTATGTTCACACAGATCACTACATTAAAAGCAAAGCCTCTTTTGCTTTTAAATTAGGGATATGTCCTGATAAAAGGAAGCAGTTGCCTCCCAGAATGTGAGAATCACTGTTGCCAGCATCTTTTTAAATATGAATGGGGGACTAAATGGAATATGACCCAGTAAGCAGTTTTTATGCTCAATTTGTGGTTAAGACTGTTTCCATTGTCAAGAATACAAATGGAAGTCTATGATGCTTTGTTAACATTGTTTCATGTAGGCAAGAGTCAGCCTATAGATGGGTTGTTAAAATAAAAATCTGAACTACCTGGAGAAATAGTTTATCTTCTAACTTACTTTACTGTCTTAGTTCCCTGTGACTGCTGTAACAAATTACTGCAAATTAAGTGGCTTAGAACAATGCAAATATATTGTCTTACAGTCTGGATATCAGAAGTCCAAAATGGGTCTCACTGGGCTAAAATCAAGGTGTTGGCAGAATGCTTTTTTTTTTTCCTGAAGGCTCTAGGAGAATCTGTTTTCTTGCCTTTTCCAGCTTCTAGAGACCATCCCTGTTCCTCCATCTTCAAAGCCAACAACATTGGACCCAGTCTTTCTCACACTGTCATCTCTCTGGCTCTTCTTTGTCTTCCTCTGTTTGTTTTAGAGGACTCATGATTACATCGGGCCCACCTGGATAAACTAAGGCCCTTGCCCTAATTAAGGTCAGCTGATTAGCAACTTTAATTTCATCTGTAATCTTAATTCCCCTTTGCCAAATAACCTAATATATTTGCAGGTTCTGGAGATTAGGCTGTGGATATCTTTGGGAGCGCCATTATTCTGCCTACCACAGGAATTAGGAGGTCTTTGTTGTCTTTTAAAATTTGATTTTGATAAGTCCAGGGCCTACACCCTGGTTGTGAGTTTTTATCTGTCAGATGTTTAAGAAAGAATCTTTAAATTTAGATCTTTCCAGAGTCTTCACTGGTCTCAATTCAGTATCACTTTATAATAGTCTCGATTTTGCAACTTAAGCAATTAGGTACAGGCATTGATTACCAACCATTTCCTGAGGTTAGAAACTGCTGGAGAATTACTTATTGATTATGTATGACTATGACATGATTGTTTTTGCTTTATTGAAGGTCTGCAGTGATTTTAAGGTACAACTAGATCCAAACTTGTTTCTCATATGACGTACTATTCCCAGAGCACCATTCCCAACAGACTGCTGCTTCTAATCTTCTCGCAGACACAGAGACTGGAAGCTTTGGTGTCGTCTCTGATACTCCCAAGTGTCTGTTTTAGTTTCCAGGGCCCTAACACCCATGAAACACCAGAGCCCTGATTGTTGCAATAGCTTCTAATCATCTGCCCTGATTCCAGAGTTTCACCCTTCTCTCACTCAAACAGGAAGAATTTTTCTAAAATATGAGTTTCACAAATCATTAATTTTTGTTCCATTACTTACTAGCTGTGTGACCTTGTAAAATTAGTTAACCTCTCTGTGAGGTGCAGATGAAATGGAGCTAACGTACAATGTCTTCCTCTAAGGTTGTTGTGAAGATGAAGTTTAATACACGGAAGGTGCTTTAAACAGTGTCAGGCGTAAATTAAGTACTCAGCAAACATTTGCAGATATCATTATGATTATCACCGGTGTGATTAAGATATCAACCAATATGAACACCTCTGCTCTTGTCTGCATAGTCCCTCTGGCCCAGTCACCTCCTGTGGAGGGACCGGCCTCTCCTCTGCTCACTTCCTCTTCATCTTTTCCCTCCCTACTCACCACCCACCCACAGCCCTTAGACCCAGGACTTCTTATCTGCTCTTGGGCAGGAAAGGTGGGAAGCCTTCCTTTATCTCACGAAGCCTTTTTACCTGCATCCCCTCTGGGCTTGAGCTTCTGAGACCTAAAACGCCAGACTTTGAACTTCAAAAAAGCTTCTTCTCTTCTTTTTTGTTCTGACAACACTTCCTGAGTTGGAAACTTCACTCTTTGGCTTGAATGGGGAAAGTACCAGAGTACAAATAAGGAAAATACTAGGAATCCCCCTAATCTTGCACACATGCATATACACACACACACCAAATTATTAAAATATTATCTGGCTTAAAAAGTGTTTTGAATAACAACAAACGTGTATTAAGCTCTTTTTATGGCGGAGGCACTGTCTTTGGCTGTGCCATCTCGTTTCTGGCTCCCCTTTCATGGGTCCCCTCCCTCTGACCTCCACTTTACTCCCTGACCCTGGATTTGTATCCCTACCACTGACCCTTTGATTCTGGTGTTTCCCCTGTTTGAATTGATCTTCTCTTTTTGTCCATTTACTAACTATATCCTCTCCATTGTTTATGGCCCATCTGTAGCACTGAACCACTCTAAAACTCATGATTCCTCTCTCAGCCAGGCACCGTGAGAGACGAGAGTGAAGCGAAAGGAAAGGATCTTGCCACTGAAAAGCTAACCAAGGAGATAAGGCCAATGCAAGACACAATAGAGAAAACTCCACAGTACTGTTAAATTCTGGGGTAAAAATTATAATTGGTGCACAGGTGTCCAGAAGGCATAGGCAAATGACCAATTATAATGCTAACTCGACACAGGTATAGAACTGACCACATCCTTCCATCCTCGAAGCAGTTTTCTGTTATGAGTTTATGAACCTGTTCCAGTTACTAGGTATAAATTAGTTCAGGAACTTTCCACTTTCAGCAAAGCTGATGTAGATATATACGAAAAAGGATTTACAAAACATTTTCGGTCATGATTATTCCCACCAAAAGGCTCACCATAAAACTTCTTCTAAGGAGCAAGGGTTATTTGCTAAATAGATTTAAGACATGATTTAATTCACAAAATGGTTTTGTTTGCATGGGATTTCAGGACATATAGCCATTGCATTTAAACAAGGCAAACTTGTACTTACTTTACCAAATAGCCTGGAGTTCCATGAGTTCATGCAATTCCCCAATAAGCTTAATTCATTCCTGAGAAGTAATCTGAATTTAAGTTTTGGTAGAAGGTATTAGTGAAGCATGTCCAAGAGATAATTAACTTTTCATATTCATCAATTCAGATGCCCTTAGGGGAGTCTCACCTGCATCTTTACTCATTTATGACCTTATTTATGAAAAATGAGTCACTACAAAAAGAGTGTTTGAACCAAAGAAAAGAGAGATCTTGAAATTTAGACTGGTTCGGTTTCTAGAGCACGGGTTCTTAAATGAGATTCTGAAATCATGGATGAGTTTTAGTGGAGTTCTCAAGCACTGGAAATTGTAAGCCAAAAGTTGTGTGTATATATGTTCTTTTTGTGAGGAGAGCACCAGAGGTCTGATGAGATTTTTCAGAGGGATCCATGACATCCTTCCCAAAAGCTACTCCTTATTCCCCATGGCGGAGCTCTAGGAACTTTCATGAACCACCTTGATTTCTATCACAATCTTGTATATCAAACATACCTAGAAACAAAGTCAGCTAGGTGCCCAAGCTCTCAGCTCCCTTTGTCTTCCCCTCCTTCACCCTTCCTTACCCTGGCATTGACATTTGCCTGTTTGGATTCTGAGAACTTGACTTTATATCGAGTTTCATTAAATACATTTTCCTTAGTATGGTCAAATGACAAAACTAAAACCATTTAGTATGAGTTTGATGCCTTTTTTCAAGGGAAAACAATCGGTGCCTTGGGGGAGCACAGTGCCTCCCCAGCAGTGGAGTGCTCTTCCCGAGGGATTTTGGATAAGAGCAAGTTTTATTTTGAGTATTAGAAGAGGCAATGTGGAAACAGGGCATGATTGGCTAGGAGGTTGGGGATTGCCTTATAAGGTGAGCCGGTCCTATTTTCTAGGATGAGATGAGCTCCCTAAAGCTGAGTTGGAGGATTGTGTTTGGTGTTATGTTTCCTTAACAGTGAGGCATTTACCATAAGTGCAGGCTGATTTAGGTTTAGGTTTGTGACATGGCCTGGGCCACTGGGGCAGCCTTCATGTTGTAGGTCCCAATATACAAATTAACTTTACCAATGTGGATTTTGTACTTCATGAGCATGAGTGCCTTGAGAAAGGGTCACCACATTGTCATCCTTGCAGTTGTCTATTTGTTGTGAGTTGTACAAATTTCTCTTTCAGAGCGGTCATCTTGTTTTTGCCAGGGATATATCATAGGCCACGGCCCTTCTGATTGATATCTACTTATTCATTGAGTGTGAGATTATTTGTATCACTTTCATTAGTTTATTTTGACTGTAATGTAATTTTTTTCTGCATTAAAGTTTGAATTACTTAACAGGATACCATTTGTATACCTTTTTGTGAGCATTGTCTCAATCATTAGATAGAAAATAGCTCCATAAGAAACCTAAAAAGGATCAGGGGAACAACCATATTGCAGAATAATTAATGAAGGAAAAACACCTTGTTAGGTTATGTTATGAAAATGAATGAGCCCATTGTAATGGGATTTGATGCTGTTTTAACATAAATGCCTATCAATTTGGAGAATGGAAACACAAAATTCTTTCCCACTGAAATTGATTGTAATAACATCTTGAGAAATAGCCCTACAGATTTCTTTTCAGGAACAAATTACTCTCCAATAGATCAGTGTAATACTATTTTGTTCCTTTTCTGTCTAGAAAGACTCTTTTCCAGTGTTTTCAGACCTATGACTGTATTTACCTCCTCCAGTTTTAGGGAAATTGCAGTGTGTGTGGTGACCATTCTTTCTTTTCACAGGCAGGTGACTTTTTTGTTGTTGTTAAAAAAAAAAAAAAAAAGCAGCTCACACTGTAAACATGGGTACCAAAGGAAAAAATGCAGATCAATGATTGCCTTACAGAAGTTCAGGTAAGATAAGTTTCCTCTTACTGTAGAATGTCCCAATTTTCATCAGCATCAACTAGAAATGCCAAAATACGTATGTAAATCTATTGGACTGTGAGTGTGTGTGTGTGTGTGAGTGTGTGTGTGTGTTGTATGTGAGTGTGTGTGTGTGTGTGTGAGTGTGTGTGTGTGTTGTATGTGTTGGGAGTGGTTAACTAAGCAGGATATTGGGAAGAAGCAGAACGATTGCTATTGGCCCCGCGGTGCTGCAGGAAGATTTTGATAGATGCTGTTTACTGTTGTCGAAGATCTGACTGAAGCCTTCTGGAGAAAGGTCATGAGTGACGCCCAACAAATCACTTTTATGCTGTAGCTGATGTGAAAGTCAAATGGAAATTGTTTTTAAAAGTCAATCAGAGCAGAGCTCACCGTAAGTCTGGTTAAAATAACTTTCCCCAAACTTATCAGTTTACGGACTAAAAAGCCATGACCAAGAGTAACGGAAATCATGAAAGAGAAAAGATCTGGCTTCAGTAAACACGGTGGGAATACGGGCCTGGAAAAAAAATGTTTTTCAGGACAGTGCAGGCTTTCCAGAGCCAGAACAGCACGGCCCCCTTCAGCTTCACCTCAACAATGTGGACACTTAGTACAGAATGCTGCCCACGCCACTGGACCCAGCCTGCCAGGCGGTGACTGCTAGCTCAAGCATAAAGACCTAGGGAATTGAAGTCCGTGATTAGGAAATTGAAGAGGCTGAAAACTTGAGATTTCCTGTACTTAGCTGGGGGGACTTACGAGAGATTTGATTAGAATGCACACTGAGAGGCCGGCTCTTTTGTCTCTCCTGCTCTGCATTGGACTGAAGTGGTGGGGTGCATTCCAGCGCCCTTATTGGATTTGTCTCTGAAGATATAAAGCATTCAAAAGTAAAATTCCATTGATCTGAAAGGTCATGAGGGGCAGGAGCAGGCATTACAGGTTTAATTTCCAGTTCTGGGTGACTTCTTAGTACTTTACCTCCTTGACTCAGTACCTCATCCATAAAAATGAAGGAAATGTTAAAGAAAAAGAAAAAGTAAAGGAAACATTCCTGAGAAACAATACAAGTGAAAAAAAAGTAAACATGATAAATGCTTCTAAAAGAAGTTAGTAAAAATATTGTTAGTATTGTTTCAGCCTAAAGCCTGTAGAACTTACTACTATAAATAAAAAACAAAAATAAGACAAGAAATTGTGTGCAGTAGTTAATTATGGGTAATGTGAACATAAAGTATCTTTTAACAGAGAAGAGAAAGTTGGGGCTCTACCAAAGCACTGGAGCCATACAATGAAATCCACATATCTAAAAGGGAAAAATAAAAGAGGAAAAGACCAGACCAAATTGGGTCAATTGGAACACCAAGAAACAGTCCACTGAGGGTAACTTGGGTGCTCCTGACAGGTGTGTGGCAAGATGTGAGCATGTTAAATGTGGCTTCTGTGTCTCTGGGAGCCCCGATGACAATGAGATGCTTTCCTCTTCACCACTGTGAACTCCTTCCAAGTTAGCCCTTTGATTAATTCTGCCAATTTCTCGTACTGCCAGAGTTATTTTGATTTAGTGACATTTTAAATCCATCTCCTGTGTTTTCTTCCTCCTTTGGTCTAAAGCTAGCATAACCAGATCACTTTGATGTATAGTTGCTCTGTGCTTCTGAACTTCAGAATCTCAGGGACAGCCCTACTTGTGGTGCATCTGACTTTCCTAATACAGAAGAAGGTGGAGCTGAAGAGCATCTATAATGGAAAACATTTTACGTAGTAAAGATGAATGGCCCCACTCTCTCCTAGGTCACATTTCATATTTAACATCAATTCATACTCCAGCCTTCCTCTCTCTTCTCTCCATTTGGTACTTTCACACCAGGATTCTTTCCAGTCATTTCCAGCTAAATCAGTTCCCACACTGGTGATGGCACAGTACTGTTGACGTTCTAACAACCTATTTATGACAGGGATATGTATTGTCAGAATGCTAGAAAAAAGGAAAAGGCAAGGAAAGAAGCTGTGTGTTACTCATAGTTACGTCCCTAATGCCTTATGTTCCTGCCTAAGGTGCCCAGCACCTTGCCAGCCCCATGTTAGGTGCTAAATCTGTATTTTTCTAGTGGAATAATTTCATCTATGGGTGACATTGCCAATGACCAAAATGAATGATAAATCCCAAGGTCCCAGAATCATCTTTTAAAATTGGATGTTTCTGATTTTTAGGTGGAAAAGGTGTTTATATTCTGTTTGTAATTAGCACCTAAGTCAGGGAAAGCTACACTCCAGTTTGGGGGATTCTCTCTGTTCATTCCATGTTTCTTGTTGGCAGTTATAAGTAATGGGATAATTTCCTGTCTTGATTTGGTCAGTAAGAATGTCAATACTATCTAATGTTACATTTTCTTTCCTGGGCCTTCCTTTTCATTTTTAATAATTGCTTCCATCCTGCCAGCTTCTTATAACGAGGACTTTGGAGTCATCCTGTATTTCCTTTTTTCTCTCACTCCCACATCCAATGAGTAAACATATATAAAGATATTTGTCTCCACTTTCCAAATATCCAGAATATGACTCTCTCTCACTGCCTTGGGTTCAAGCCACCACTGTCTCTTGTCTGGATGGTCACAGTGGCCTCCTAACAGGTCTCCTATAGACTTTCCTCAGCACAGCAGCCAGTGTATTCCTTAAGACCCTTGTAAGTCAGATCTTTAAACTCCTCTGCTCAAAAACATTTCTGGCTCCCCATTTCACTCGGAGTAAAAGCCAAAGTCCTTAACAGCGGCCTCAGATCTGGTCTGTGTCATCTCTTGGACTTCATCTTGGACCTCCTTTCCCTCCCATGCTTCCTCCTGCTGACCACACTTGCCCTTACAGGGCCATGAACATGTTCTCTGCCCTGCACTCAGCATTCCCACCATGTAGAATGCTCTTCCCACACACGTCTCTACCGCTGGTTCCCTGACCTCCTCCAGAGAGTTACTCAAATGTCACCTTCTCCAAAAGTCCTTCACTGACCACTCTATGTTAAATGGCTCCCTCTTGACATTCCTATCCCTGCTTTATTTTTCTTCATGTCACTTAACATCATGTGACATTCTTGTATTTTACTTATTTATCATTAATTGTGGGTCTCCCCCACCAGAAGGTGAACTCCTTAAGACCTGAGGTCTTCATCTGCTCTGTTCCCTGCTGTGTCCCTAGAACTCATCAGGGAGCTGACTCATTACATACTTGCTAAATGAATGAATGAACACTTTCCTATTGTTTGGACCAAGCTGCAATGTTTATCTCGATTACTCCAGCTTTTAACAAGCCAAGTAGAGTGATTTGTTCTATGATAGTGCTTAATAATATGATTTAATATATATTTAAAAGTAGATGACAGAAAGAAGCTCCACCAGACCTGTACTCCTCAACCGAATGTAGCTTTGTATATAATTAGTTTAAGCTTCATGTGAATCAAACTTATTGATTTAGAATTGCATGCTTCTTTATTGAATTGCCTTTAAAAAATTATTGGTACTCCATTACCTCTCTGAGCCCATCTACTCAGATTCATCATACTTAGAAGTCTAGAGGGACAGTCACATTGCCTGGCTACTGGGGAGGAAAAGATGCAAGTGGTTAGGAAAGAGGTGGAAAATATGGTTATGGTAATACACAGGTGGAGGAAACCAGCTATAGTTGATTATTTATGATATATAAGGGACATTTCAATGTTTGAAAATTATTACAATGTGTAACCCTGGAAAATATTAGTTAAATCATCATATCAAAGGTGAAGTTATTATGAAAAGGACGGTGCAGTCTTTTCTGAACATTTATTGGCCTTGCTGACCAACTGGAGAAAACTGTAACAGTATTTTTCATAAACAATAGTGACCAGGGATTTCCCTGGTGGTCCAGTGCTAAAGAATCTGCCTTCCAATGCAGGGGATGTGGGTTCGATCCCTTGTCGAGGAACTAAGATCCCATATGCTGCAGGGCAACTATGCCCGTGCGCTGCAACTACTGAGCCCACAGGCCACAACTAGACAGAAGCCCATGTGCCACAACGAAGGTCCCGTGTGCTGCAACTAAGACCCGACACAGACCAAAAAAAAAAAAAAAAAAACCAATTGTGACCAAGAAAAATAGACCTCTTGAAGAGCTGACTGCCCTTGAAATCCCATTAAAGTACCAACTGCATTCCAGAGTCCATTAATAAGCCTGATTAATGGCATCCTATTTCAGTATTAACGAGACAACTCTTTGACATGGTCTTTGGCTTTGTAACAACAAAATATACAAAGAACAGTAAGATGTAAAAAATAAAAATAGACAGTGCCTGTTGCTCAGCCCATGAAACTTTGAAGCCACTTGAGTTTTCTAGCTGAAAATGCTTTAGTAGAATTAATTACTCATGTGAACTGATTTCCTTTTACCTTTAAATTATTATATAAACACATTTATATATTTATGTTTATGTGGGTGTTGGCATATAATCAAAGATGATAAATATAGTAAAATGCTTTATTTGGTATAGAAGTATTATTAGGTGACCTTCTACATTCGGCTCAGTCAGAGGTATTTTTATCTTATTTAACCCGTAAGATTATCTGGATACACAGTATTTTTGGAAGTCCAATTTAGTTTCCTTTATAAGACACTAATTTAAAGGGCTTATATCATGGCAGTCTAGTATTTTTCCCCTTATTTAAAATAATGCTAAATTTGCTGGTTTTAAAATATGATAAAATAGCTATAGTGAAAACAGGTGTTAGAGGAATACTTTTTTTTCCATCTTTCTAAATTTTAATAAGTTTTCCATTCACGTTATCACCAAATAATACTGGGTCAGGTTTATACCTGCCCGTTATATTTTGCAGCTTAGGGTTCAATGGCAGTTAGACACTTGTCCCCTCCATCTAAATGATTACGTCTATATCACAAAACATGTGACAGCAATGGAGCTGTGCATAGAAAAGACTGATAACCTTATTGACTACCATTGCAAACCCTAAGAGATAGTGTCACGTTTAGTATTTGAGGAGAGAGGAAGGGATGCTATTGGATGGGTATCAAAATATGTAGCCATTTGAAGCCCACTGAATTGGTTTTCTTCAGTCCATTTTAATTTCCGTACGATGATTTTTATAAACATTGACAAGTAGAGCCTGTGCCTTTGCAGGGGTGAATTTTTCTCTTTGCAAAACAAAAATAGTTTTAATGAGGTTGTTCTTAAGTTGAAACAAATGGATGCCAAACAGCTGGGGTTCTAACCCCATCTTTGCTACTTACTAGCTCTGTGACCTTGGGCAAGTAAATTAATTTCTCTTTGGCATAGTTACCTCATCTGTAAAATGGGGATATTAATTGCATCTTCCTTAAAGTCTTGATATAAAGATAAAATGAGCAAATGTATTTAACATGGTTAGAGCAGTGCCTGAAACATAGTAAGCTCTATTGAATGAATGAATGAATGAATGGGCTTTGGAATCAAACATATCAGGGTTTGAATCTTTGTTCTAATTATTAGACATATGATCAGTTATACAATCTTTCTCAGTTTTGTTTTCCTCATCTGAAAAATCAGGGAAATCATTTTTGTCTCCTAAGGTTGTTGGGCAACATCAAATGAAATTATATTTTTCACGATTAGAGTGGAAAATCTATACATTTAATTCTCTACACTGTTAGGAAAGTATGGGAAAAACGTTCATACTCTGTTAGCAGGAGTATAAATTGGTGGCAACTATTTTGAAGGACAATTTGGCAATATTTCTTTTTCATTTAAACGTATGTAGTTTTGTCCAGCAATTTTACTTCTAGACGTTTATGTTATTGATAAATAAAAATACACGTGTGAGGAGCTTCAAGATGGCGGAAGAGTAAGACGCGGAGATCACCTTCCTCCCCATAAATACATCAGAAACACATCTACATGTGGAACAACTCCTACAGAACACCTACTGAACGCTGGCAGAAGACCTCAGACCTCCCAAAAGGCAAGAAACTCCCCACGTACCTGGGTAGGGCAAAAGAAAAAAGAAAAAACAGAGACAAAGAATAGGGACGGGACCTGCACCAGTGGGAGGGAGCTGTGAAGGAGGAAAGGTTTCCACACACTAGGAAGCCCCTTCGCGGGTGGAGACTGCGGGAGGCGGAGGGGGGAAGCTTCGGAGCCACGGAGGAGAGCGCAGCAACAGGGGTGCGGAGGGCAAAGCGGAGAGATTCCCGCACAGAGGAGCGGTGCCGACCAGCACTCACCAACCCGAGAGGCTTGTCTGCTCACCCGCCGGGGCGGGCGGGGGCTGGGAGCTGAGGCTGGGGCTTCGGTCGGATCGCAGGGAGAGGACTGGGGTTGGCGGCGTGAACACAGCCTGAAGGGGCTAGTGCGCCACGGCTAGCCGGGAGGGAGTCCGGGAAAAGGTCCGGAGGTGCCTAAGAGGCAAGAGACTTTTTCTTGCCTCTTTGTTTCCTGGTGCGCGAGGAGAGGGGATTAAGAGCTCCGCCTAAATGAGCTCTAGAGACGGGCGCGAGCCGCGGCTATCAGCGCGGACCCCAGAGGCGGGCGCGAGCCACCGCTATCAGCGCGGACCCCAGAGACGGGCATGAGACGCTAAGGCTGCTGCTGCCGCCACCAAGAAGCCTGTGTGCAAGCACAGGTCACTCTCCACACCTCCCCTCCCGGGAGTCTGTGCAACCTGCCACGGCCAGGGTCCCGTGATCCAGGGACAGCTTCCCCGGGAGAAACCACGGCGCGCCTCAGGCTGGTGCAACGTCACGCAGGCCTCTGCCGCCGCAGGCTCGCCCCGCATCCGTACCCTTCCCTCCCCCCGGCCTGAGTGAGCCAGAGCCCCCGAAGCAGCTGCTCCTTTAACCCCGTCCTGTCTGAGCGAAGTACAGACGCCCTCAGGCGACCTACAGCAGAGGCGGGGCCAAATCCAAAGCTGAATGCCAGGAGCTGTGCAAACAAAGAAGAGAAAAGGAAATCTCTCCCAGCAGCCTCAGGAGCAGCGGATTAAATCTCCACAGTCAACTTGATGTACGCTGCATCTGTGGAATACATGAATAGACAACGAATCATCCCAAATGGAGGAGGTGGACTTTGGGAGCAACAATATATATATATATTTTTCCTTTTTCTCTTTTTGTGAGTGTGTATGTATATGCTTCTGTGTGTGATTTTGTCTGTATAGCTTTGCTTTTACCATTTGTCCTAGGGTTCTGTCTGTATTTTTTTTTTTTTATTACTTAAAAAAATATTTTTTCTTAATAATTATTTTTTATTTTAATAACTTTATTTTATTTTTGTTTATATTATCTTCTTCTCTCTTTCTTTCTTTTTTTCCTCTCTTTTATTCTGAGCCGTGTGGAGGACAGGCTCTTGGTGCTCCAGCCAGGTGTCAGGGCTGTGCCACTGAGGTGGGAGAGCCAAGTTAAGGACACTGGTCCACAAGAGACCTCCCTGCTCCACGTAATATCAAATGGCGAAAATCTCCCAGAGGTCTCCATCTCAACGCCAAGACCCAGCTCCACTCAACGACCAGCAGGCTACAGTGCAGGACACCCTAGGCCAAACAACTAGCAAGACAGGAACACAACCCCATCCATTAGCACAGAGGCTGCCTAAAATCATAATAAGGCCACAGAGACCCCAAAACACACCACCAGACATGGACCTGCCCACCAGAAAGAGAAGATCCAGCCTCATCCCCCAGAACACAGGCACTAGTCCACCAGGAAGCCTACACAACCCACTGAACCAACCTTAGCCAATGGGGACAGACACCAAAAATAATGGAAACTACAAACCTGCAGGCTGTGAAAAGGAGACCCCAAACACAGTAAGATAAGCAAAATGAGAAGACAGAGAAACACACAGCAGATGAAGAAGCAAGGCAAAAACCCACCAGACCTAACAAATGAAGAGAAAATAGGCAGTCTACCTGAAAAATAATTCAGAATAATGATATAATGATAGTAAAGATGATCCAATATCTTGGAAATAGAATGGAGAAAATACAAGAAACGTTTAACAAGGACCTAGAAGAACTAAAGAGCAAACAAACAGAGATGAACAACACAATAAATGAAATTAAAAATTCTCTAGAAGGGCTCAATAGCAGAATAACTGAGGCAGAAGATGGATAAGTGACCTGGAAGATAAAATACTGCAAATAACTACTGCAGAGAAGATTAAAGAAAAAAGAATGAAAAGAATTGAGGACAGTCTTAGAGACCTCTGGGACAACATTAAATGCACCAACATTCGAATTATAGGGGTCCCAGAAGAAGAAGAGAAAAAGAAAGGGACTGAGAAAATATTTGAAGAGATTATAGTTGAAAACTTCCCTAATATGGGAAAGGAAATAGTTAATCAAGTCCAGGAAGCACAGAGAGTCCCATACAGGATAAATCCAAGGAGAAACATGCCAAGACATATTAATCAAACTATCAAAAATAAATACAAAGAACAAATATTAAAAGCAGCAAGGGAAAAACAACAAGTAACATATAAGGGAATCCCCATAAGGTTAACAGCTGATCTTTCAGCAGAAACTCTGCAAGCCAGAAGGGAGTGGCAGGACATATTTAAAGTGATGAAAGAGAAAAACCTACAACCAAGATTACTCTACCCAGCAAGGATCTCATTCAGGTTTGACAGAGAAATTAAAGCCTTTACAGACAAGCAAAAGCTAAGAGAATTCAGCACCAGCAAACCAGCTTTACAACAAATGCTAAAGGAACTTCTCTAGGCAGGAAACACAAGAGAAGGAAAAGACCTATAATCATAAACCCCCCCAAAATTAAGAAAATGGTAATAGGAACATACATATTGATAATTACCTTAAATGTAAATGGATTAAATGCTCCCACCAAAAGACATAGACTGGCTGAATGGATACAAAAACAAGACCCATATATATGCTGTCTACAAGAGACCCACTTCAGACCTAGGGACGCATACAGACTGAAAGTGAGGGGAAGGAAAAAGATATTCCATGCAAATGGAAATCAAAAGAAAGCTGGAGTAGCAATTCTCATATCAGACAAAATAGACTTTAAAACAAAGACTATTACCAGAGACAAAGAAGGACACTACATAACTATCAAGGGAACAATCCAAGAAGAAGATATAACAATTGTAAATATTTATGCATCCAACATAGGAGCACCTCAATACATAAGGCAAATACTAACAGCCATAAAAGGGGAAATCGACAGTAACACAATCATAGTAGGGGACTTTAACACCCCACTTTCACCAATGGACAGATCATCCAAAATGAAAATAAATAAGGAAACACAAGCTTTAAATGATACATTAAACAAGATGGACTTAATTGAAATTTATAGGACATTCCATCCAAAAACAAAAGAATACACATTCTTCTCAAGTGCTCATGGAACATTCTCCAGGACAGATCATATCTTGGGTCACAAATCAAGCCTTGGTAAATTTAAGAAAATTGAAATCGTATCAAGTATCTTTTCTGACCACAACACTATGAGACTAGATATCAACTACAGGAAAAAAATCTGTAAAAAATACAAACACATGGAGGCTAAACAACACACTACTTAATAACCAAGAGATCACTGAAGAAATCAAACAGGAAATCAAAAAATACCTAGAAACAAATGACAATGAAAACGCAATGACCCAAAACCTATGGGATGCAGCAAAAGCAGTTCTAAGAGAGAAGTTTATAACTATACAAGCCTACCTTAAGACACAAGAAACATCTCAAATAAACAACCTAACCTTACACCTAAAGCAATTAGAGAAAGAAGAACAAAAGAACCCCCAAAGTTAGCAGAAGGAAAGAAATCATAAAGATCAGATTAGAAATAAATGAAAAAGAAATGAAGGAAATGATAGCAAAGATCAATAAAACTAAAAGTTGGTTCTTTGAGAAGATAGACAAAATTGATAAACCATTAGCCAGACTTATCAAGAAAAAAAGGGAGAAGACTCAAATTAGTAGAATTAGAAATGAAAAAGGAGAAGTAACCACTGACACTGCAGAAATACAAAGGATCATGAGAGATTACTACAAGCAACTCTATGCCAATAAAATGGACAACCTGGAAGAAATGGACAAATTCTTAGAAATGCACAACCTTCTGAAACTGAACCAGGAAGAAATAGAAAATATGAACAGACCAATCACAAGCACTGAAATTGAAACTGTGATTAAAAATCTTCCAACAAACAAAAGCCCAGGTCCAAATGGCTTCACAGGTGAATTCTATCAAACATTTAGAGAAGAGCTAACACCTATCCTTCTCAAACTCTTCCAAAATATAGCAGAGGGAGGAACACTCCCAAACTCATTCTACGAGGCCACCATCACCCTGATACCAAAACCAGACAAAGATGTCACAAAGAAAGAAAACTGCAGGCCAATATCACTGATGAACATAGATGTAAAAATCCTCAACAAAATACTAGCAAACAGAATCCAACAGCACATTAAAAGGATCATACATTATGATCAAGTGAGCTTTATCCTAGGAATGCAAGGATTCTTCAATATACGCAAATCAATCAACGTGATACACCATATTAACAAATTGAAGGAGAAAAACCATATGATCTTCTCAATAGATGCAGAGAAAGCTTTCGACAAAATTCAACACCCATTTATGATAAAAACCCTCCAGAAAGTAGGCATAGAGGGAACTTTCCTCAACATAATAAAGGCCATATATGACAAACCCACAGCCAACATCGTCCTCAATGGTGAAAAACTGAGACCATTTCCACTAAGATCAGGAAGAAGACAAGGTTGCCCACTCTCACCACTATTATTCAACATAGTTTTGGAAGTTTTAGCCACAGCAATCCGAGAAGAAAAAGAAATAAAAGGAATCCAAATTGGGAAAGAGGAAGTAAAGCTGTCACTGTTTGCAGATGACATGATACTATACATAGAGAATCCTAAAGATGCTACCAGAAAACTACTAGAGCTAATCAATGAATTTGGTAAAGTAGCAGGATACAACATTAATGCACAGAAATCTCTTGCATTCCTATACACTAATGATGAAAAATCTGAAAGTGAAATTAAGAGAACACTCCCATTTACCATTGCAACAAAAAGAATAAAATATCTAGGAATAAACCTACCTAAGGAGACAAAACACCTGTATGCAGAAAACAATAAGACACTGATGAAAGAAATTAAAGATGATACAAATGGATGGAGAGATATACCATGTTCTTGGATTGGAAGAATCAACATTGTGAAAATGACTATACTACCCAAAGCAATCTACAGATTCAATGCAATCCCTATCAAACTACCACTGGCATTTTTCACAGAAGTAGAACAAAAAATTTCACAATTGGTATGGAAACACAAAAGACCCCGAATAGCCAAAGCAATCATTAGAAAGGAAAACGGAGCTGGAGGAATCAGGCTCCCTGACTTCAGACTATACTACAAAGCTACAGTAATCAAGACAGTATGGTACTGGCACAAAAACAGAAATATACATCAGTGGAACAGGATAGAAAGCCCAGAGATAAACCCATGCACATATGGTCACCTTATCTTTGATAAAGGAGGCAAGAATATACAATAGAGAAAAGACAGCCTCTTCAATAAGTGGTGCTGGGAAAACTGGACATGTACATGTATGTAAAAGAATGAAATTAGAACACTCCCTACCACCATACACAAAAATAAACTCAAAATGGATTAAAGACCTAAATGTAAGGCCAGACACCATCAAACTCTTAGAGGAGAACATAGGCAGAACACTGTATGACATAAATCACAGCAAGATCCTTTTTGACCCACCTAGAGAAATGGAAATAAAAACACAAATAAACAAATGGGACCTAATGAAACTTAAAAGCTTTTGCACAGCAAAGGAAACCATAAATAAGATGAAAAATCCCTCAGAATGGGAGAAAATATTTGCAAATGAAGCAATTGACAAAAGATTAATCTCCAAAACATACAAGCAACTCATGCAGCTCAATATCAAAAAAACAACCCAATCCAAAAATGGGCAGAAGACCTAAATAGACATTTCTCCAAAGAAGATATACAGATTCCCAACAAACACCTGAAAGAATGCTCAACATCATTAATCATTAGAGAAATGCAAGTCAAAACTACAATGAGATATCATCTCACACCGGTCAGAATGGCCATCATCAAAAAATCTACAAACAATAAATTCTGGAGAGGGTGTGGAGAAAAGGGAACCCTTTTGCACTACTGGTGGAAATGTAAATTGATAGAGCCTCTATGGAGAACAGTATGGAGGTTCCTTAAAAAACTAAAAATAGAACTACCATATGACTCAGCCATCCCACTACTGGGCATATACCCTGAGAAAACCATAATTCAAAAAGAGTCGTGTACCAAAATGTTTATTGCAGCTCTATTTACAATAGCCAGGACATGGAAGCAACCTAAGTGTCCATCAACAGATGAATGGATAAAGAAGATGTGGCACATATGTACAATATAATATTACTCAGCCATAAAAAGGAATGAAACTGAGTTATTTGCAGTGAGGTGGATGGAGCTAGAGTCTGTCATACAGAGTGCAGTAAGTCAGAAAGAGAAAAACAAGTACCGTATGCTAACACATATATATGGAATCCAAAAAAATAAAAGGTTCTGAAGAATGTAGGGGCAGGACAGAAATAAAGACGCAGACATAGAGAATGTACTTGAGGACACGGGGAGGGGGAAGGGTAAGCTGGGACAAAGTGAGAGAGTGGCATGGACATATATACACTACCAAACGTAAAATAGATAGCTAGTTGGAAGCAGCCGCATAGCACGGAGAGATCAGCTCGGTGCTTTGTGACCACCTAGAGGGGTGGGATAGGGAGGGTGGGAGGGAGGGAGATGCAAGAGGGAAGAGATATGGGGACATATGTATATGTATAACTGATTCACTTTGTTATAAAGCAGAAACTGACACACCATTGTAAAGCAATTACACTCTAATAAAGATGTTAAAAAAAAAAAAAAGATCCCACGTGCTGCACAGCACAGCCAAAAATAAATAAATAAATAAATAGGAAGGAAATCCTGTGATATGCTACAACATGCATGAACCTTGAGGGTGTAATGCTAAGCACAGTAAGTCAGTACAAAAAAACAAATATTGCATGATTCCACTTAAATGAGGTATCTAAAGTAGTCAAACATAAAAACAAATTAGAAAGGTGATTTCCAAGAGATGAGGTAAGGGGAGCTGGGGAGTTATTTGGTGGGTGTACAGTTTCAGTCATGCAGAGTTGGGGGTGGGCAGTTTTCTGAGGATCTGTTGCACAACAGTGTGCATGTGGTTGAAAATATTGTAATGTACACTTGTAAATTGTTGGCAGGGTGGATTTTGTGTTATGTGTTTTTGTCTGCCACAATGAAATAAATTTGAGAGAATATAATTCCCATCCTAATACGTAACTCAAAGAGTGGAAAGATCTTACTCAATATGGAAAATATTAAAAGGGCATTAAACCCTTAAAAAAAAAATACACATGTGAGGACACTTAATGCACCAAGTTTGTAATAGTAAATAACTAGAAACAACTTAGACATCCATCAATAGGGAACTAGTTAAATAAATGATAATAAATTTATATAATGGAATTATATGTAACCATGAAAAGGAATAAGATAGATACACAGATCTGGAAAGATATCCAATATGTATTATTATATTAAATAGCTAGTTGAAGAATAGTATATGATAGGTATCATGTACATACACTTGTATATATATGTGTATACACACATATAGTAAGTATATATAAACATAAAAATATGTAGTATCTTGTATATAACCAGCTTTATAAGCTTCACTAATTTGGTACACAGATGAATACACCTGTCTTATTTTTCCTACTAATTGCTCATGTCCAACTGTCCTAATGAATTGTTCAAGAACTCCAGGGTTTATTAAAGTTCAAAAGGGGTGTGTGATTCCAGCTCTCAACACCAAGGGGCAACCAGCACAGCAGTGTTTGCTCAATCCTCTTTCGGCCTGGCTTTTCCTGTCCAGGCTAAATTTTACCGACTGGCCAGCTGCCAGGTTACACTTTTTCATGGCTCTTGGGATGCCTCACTCTTCCAGGATCCTGAGAAGCTATCATGGCCCATGTTTGTGCTGTGGAAGGATAGCTGTTTTAGTTTGTACCCACAGGCTCAGTCATTATTCTCCAATTCACAAGTCTAGTCTCAGCTACATTTTCTACAGGAAGCCTTCAATGGAAGCCCATGGACTCAGTGATGACCTGATGTCCTTTTGCCTTCCTGGTGAGGCCTCAGTGTCCTTTCCTGATGGAATCACCCAATCAGCCACTCAACCGGTTTCCCTGACTTCAGGCAGAAGTTGAACTCTAGGTTTCCTCTTTTCCAGAGACAAAGGGGACAGTGGTCCTTTTTCACATTGGTCCATCTCTTCTCCAAACTCCGTGTACCAAGGATAGGAGTGGCTTTTGCTAAAGCAAACATGTCTGAATTGTCCCTTCCACTCTTATCCCAGGATGCTGGCCTTGTGTTTGCATAACTATAAGCAGCTACTTTTTCATTGCAGAATGAAGACGTCTCCTTCAAGGTGACTTCCTGGATCTGCCTATTCAAACAGGTAACAACTTGGGGGAAATGGGTGCTCATCCCTGACTTACTAGGCATTCCATTTGTCTGAATATTTATAATTCTCATGCATGCAAGTTTTTGTTTATTTATGATGCATATGCATATGGAAACTCCCTGGAGGAACTATTATTAATGCTATTTGTCTATGAGAAGTAAGAATGGTTGTTAGGAGGAGGACTTTTATTTTTTACCTTATATGTTACTTTTTTGCTAGGATTTTTAAAAATGTACTTTGTTATACGAATAAAAACAAGATTAAAAAGATAATTTTGAAAATGAGAAACTATATTTCCCAGCAAATGACAAATATTAGAAAATGATTTTTTCCTTTCTCTACCTGTCACTGGCATTTTTGTGACCCTGTTATTTGGACAGGGGAAGCTAATCAGATCTAACATGTCCAATATTCATGAAAGTGTTTGCCTGTAGTAGAAATATGAGAGAAGGGTCAGAAAAGAGTTGAACTGTTTCAAGGTGGACCAGCGTGTATGGGTACGCTTTACCACAGTCTTTGCTCACAGGGGTGCCATGTACAGTTGTATAGGATGTGCACTAAATAAGAGTGTCATGTCTAAGGGGTATGTTTATATAATAAGCATAGTAAATTGGTATATTTATCACTACCTTTGCCTGGAAGATACAAAAAGTGTCCTGTTCAGACAAAATTATTATATTATGACAATTTTATAACAGATGGAAGTAAAGCACATGGGTAATGTAGAGCAAACTGTAGCAGGCCACTGCCGGAATTGATCATTTCCAACAGTGATGGAGAAGGCCATTCTCTGCTCTTCTCTGACTTCCATTCACCTTTGTGGTTGTGCTGTCATGTGCTGCCGAATCTCTCTCCTGTAGGAGGAGAAAAAAACAGGATGGCATACACTTTCCTCTTCTGAGCCTTTTTCTCAAACAAGGTACCTTCAGAATCAGTGGATGAGTTTATTGTCGTTTTCTGTGAACCAAGATAGAAATTCTACTGTGATCCTTGCTTGTATCAGAGTGCTCTTATGAAGGGTGTGACTGAGTTTAAACTAGATGAAGTTTTTGTACCTTCAGATGCAAAATTCTGTGTCTTCAAATTGTGGACTTTGAATGACAGGGAAACTCAATAGGGTTAAAAATGTTTGCTTGAATTTATTTATTTTTGGTATATTTATCAAAACATAAGAACTGTTTTTAGGGTACTGCTTGGAACTTTCCAAAGATTAATTTTTTAATCCATTGGTGTATATTAGTGTTTGTATATGTTATTTAACTTTAGGGTTAATTTGTTTGTAATATAATCATTGATAGCTGTCCTTATATTCTCAGTGTGTAAACTGTTGTACTCAGGCTCTAAAAAACAAAGTGCTACAAAAATACTTAGTTTTATGCCTTAAAAGGAGTACAGTTCCAGGAATCTGCCTGTGCAACTCTGTTGGTCTTATCCAGGTACAACAATTAAATCCTCTGGTAACAATGCCTCTGAATAGGATATTAAATAGATAAAAGGTTCTATCAGTTAGGACTCTTTCAATTGTAAGAGATAAAAACTCAAGTTGAATTGGCTTAAGCACAAAGAGAATTTATTGCTCCTACAACAGAAAGGTCCAGAAGCAGTGAAGACTTCAGGACTGGCTTGATCCAGGGGCTCAAACAATGTTATGAGGACCTAATCTTTCTCCAAGTGAGTTTTATTCTTGGGGTGTTTTTTTTTTTATTCCAGCAAAACAACTGTAAAAAGCTTTAGACATGCACTTATCCAGTTTCAATTTCAGCAGAAAAGAGCATGTGCTTCTCCCTTAGTCTTACTGCATGGTTGATAATGTGCCCATTCCTGAGCCAATTGCCGTAGCCAGAGAATATGATCTTCTGTTTGGCCACGAGTGAATCACATGCCCACTCTGGAGTCAGGAATGGAGTCAACTCTACTCTAAACCCATAGTCTAAGATTGGGGGAGGGGCTGGTTTCTCAAAGGAATGTTAGAATGTGGGTAGCAGGAGAAAAGACACTGGGATGCAAAAAGAAAAGGTGCCTATCTAAAGACAGAAATGTCTAACCAAAAGAGAGTGGATAGTCCAGAGTTCTAGATGAATATTCCTCTCTAAGGTGTATAAGAACCAAAATAAAGAACAGAAACCTGGGTGGTGATGGTGGTTGTGTATGTTATTCTGTTATGTGTTGGTTCATGAGATTCACTTAAATTTTAGTGACTTTTTTGTCTAGGTGTGATGTAAAGCACTTATAACATTTTGGTTTTAAAATGGTTTTCCTTTTTAACTTCTTTATTTTTTAATGTTAACATTTGCATCTCTCCCCATACCTCCCATCTTATGTCTTTCTAGAAAACTTGGAAAAATCCCATAAAGTAAAGAGAAATGAACAAAAATCACTCAGACTCATCAGCTAAAGGCTTTCACTATTAGCATCTTGGTATATTTCCTTTTTTTCTGTTGTTTTATTTTACATCAAAAATTATAGGAATGATTTAGAAAGGTTAATGAAATAGTGGCAATTCTGGGCTTGGAGCTTGGTATCTAGATATAAAGATTCAGATACAAAATGTTTCAAGAGCTTTTAATGTATAAAAGCAAACCTCAAAAGACAGTTGCATTTTCTGATGCCATGTTCTATGCTGCAGGCAAGACATTACTCTTTCTTGGGATATGAAAGGTTATTTCAGTGATATTGGCTTAAATCAACGAGTCAGGTCAATCTGTCATATGTCCCTGAGTTTTCCAATCAACAGGATTTACAATATTATTAATCACATTTTTATATCATTTTATCAGCTGTAGAGGTCCTGCACAGGGCTCCTGTGAGAATATACAGTGTCATACATTTTTAATACACTTGATATTAGGTCTTCCACAGAGCTCCTCTCCATTCATATTGGTATATTCTTATATTAAATCATTTTTAGAATAACATGAAAGTAAAGCAAGGCAGAATGCTGCTTTTACTTCCTTTGTTGCTCTTTCCCCCTTTGCAAAAGGAGACTGTATTTAATAAAAGTTTGCCTAAGAGCAGGCCTCCCAGGTGCTTTAGCCATGGGCCCTCCTGGCCCGGTTTCTCATGTACTCGTGAAGGCCATGGCTCCCTTTCGTTACTGAAAAAGGTACAACTTCCCATATTCTTTTCACAAAATCCTGTATTAGTGCCCTATGGTTCAGACATTCAGTTTTGAATTCTTGTTTTTCATGTTCGGTGACCACTTAAATAGAAGCCATAAATCATGAATATTCAAATGCAGCTACGACAGAGTTCTCTGGATGCTACTTGTGCCCAGAATGTCTCAACCTTATTCTTGTCCCATGATTTTTATGCCCACCTACTCCAGTGCTATCCCACTCTTATTTGTTCTTCAAGGCTCCAATAATTTCCCTTGATACTACTGAATGTTAAGTTGGAAGAATCCTATAAAGGCAAAGAATCATGGAATTTTTAAGCTGTTAGCATTCACTTTCTTCCCTCTTCAGACTTCTCATCACCCACTTGGCCAACTATAATGTTCAGAGTCACCTTAGATTTCCTTTCCCCTCCTCTAGCAGCCCTCCACCAACCCTAACCAGGTGACGTAAAGTTCTGTCAATTCCATGGCCTTAGTGTTTTAAAATCCCTGCTCCCTTCCTGTTCCTCTAGCCCCATGTCTGGACAACAGCACCCACTCTTCCGGTGGGGAACCAGACCACCCACCCTAACTCTGCACCTGTTTGGTTTGGAAGGGGCTGACCCCACTCTCCTCCTAGCCTTTAGGCCAAGTCATTGTCAATACATGGGCTTTGTAGGGCCCCTAAGAAAGAAGCATTCCCCTTCTATGAGGGTTCTAATTGGAGCTGCTTGTAACCATTTTTCCAGCACGTGATTAGAGACTGTCTGAAAGCAGAGATGAGCAGGGTGAGAGGCGATTCCTGGAGACGAGGTGGGGTGCTGGGATCTTGCCATGTTGGCCTCTGGAGTGACTGAGCCATTACAGTCCCTTCTTTCCTTCAGTCAATTTGAATTCAGTTTCTGTCATTTGCAAACCAGGGTCCTGACCAATACAGAGCCTATCAGCATTTAGATATGTTCAGTTCCAGTGAAAAAATCCTCCTTGATCACCTTCAGCTGCTGTCCTTTTCTCTCTTTTCCTTTGTAGACAAAACTCTTAAGAGAGTGGCTTACCGTAACTTTCACAGTGTCTTTGCTTCCCACTTATGCATCCAACTGCAATCTGACTTCTGCCTGCTCCAGTCCCCCACCCCACTGACACTGGCGTCACCAGGGTCCCAGAATCTCTCCTTATCAACAGGTCCTGAGGCTGCCACGCTTACTGATACTCCCATCAGTGTTGAGCACTGAGGATGACTTTCTCCATCCCTGACATTAGAGCCAAGTGTTAATGGCCACAGTTATTGTACTTACGTTGCTGTCTAACTTCCAGTAGAGAGCGTTGTCTTTGTACCTATGTAACTATAGGTAAATGGTTAACAGGTAATTATATGTAAGTGGTTAATAATTGTTAAATGGTCAAACAGAATTTAGCCTGAATTTTAATGCATCATCCCAACCAATTTAAAAGGAAAACCATTTTACAAACAAAATGTTATAAGTGTGCTCTGGAAGTGGAGGATTTTCCCCTATTGAAGAATGAGTCATGGATAATCATCATCAACCCCGTGATATCAACAACAGTTTACGGTTACTGAGTTCAGATGATGTGCCAGGTATTGTGCTATGGGACATTGCACGTCATTTTTCATTTTACCTACAAGTAAAATGTAGGTAAAAATGTAGTAATGATGTTTACAGCTATATTATTTTCAGGTAGAATTCACTGTAATTCTCAGTTATCACAATGGTGATTTTGCATATATGAGACTCTAACGATCCTGGTGCTTCTAGGGCATACAGCATGAGAAAGAGTAAATAAATAATCTGACTCTTTAAAAAAAACTGTTAATGAATATGTGAACTGTACTAGGTCCTATCTCCTCAGTAGTGACACTCCTTAGGATACTAGATTCAACTTAATGAAGGCAAATGCTGGTTGACTCACAGAAATCCAGGTAGATTTGGTGAAGAGCTGGGGTTATTATACCAAGCAGTGACAGAAGGTTTTACAAAGCTAACTTCTGTTCATGTTTTAGGTCTTAGCTCAAATGCCACTTTCTTGGGAAGGCCTACGTTAAACTTTCCGTGTCTTTGGGGTTGGAAATTCAAATGCAAATCAGGTAACATAGATGAGTATGGTGGGAGCATATAAGCAGAAGGGCATCTTAAGCTGTAGTCTTCCAACATAGACACTGTATTTTGCATTAAAAACATGAAACAGTTCATCATTTCTGCAAAGAAATATTCTCTCTCCTATTTTTCTGGGAATGAGCTGCTTTCTCCATCTATCTCTTTACTTTCTCATTTTTGGTAGTTTCATTGGTACAGAGACAGTGTTCTCTACTGGAAGTTAGGCAGCGTGAGCACGATGATTGTGGCCACTAGCACTTGGCGTCGACGTCAGGGACAAAATATAAATGGTGGGGACTAAGGGAAATTGGTTGTTGATGCCTCTTGTTCGGGAGTTTATTTACTACTCAACTTTGGCTTTGGAAATGTGGGTCCAGTTCTGTCAGGTTTAATTTTCTAGAGAAGGTGAAAATCTGGATTTTTATGGGGAATATCTTCATTTTAAAGTTTGGGTCAAATTAAACAAACAGAAACAAACAAAATAAGCTGTGCCAAACACAGCTGGAGTTCAGATCTGGCTTATGAGTTTGCAACCTTTGTTTAAGGAATCAAACTCTGGTGCTTGTTAATACCTCTTAAAAGAGTGGGCAGATGGGCGTGTGGGTGAATGAAGCATTGTTCTTTCTGCTTCCGATTTCTTCTCTCTTCAATCTGTCTTCTTTGTAGTTAACAGAATGACCTTTATAAAATGCAAATTGGATCATGTTGTTCCTACTTAAACACCACCACCTGACTCCTCATTCATTATCTTTAGGTTAAAATACAAACCAACTAGTGTGGCCTTGCCTGGTTCTTCATCCTTTATATGTCTCACACTCCAGGCGCATTTGCCCACTTGCCACATCCTTGGATAGTTGAATCTGTCCTAATTTTGTTCTTACAATTCCCTCAGGCTAGAATGCTTTCCTCCTCATCCCTACCATATTAAATCATGCTTATCTTGCAAGTTCCATATTAGTTGTAACCTCCTCTATGAAGCCTTCACAGATGTATGAGACAGAATGAATGGCTTCTTATGTCTTCTCACGTCCCTCCCCGCCTTTTATACCACTGATATAGCTTGGGCTCTGTTCTAATACAGATCTGTTTCTAACTGTTTCTCTAGCTGTGTTATGAAACACTCAAAGGTAGGGACCAGATTTGGGTCTCTTCTTGAGTAATCTCTTGTGTCTTATTGCTACTTTGCTTTTCTAACTTAATTTTTCATTGGCCTGTCAATGCCTAGCTTGCCAATTAGGTTGGAAACTCATTAGGATAAAGATTATATGGCTCATAAGACATCTTACTCTGTTATACTTAAAGTACCTGTCTTTTTAAAATGTCTGAATGCACCAAAGTCAACACCTTTTGGAAAAGAATAATGAAGATACTATGTAAGACCAGTGATTTGCTCTATCTTCTCTTTAAAATAAATTGATTCTAAAGACCGTTAAACTGGGCTTATTATTCTTAATTGAGGGGAAATCCAGTTCAATTTTGTCTTTTTTAAAGTATAAAACCAGAATTATAGGTTTTGTAAGGAAATTCTATATTTGTTACATTCAAGTACATGAAGCACAGTGCTTTTTAAATCAGTCCATCCATACTGTATAGAATTGTTTTATGAGTATTTAAAAGTTTGCTGGCCTTCATGCTTAAGCAGGCCAAATTTCACCTTTGTTTGCACTGTTCATTTGCTTAGCAATGAATACTTCGTCCCATCTCCTACCCACATCCAGTGCAAAGGCAAATATCATTGGGATGTGATTGCTCTACTATGATTATTACTGCTACACTGGAGACTCTTATCATTATCTGTGGAACACCTGTTGAGCCATCCTATGACAGATTGTACTATGGATCCATCTTAAACAAAGTGGTATATAACATCTATCATTTAGGATTCTTTGGTTGCAAGAAATAGAAACTGACTCTGCCCAATTTTTATTAGATTGTCAGGTACCTCATAGAATCAATAGGCTTGATTTTCCTAATTCTGGCAAATTTTGATTTAGTTTACTTTCATCTTTTTTTCCTTTAGATAAGTGATTTCACAAGAAATTTGCCTTGTTCTCTAGTCTAGCAGAATATCTTGTAGTCTCCTTAATGTGAACGCCTCAAAGAGAAATAAATACCTATCCCATCAGAATCCTGTACACCTCAGCCCTGACTTTCTTCCTTTCTATTTTGTACTCCATGGGAAAAAATGAAGTAACACCAGGAAGGAAAACTTCTCCCTTCTTTTAATAGGCACAGTTGCATTCCAGGCTGTAAGTGAGTTTCAATTCAAGAAAAGTGGAAGGTCAAACTCAGGATATTAATGAGAACCATATTTTTCTTCCTTGGTGGCTATTAAAATGATATATGCCAGTGCAGTGGGCTAGAAGAAACCCACTCAAGACCTTGACTGTTACCATCCGTCGTTAAATCTCACATATACACGTGTCATTATACGTGAACAGTGTAAGTGCAGCCAAGCTAAGGCCATGGCTGCTCCCCTGTCCTGTCTATCATGGGGCTGTCAAATCCCAAGCAAACAAAGAAGGTTTCCTTATTATTGATTCAATGAGCAACAGTGAGAAAAATCTGGAGCCAGATCTTGGTGGATGCATTCCTGAGCCGGGTTCAAGCCAGGTCAGAAGGCCAGGAGTCAGGCAGCAAAGCAAATTATCCCATGCAGAGCGCTGGCCTGAAAGGTGATCTGCAGAGGCAAAGCTCTGTTTGTCCAAATTGTCTTGATCTCGAAATCTTACCTTTCTGTCAACTGTTCTCATGTTTAGTGACAGTTTTAAGGGCTGCTGTTTTACTAGACAGAGGTCATACCTGCTATTTTAAATCAGAGTGGAAGAAAGAAAGGAAACGTGCATTGGGAGGTGCAGAGTGAGAGAGTGGAGAGAAAAGAATTCGGATGGGTGGTGAACATGGCATGGATCCACTGAATTAATTAATTCACTTATTACCCGGTCAACCTTTATGGAACACCTCTATGTTCCAGACACCATGCAAACCCTGGGTGTGTCAGTGGTCCCCAAGGCTACCCTCAGATTTAACAATTCACTAGAAGGACTCACAGAACTCGGAATAGCTCTTATATTCATCTTTATGGTTCATTACAGCGAAAGGATCAGATTAAAATCAGTAAAGGAAAATGGCATGTAGGTTCCGGTCCAAGAGATACCAGTTCAAGCTTCTAGCTGTCCTCTCTCAATGGAATCACACAGACGGTACCTAGTTTGTATGATGACATGTGTGAAGTATTACCAACCAGGGAGGCTCAACTGAGCTTTGGTGTCCAAGGCTTTTACTGGGGCTCAGTCATGTAGACATGGAGCACCTGCGTTCCTGACTTCAGCTATTCAGTCTCCAGCCCCTGCACCCTCAGGCGTCAGATCTGTTCAATGGGTCCCAGGGCCCCAGGCAAACAAAAATAGGCAATCTCTGTAAATCACATTGTTAGCGTAAAGTATCTGATGTGGCCCAAGACTCCAGGTATACAAAGACACTCTATCAGGCAGGATATTGCAAGGGCTTAGAGGTTATCTCCCAGAAGCTGGTCAAGGGCCAGTTCTTTTTTAAAATTAATTAATTAATTAATTAATTAATTTTTGGCTGCATTGGGTCTTTGTTGCTGCGTGCGGGCTTTCTCTCTAGTTGCGGCGAGCGGGGGCTAGTCTTCGTTGCAGCGCACGGACTTCTCATTGCGGTGGCTTCTCTTTGTTGCGGAGCACAGGTTCTAGGTGAATGGGCTTCAGTAGTTGTGGCACGTGGGCTTCAGTAGTTGTGGCACGCGGGCTCTAGAGCGCAGGCTCAGTAGTTGTGGCACGTGGGCTTAGTTGCTCCGCAGCATGTGGGATCTTGCCGGACCAGGGCTCTAACCCGTGTCCCCTGCATTGGCAGGCAGATTCTTAACCATTGTGCCACCGGGGAAGTCCCAAGGGCCAGTTCTTATTTGGAAATATTTGGAGGGTTTGAACACCCCATGCCTGCTCAAGAAACCCTTTACTGTACATGGGGCATGAGCTTCTTTCTCCCAAGAGCCTGGAAGTCTGGTTACGCAAACAAATACATGTAAAATAACACAACCAGTGCTGTATTGTTATTTTGACTTAGCTTCATTTCTTCTTCTTCAACAGCTAGAGTATCTACTATGTGCCTGTGACTGCTCTAGGTACCGGGGATAAAGCAGTGTCCTAGACATCATCCCTGCTCTCGTGGAGCATCCATGCTAGCTCGGGGAGGTAGACAGTTGACAGATATGTTAATAGATTTATTATATGTCAGATACCATGAGAAACAGGAAAGCAAGGTAAGGGAGTAGAAAGAGATGGGGCTATGGGATGATGAGAACAGGTCCCACTGATAAGATATTTGAGCAGAGCCTTGAGGTGGGTGAGTGTGGGAAAGGAGTTCTAGCCAGAGGAGCAGTGGGTATAAAGGCCAGGAGGCAGGGGCTTGCTTGGTGTTCAAAAAAGAAGAAGGAAGGCAGTGGCACAGAAGCAGAATAAGGGGGGAGAGTGAGGAGGAGATGCGATCAGAGAGGGCGTAGGGGCTGGGCTGTGACTCCAGGAGAGAAAGGAAGACTTGGGAAGGTGTTGAGAAGAGGAGTGATGTCATCTGAATTATGTTTTTCAAGTATCTCTCTGGTTTCTGTGAGGAAACCAGACTAAGAGGGCAAGGATGAAAACAAGGGGATGAGAGGGGATGCTGTTGTCATAGGTGGTGGCTTAGACTCAGTGGCTTATGGTGGCTGCAGTGGGGCTGGTTAGAAGGAGTCACCATCTGTATCAATGTCACAGGTAGAGCTGCAGGATTTTCAGATGGAATGGATGGATGTGGAATGCGAAGGAAAGAAGGAAGGAATAAAGGATGATTTCACTAAGATAAGTAGTTTCTCAGTCTGAATTGCCCCATAGCCTTTAATTTCTGAAATATTTACCTGGTGCTTCAGGACGAAGCACTCAAAGATCAAATATAATGAACACTTATGCAGTGTTTTATGCTTAACAAAATTTCATGTAATTGTTGAGATACATGGCATATGAATTAATATTCCCATTTTATAGATGTCAAGTGATGCCAGGGGTCAAGTTCTAAGTGTTAGTGAAATTTAGCAGGCATGATTGGTTCAACCTTAAGTCTTGCTCTTCCTATGTGACATCATTATTCAATTAACCCTCATATCTTTCAAATGTTTTTGGCTGCAAGAAATAGAAACTTGATTCAACCAAGCTTAAACATTAAAGACATACCTTATGTTACAGAACTCCAAGTCCAGGGATGGGGTGAGCTACAGTGATGTTATGATCAGGGCTCAAAGATGTCGTTGGAGACCCCGGTTCTTTCTGTCTCTCTAATCTGGCCCTTAACATTAGCTCCCTGGTAGGGGCATTTCTCCTTATGGTTGCAAGATGGCTGTTAGTGACAATCTGGGCTTCACGCTTTCTCTTCAAGTAAGAGAGGAGCTCACCCTCGAAGTGTGGGATGAAAATCCTTCTTGTCAGCCTTACTGGAGCAGCTTATCACACCATGACCAATGGCTGTCACCAGGTAAATGTCATGCTGTGATTGGCTTATATTAGTCAGGATCTATCCTTGATGCATGTACGAAGCAGGCAGCGGGAACAGTTAAAGCAAAGGTCCTAAAGAGCATGCCTAGAACACTCCAGAAGTGACAAGGAGATGAGAGCGGTTGGAGGGAAATGACTTAGCAGGTGAGTAGGGGAGAGTGAGGTTAGACGGTGACAGGGGTCAGATCATGTGGGACCTTATCACTGTAGAAAATGGGGAGCTATTGCAGGATTTTGAGCAGAAGATTGGCATGGTCGGACTTGTATTTTAAAAAGGTTCCTCTGCCTGTTGTGATAGAAGCAGATGTTAGGGGAGCAAAGGTAAAAGCAGAGGGACCTTTTGAGAGGGTGCAGTTATCCAAGCAGGTGGTATTGGCGGCTCACGTGGTGGTAACAGTGACAGTTGTAAGAAGTGCTTGGATTCTGAATATAGTTTGAATTCAGAGCGAACAGAATCTCCAAAAAGATTGGATTCATATTCAAAATAGGAACAAAAAGTATAGATAAATTCAAGGTTACTAATATTGAGAGCTAACATTTATTGGGAACTATGGTAAACACACGGACTGTTCCATTTGCTACCCATGACCTATGAAGTAGATGCAACTGTGATCACCATTTTAGAGATGATGTAACAGGGATTAGAGAGGTTATGTTACCTAGCAAAGTTTTCGCTGCTGCAGATGGTAAGATGGCAGACCTGTGGTTTGAACTAGGCCTTATTTATATAATTAGTTCTCAAGATTTGAATTGTAAAATTTAGCTTATGTAAAATGTATGGTGCCTAATAAAATTGTAAGTGCTACAGAAATCCTTGTTGAATTTTATTGACTAGAATTACAATATTGGGTATATTGAGATGCCCAAGCCATGCCCAGTTTGCAATATTCTTTGGCCAACTACCCATTTTCCCAGCTGAGATATTTCCCCCCTTTCTCCCTGCTACAACCAGGTAGACACACTTTTAGGTTGCCTAGTTTAAAAGCAATTATACCTCTAGAGAATCTTGTTGCCTCTGATTTCTAAGTGCTGGTTGTTTATAGAATTACTGCTCAGATCCTTTTAGTTCAAAATGAATATGCCAATGAAACTGAAATGAGAATCTGCACTTCTAAATTGGATTATCAGCTTCCCTAGTGTACCAGTTTGCACAGTTCCTCCCTCAGCAAAGTTGCCAGTGATTCTCAGCAGTTTAGTTTTATGGCTTATGCTGGATGGTTGGAGCTAGGTACATCTACTTAACTTATTAGTTATGCTGCATCTTGGGGATGACTGTTGCCACAGTAACAGACCAACAGACCTTCCCAACCTTTTAAAATAGAGTCTAAACCTTTTTTCCCCCTTAAACTATATTGAGAGAAGGGTAAGATCCAACTACCAGTTCTAAATTAGCATGCTCCAATGGAAAAATAAAAAAACAAACAGGAAATATTCCCTTGCATCTTTCCCTTTTGCTTTCTGCTTAGAAAACCCTTTACTGCTTTTCTTTGTACAACAGGAATCAAGTTGAAATCAATATGGCTATTTTGATACAATAGCAATTCATACAGCATACTTCCATTGCTAACTATTTCTGTTTGGCACTAGCATAATCGACTGATGTCAGTGAAGCTGGATTAGTGTTTATCAGTTAACTGCTGCAGAGCTGTACAGAGGAGGTAACACAATGCAGTGTTCTCATGAACTTGATAAAAAGAGTGGGTGGTTTAATTTCTCCCCAAATGGAGTATTAGAATAATTAGCAGACTTTCTGGAACATGGTATGCTTTCAGGTAACTCAGGCTTAGATCTAATTTCAGTCAAGTTACCTTTTCATTTCCAGAAAAGGATTGAACTAAAAGATTTTGTTGAGGAAGCTTTTTTTTTTAAATACAGTTCCAACAAAGTACTGCATGCAAATTTACAATTTAATACTAAGAAAAAGCTCACTATATTCTCAGGACTTTGCAAAAACAATTAATTAAGGAAGGCCAGAGCAGCCTGATGTCAAACCGAAGAAACCGAACCTAGGGATAAATTTGTGACTCAGGAGCTGGACTCGGAGATCACATGGAGGATAATTTATGCTCTTGTGTGGGCAAAGGGAAGGATGCTGATGACCCACAGACCATCTCTGCCACGCTCCTGATCGGCACATTCTCCTCAGGGAGGAATTGGCCTTCTCTGCCAAGGGAAATAAAAAGATGGCAACACGTTGGCAGCTGCTAATGAGAATGAAGAGGCCAAATGGGAAAAATGGAACACATTGTATTTATTTAGCTGGTTTGGGACTGGTTTTGAAAGATACTGTGTACCAAGTGTCACTCACCCTCTTAGATAGAGAGGAAAATGTCCTTCCTGTAAAAATGGAACTAAAGTTAAGGAATCTATGCTCACCAGTGATCTCAGGTTTACCCTGTGACTCGCTGCTGTTCTGCTTGCTGCCCTCCCTCCCCCACGCACAAGATGAGGCCCTAGGCTCAACCTTGGCTACACGTTAGAATTGCCTGGGTAGTTTTCAGAAAGCTTGAAGCCCAGATCAGTTAATCAGGGTCTCTGGCATTCTTATTTAAAAAATCAAATAAACAACATCCCAGGTGATTCCAATGTGCAACCAAGGTTGAGAACCATGGGCTTGGAGATTATGGTCTTCTGGCTGCCCAAAAGGGGCAGGAGGGGTGGAAGTCTTTATTGTGCAGAAGGTTCACTAATTATGGGGAGTAAGCATATTTGATGATAGTGGGAATACTATCCCACTATCAGAATACTTCCTATGACGATGAGGCACAACTTTTTTAATCAGGAAAAATATTTTTAAATGGAAATAAATGCTGGGCATAAGAGGTAATAGTGGCAAATGCCATTTATTAGCATCTAACTTTGTACAAGGGACATGAGTAGATACTTTTATGTCATATTTCTTTCAATCTTCATAGCAACCCTCTGAGGTAGCTGAATTTATCTGCTTGAAAGATGAAGAAATAGAGGCTCTGGGAAAAATAAGTAGGATTACACAGCTGGTGGAACAGGAGTCACATCTGGAGATGAGAAATTCCAAAGCTGCTTCCTTCAGACTCACTGCTTTTCCCACAGCCTAACTTGAAAGAGAAACTGTGCAGCCCTCGGCTTCTCCGTTCATAGTCATCTCTCAGAGCCGTAGAAAGAAGGGTGCTATTCTGTATTATTCATATTATTTGAAATTGCCTCTGTTTTCCTCCTTATTAGTCCCTCTTCCCTTCTATTTTATTGTCCTATCTTATTATATTCTTGCTCTTCTTACTTTCCCTACTAAGGCCGATATTAGAATGTTTAAATTGTGCATTGCGAAATCTGCTCTCTGGCACATTGAATACTTTTTTTTCCTTTAAACCATTATTTGCATACATTCAACTCACAGCACACATTTCATTAAACAGATGGGGGACTGAGGGGAAGCCATCTCATTGTTTCCTAAGATTTGAAATATTTTCCCCAGTGTAAGAATTTGACCATACATCTCCCATACTGTAGAACTTTTACTCTTGCCAAAAGCCTCCACATTGTAAATGAGGGAGAAAAATGAAAGAGAACTCCCACACCGTTGGTTTCTATAGTTGGCAATTTGTGCACCCTGGGTAAGTGCCTGCTCTCCGTGTTTGTCTGGGGAAGCACACTGAGATGCTAAGGGTATGACCTAAAACGATGATTTGAAGAATGGTGTGAAAGCGAGGTGGGTCCTTGTGTGAGTCATGATGAATAATGCCTTTGTCTGCAAATGGACGATAAGCTGCAGTTGAAATTCCTGCTTCCAGTGGAGTTCAGGAGAAGACCTACTAAAATATCAACAAGCTGCCTCCATTAATACAGCGTTGAGGCAAATGTGATTGGTGAGTTTCTCATTTTTCCATGTTCCTCCTCCCCCTGACTTATTTATGAGTGTTACATAGTAATGAAAAAAGATAGGTTGTAATGAACTACTGCTAGGCGGAACAGTTTTCCAATGTTGCTAAGAGTTTCTTTTCATTCGGACAAAATTGTTCTTTTTTTTTTTTTCCTCCCCATAATCATTAGTCTGTGTTTTGATAATAAAACAGAGTTAGAAAGTTGGATATCCATAATTAATACATGTTTACCATGCCAGTGATTTTTTTTTTTTTTTTGGCTAGAGAAAACAATGGCAGGAAACAGTATAAGAAGGGCTTTGATTCTGTGACTCAATTAGCAAAGCTATATTAGTTACTTACTGCAGATGGGTGGGATCTTAAATAGTTGTGCTTTTGGAGTGGGATACCACAAAAGGGTTTATTGGAATAGAATTTCCTGGGATATTTAAGGTATTTACTGCATTTCTTGGTTCTTCTTCTTCTTCTTCTTTTTGTGATATAATTAAAAGGTGGTAACAAATTGTGACAAATCTTCTGAAAAAATAATTATGCTAGCAGCTGCAAATCTAAAAAGCCAACCAAACAGTTGAGCTGTCCAATATGGCAATCCCCATTGACAGTCCTAAAAAAAGGTTGATATTAGTTACCATTTTGGAACATTGGCTTATTCGTAGTTTCTACACTGAAAAACGTCCAGACATTTTTGATGGAAATCAGAGGTAAAGTATGGCTTGCTTCAAGGATGATAGCTTTGTATCTGTTCCTGGAAATCATTAAGCCTCGTCTTCTCTCTGCTATATAACCCCATGTTGTGCTGGAGCCATAGAGTTTTCTTCTTGCTACTTTTTATTTGTGGTATTTATGCGTTTTATTGATTATGTGACATAATAAAACATAGGAAGTCAGAGCCCTATGTGCTGTATATTTTGTTCAACAGTGATGCAAAATGTTAGGGCTCTGCTCTCCACTTAGAGAAACATCTTGCTGGGATATAAATAGATTTATAATGACTGTTAGGCTCTGTGCCTGCAAAATATCCTGGTAGGTAGCTCATTATAGAGCTAACATCATTAATAAAATAGCTGAAAAATTTCACAAGTACAGGAATATCTTTTATATCAGTAGCTGTAAGGGAAACACCTAGCGTATGCATAATTTGAGACTCATTTTAAAGCTATAATTTATCATCATTATCTACATATTATAATGGCAAAACAGGTTTAATTGCTTTTGACTGGGCTGGCATGATGATGAGGAGAAAAGTTAGTAGCAGATGGCCCCGCTGTCAAAACTGCAGTCTCTTAGCCCAAAATAAAGTAACAGACTGAAGAGAGCATGTTTCTGGTTTTTAGCTCTATCTTATCTTGATAAGTATGAATTAGCATTTTCCAGTATTATAATTGTCTAGAGAAAAGTAGAAATAGTAATTATTTACAGAAGACTAAAATAGCTGTGAAATTCAACTTTAACAGGTTTAAACTGTCTAATATTTTTGGATTAACAGAAGTATTTACTCTTGATATGACTTAGTGGGTTTCCAAAATATTTGCATTTCAACTTTACAGTATTAAATTTCTTGGCATGTACACATTTTAGAGCACGTCCATTTTGGTATTGCATAATACTTCTGCTTCTCCTGCAAAGTTCTCCATTCTTTTAAGAATATCAATGACAAAAATTATTTTATTTGGAATAACCAGCCTGTATGTGAACAAAATTTATCCAGCAGCCCTTAAAGCTGTACAATATTTACATCTCTGTCTATTTGAAATTCAATATTGCTGCTTCGGTTACAGTGCAACCTGAAAGGGTCCTCCTGTGTTAAACTCAGCACAGATAGATAAATGTGATTTGTTTAAAAAAAGAAGAGAAAAAAATCCCACCCCACTCAGTCATGGGGTTCCTTGGCAAATCAAAGAATTTAAGATCAGATCATAAGAATTCAAACTATGAAATTGCAAAAATTAAGTCTTTTTTGTCTCTTAAGACTTTGGTGGCTCGAGAAGAACGCAATTATCAGGTGGTAGATTACACTGTTGGCTGGTCAGTGCAAGTAAATTAACTGCTCCAGCTGATAGAAGAGAAATGCCAGCTGTAGCAACTTAAGTGAAGGTGACATGCTATCTGCAAAATAATGTGAATTCGAAAATGCAGTTTAACCCCAAAGTAAAGGGAAAAAAAAAAAAAAAGAATGGAGCAATATGCCAGGCTAAAATAATGTGCGACAGAGAAATTATTTGGAAATGGAACTGGTTATAGAGATACATATTTATTATTCGGTTGCTGTCATGATAAATTTGCCTCAGCTATGCCCATACATGTTACAGTATTCATGTCTAAGATGAATGGAGATGTTGCAAAAGGCTTCGCACAATTGAAAATTCATTCATTTTTAAGAGTATATATACACGCACACACACACATATTTACACACGCAGATGTATTTTGTATTTAAAAAGAAAATGGTCAGTTAGTCAGTTGAAATGTTCACACACCATAAGGGATATGAGACTATAAAATGATTTTATTATTATTACATATTGGTATAAATGGTTTAGAAAACCATTTCAATGGCTATAAAATGGTTATTATGACCTAATACCAAATAGACAGTATGTGGATCAAAATTATTAATGTGTATTTTTCATTGACCATTAGTAACATATTTAAGGTAAATAATTCAATCTAGCAACATTATCTTGTTTTTGTTTTCACGTATAAGCAATTTATGCTATCGTGATATATTCGTCATGAAGTTGACTTAGCCAAATATTATGAAAAGGAGAGGAATCAGAGGATATGCAATTACTTTTGGTATAGGAGAGAAATGAGATAATTCCTCTAGTTGGGATTCACGGAGCCTCCCATGGCTTGGGAAGCCATAATTTTGAGGGCCTGTTTGGTGAGAAGACTCACAATTTGTTTGGTAGATTTCCACTAGTGAACCATACTAAAATCTTCTTTTTTAGTGATTGGTTTTCTCCAAGATATATTAATGAGTATGGCTCTAGTTTGGACAATTCCAATGATATGAAGCTTGTCTCTACTCTTTGAAATTTTCTGTTGGATGATTATTGCTGTTCGATAGCAGAGTTCTTCTTATAGTTGTTCTTGTTATCAGACATCCTTCTGGGGCTGTCTGAGGCATCTGTAGCTATACCATTGTCTTCATCTCATCTCCTCCTTTTAATTAAACAAGTCTCCTGACTCCTCTTTCTTCAACTCTCCTGTCTCTAACACTGAGGCATTTTAAATACGTCTCACTTAAAACATTCTATTTTGTATCAAGTATAGGGGAGGAAAAACATTTTTTTTTCTTCTACTCATTTTAGGTTCGTTGGCTGGGGCCCTGCAAATTGTACTAACAAAAGACAGATTAACAAGAGAAAAACACACAAGGTTTATTAACACATGCATCACATGCTCTGGAGTTCTGGAGTACTCAGTGATGAGAAACTCAAAGGAGTAGTTAGAACTGGGGTTAAATAGCATCTTAACAGAAGAACAATAAATTTGTAGAGAAGTGACAAGAAAATGGAAAAGTATTTTGAGCTTCTAGAGGCAGCAAATTGTGGGCAAGTAAATATACGGGAAGTCTAAGGTTAGATAAGGGCTAGTTAGTAAGTAAGGTTTGTTTGTATAGACTTTCTTGGTGCCATCTTCTCTCCCATGTTAAGGTTGATATCCTTTTCCTGGTATGGGAAATTGGGGCGGGGGGAGAACACCCTCACAAAGGGGGTTTATGTTCTGTTTTCAGGTAGATATAAGGAGGGCAGAAACTCGTCCTATATCTGCTTTTTCTCAGTTTCCTTCAGCTCAGAATAATCAATATGCCGAAGTGGTGTGTTTTGGAGTGGCATTTTCTGCTCACCTTTATAAGCAATAGACTGACAAAACATATTCTATATCGGTATGTGTACTTGCTTCTGATCACCTTAAACTCTGGATTCCAGGCATCAAGAAGATCATTTCAGGTATATTCAAACATAGTATTTTGTGGTATGTAAATCCTCAGTGTCAAAATTGTTATCACTATCATCATTTTCATCATTTCATTCTTATCACATAAATTAACCGACAGCTTATAACTTGCAGATTATAAGCTTATAACTACCTCAGTGTGCATGATCACATTTCACACAGTAGCATAGTGAGGTAGATACTTGTATGATCCCCACTTGACAGATCAGGAAACTAAGGTTTAAAAAGGTAAAGTGCCCAAGGTCACAGAATTGACAGGAGTGACTTGAGATTCCAGCCCATACCTCTTGGCCTCCAGAGTCTATGCTGTTAACCACTAAGCTTTGCTGTTGTCTCAGGATTTCAGAATTTGGATTATTTATAATTAAATGGAATCATATATACTTAGCCCATATATAGTTTTTGATGTGGCCATCATTCTGGAGCTACAATTTTATTTTATTCCTTTTATTTGCAAAATATATGCACATAATGAGTCAATTCATTTTTACTTAGATTCTATATTTGCAAAATTTAAAATGACAGATTTCCCCCCAAATAGTCTCCTTTATATTTAAGCTCAAAATATAGGATTGGTTAGAGTCCTTGAAATGACTAGTATTTGAAAACTTGATGAAAAAAAAAGAAAGGAAATGAAAAGTAAGACAAAGAAAAGGGAGAAGAATAGTAGGTAACATCCTTTTGTTTTATTATAGTGGACCTGTTTTATGTTTTGAATAAATTGGAAATAACAATCAAATTAACATAAAGTAGAAGCTACTAGTTGGGGGCAATGCAGGAAGTTTTACTGTAGTAAAATCTATTTCATCTAATTCCTGTGTCATGATTTATTATATTCTCCTCTAGACCAATGGAAAAAGAGCATTTTGGAACTATGCCATTGGAAATACACTTTTTGCCACTGTAATGTATAATTATAGCCTACTATAGCAGCTTACATTATCCTTTAAATATTTATCTCTTTGAATAATTGGGTTTAGGAGATTTGAATTCATTTGGTACATATGCTATTAATTTCTCATATATTTTGATAGTATACCAGTCATTCACTTGTTTAGCATCTAGTACATGTATCTGAGCAGGGTGGAACTTTATAGCAAAATTATTCATCTTTCTGGATCCTTTTGAATATTTACATCCAAAATAAAATACTCATTACAAACTGGAAAAATTCAGTTACTGACTTGCTTCTGGTGGCTAAAAATTAATTTGACTAGCCTTCTATTTTATTTCCCTTTGTAGTTGAAAGTAATGGTTAAAAATAAATGAAGACAATATTACATCAAAACCATTCCAAAGCTCAAAGAGGTTTATAGGCTGTTTCCATGGTACCCAGTGTGGCAGCTCACCAGCAGAGTTTGGCAATAGCCGCCTCAACAAAATGGGCCTAACTTTTGTTTTCTACAGGAACAGTAAGACTCCAAAGGCCTGTGTTGACAGGTAATGAGATTTAATTCATAAGAAGACAAAAAAAAAAAAAAAGGGCCGTGCGGGGGGTGGGGGGGGGCGGGGAGAGAAAATATCCATATTCATTGCTTAATCAAATAGAATTCTTTCAGAGGATTCTGGGAATTCTCCCCAGTTGCTTCCAAAGCTTCCCTTTGATAGCTGTAAACAAATTACCTTACGAATAACTTCTTAATCAGGGAAGAGAAGAACTGTTCTCTACTTGATCTTTCCCTTTGGGTGGTCCCCGTTAGAGAGCAGCAGTCTTCCTCCTGATAGCCTGGCTTCTGAAAAGCTGTATAGCATTGTGCTGACAGCTGTAGACCTCTTTTTTGTTAGGATAACAAACATCCTGTGTTGAGGACAGCATCAAGCCAGCTTGCAGTATGCCCAATTAGAGAAGCTAAAATCTCATTTGTTTCACCATGGGAGCCCCCTGAAAGCACACCATTTTGGCCTCATTACAGTATTTTTAACTTTACAAAAACAATTTCATTATGGAAATTAAAGAAGCTCATTTGGCCTTAGCATATATACTGGAGTTAATAAATTCCAGAAGTATTTCAACTACCCACAACACATAGTTTTGTCTTCACTTAATCACAGCCAATAGTTGCTTTGTAGAAAATATGGTGGGTCGAAGGAAAATTTTCATTTTCATTTGCTGTTTGCTGTGCTTTGATTAAAAAGCAAACAAACCTGCAAGAAAAATATTAACTTCAACTGTATTGGAATAGAATGGATTCATGAAATTGGTGTCTTTGTGGTATGTTGATCCCATGAATACGTTAAGCTTGGCATGCTCTGTTTATGTGTAGCTTCTTTGGCCTGTAACCACAACCTAAAGAGTAAAACTGAAATAGCATCCTCTACCTCCTCAGTGAAGTTGGTGTTGGATGTTTAAAGAAAGCACTAAAAATTTCCACAGTTACTAATATTTGAAAAGGGAAGACTTTTCCTGTTTTGGAAATAGTTGGGTTTTGTCATACCAAATAAGAGAGAAAATAATACAACAGGTAATTGAACAGTGATGTTTGGTAGTGTTAGATTTGAGACTCCAAATAGCTTTGTATAAGAGAATTATCACTGTAACTGCCCAAGTGGTGGATATGCTGTGCTGATCCCCAGCTCCTCTCACGCTGGACCCTGTGCTGAGCTACGTGGAACTAAGTTAGTTACTTTCTGAGAGAAGAAATGATGGGCTAAAACACATCACATCTATTTTTCCTTTTTTTCTTCAAGCTTCAGATATCCTGAGATCATCTCCTTTAGATCAAGTTGTAATCAATAAATTGATAACTTTAAACAGAAGACCTCTAAAATTATAATATTGAGACTTTAAATTATTAATTAAGATGAAATACTTTTCTTCCCATCATCAGAAGACAGAAAAATGATGTATTAAAAACGTTGGCGGGGTTGGGGGAAGAGGGAGAAAACAAAGATCTATTTATAAGCTAGAGAAAAATAACTGTCAAGAAACATTGCAGTAGTTTAGTTTGAAAAATAGAGGATAATGAGCCATAATTCCACCTTTCTGACACATAGAAATCTATTATTTATTTTTGTGTGCTTTCGCCTAGTAACTCTCTATGTTCACTCAACCTCCCTCCTTCCTTCCCTGCCTCCCTACCTTCCTCTCTTCCTTCCATCCATCTGTCTTTCTATCCATCTATTCATCTATCTATCATCTCTGTCTGGAGAACAGTTGAATAGTTACAGAGAATGTCCTTTGTAACATAATATCTATCTTGCTTTATTTTATCATTGAGTGCTGTTCATTTGATGCCTCTTCTACAGGGATGTAGAAGAACTCATAGGGGCGATACAAACCTAGGTGAGATTAGGTTTACTGTCAGATTAGTTCCACTATCTCCCATGAAGATAACTTTGCTGCCTCATAGTGGAAAATTCTGTCAGTGTCTCCAGAAACATTATTAGCAATTTAAGCTAAATATTCATGGCCTTTCTCATTCTCAAAGATAATGAGCAACAACTTTATATAGTAGAAAGATGACTGGACTTGGAGTCAGAAGGCTAAGGTTTTGGTCTAGCTCTGAGCATTGGTTAACTATTGCTTAATAATATATTGTACTGAAATTTAGTGGCTGAAAACAACAATAAACATTTATCGTGTTAACAGTCTCCTTAGGTCAGGAATTCAGGAGTGGCTTATTAGGATGGCTCTTAGTTTTCTAGGGCTTCACAAACTGAGTAGCTTAAAACAACAGACCTTTATGGTCTCAAGGTTCTGGAGGCTAGAAGTCCAAAATCAAGGTGTTGGTGGGGTCATGCTCCTTCCAAAACCCATAGGGAAGAATCCTTTCTTGCCTCTTCTCTCTTCTGGTGTTTGCAAGGCATGCAATCTTTGGCATCCCTTAATTTGTAGATGCATCACTCTAATCTCTGTCACAGTTGTCACATGGCTATCTTCTCCTGGTGTGTCTCAACATTATCTTCTCTGTGTGCATCTGTGTCTGTGTCTAGATTTCCCCTTTTTATAAGGACAGCAGTCATGTTGGATTAGGGCCCACCCTAATGACATCATCCTAACCTGATTACATCAACAAAAATGAGGTCATCATTTTGTTGAGGTCATCAACAACAACAACAACAAAATACTAGGGGGTTTGGACTTCATCATATCTTTTGGGGGAAATAAAATCCAGCCAATAACAGGACTCTTTTGTGAAGTTGTGGTTAAGATGTTGGCCAGGCCTGCAGTCGTCTGAAGTCATAACTGAGGCTAGAAAATCTGCTTTCAGGGTACCTCATTCACATGCCTGGTGTAGGAGACCAGAATATGCCACCCCAAAATATTCCTTTTTGGCATAAGGATTATTTTGAGAAAGAGAAGACACAAGAGAATCTCTGAAGACAGAGTATAATTTCCCCTTTTGTAAGGGAAATTTACATTAATAAAAGAAATCTCCAAAGGATGTTTCCCTCTCTGTACCAGGAAGAGAAAAATGACTCAATCCATGGAGATTAAGACACTCTTATCCATGGAGAAGGCACTGACTTAAATCTGTATAATATACCTTACCCTTGTTTACCACACTTTTCCTGATCACCTTCCAATAACTTGCCCCGAAGCCCAAACCCCCTTTTCGTATGTTTTAGCCCCAACTTGGTTTATAAACCTAAGTTTTAACCACTCTGTTGAGTTACGCATCCCTGAGTTTCTCCCATGTATATATGAGATATACATGTTAGTAAACTTTTTTCTGTTTTTCTCTTGTTCATCTGTTTTTTTTCTCAAACCCCAGCTGAGAACCTAGAAGGATCAAAGGAAAATATTTGTTTTCCTCCCTTTCACTGTTGTGTTGATGCTGATTGGGGCAGTAAGCCTTGGTTTTTCCCCATTGGGCCTCACTAGAGGCTGCTGGAGTGTCCTCATAATAAAGCCGCTGACTTCCTTCAAAACAGGCAATTCAAAAGCAGGCAAAACTGAAGTGGGGATGTCTTTTGTGAATTAAATTTGGAAATCACACACCACCACTTCCACCACATTCTGTTTGTTAGGAGTGACTCACTAAGTCAAGCCGACATTCATGGAGAGGGGAATTAGACTGTACATTTTGAAAGGATGTACATCAGAGAACTTGTACACATACTTTAAAATCACCCCACTCTACTATTTAGCAGCCATGTGATCTCGGAAAAGCCATAGTCTGTTTGGACCTATGATATATACTCAATCTTCCTTCAGTTATGAGCATGAATTTGCTGCTTTATAGACCTGGAGACAGTCCCAGTCATAGAATTGGAACAGGAAGGACCTTAAATCCCCTCTTGTCTAAATAGTTCATGTTGCACATAAGAGTCCTAATCCCAAAGCAGAAAGTCATATAGTAAGTATTTCATCTACCTTTCCAGAATACTTGGATGAGAGAGATTTCCCATCTTCTTTTCAGGCATATGGGTGTCCTTTCCTACCCTTCTGAGCTCAATATGTCCATTCTGCTCTCCCGGTGCTAGGGATAGACATCAAGCTCGATGTTTGGATGTGGTGATGGTCTCACCATATTTATAAGTCAAGGGTTAAGGGCAGGAAACCAAAAACACTATATTTCAAGCACAAAGTGATTTAATACGCAGAATTACAGGTCTTTACAAAATTAAGGTGCAATGGTTAGTTTTATGTGTTAACTTAACTTTACCCAGATAGCTGGTAGAACATTTCTGAGTGTGTCTATGAGGGTGTTTCTGGAAGAGACTAACATTTGAAGTGGTCGACTGAGTAAAGAATATTACCTTCACCATTGTGGTTGGGTGTCATCCAATCCATTGAGAGACTGAATAGAACAAAAAGGAGGAGGAAGGGCAAATTTGCTCTCTGTCTGAGTTGGGACATCCAACTCCTCCTGCCCTCGGACATTGGCACTCCTTGTCCTCAGTCCTTCAGACTCAAATTGGGACTTACATCGCTGGTGGCAGATCATGGGACTTCTCAGTCTCTAGATTTATACACACACACACACACACACATATATATATATATATATATATATATATATATATATACATATATATGTAAAATTTGGGAAAGACAGAAGGAAGGAAGGTGGGGGGAGGAAGAAGAAAAGAAAGGGAGGAAGGGAGGGGGATTGAATGAACATTAAAGAGAGAGTCCCTAGGAGAAAACATTCAAAAATTATAAACATATGTATATTCTGTTTCTCTGGAGTACCTTGACAAATATACAAAGTAAGAGCTAGAAAAGCCAAAGTCAAGAGGGTTCTACCAGACTGCTGGCTGAAGGTTCAGCACTGGAGCTACAATCCAGGCATCAAAAACCTACTGTTTCAATTGTTTTATACCTATGGAGTGGGCCTGCATGAAATGAAGTCCACCATTGTAAGATCTTCACAGGAAGATGACCATCTTCACAGGAAGATGACCACGGCCTCTCTGTGCTAATACAGTCTTAATCTCTGCAAATGTATCTAGTTAGCAAAACACAATTCACACCAAAAATCCTAGCTGCAAGAGAGTCTGGGAAATGTCATTTTACATTTTCTAAACTATCCATATAGAAGCAGGGTAAAATGAAGGTTGAGAGAGCCAATGTGAGGTTATACACATCATACACTCTGACTCAAGACTTACAATGGTCACTGTCGTATACCATGATAAGTAATTTTTATGGTAATGACCTTAGGACACTTTACTTTCACTACCAAACACCTAATGCCTTCTGGTGGGTGTTTACATTCTTTCAATGGTTACTAGTGATTGGGAACTCCCACCTACCCTCCCACTAACTAGATTGCAAAATTTTGAAGGTGAAGAAAGACCTTGTATGATGTTTTCACCACAGCAACCCCAGCATCTGATCCAGTGTATCAACTTATTAGAAATGCAATAGAAATTTGATGAATGAATGAAGGATTGAGAGCTGTTAGTGAGTCTCCAGGCACTTTCATGCCTTCTGGTTGGTGGAGACAGGTTGCAAAGTATTGGTAAGAGCAGAACCTCCTTCAGCACCAGAACCAGTGCAGATGGAATTTTGAAGAGTGGTTTTAAGCAGGACTGTGTCATAAAGAAACGAATTTTTAGCTCTTTTTTTTCAGAATTCTATGACAATCAACTATCTGGGTTAATTTGGTTGAAGAGTTCTCTTATTGAGTGCCATTATCCCATACTTTGAAATTTCACATGACCTTGGATTGGTTTTTAACTGACTCTTAATATCTGTTTTAATGGCATAACTTATTTGCCTGCTTTTTACTTATGCATCTTGTTCACAGTCTGCCTATGTACTGAAAGAGCTTTTAAAGCAGGCCAAAGATAGTCATTCTGTCCAACCTTGTGACCTAATGTTTCATCTTAAATATTGTTAATGATAATAATGTTATAAAAAAAATCTCCAGGACTATGTGCTTAGAGTAGTTAACAACTTAATGATATACTCATTTTTATTTCAAGTAAGATTTTTATTTCAAGTAAGTATTTCTGGACATTGTGCCATTTGCCTTTGTGACTTCAGCTACCCAAGGAAAATATGTTTCTGGTCTCATAGATGCCTCTTGTCTTGCTTCTCCCTTGTTTACCATGTGCTTCTATTGAAAGGGCAAAATAAGAATTCTAAAATTTATTCTCAAAATGCACGTGATTCAGACTCCAGATCCTATCAAAAGAATTTTTCACATGTATACCACATGAATCAGTTCTATTTTATTTGTCTCTCTTGTTTACTTTCTACTTGGAGCTTAGGAATCTGCATTGGTGGCTCCAGAATTTTACATTGGAGGGGTTGAGGCATAGAGGTCTGGCCTGTGATTCTGAGGCTGTGTGTGTATTGGGGGAGGAGGCATGTGCATATCTACATATTGGGGGGGTGCCCAAAAGTTTTGGTCTTTTTAAAAATTTTTTGCATCTAACATATTGATAAGTTGGAAATATTAGCATCCTAGAATATCAGAGCTGCATGAGATTTCAAGAGATTTTCCAGTTTTATTCTCTCATTTTACAATTGAGAAAACTGGGGTCCAGAAAGGTTAAATTTGTGGGAGAAAAATGAAAAAACACAGTTGGGAGAGTTGATCCAGTTTGGGGATACCCAGGCTAAACCAGTGTACTTTCCTTTACAGTTCTGCTTACTCCAGTGTTAAAAGACAAATATGAATAGTCTTTCATTGCTACTCAGAAGTGGGAAAATTAATTCAAAGGGCCCAAGATATACCAAACATCAATAGTCTTGGCCCTATGAGTAGTTATATTAACTCATTTAGGAGAGACAGGCTATTGATAAATGGATTTGGCTGCTGCTACAAATGTAAACAGCTCCTTCATTGTCTTAGAAGTCAACGATTCTCTTTAAACATTAGATGTACCTCCTGAGCGATACAATTATCACTCCTAGATATTACTGAAGAGTTTGAAGCTTTGAAGAAAGTTTAAATAAAAATCAAAAGAAGGAACTAATACCGTGCAGTAGGCAGTCTACCCTGTGTGCCATCTGATTCCTGATAGGAACATTGTCTTATAGATCAAGGGTTTCACATTCATACCATATACACCCCAAAATCTGAAAAGTGGAGCTTTTCTTCTCTAAACTGAGGCTGAGTTTCAAATAGGGACATTCTCATGATTCTACATATTTTGAACAAAGTGGTGGAAACTATAGTACAAAGTAATCATCAGCCAAATACGAGATTTTCACAAGTCACTTGCCTCCCTAATCTCCATTTCTACACCTGTATAATGAAGGAGTTCTTGATGCCTCCCAAAGGGATGGAATAGAGTGATTTATTCATTCATTTATTCATCTACTCATTCATTTAATCATTCCTTCAACAAATAATTGAGAATCTAGGATGCCTTTTATTTGTAAAAATGCCCTGTTCCTTTTCTCACAAAATGAGATTATGTTGTAATTGTCTGTTTTCTGCCTGAACCTCTCCTGCTACTACCAGACTATAAGACCCCTGAGGGCAGCCACTTTGTCTTATTCACTGATGAATTCTGAGTACCCAAGAGGCTGCCTGTCACGTAATAGATATTTGATCAATAGCAATCAGTGAATTGCAAATATGTCCCCAATAAGTTTGCCGTGCCCTGACAGGGACAGAAAACCACACAGACAAAATTCATCACTCCTAGTATGGACTGTGAAAGGAATATAAGTTCAGTTTTAAGGAAGCATGAAGGAGATGCATTGATCCCAGTTTGGTGGAATCAGGGAGAAAGTGTTGAATCTTTATGAAAACTGTGAGATAAGTGCTGTTCTGTTCACTTGTATCGATGAGGGAAATGAGGCTTGGTACTCTTAAGACTCAAGGATCTAACAGGCGGAAAGTACTGAATCTGGGTCTTGAACTCATGTATCTGCCTCCAAACCTTTTTTCCTGACTCTGCTCTGTTTCTTCCCCAGGAAGTCCACAGGTCCATCTTTCCTAGGGAAGTGGCCGGGAGCTCTGTGAGCCTCTGAATTACTTGAGATAAAAGAGGTTTTGTGTTGTGGTGTCTTTGAGCTGATAAGAATGCTTCCAAGCTTCTTCTCCTTTGTTTCAGGTGGCCCTCCTGAAGGCAGGCAGTCTGATAGGTACAGCACTCGTGTACCTCTATTCCAAATTGTCCATATAATGACCAATCCTTTTTCAATTTTTTATCTTCAGGGATACATTGATTAATAAAAACATAAAGTGCCTTTGCTTCTCATTTCGTGATTACAAAATAAAAGCATTTAAATTCCAAAAACAAGGTCAGTGTTCGCACCGTCCATCATTTGAGTTATAGCTTTTGTTTTGATCTCTCATGCTCCAAACATTCTTTCAGTGGTTTCAAAAGGTAACTTCAATACTATTGGTTATCAATTTAATGATGGCTTTTCAGTTTTGTATCCACTGGATCAAAATATTAACCGACCTTTGTCTCTGCCATAAATCCCATCAAAGTGTTTATATTTGCCCTAAATCTCTTTTAAATGCAAATAAACAAGTTCAGCAGAGACACAAACACCACGTGGATAGTTAACTACAGCCTGCAGACTGTTCCAGTCGTTAACTGTAGCTTTCAGAGATTCTTGACAAAAAAAGGAAAAGAAACAAGAAAGAAAAAGAAAGCATGGATGGTCTCTTTAATGAGGCTTTCCTTCTCATTTATCAAAGATGGTGTAGCTTTGCCCAGCTGGCCTGGTTTGAAAATGGGAAAATAGCTTAATCTGATTCACATAGGAGACCTCTCTAGCAGGTAAAGAAATACATGTACTGAGGAATATGTTTCTTTGATTTATTTTTTTAAGCCATGCCCTTTGCCATGGGTCAGACTAGGGTCTGTGATAGAGATGATTAAAGAACACCAAAAATCTGCCCATTTGAGTAGAAAACATGTTTTTTCTTTCTGATTATTTCTTAAGTGTCCTCCCAGTCAGGATGGCTGGGCAGGCATTAGAGTGAAATGATGAGGCTGGAGAGCTCCTAGAAATCTTCCAATTCAGACCCCTCATTTCCTTGGGTGTCTACGCTGACTCAGTGGCTTGACCACTTTTTCACAGACAGTTTGGGAGGCACTCGTGGAACCAGAAAGCAGGTCTTCCTGTTCCTGACCAGAACCCTTTTCTACTACTTTATGTGGTAAGTTAGGCATGGAAAGGATTATTTCCTTCTTTGGAGGGTGAAATATGCAACAGAGTTTTGAATTTCTTTGGCGTGGTCTATTCAGATAAGGGCACACAAAAAGCTCAGCTCAAATGAACTTAAGTGAGAAAACAGAACCTAGTAGCTCATGCAAGACAAAGTCTAGGGCTTAATGCAGACCCAGATCTGTCTTAATTTCTGATCTCCTGGCTTCTGATCATCGTGGCTTCATTGTAGACTCCATGCAGTGGCAAGATGGCTGCCCACAATACCAGGACTACATTCTCCCAGGTTCAAATCCAAGGCAAAAGAGAATCCCTCTCTTCTCCAGTAATTTGACCTAACCCTTATTAGCTCAGTTAGGTTACATACCCACTTCCAAATTTATCATTATGGCCTGGAGGAATGGGATGCTCTCCATGGACAGGCTTGAATCATGTACCTTTGGGTCAAGAACATTATCAATTCTAACAGAAACATTGAGAGTGGGGGAGAAAGGGATTCTCTAGAGGAAAACTGGGGTATGTTTACCTGACGAAGGTTGAGTGGATGTCGACAAACAAACAATAAATAATAATTACAAATAGCATTTTATGACAGTTTATTCAGAAGTCAACAGCTTCCTTTCCTTTGTAAATTTCTTTCAGCATTAGCCCAGTAGAATCATAAATATGCAAAGAATAGTTAAAGTCCTATGGGAAAGAGTATGCTTGAATATGATAATGATCCTTTCATTAAAATGTAAGTTCTTATTATTTTAGAAAAACAATACATGGTGAAATTTTAAAGCAGTAACCTGAGTTGACTACCGATAGGCTAGAGAACTTGGGGTGTACAGGCAGAGGTCTCTGGAGGAGAGGAATTTCTTCAAGCTCGGCTGAGTCCCTCTTTCCTACAGCTCACCCACTGTGCTCCTCAATGAATATTGCCTGAGTGTAGAGGGCTTCTTAGCATTCAATTGCTACAGAATTTCCTTCTCATTATTCTAATAATCCTACAGCATACAGAGAACAAGTCACCACACGCCAATTGAGAAATTTTCAGTCTCCCTTTTCTTTTCTATCTGGTTGGATAGTTAAAAAGAATTTAGATTTAGTTTGACCACAGAGAAATCCAGTGGGCTTGACAGGAATCTTCTCAAGCTCCCAGAGTGCTCTTTTGTAGTATCTTTTATTTTTTTTTTATTTTAAATTTTTTTTGTTATTCCATCTTTTTTATTTTAATTGGGATATAGTTGCTTTACAATGTTGTGTTAGTTACTGCTGTACAGCAAAGTGAATCAGCTATATGTATACATATATCCCCTCTTTTCTGGATTTCCTTCCCATTTAGGTCACCACAGAGCACTGAGTAGAGTTCCCTGTGCTATACAGTAGGTTCTCATTAGTTATCTGTTTATACATAGTAGTGTATATATGTGAATCCCAATCTCCCATTTCATCCCACCCTCCCCTTTCCCTGCTTGGTGTCCATACATTTGTTCTCTACATCTGTGCTTCTATTTCTGCTTTGCAAATAGGTTCAGCTATACCATTTTTCTAGATTCCACATGTATGCGTTAATATTTGATATTTGTTTTTCTCTTTTTGACTTACTTCACTCTGTATGACAGTCTCTAGGTCCATCCACGTCTCTACAAATAACCCAATTTCATTCCATTTTATGGCTGAGTAATATTCCATTGTATATATGTGCCACATTTTCTTTATCCATTCATCTGTTGATGGACACTTAGGTTGCTTCCACGTCCTGGCTACTGTAAATAGTGCTGCAATGAACATTGGGGTGCATGTGTCTTTTTGAATTATGGTTTCTCAGGGCATATGTCCAGTAGTGGGATTGCTGGGTCGTATGGTAGTTCTATTTTTAGTTCTTTAAGGAACCTCCATACTGTTCTCCATAGTGGCTGTATCAATTTACATTCCCACCAACATTGCAAGAGGGTTCAGTCTGTGGTATCACCTTCAAATGCAAGGCTGAGAACGATTCATTTATTTATTTTTTAAAATTTATTTATTTTTTATTTATTTTTGTCTGTGTTGGGTCTTTGTTGCTGCGTGTGGGCTTTCTCTAGTTGGGGCGAGCGGGGGCTACTCTTTGTTGTGGTGCGCGAGCTTCTCATTGCGGTGGCTTCTCTTGTTGCAGAGCACAGGCTCTAGGTGTGCGAGCTTCAGTAGTTGTGGCTCACAGGCTCTAGAGAGCAGGCTCAGTAGTTGTGGCGCACGGGCTTAGTTGCTCCGCGGCATGTGGGATCTTCCCGGACCAGGGCTTGAACCCGTGTCCCCTGTATTGGTAGGCAGATTCTTAACCACTGTGCCACCAGGGAAGCCCAGAATGATTCATTTAAAATCCCACCTGGAACTATTCAAACAAGTGTCAGTCCTTGCTGATTAGCTCTCATTTCCACACTTAGAGAGCCCTCTTGAATTGAAATGCATACAATAGTGGTATTCCACCTATTCATATATTGATTAATTAGCAAGTATGTCTATGCACGTATACTAGTATACTACCACATTCTCTTTTGCTAAGTAAGCTTGTATACAGGTAATATTCTCCAGCAAAGTTGACCCCTCTGTAAGTGAGAGTTTGGTTAGAAGCTGAATACCATAGTAGCAATAGGTACCCAGAGTATACCTTTTCCTGTGAAATCTCCCATTTGGGCACAGTGTGAATATACACTTTTACTATTCAGCCAAAAATGGGAGATTTGCTTCAGGCCTTTGATTAATGCAAATAATTGCTGCACTAGAGCAGCTCTGATGCTTAGGAGGCTATTAGTGGTGCACAGCTGCCATCAACCAGGAACAAGCTGCACATACCAAGATGATTCATGGACAAATTCCGTGGCTGGAGCATTCTGAGTGCCCTACAATTTGGTCCAGATAACTCTTAGAGTTGTACAGTGTGTGCCTGGGGGTGGAGGATACAGGTGGTGGGGACAGAATGCCAGCAGAGGTGGTGGAGCAGAATGGGTGAGAAAGGAAGTGTCCTCAATAACAATTTCTTCTATTTCTCTGGCACTTTATAGTTCATCTATTTTGACTTAGATTCTCACAATGTGTGTTAAGTAAGGAAGTATTTATCACCTCCGTTTTACCACTGAAGAAGATGAGGATCATGGAAATCAAATGACTTGTTCAGAATCACAGTGATGACAGTTGGTGGAATCAGGACTGTTTGAATCCAAGTCCAGTCTCTTCCTACTTTACCAAGTAGTAACATTGCTCTCTGGCTGGATATAAAGATGTATGTGAGTTCATCCCTTAAAGATTATGGGTGAAGTGATGGGGAATGAGAAGTAGGTGAAGGGTAACTGAACTTTGTATAGGTATTGAATAATGTGCACCAAAATCAATACATAATTGGCCAAACTTTGAACATAAGTATCTATGGAGCATAGACTTATTTGCATGGGTCATGCTGTGCAGTTCTTGGCAAATACCTTGAACACAAACCTGACTAGTCAGTCCGTGGAAAATGCATTTATTTCTGGAGAACACTCATATTAATCAAGTTTGCAGAGACCATATGCCAAATTATGAATTTACTATAAGAAATATAAAATCAGGAAGAATAGGATGGCCCAGTCTCTTTTTATGCACATGCTACATGGAAGGCCGTGGGTTTTTTGTTTTGTTTTGTGTTTTGTTTTGGGGTTTTTTTTGCATTATTTGTTTACAATTCTTCCTTTTCTTCCCACCTTTGCCATGATTGACTGAGGGCAGAATATACTTACTGTTCTCACTGACTGGTCTTGGCCCTATGACCTGGCTTGGCCAATGGAATGTGAGGGGCATTCTGTACAAAACATGTACAGACCATTCAATTTGAAGCTTTAAATGTGCTTGTGTGGTTTAAATTTCACTTGTGGTCCTACCCTGCAAGTATGCCTAGGTAGCCATAGTCCTTCATCCTGAGTCTTGGACTAGGAGGGAGACACGTGGAACGGATCTGAACCCAGCCTGAAGTCTAAAATAGAGCAACCCCAGTCAACCCAAAGATCTGTGAGCAAGAAACAAATGTTTGTTATTGAAAGTTAGTGAGATTTTTGCCTTGTTTGTTATGGAGCATTATTGTAACAATCACTGGCCAATACAGATGCCAAGTCACAATCAGAAAGATACTGCCTGAGGATGGGGTGAGACCAGGTGGTTCAGCCTCATTTATTGGGGCTGAACACCTTCTCTCTTGAATGGGCATTTCCATTGTCAGTCTTCTTTTCCTTTTCTGCTCTGGCTTACTAACTCCTCTTCTGCTCAACATAATTTTTGTTTTTTCTTCTTGATGGGGAATACTTTCAAGTGAGATAATCTGTCTCTTTTATGTTTAAAGTTTTACTTCCAGAAAGTAACCACATTTCCCTGCTTTTTAGTTATAATGATGCTTCATTTGAGCCTCTTTGCAGCAGCAGTATCTACTATAGTTAAGTCTGGACCATTTGGTAGGTGGGAAGGAAGCCCCTGCTAAGCTATAATCATAGTTAAAATTAAACTACAGTTAATACTGAGCAGTTGATGGCCGGGGCATGGTGTGATTAAGGCAAACAAGGACTGGGGTCCTGCTTATCTCCCTGAGATGGGGATGGGAGCTGGGTGGTCATGAGCTGATTAAACTTGATTGCTGACCATCTACCTGGAAGAGTAAGAGGAGAGAAGGGGAAGCTGAGCAATGCAGGCTCAGACTAAGGATCAGGGAGGGCCATGCAGGCAGTTATTCTAGGTCCCTCAACCCCAATTCAACCAAATCTACTTAGATAATTGAAAGTTGACCATGTCAAGTGCTTGGAGCAGGGAGAGTTCTAAGTAAAGGCGACATTTAATACAGCCATATACTCTCAGGATTAAGACCACAAGTTCAGGAGCCAGTCTACCTGGGTTTGTACCCTGGGCTCTGCCACCACTGTAAGCTGTGTCACATGAGCAGACCTCAGGTGTCATATGGAGATAGTAATATGTCCACCTCATAGGGTTGTTTTGGATATTAAATGAATTGATAAACATAATATGCATAAACAAGTACTTAGGGTACTACTTGGAACATAGTATATACTCAATAAGCATGACTTGTTATTATCAGATACACAGTAGCATCAAATCTTGTATGATACCAGATGTAAGATAATCTTTATGTTTAAGGAACTTAGTGTCTAACTGAAAAGACTACTATTTATCTGTAAGAATATAAATAATTGTGCAGACAATATTATATATCAGAAGGGGAAATTATAAATATTGGTGTGTGTTTTATATTTTAGTATTGGCTGAGATTTTTCTTTGCTTGACAAACAAGAACCATCATTATGAGACTGACTGAATAAATTATAGTATCATCACACAATGGAGTACTATGCAGCTGCAAAAAAGAATGAGGAAGAACCATAGATTCTTATTGTGGTGGTCTCCAGGGTATATTGTTAAGTGAAAACCAACAGAGTACAGATTCAAGTATATAGTATGCTACCTTTGGTGAGAAAAGAAATTAAATAAAAAACATTTATGTGGCTATTTGCTTAATTTTTTTAATGTTTTTTTAAAATTAATTAAATAATTTATTTTTGGCTGCATTGGGTCTTCATTGCTGCACACAGGCTTTCTCCAGCTGCTGCGAGCATGGGCTACTCTTCGTTGCCGCACACGGGCTTCTCACTGCGGTGGCTTCTCTTTGTTGCAGAGCATGGGCTCTAGGCGCACAGGCTTCAGTAGTTGTGGCACATGGGCTCAGTCATTGTGGCTCGTGGGCTCTAGAGCTCAGGCTCAGTAGTTGTGGCACACAGACTTAGTTGCTCCGCGGCATGTGGGATCTTTCCGGACCAGGGCTTGAACCCATGTCCCCTGCATTGGCAGATGGATTCTTAACCACTGAACCACCAGGGAAGTCCCTATTTGCTTATTTTTGAGATAAGAAACACTGGAAGGATAAGTCAGTTTTAATAAAAATGGCTACCTTTATGGATGGGGAGAGATGAAACCAGACTCCTTTGAGTATAATTTTTTATATAATTTTGATATTTGATCATACGAATATTTTACATATTTAAAAGACAAAATTAATTCAAAGGATTAAAAAAAGACAAACCCCCAAATGTGAACAAATGGAAATAAATAAGTCTGAATCTATATCAGAATTATAACAATCCTATAGGAAGGATATCCCGAGTGACTTCTGAGCACAATGCTCTGACTGTTCATTAGTGGGATATATGATTAAAAACAACTACCAAAAGATGTTAAATTTCATTCAGTGATTTTGTTGTTAGTAGTAGTAATATGGTGTTATAGACTTGAAGCTATTTCATGTATATTGTTGTATTAAAAAAAGAATGTTAATGCTATTAGAAACCAAGGTATTCTAATATAAATATAAAATTGAAGACATTAAGAAAAATCCTGCAATTTAAATTTGAACTGAAAAATATAAATATGAATTTGCGATTTCTAAATCACTAAAGGATTTAAGAACAATAATACCCCAGTCGCAATGAGCACAGCTAATAATGAATTTTGTTTTCTAAATACCGTTCCCCACTCAAAGAAACCAGAGCTCATTAGAGAAATGGCTAATTCCAAATTTGGAAAAGGGGACAATATGAGCAAGGGACAGATAGTGCTAGAAGAGAAAGAAACACTCAAAAGCCTAACGGGGCATGTCAGAGAACTCAGGAGCCAGCTTGATGGGGCTTCCACTGCCCCAAATTTGTGGTAATTTGAGCATCAAAAGAATAATTATTATAATTAAGTTTGAAACATTGACTGAATAGAAACCATGAATCCTAAGAGAGAGAGTCATCTGACAATATTAGAAATGGTTATCACATCAGCTCTTTATTCTGAAATGTAGTGATTGAAAATAAAACAAAACAATGAAAATAAAGGGTTTACTATATGCTTTTTAGGAAGAAGTATATTTATTCCTGGTTGTTGAGAAAAGCTCTTCTTTACCTAAAAAAAAAAAAAAAAAAATCTGACATCTAAATGTAGAAAATGATAGGATTAGGAAATCACCATTCTGCAGCTTCCGGTGAAAGTCTTGATTTAGACAAGGATGGTACATGGATGAGAAAACCATTAGGTGAGAGGTTGTTAGGGCATGGGATATGAACATGGTGCCAAAGGATCAGCCCACAGGTTAATTGCTATTTGCAAAGGGAGGGCTTACCTTTATAATCAAGGTGACAAACATAGTGTCATGAATAGTGGGACATCCTAACCTTAAGTGTCTCCATGTGATGCAATCTGAAGATCCAGCATCTCCTATAAGTATTCTTGCCCAAAATATTTAACTGGAACCTAATCAAGGTTTAGACATCATTTCCAGTTTATAGTAAGTAAAGGGAATGGAGAAGCAAGTTAAACAGTGCTGTGAGGAAACAGTCAATCAAATCTAGAATGTGAAACAATCTACCAAAGAGATGACCAGGTTTCTTCATAAGTCAATGTCATGGGGAGAACATAAAGATGGATGAATTGTTCTAGAGTAGAGACTAAAGGGATGGAACAAATGCACTGTGAACACCTTGATTGTATCCTTATTAAAAATTCAACCAACCAACAAACAACAGCTTTAAAAGATATTTGGGGCATGATAGGGAAATTAAGTATGCACTGAATGATATGTGATATTACAGAATTATTGTTAATTTTCTTAGGTATGATGGTAGAATCATGTCTATGTAGGAGAGTGCCTTTATTTTTAGGAGCAGCATACTGAAGTATTTACAGGTAAAGTATTATGTCATCTGCGATTTACTTGCAAATGATCTCACAAAAAATGAAAAAAAATATACACATACACAAATATTTATAGATAAAGCAAATATGGAAGAATATAAATAATTGTTGAATCTAGGTGGTGGTTAAATTGAAAGTTATTCATTAGACCTAATTCTTTCAATTATTCTATATATTTGAAAGTTTTCATAGTACAAAGTTGGGAAAAATAGACTCTTCTCATTAACTATTTTTAGTGATTTTAATGATTTCGAAATGTCTATGTTATTGACAGGCTCTTCTATTTGATTTTAGTCAAGCATAAACAACATTAATGCCACCGCTAAAAGTGCAGATTTCTCTATTATAGAATTTATTTCTTTGCTATTAATAGTAATTTCCAGGCAGGAAGAGCCATGAGACGATCTGTCCTTTAGTAACACTGGTTTGTGTTTTGTTTTTCTGTGACTGTCATGTCAGAATCCAAAAGAAAACCCATCTAGCCTTCATGTCACACTTACCAAGTTTGAGAGAATGTCACATGTCTTCTACCAGAACTGTTTGAATGAGTCAGATTCCATGTAAAATAAAGGTTATTTGCAAAATGAATACATTAGAGCTATTATGCATCATTTTGGGATTTGAGGAAGCATACTGACCTTTTTTTTTTTTTTTTTAAATGGGTTTAGTGCTCAAATGATTGGTCTAGGGATCCAATGAGATGAAAAAAAATCTATGAAAATTTATCCCAGAAATAAGGCAAATCAAGATTAATTTTCGTACTATCTCAGGGGCCTGGGTGTGAACCTGACATTAAGATTCTGCCCTAGCAAACATTTGTCAGCACTGTGCCTTAATTAGTGTAGAACAGACTGAATGGAGGAAGTTGTTTTTCCATCTCTTCCATCCCTTTAGTGATCTCTTGTGTATGGTCTGTGTGTGTGTGTGTGTGTGTGTGTGTGTGTGTGTGTGTGCATCCCTATTTATTTATTCCCTTCCAAATGCTTCTCCTCACCCTCCACCCCTGCCCCACTGCAAAAGAACTTTCTCTCTGCCATGTCCCTTCATACAACTGGACCTCCCACTGTCAGTCATTAAATGCACAAACATTCCAGACAGTCTGGGCTCCTGTCTTGGCATGGCTTTCCTGTCACTCAGCTTAGCTGGGGGCTGGACTTGGAGAAAGTTGAATCTGCCGACAATCCAGAAGGTCATGGTTAGCCCTGTTATTGCTGCCCCTACTGCTTTGATCCCCCCAGCAAGGGAAACATGATTTGGAGGTGGAACCTCTGGGGCAGGTAAGCAGGAGTTTTTAAGTGAGACCTACCTACCTACAAAGAGAGGCATTGTGAGGAATAAAGTGGTAATTTTCATTAAAACAAGAAACCAGAAACAATAACAAAACAAAAAACAAGGACCAGATTGTTAATATTATTTTATTTAATTAGAAATGGATATTTGCACAAAAGAAACACTAAAAGGATAAACCAGAAACTGCTGTCTCTCATTTAATGATTTTAATTTGTTTCTAAAAACCTTGCCACTAAGTGAGAAGCCATTAAGTAAAAACTTTTTTTTCTATTAATTTTAATTGGGAAAAGTTATGAAGAATTCCACCCAACACAGAACACCCAGTCAATATTCAAAGGGAGATAATATGATCCATTGAGCAACAGAAATAACTTTATATAACTAATAAATGACAATTTAAAGTAAATAAGCATCATTTATTTAAAACATATAATGTAATGAAGGTTTATTGTAATGACAGTTACTCACCAAGGAAGAGAGAAGATTGATGGGGGATGCCAGGGAGTCATTCTTTTGAAGGTTATAGAGAATCAGGTGATCAGCTTCTAGGCAGGCAGCCTAGGGGAGGGGAGGTGGTGGATGGTGGAAGAGGTACTGGATTTTGAGATCATGTGAGTTACTAGATTCTTTTTTTTCTCTCTCAAGCTTAAAAAACTGAAGAGGCCACTGAAATCATTATCTGGATGGGGTTGGGAGGGATTTACAAATGCTGCCTCTATCTGCACGCCATCTCCCCCTCTCCTTTTAAAAAAAAATCACATCTCTTTCTATTACTCCTTGTATTCATTCTATACCAGAGTTCTCCCACTAACACTCCAAGAGAAAAAGAAAAAGTGAAGAAGAAGAAGACTTTTATTTAGTTGCTACTTTTCATGCCCTGTGATTATTATTATTATTTTTTATTTGTTTTGTTGGGGGAAAGGATTGTCCTAGGCATGTAGGCTAGCACTTAATTTCGTGGTTGGGATAAATGTTTGTTTTACTCAAATCTCAAAGAATGATATTTTTTAAGAGTTAAGAAGTGGGTTTCCTCAAAATCTTTCAAACCATTTTCCCCCGAATATGAGCTTCAAAGATGTTTCTTCCCAGTTGTTTCTGTATATTTATTTTCTTGTTGCAGACCTCTCTCTGTTGAGACTAGAATTCACAGCATCTCCCCACAGTTTCTTCAGTAACATTTATTAGGATACTCTTTTGTCTCATCATGTAGATCATTAATGAAGCTGTTAACTAACACTAGTGCCTCATTGATTCCTGGGGCAGGGCTACCAGACACCTCTGTAATGTGACACATTGCCTTTATCCTTGGTTTCTATGTCACCAACCCTCAGCTTTCAGCCAGTAGAGAATGCTGGAGTCGAAATCCAATCCAATTTGAATTTATTTTGCAAGTAAGACTTTATTAGAAACTGTATTAAGTGCATTACCAAAATTAGATTATGTTACATCTTCACTTTCTCTTTTATTAATCATGCAATTCCCATTCCCTTTAAAAAAAAAGAAGAAAAAAAAAAAGAAGCAATTAGGTTTGCCCAGCTTGATTCAATCTTAAAATCCAGGCTGCTTATTGCCCCCGGTTCCATTATAATCTAAATGCTTACAGATGCTAACTGTCAGGCGTCTTGCTTCTCCATGAAATCAGCGCCACATCAGCTTCTATCAAAACTTCACACCTCCTTATGCCTCAGTTGTTTTAGACTGAAAGTCCCACCTGATTAATGATGCTTAGATCTGGAAGTATCTCCAGAGGCACTGAGTACTGTGGTTTTAAAGTTCTTTTCACGAAGTCCTGTTTCCCCAAAAGATGCCTTAGGGGCCACAAGGGAATGATAAAGCAGAAGTTCAGAGGAAAGGGTTCCTCATCCCTGCTTTAATCAGGGCAACACAGTTTTCACCTGTCTTCTGTATTTAGTGTTCCGTGTAGGGCTACCTCTAGTCCTTACGGAGCCTTCATGCTAGTTAAAAAAAGTCCCCCTTCCTCTGGGTGGACACAGACCCACAAAAGGGTGGCTGTGGTTTTCTATAGCATTTGATTTCCAAAATGGGGCTTTGCTGCCAAAAATTAATTTGGAAAACCTTCAACCTAGGCCAGCCATCTTAGGTAACCCAAGATAAAACCAAAATCAGTAAGACCAACTTTTCACCATTCTACAGCAAGGTATTGTGTTCAGCTCCTTTTGTCTTAAGTATGTAAATATTTTTATTTTCAGCGGATAGGCACTCCTGCCTTGACCACACATTCATGCTCGCAAATAAATGAATTCATTCAACACATATTTACTGAGCACTTACAAAGTCTGTGCTCTCATGAGCTTGTATTCTAGAGGAAGAAGATACATGATAAACAAAATCCTACATAAATGAAATGCTAGGTAGTATAACAAAGAAAAAGAAAAGCAGGATAAAAGACAAAGGAGGATAAAAGGACAGATGAAAGTATTCTCCTTCTCTGCTTAGTATTTGGAATAATAATAATGTCAATAATCAAATAAATATCAAACATATAATTTTTATTCATTCAATAAATGTTACTGAATAGATTGAAAGGAATACATGCAAACAAATAACATATGTAATAAAAACATATTTCCTACCCTCAAGGAGCTTGAAGTCTAGTGAGAGACAAGATATATATTTAACCAAAATATAACGTATTTCCTAATGAAATAATTGTTCAAAGTTCTTTCAGAGAACAATGATTAATTGCAACTGGCAAGATGCTGGGAAGGGAAAGGTTTTATTCAGTAATATTCAACAAACATTTGTATGTTTGTATTTAGTAAGCGAAGGTGGGTCATATGAGCTAAGCATCAGAGATGAGAAGACCTCCTAGGAGGCCAAGGGAGAGAAGGAATGAGCAGAGACAAGAAAGCTGGTCTAAAAAACAGAATAGCCTGATGAGGCAGAGATGTGCACTGTGGCTGAGAACTTGGAGGCATGGAATTGCATGCTAAGGAGTTGTGGGTTTATTCCATAGGCAATAGGGAAACATGGAAGACTCTGATGAGATGAATGAATCTATCTAAAGGAGATTTGCAATGAATTTGTAATGTATTAGTCAATATATTGACTAATGTATTGAATATATAATACAAATAATAATAAATGTATTAGTCAGTGTTCTCCAGAGAAACAGAACGAATAGGATATGTATGTGAATGTGTATATATGTGTGTGTATATATATTTATTTATTCATAATATTTATAAATATTAAATATATTTAATATTTTAAAGTGTACTTAAATATCACAAATATATATTATTCATTTTATTTACATATATACATACATATGTATATATATAGAGAGAGATTGATTGATTGATAGATTGATTTTTAAGGAATTGGCTCATGCAGTTATGAAGGCCGGCAAGTCCAAACTCTTCAGGGTAGAGCAGCAGGCTAGAGACAGTCTTCAGGCAGAATTCTCTCTTTCTTGGGGGAGGTCAGTCTTTTTTCTCTTAAGGTCTTCAACTGATTGGATGAGGTCCACCCACATTATGGAGGAGAATCTGCTTTGCTGAAAATCTACTGATTTAAAACTTAATCTCATCTAAAAAGTACCTTCATAGCAACATTTAGATTAGTTTTGAAAGAAATATCTGGGTACCGTAACTTAGCCAAGTTGACACATAAAATTAACCATCACAGATATCTTTCTACCATTTTGTCTCTGGTACTCAGTAGATGCTCAGTAAATGGTTCTACCACTGGCCTCAGCAGCAGCAGGTTTGTGGACAGTGTAGGTTGCAGCCTTTATCCAAGTAATGGGAATGGAAGAGGGCTCTGATGTATTTCAAGAGAGGGCACAGTACTGGAGCTCAGTGCTTTCCAAACACTAACTTGCTTAGGAAGCACCTGGCGATCTTGTTAAAGTGCAGTTTCTGATTTGGTAAGTCTGTAGTGAGGCCCAAATAGGCATTTCTTAAAAGGGATGCTGATACCACTGGTCCATGGTCCGCACTTAGGACAGCAAGGCAGTAGAATTTCTAAAGCTCTTATTTTGACAAGATGGATGGGAGCCTGAGTCCCTGTGGAAGAAGAGGGGTCCTCTGAGTTATGATTTGAGGGTTAGCAAAAATTGCCTCTAGTGTCTGTTAGAAGGCAATTGTTGTCAGAATTTTGTGCTTCACAGTCCCTTAGAAATCTTATAGAACATAGAGGCTCTACCTCTAGAAATTGTGACCGAGTGTGTCTAGTTTAAGGCCAGGACTCCACAATAACAATAATAATCCCAGGGGGTTATGATGAAGATCTGAGACTACCCTTTGAGAAACACTGCCTTAAATTTTTAAGGCTCAGGAAAAAATACAAATATATTTTCTAGGAAAAGTCTTTGAGTCACCTGCAACCACTTTTGCTGGAAAACAAAACAAAACAAAAAATTGAAAGGGTTGGAGAATAAATTTTGGCAAATTTAGAGTTTTACTGAGGATGAGGGGATATATAGCCTTGGGGAATGGTGAGTCTACAGCTATATGGAAAAACCAGACTGGACATCAGTTCCTCTCCTGCTACAAGGCTTACCCAGGGCAAGGACCAAGAATTGTCCCTAAGACCTGTGCATGGATACAGAAAGTCTCTGGCCGTACTGGTTGCAGTATTTAGGATTAAGTCTAGTTGTTATAGAAAAAAATGCCTGAAATAGCAGTGACTTTACTGAGATTTCTCTTTTTCTCATACAAAAGAAGTTTGGCAGTAAGTTGTTATGTGGTGTGGCACAGACACTTTTTTATCCTTAGCATATTGCTTCATGGTTCAAAATGGCTGCTAGAGAGCCAGCCATCATTTCCACATCTCAAGCAGCAAGAGGGAGGAAGGATTGAAGAAGGGCATATATTTTTCCTTTTAAGAAGACTTCCCTGAAGTCCCATGTAGTACTTACTTTTACATTTTAATGACCATGCCTATTCAAATGTCCAGTTTAGTTTGAAGTATGGGAAATGTGTCCCCAATTCCACCCAATATCTGTATTCTCTGCTAAAACTCAAGTGTTCTTTTACAAAGGGAAAGGGGAGAATCAACATTGGGAAGCAGCTAGAAGTCTCTAGGAGGAGTTGCTAGGGATTAATCAGTCCACAGAGATGACTGACTGGTGGGGAGGAGAAGTAAAGGGCATCCTTACTGGAGTGATGTAGTTTGGAATGATATATGAAGGCAGGGGCTTTACAGCTAATTTTGTAGTGATTCTGGCCTTCGTTCATCTAGTCAACAAATGCTGATGGAATTCCTTCAGTGTGCCAGACACTGTACTGTTTGGTGATAAAACCGTGAATATGGTACAGTCCAGGTCATTCGGGAACCTAATTTCCTGATGTGAGTTACTGATAAATTTAAAGGCTATTACGATGTGTCAATTGCAACATTAATGCTAAACATAGGTACTGAAGTGGCCCATAGGATTAATAGCCAACCTAGTCCTGGGAAGCAAGGAAGATGTCCTAGGTGGGGTGAAGGGTACAGTGAGAGCTGAGGGGTGAAGAGGAATTAATAGAAGTGTGTGCATATGTGTGTATCTGTGTGTGTGCACATATGCACATGCCTATGTGGAGTGTTCCAGATGCAGAAAATCCCTTGCACTAAATAGGGAAAGATGTTAAAGGGACCTCATATGGCAGGCTGCAAAGAAAGTTGGTTGGATCCTGAACTGCAGTATACATCTGCATCCAAACCAAATGGTAAGCGAATGAGTGTGTGTGCCAGCACGTGCAAACGTGCTCACCTGTGTGCTTTCATATAAAGGTGAGGTTTGGTTGGGTGTAAGCTGAGAAGCAGTTATTTGCAAGACCATGTAGGAAATCATATTTTCAACATCCTCTACACAAAATAAAATATGTGGGTGATAGATTTTTTTTTTCACCCATAAAGGACCATGGTACTATGATTGTGACAGTACAGTAAAGGGTTGAGGGCAGGGAGATGGGGCAAAATATAAATCTGCAACTTTGTTCATTTTATGTGCATGCCTGTGAAAAGGCTAGAGTAATTTTCCTTGGGTTAGTTTTCCAAAAATAGAATTTTACATTCAAAAGGGCAGAGGGAATCATTGAAACCAAGGATTGAATTTTTTTTAATGATACCAAATTTGAAAGGTAAAATATTTGGTGAAAAGTGCTTTAATCATTAAGGTCTCTTTGGGCCACTGCGGTAGATCCATCACAAATCCTAAATGCTCAGGATGGAACTTTAGCATACTGATAAAACTTAGCCATAACTCCAAAGATGCTGTCATAATTAAGAAGTTTTTGTTTCTCCTAATGGAGTTTGATGGTCTTAGTTTATCAGCAACCTTTGAATTGAATTAACACGAAACTAATTAATCCTGGTATACCCTAGCAATCCACTTAGAAGCGGCATGCAAAATTCAATTAAGTCCCTTTGCTTTTTATGAAGCATGCACACTCAAGAAGCTTCGGTTTACAGCTGAGACTTAGGTAACAAAAAGAAAGAGCTTGTCGTGTTTTTCAAATCCAACTTTTGAAATTAGACAATGGGTTTTAGAATTCTTCCCTGATTCAGAAAGTTGGAATCTAAAAGGACAGAACAAAAACCCTCCCTGAGCTAATCAGCCCTTTCCTCTCTTGCCTTTCCTTAGATCAGAAGAGAAAGATGGTGGTATGTGCCTCTGCCTCCCCAGCCCTGGTTTGTCACCAGAACCTTATAGCTCAGGCTGTTTCTTGAATGCTTTTTGCAAACTCTACTTTTCCTGGTTTCTGGCATGCTCTGTGCTGTCAGTCTTATTGATTAAAACCCTTGGTGGATTTCAAGACCTCCTCGCCCTGTATTGTCACAGATCTACTTAAAATGGATTTTCTCTCTTTGCCAGACCTGCATTTCTCAGTTGGTCGAGCAGATGCAAAGCAGGTGGTACTGAGATTTCAAATAGAAGCTGTTTCTAGTTACTGCGGGAATAAATGGTGGCATTATAACTTCTTTTGTTTTCTTGTCTCTTTACATTTCTATTTATCTAAAAAAATTTCCTTATACCTTTCAGCATGTACGGTTAATTCAAGTAAGTTGTATTTATTGCTTTTAATAAAAGAATATTTGACAGGGGTAACAGTCCAAGGCTTTGACTATCTGAGACACGACGTGAGAAAGACACGAAAATGCACTGCAAAGACGAAAATTTGTTGTGTGTACTGCTAGTTGCTTCTTCCAAATTTATTTTTCTTTCCCCCCTCCCAACAGCCCGTTGAATTTGATTCAACCCCTCTAGCTTCAGGTTTGGAACCCATGACTTAAGAAGAGTCCATCAGAACATTTCTTCCCCTGGCTGTGTTAAGTGGTTCAGGAGCAAACAGTGATCTAAGATGATCCTATCAGAGTGAATCTGAGGACTTTTGTTTGGAGTGCCAGGATAAAGGCACTCTTTTTTTTTTTTTTGGTAAATTTTATGTGTTTTTTTTTTTTGCTTTGTTTGTTTTTTAATTAGTTAATTTATTTTTGGCTGTGTGCGTCTTCGTTGCTGCGCGTGGGCTTTCTCTAGTTGCGGCGAGCAGGGGCTACTCTTCATTGCAGTGTGCTGGCTTCTCATTGCGGTGGCTTCTCTTGTTGCGGAGCACAGGCTCTAGGTGCACGGGCTTCAGTAGTTGTGGCACGTGGGCTCAGTAGTTGTAGCTCGCGGGCTCTAGAGCACAGGCTCAGTAGTTGTGGCGCTTAGGATTAGTTGCTCCGCGGCATGTGGGATCTTCCCGGACCAGGGCTCGAACCCGTGTTCCCTGCATTGGCAGGCAGATTCTTAGCCACTGCACCACCAGGGAAGTCCTAAAGGCACTCTTTATCTCTCTTTTTTCAAGATGAAATATGTGAGATGAAGTGTGTAAGAATGCCATTTTGTACCAAGAGACAAAGCTGACACATGGAAGAGTCCAGAGGCCAGAGATTGCAGGGAAATTTGCAGAAATTTTCAGAGGACATGCTGAACTTACAGGTCAAAATGAACCTAAAGCCAGAACTATCACTGGCCTTTTCAGTTTGGTGAAACAATCCATTTTCTTAAAATGCTTAAGCTAGCCAGAGTCTGATTTTATTTTATTTTATTTATTTATTTTTAAAGTAAATTTATTTATTTATTTGTTTTTATTTTTGGCTGTATTGGGTCTGTTGCTATGCGGGGGCTACTCTTGGTTGCAGTGCGCAGTCTTCTCATTGCCGTGTCTTCTCTTGTTGCAGAGCACGGGTTCTAGGCACACGGGCTTCAGTAATTGTGGCGTGCGGGCTCAGTAGTTGTGGCTCACGGGCTCTAGAGCACAGGCTCAGTAGTTGTGGTGCACGGCCTTAGTTGCTCCGCAGCATGTGGGATCTTCCCGGGCCAGGGATCGAACCCATGTCCCCTGCATTGGCAGGCGGATTCTTAACCACTGCGCCACCAGGGAAGCCCCAGAGTCTGATTTTATATAACTTAAAATGGACAACATTCTAACTAAATGAGTCAGCTTTTGCTGCATAACAAAGTACTGCAAATTTCAATTACTTATTAAAAACAAAGTAATTTATTACTCTAGGGCAACTGCCTGTGGGTTGGTTGGGGTCAATTGATTGTGGTTCAGCTTTGCTGAGCTGCTCTGCTAATATCTTCTGGGCTTGATCATGAGCCTACTGCAGGTCAGCCAGCTTGTTGATTCTTCTGAGGATAAACTGGGGCTGTGCTTGAGTCTGAGCTGGGTTGAGTCAGTTTGCCTGGGACAGCTTCATTCCATGTGTCTCTTACTCTCTGGGACCAGAAGGCTAGCACAGGCGTGATTTTTCCATGGTATGGTAGAGGCACAAGATTAAAAGCAGAAACATGCACAGTCTCTTGAGGCTTAGGCTCCTTACTGGCTCGTTTCTGCCTCATTCTTTTGGCCAAAGCCAATCACATGACCACATCCAAAGTCAAGAGGTGAGAAACTAGACCTCCTTGAGGAGGAAGTGAAAAGTCACATGGTAAAGGGCAGGGAAAGAAGAAGGGGTGAAAAATTGGGACCAGTGATGCAGACTGCCACAATAGCTGATATATGACCCATACATTTATTATCTTGAGGGCTCAAGATAGTTAGAAAACTGGGTTGTAAAACTGTATAGAAAGCTGTTATGCCAGATGTGGCAACCATTTGAAACCTACCTTCTGTTAGCTACTCTATACACATATGTGTGTTGATTTTTTTTCATTGAAGAAGCAAAATTTAATTTTAAAGTTTGCTTCGGTTTCTATATAAGCTGATCTCTATTCAGACATGAATTAATCACACTCTAGATTTAAAATATTTATTTTCTCTGCACATACTCTTGATTTAATTATTTCAAAAAACAACAAATTCCTTGGAAAAATGATGTTTGTATGTATTTATGATCTAACGGTGCGCCTTACATGTGAACATATTTAATTTGTTTTACTGGAAAAAGGCACAAGTATTGAAAGCCTGGAACTTTTCACCTTCTTCATTCAGTTGAGACTTCAATATTCCATTGAGATTATGAGTATAATTCTAATACTAATAACAACAATAATATTTAATAGCTAATGCTTATACAGTGCTTCCTATAGCTAGGCACTATCCTAAAGTGCTCTACATAAATGACCTCATTTAATCTCACAACACATTATTATCTCCATTACACAGACAAGGAAACTGAGGTACAAATTCAGGTACATGGTAAATGGTAGATCTGGGATTTCATGATCTTAAATATGTTAAATATCTTAAAATAACTTTGGAAACTCCATCATTGTACTGTACCACACCATGATATCCGTAACAATATTATTCTCTGGGCTGTGAATTCCTGGGGATTAGAGATAGTTTTATTAATTTTTATAAACCCAATACCCAGTATATGGCAAATAGTATGAAGATTATTGATATTCATTGGATACAGAAATACATTTTACCACTATAAGAAAATAAGTAATTATTCGAATCTGTAATTCACTTAAGCTCTTGTGTGCCATGCTACCTTGATATGCACTTAATCTTGGCTCACACTTTCTGTGCTGTTTTTGTGGGTGAATTCATTTTTCCTCCCCTTAAAATTATAGAGTCCTAAGTACTTCAACAATGTTAGTCTGCTATTGACACCAATAGTCAACAAAGCTCCACTAATATAGATTGTAATGAGAAATTGGTCAAGTGTGGAGTTTCCTCTTTTTCTGTTTGATGTTGTAAGAAAATGTAGGCATTGGTCTAGAAATGAGAGTTCTTTAATCTAATTAATTATTCATTGTTTTGAAAAAGTTAAACATGAAATCTCTAACTGCAGTTAACTCTTCCAAAATATGTAGAATCAAGAGGAGGATGCTCCTTCTAATCCAGTCTTTCCCTTGAATCTTCATAGTATTTTATTCCTCAACTTTTATTTTGATTATTTATGCTCTTACAGCATCTCCATTATTGTTTTGGGCAGGAATCTAAATTGTATTCCATACACATTCAGTACCATGACATATTAGAAGCCTCTAATACTCACAGAGCTGGAACAGAACTTAGAAAAATGGCTTAGAGTAAACAAATAATATCTTTTGGTTCCCTTTAATATTAAGTTCAGTGATTTATTGACTAACACAATATAACGCAGAGTTGGCTTCATTTCTTCACCACCATGTTTGCACAAATGTTGATGGATTAGACCTTGAACCAGACACCACCATTGTAAGTTTCTTGAGAGTAAAGTTTATATCTTATTTATTGACATACAACAGTACCTAATATGGTAGCTGGTGCATAATAGTTAGCAATGAAAAGAGAGATGGATGGGTGGATGGATGAATAGGTGGATGGGTGGATGAATGTCAAAGAAGTAAATTTAACATTTTTATTAGATATATATTGTGTCTTTTGATCACATGGAGCTATTGCCAATCAATAGGCAACTGAAGCACTTACTTTCTCACCCAAGGTAGTAACAACAGTCATAACAGTGATTGTTAAAAATAAAAGGCAAAGCAAAAAAGTAAAAACAGTGTGTCTTCAACCATCTGTACCACAAATTATGCTTTCAATTGAATGCTGTCCTTCAAACATGGGGAAGCAGGCTCCTTATGTAATCCTTCTTTGCTGCCTTGTGCTTACATTTTTGCAATCTCCTTGAAAGAGATATCACTCTCTCAGATATACATTTGGATGCTGGTTAAAAGTCACTCACATTACTTTGTAGTTACCATGCTCATATTTCATTAAGGTGAAAAGATGACATCTGGAAAAACAAGAGATGACAGAGGTAAAAATCTTAACTTTATTGAACTAATGAGATAATATAGTATTCAGCTAGGGGATTTAATGGCAAAACAAGAGTTTCAAAATATTTCTTAGAGTCTTTAGCTACAAGACAATGATAAAATATGCCAATTACAAGACCAGGCCTCTTCTGCATTTCATTGTGGAAGACTACATTTTCAAAGGACTCATTTTTAGCTGTTGTGTCCTTTGATGTATGTTCCCTAATATTTAAGTAGGTGGCTAGATGGAAGAGTTGGAAGCATGCCTTGAACACCTGACTATCATTTTGCAGCTTCTCGCATGAACTGTCTTTTAAAGCAAGTACTATTATCCTGTGTACCTTGATAACAAGGACATTTTGACATTTTCCTAATAAATTATTGATAAGCGCATTGAGAGATGTAAAAAGCTATGTAACTGCTATTATCTAACATTGAGCATCCCGTAGTTCATTTTTTTTTTTTTGTGAGGGCTTTCTCTAGTTGTGGCAAGTGGGGGCCACTCTTCATCACGGCGCGCGGGCCTCTCACTATCGCGGCCTCTCCCGCCGCGGAGCACAGGCTCCAGACGCGCAGGCTCAGCAGCTGTGGCTCACGGGCCCAGCCGCTCCGCAGCATGCGGGATCCCCCCAGACCAGGGCTCGAACCCGTGTCCCCTGCATTGGCAGACAGACTCTCAACCACTGCGCCACCAGGGAAGCCCGTAGTTCATTTTTTTAATGCTCACTATTATTGTATTTCTTTACACCATTTAAACTGTGAAAATTCTCTATGTTCATTAGCACTTATATCTAATGGGGTCTTTGGGCTTTTGAAGCTTCTATGGAAAGTATGGATTATCAAAGAGGAATTCAGATTTTTTATTTACATGAAATTTTCATTTCCTTTATCATAACATCATTAGAAACCCCCATCCTTCTCCTCTCAGGATAGGGATTATATCGGGTTCAGAAAATGTAATTTTCCATTTTGATTGCTGAAATCCTGGGATCATGGTTATTCTGTCAGTTATAGCACAGTTGTATACGTCATAGTTATTGCTATAACTGTGACAATTGTTAGCAACTTTCCTTCTAGGGCCTTTTTTTCCCTCTTAAGCACATTTTGAGAGAATTTTTAAAGAACCACCCCATCTCCTTGCAGAAAACCATGTTCTGTTCTACAGTTGGAACAGTACTCAGCCTCTCCTTGGGGTTTACCACCATAACTTCCCAAGTCCTAGGAATTTAAATCACACATTTGTGTGTCTCCTTGTTTATTCTGATGCCCTCTTTTTACCTCTGCTAAGCAGTTGCCTAACTTGTTCAATACTGTATTTCTATGTCTTCTTTTATTGTGAATCTCCTTCCCTTACTTTAAAAAAATGTTTTCTACTCTTTTTTTAACCAAGATCCTAAGAATTCTTTTAGAAAGATGTACGGAAAAAATAAAATCCTCTGGGGATTTAGTGTAGATAGGAAGTGACCTAATTAATAAATGCGACTTTAAAAATTCTGGATAACATGGCAAAATGAAAAAGATTGTTTTCTGGGATAAAATATTGTTCCCCCTACGATCCCTCCCCTGCCAAATATATGAGGGTTGTATAATAAAACAGAAAATAAAGTAGTCCTTTCTTCTCAACACTGTCACCTTGTTGTTGCTGTTTTAAGTTGTTGGCTTGCCTCTGACACTGGTAATGGTCATTATGAGATAATACAGGTTGGCAAGAGAGTGACAAGAGCCGGTGAAAAGATTTCAGACATATCAAGGAGAGGGGCTTCTAAAAGCTCTGCTGTTTGCTAAAATAGGCTTTTGTTAAAATGGAAATCTCCAGTCATCTCTAAAATAATTGATTGGTAAATACAATGAGTGACCTAGCTGAACCAGAAAGAATTTGAAAAGTACCAAAAACAAAATTATATCCTTTTAGCCAAATATGTTTTCTTTTCACTGAAATATGATTGGCTCATAACAATGCTAATTATGCCTAATTATCATCTCAATTATTTTACCCTAGCAAGAACATTTCATAATTGTTGTGTTTATCAGTTATCTAATAATAATTTACATTGTTTCCACTTTTTTAAAAGAAAAGTTTCACTCGTGTAATCACACTTCCATAGTTTGGTGAGATACATAATTATTATTATTGGCTTTGATTGTAGGCCTTTGATAAGTTAGGGAGAATAGATTTCTCTAAACTCCTCTATAATAAATTCTATCAGGAGACTACTTTAAGTGGCATAACTGGGCCCCTGTAGGAAGGCCACCTGTGGCTTTAGTGATTAATTGGGGGAGGTTAAAGTATCTTTTTGTGGGATGAATGTGGCCGAGGACCTGATACAGAAGCAGCAAGAAGAAAACGTTGTTGCAAACTATTATAGACAGGATGGATAAACAACAAGGTCCTACTGTGTAGTGCAGGGAACTATGTTCAATATCCTGTGATCAACCATAATGGAAAAAAAAATATATATGTATAACCGAATCAGTTTGCTGCACAGCAGAAATTAACACAACATCGTAAATCAACTATACTTAAATAGAATTTTTTAAATCCCAAAATATTAAGTGCTACTATAGCCTCAGAATCACTAAAAAACCACAGAACTTACAGACCATTAAATGGTAGAATTCCCCTTTTACCTTCGTGTCAAGTCTTCAGCTGGTCAGCCTTTGAACATATCCAGACTTGAGGAAGTCAGTTGACTGAAACAGTCCTTCCCATCAGTGGAAAGTTCTTTTCTCTGAACAGAAATGCTTTTAGCTCTTTGTCCCACCTCTACCTCTTGGGTCCACACAGAACACATCTAAAACCTCTTCTGTATGACAGGCCTTCAATTTTAATAATGGTGCTTAACATGTGTAAAGCATTTGCTCGAGGACAAAGTGGTTTCACATACATCATCACATTTAATCCTATCAGTTGCCCTGTGACATAAGCATCGTTCTCCTCCATTTCACAGAACACTTTCCTCACTCCTCTGTCTCACCTTTAACTTTCTCCAAACCTGTCTCACTCAACTTTCGAGTCTCTGGATACCCTTCTGTTCTGGCTGCTGCCCTCTGAGTTCTTTCTCTCTTGTCTGTTTTTCTTTGTTGTAAAAGTGTAATGCTGAGAATTGAGTGTCCAGCTGTAGGCTTGGTCATTACAACCATGCTTTAACCTACTGAGGTCTAAGACTGCTCTTGTCAGGCAGTATGCATTTGTGTTTTTGGCAATGCCATCCTGCAGAGGATTGATCTGGGCTTGACCTCAACTAAAAATTTTAAGAGTTTTAATCATGTGGCTACTCAGTCACCTTCCTGCTAAGTCACCTTCCCCCATCTTGTATGTTTGAGGGTTTTTTGTTTTTCTGGTTTTTGGTTTTTTGTTTCAATTCTAGCACCAATTACTCCTGTGGGATCTGGGGTGAATTGGCTGACCACTGGACAAGGGCAGGTATGCCCTGAGCTCAAGTTCCTGCTGTACTGCTAATTAGTTGTCTTTCCGTCTCAGTAAATGGCAACCCCATCTTTCCAGTTCCTCAGGCCCAGAACCTTGAAATCAGCCTTGACTCCACTCTCAAAATTCCTACCTGCTTCAGCTTCAAACATTCCTGGAAGCTGATCATTTCTCACCCCCTCCATCATAACCTCTCAGAGTCAAGTGCATCAGTTCTTGCCTGGATTGCTGCAGCAGCTTCCTAGTTGATGTCCTCACTTCCACGTTTGCCCCTTTAAAGTCTGTTCTCTATACAGCAGCCCAGGTGATCTTTTACAATCATGTCAGAACATATTATTATGTTCTGTTCATATAGAACATATGTCAGAACATATTATTCCTCTGCTCAAAATTCTCCAGCGTCTTATCATTTAATTCAGAGCAAAAGGTAAAATATTGACAAGGCCTACAATACCCCACACAATCTATTCCTTCCCTCCTACCCTGTGATTCTCTCCTTGTCTCAAACTACTTTCCCCCTTGTTCACTCCATCTAGCCGTGGACTCCTTGTGTTCCTCAAACTCTTTAAAAACCTGGTTGAGAACCTTTTGACTCGAAACCCTCTTCTACCAGATATCTGCTCGGCCCATTCCCTCACTGTGTTCGGATCTCTGCTCAAATGTCCCCTTATCAGAGAACCCTTCCTTCACTGTATAGAACAGCACCCCCTGTCCTCCGTAGGCTGCTTTATTTTCCTCAGCAGCACTCTCCGCTGCCTGCCACAGTACATTGTTAGAAGACAGACTGAGGCGTATTACAAATTTTAAAAGTTTATTGGAGCAAAAACTGATTCAAATCAGGCGGCAGCAAACCAAAGGTGGTTAGGAGAACTCCACTGACAGGAGCCAAGGGCAAGATTTATACAGAGACGGTGCAGAGGCAGAGAAAGGAAAGTATTTGATTGGCTATAGCTTAAAGCCTAGTTGGCTGTTTGTGATTGGTGGGCTTAGGGTTTGATTTCGTAACCTTGAGGCATTTACAGGCTTAGGTTTTGGTTTGCTTACATCGGCCACCAAAACATTAGAGCCACTCCAGTCTAATGGCCTCCTTGTTTAATTAATTTAACAACATATTCACTTGGTTTCATTACTTATTGTGTGTTTTCCTCAATTAGAACAAAAGTCCCTTAAGGCCAAGTCTGTTTTATTTACTGTTGAATCCTAACATCTAGAATAATGCCTGGTACATAGTAGGCACACAACAAATATTTGTCAAATGAATTTTTCAGAAAATTGTTACATTTCCGACTTTGCTTTCTTTGTAAAAAACATAAAATAGAATAAAAAATGAAAGGTGTTTGTATTAATTTCCTAGAGGTGTAGGAACAAAGTACCACAAACTTTGGTGGCTTAAAACAATAGAAATGTATTCTCTCACAGTTCTGGAGGCCATAAGTCCAAAATCCAAGGTGTCAGGAGGGGTGGTTTCAACGGAAGGCCCTGAGGGAAAATACTTTGCATGTCTCTCTCCTAGCTTCTGGTGGCTGCTGACAACCCTCGATGTCCCGTGGCTTATAGATGCATCCCTCCCATCTTTGTCTCCATCGTCACATCACCTTCTCTGTGCCGTATCCCCTTCTCTTCTAAAATCCATTGTCATTGGCTTTAGCATTCACCCTAGTCCAAGATGATCTCGTCTTAAGAGCCTTAACTTAGTTACATCTGTAGAGACCCTCTTTCCCAAATATAGTCACATTCACATGTTCTGGGAAGACAAATCTTTTGGGGAGCCACCATTCAACCCACTACAGCGCTATTGTGAGGACTACACAAAATAAGGTTTATGGAGGCTCTTTGTATAATTTAAGGTAATAGTCAGATGTGACTCAGTCTGTTAAAACATTTCGTCCTCCGAGATCTTTCCATTGTCCCAGCCCATTAAATATGTTTAAATACTAATTCTAGTTTCCAGTATATTCATCGGCCTTCCTAAGTCTAAGTCATTAGTAAAATTGCTGAATATGTCTTCTGTATATTCATCCCGGTAACTGATTGGAAAGACACACTGAATAGAACAGAACCATGGAGAGAGAGAGAGATCTGAAAGCAGACTGCTCATCTGATTGGCATGAATTCATTAATCAGTACCTTTTGGGTATTGGTTTTGTCCAGTTATGAATATCCCTCAGGGCACTGCCATCTTTCTATTTCTCCACAGCAATATTATGGTATTCTGATGAATACCATAGAATATGAATCTATAGAAATATAGATACAGCTGGCCTATCCCATTTCATTTATTTATTTGTTGATTTATTCACCCACTCATTTGACCAGGAAACATTGAGTGCCTACTACCAGGTGCCAGGCACTGAGAAGTTGACAGTGAACAAAAGAGACAGTGTCCCTATTCTAACGGAGCTCAGTGTCACTCATCTCCTGGTCTAGGAACTTGATTTAGAATAAAAACTGTGTGTGTGTATTGGGGGAGGGGACTGAACTGAACTCAGCCAGTAATGACTTTTTTGCGGTCCATCCTAGCCATCACTGTTCCTTCTCTAGGTGTTTCCAACCATCCCAATTAGCTGGTCTGTTCATGGATTTCAGCTTTCTCCTTATCTCGTTTGAAAATTAAAAGTGCATTTGCTGGCCTCCTGTCTTAGGGTATTTAGGTTTCTCTGATTCTTCAGATTCTACCTTGTGGAGGTTATTCAATCCCCTTGGAAGTCTCTCTTGTTCCTTTGAGGTATAATTCACACAAGGCAGCAGACCTGAACCCCTTAACGGAATCTGGATACCCTTTATTATAGCACTAATATAAGTATTATTTTAAATACAACAACCACTGCTATAATTTATTCAGCAACTCCACTGGGCTAAATGTTTAACACATATTATCTTTAAATATCCTTACAAATTTCTCCTATGAAGAAAGCATTTTATCTCTGCTTTACAGATCAAGAGGCTGTGGCAGCGAGGAGTTAAGTAACTTGCCCACGGTTACATAGCTAGTGATTGTCAGAGCCAAGTTCAAACCCAAGGCTCATATTCTTTCACCACCAGGCTACCTGCCTCCCTTCTTTGCCTTTGATCTCAGAGCTCTTTAACTCCCTCCTGGTGTTCTCTTTAACTGATCTAAGCTCCACCCCTTTTGGATTGGAAATCCCCCACTTTTACATAGCCCTGTTCTTCTTCCTCTTGGTTATCCATCGACTTAGACCACCAGCCCAAGGCAGAAAGCTGCTTATCCCTGTCAACTTCATGTTCTGAATAAAACTGTAAAAGCTATTTTTATTGTCCCTCACACTTTTCTCATCAAGCCTCAGTTCACTTGGGGCTTTTGCTTTTCTGAAACAGTTCTTATAAGCCCATGCCTCTTTCATCTGGTTAAGAGGCCTTCTTACCATCTTTAGAATATTTCCATTTAAAAACCTGAGTATCTCAGAGAATTGGCTTCTTTGGGTACTTCTTTTTTTCCTGATGAGATTTATTTGCAATTGAAGGTCAGAGGTCAGATTTACTTTTCTTTTTTTTTAAAGAACCTCCCATTTTTCTTTTCAGCATTTTATAGTCTCAGCATCACCAAAAAAAAAGTCGTATATATATACCATGGGTCAAACACTGTGTGCAGTACAGAAGTCTAAGAATCCAGTTCCTCAATCTCGGAGATATTATAATATAATATGTATAGCAGCATATACTGACATACATATTAAGTGTCAAATGTATGTTTACTCATTAAATGGCATAGAATGGGTTAGGGAAATAGATGTGACCCGGAGCAGTGAGAGAAGCCTTCACAGAACAGGAGGGGCTTGAAGGATAATAATAGAGTATACATAGCATTATAAACCTACTTAATCCTCCCCACAACCCAATGAGTTAAGTACTTAGAGTATCCTCATGTTTCCAATAAGACAGTGGAGGTACAGAGAGGCTAAACAAGTTATCTAAGAACACACAGCTTATAAGTGGTTAAGCCAGGATTTGAACTTTGTGAGTGACTCTAGAGTTCAAATTCGAGGTCTCCTGGGAAGTGTCTAGATAAAGAGAAAAGAGGAAAGAAGGCCTACTGGATGAGGAATATTCAGGACTTGTTTGGGACAACATTGAGAAAAAGAGTTTTGTTGAAGGACCTTTACTATTGGATGAAGGTTATGACAGCATGATGCCTTAATACCTATACTGAAAACCCACTGAACCACGATGTGCTTAGAGGTTTGAAACAGCACCAGATCTCACTGAAGGCCACTTCTGATAACCTGACCAGAGTAAAAAGAGGCGAGACTCATTCTGTGAGTTAAAAAAAAAATTGAAGTGGCAAATGACAACAAGCAGTGTCAATGGTTGCCCCTTGCCACTAATCAGAAGCATTCAATGAGAAAAATCATTAGAGTACATTTTGACATCTTGTGCCACTCTCGTGCTCACAGATAGCTGTATTGTTAACAACATTGTCACTGAAAAGGAAGAAAAATGACACACGTAACAGATAGAAATAAAGCCATGTGAAAGGTGTGGAATTTCTCAGAGAAATGAATTTTGAGAAAATTCAAAGAAATACACATTTGTGCCAGCACTCAATTATTAAACACCTTGAATGCAGAAACAGATGACTTTGAATACCAGTTGGATATATTATCAGCTGGTGGGACCTACCCCCAATAGGTAACTCTGTGCAAATGCTACTCCTCTTGTGATCTGCCCCCATGTTTTTCATGGAGCATTAAGTTGCTTTCTAAGAATTTCTAAATACCAGGTAGCTGACTGGGTGTGATTATTAACAATCAAAGAGTTCTGTTCACAAGTGTAAGGGCTGCAGTCCTGGGAATCTGGCTAACTTCCAATTGGGTAATTACATACAGAAATCTTGTTGAATCCCCCTTGGAGCTCTAGTCATGAAAGCAACTTATAGGGTGATTTGTAATTGTGCCTCTGGCCGGAAAGATAGTACAATGCACCAAAAACAAAATAAGCAGTAGCCTCCACTGAGAGGATAGAAAGCAAGCCATCATGCCTGCTAGGGAAAGCTAATGGTCACCCATAAGAAAAGGAAAAGAAAAGGTTACTGACGCAACCAAAATATAATGTAAATGAATTCTTTCAACGCCTGGTTTTGTCAAATATAGTCAACTACAGAATTACAGCAATATGTCCAGAGAGTGTTTTGAGGTAACAAAGTATTTGCTTTTGCATCATTTATCCTGGAGATACTGTTTCTTAGGAGACAACTGTAGTCTGAGCCCTCTTAATTATTTTTGATACAATAAAGCAAAAGGCTTTTTCTTTGATAAATTATATCATCTTAAACTTTGCATCCAGTAGATAAGGATGCAAATAACGTTTTTGCTATTAAAAGATTTGATTATTTGCATTATTGGATCCCAAACCCATGTATACACCTGGAAAGCTTAAAGGTAAAAAAATTCCATGTTCCCAGGTCCCATCTATGACCTATTTAATCAGTAGTTGGGGGTAGGATTTGGTAATCTGTATTTTCTAAAAGCCCCTTCTGGTGGTTCTCAGCCAGGTTTGAGAACATCTGATGAACCCCACTTAGCCTCTAGAAAACTGCTTTCCTTGTGGGTGAAATGTTTTTTAAAAATGTCTTTGATTAAAAGAATGATGGTGACCAGGATAACTTCCTACTCAAAGGAAAAGCAGAAGCTCTGGGGTTTGACAGTATGTGCTGTCACACACCTGGACATCTAGAACCACAACCTTTTCTTTTGACATGGCCTCAAAGTTGTTGTTGAAGGTAGAAAATTTTTAAAAATCTGATTGGTATCTGATTATTATTAGACAAAGATCATCAACCATTGAGAAATCCTTGTGTCTTAAGTGCATTTCACAGTACCTTCTTGAAAATAGGCTACAGTCATTTTCAATAATAATTTCTTTTTAAAAAAAGTATGAGTAGGGAATTGCGACATTTTCTGTTAAAGTCTCAAAGGGAAACTAAGTAAAAGTTCATCTATTTCTCTTTCTGGGTGCATTGTTTTTGCTCCCACATTGATAGTATATTTATAAAAGTGATGAAAGCTACCTAACTTAAATTGACTGTTTATGAAAAAAGTTTATTTTTTGTGGTGTGGAGAAATTCTAGTGTCTTAGCTGAACATGGCCATCTCAATTCATCAAACCACCTATGACTCAAAAGAGTTGTATTCATCAGATTTTGCCAGTTTATTGGCAATGGAAAAGAAAAGTTTATTCATCTTGTTGGATTAGATGATCTCTTAGGTCCTTTCGGTCTCTAAAATTCTATTACTCTTTTCCATCCCAATGATAGACAAAGTACAGAAATTCATCACATCTCTCTGGTGCAATAGAAACTGGTAGAATCCACAAGTATTTTAACCCCAAAGTTTTGGTCTTCTCTTGTATTTCACTGGTGAAGCACTTTATGCAATCTTCATTCTTTTATGATTAAAAAGTAGAAATTCATCAGTAATAGTGGTTACAATCAATATGAAGGTGCTGCCTGGTGGTAGTAAATAATAGTCTCGTTACTATTCTCTTGGGTCTTATTCCTAGCTGTTGATGAATAGTCTTTGTGATAAATAAGATCCTCTAGGACCTTAAATTATATGAAACCTATGGAATATCAAATAGCCATGGCTCTATCTTTGGTATTCCTGTAGTTTTCACGTATTTGTTAACATCTCACTATTTTGCAGTGTTTTGATTGTGTGTCTGTCTCACCTACTAGGCCAGGGGCCCTTTGAGGGTCAGAACCATTCATCTTTATATCCCCAGGACACAGTACAATGCTTAGAGCGTATTTAGTTGACATTGATTGGATGTCTCTTGAATATTGAGTTCAGCTGCTTTCAAATAACTGCTTAATTTTTTGAAATAAAGCTCCAAAGACAAAAATCCTTTTGCAAAGTATATGATGAAGCTCAGAAAAGAAGCTAGGAGAACCTCAAGTACCTAAAAAATGTTAAGTCAAGAGAAGAAGTCTAGCACATTCACTCATCAGGCCAGTTTTTTTCTTCTGTTTCTGGCAGGGTTAGGTAGATCAATTAAGCAATCATTATATTTCACTTCAATTTAGTGTCTCTTAGTGTTTAGATCAAATGACACCATATGTACCACTGATTTCATGGGGGAACTTCTCCCTAAGCCAATATTTAGGTAGTCAGTGGGTAGCCTTGGCAAGATATCTAAACAGCCTGAATGTCAGAACATCTTTTAAAATGGAAAGGTTAAATTAGAACCATAGTTTTCTAACATTATTCATAGTGGAATCTTTTCTGTCTTTAAACACATGCTTATTTGAAACCCTCTATGTAAAAATGATGAATACAGTGCTATGTAGATAGAAGAAGGAATGTTTAGTTAGGATATTAACATTAGTACTGTAACAAATGACCCTGAATCTTAGTAATGGAACAAAATAGTTTATTTCCCACTCACATAAAGTCAATTTATAGCCAAGAGTAGGGGTTGAGGGGTTAGATCTCTCTCTGGTTTATTACTCAGCCGATAGAGAGAGTCTCTGCCACCTTCAACATGGGGGCTCCAAGGCAGCTCTAGGTATCGACTCCAACTAGAAAATGGGAAAAGAGAGAGAGGATTACCCATGGGAGGTTGTTTATGGTCCAGGCCTGGAAGTAGGAGCATCAATTCTGTCACACCTAACTGCAAGGGAGGCTGGGAAATGTGATCTTCCTCTGTACTCAGGACAGACAATAAGAAATGGGTTTGGTAAGCAGATAGCTGGGCTCTGCCATAAAGAATGGGATCTGGCACCCAGGAAAGATTGCCTAGGACTCTGAAGAGCACAGTCTGTAACCCCTGAAGTAGGTGTACCCTAAGAGCACCTCAGCTTAAATGTTCTGTGATTGTACCCAGCACTGTGCCCAATACACAACAAGAGTTCAATAAAATACTTCAGATTCCCTGTGTCTTTGAAAAAGAGATGTTAATTCCTACTTGGTCATTTAACACAGAGCAGTACTAACACAAGCCATGTTTTGATACCTCCTCTCTCCCCACTCCGGCAGTGCGAAAACACTCCAAGCAGTTTCAGTGGGCCTTGAATTTGGGAACTTGCGCAAAGTGTGAGCTTGCAGAGCTCTCTTAATTCTGGTTTGAAGCTGTGGAATGGGTTTAGCTGTCTTTATTTTTTATTTATTTATTTTTTTAACATCTTTATTGGAGTATAATTGCTTTACAATGGTGTGTTAATTTCTGCTTTATAACAAAGTGAATCAGCTATACATATACATATATCCCCATATCTCCTCCCTCTTGCGTCTCCCTCCCACCCTCCCTATCCCACCCCTCTAGGTGGTCACAAAGCAGGGAGCTGATCTCCCTGTGCTATGCGGCTGCTTCCCACTAGCTATCTATTTTACATTTGGTAGTGTATATATGTCCATACCACTCTCTCACTTTGTCCCAGTTTACCCTTCCCCTCCCCGTGTCCTCAAGTCCATTCCCTATGTCTGCATTTTTATTCCTGTCCTGCCCCTAGGTTCTTCAGAACCATTTTTTTTTTTGTTTTTGTTTTTAGATTCCGTATATATGTGTTAGGATACAGTATTTGTTTTTCTGTTTCTGACTTCACTCTGTGTGACAGACTCTAGGTCCATCCACCTCACTACAAATAACTCAATTTTGTTTCTTTTTATGGCTGAGTAATATTCCATTGTATATATGTGCCACATCTTCTTTATCCATTCATCTGTCGACACTTTGGTTGCTTCCATGTCCTGGGTATTGTAAATAGAGCTGCAATGAACATTGTGGTACATGACTCTTTTTGAATTATGGTTTTCTCAGGGTATATGCCCAGTAGTGGGATTGCTGGGTCATGTAGTAGTTCTATTTTTAGTTTTTTAAGGAACCTCCATACTGTTCTCCATAGTGGCTGTATCAATTTACATTCCCACAAATAGTGCAAGAGGGTTCCCTTTCCATTCTGACTGGTGTGAGGTGATACCTCATTGTAGTTTTGATTTGCATTTCTCTAATGATTAGTGATGTTGAGCATCCTTTCATGTGTTTCTTGGCAATCTGTATATCTTCTTTGGAGAAATGTCTATTTAGGTCTTCTGCCCATTTTTGGATTGGGTTGTTTGTTTTTCTGATATTGAGCTGCATGAGCTGCATGATCTGCTTGTCAATTTTGGAGATTAATCCTTTGTCAGTTGCTTCATTTGCAAATATTTTCCCCCATTCTGAGGGTTGTCTTTTCATTTTGTTTATGGTTTCCTTTGCTGTGTAAAAGCTTTTAACTTTCATTTGGTCCCATTTGTTTATTTTTGTTTTTATTTCCATTTCTGTAGGAGATGGGTCAAAAAGGATCTTGCTGTGATTTATGTCATAGAGTCTTCTGCCTATGTTTTCCTCTAAGAGTTTTACAGTGTCTGGCCTTACATTTAGGTTTTTAATCCATTTTGAGTTTATTGTTGTGTATGGTGTTAGGGAGTGTTCTAATTCCATTCTTTTATATGTAGCTGTCCAGTTTTCCCAGCACCACTTATTGAAGAGGCTGTCTTTTCTCCATTGTATATTCTTGCCTCCTTTATCAAAAATAAGGTTACCATATGTGCGTGGGTTTATATCTGGGCTTTCTATCCTGTTCCATTGATCTATATTTCTGTTTTTATTCCAGTACCACACTGTCTTGATTACTGTAGCTTTGTAGTATAACCTGAAGTCTGGGAGCCTGATTCCTCCAGCTCCATTATTCTTTCCCAAGATTGCCTTGGCTATTCAGGTTCTTTTGTGTTTCCATACAAATTGTGAAATTTTTTGTTCTAGTTCTGTGAAAAAGGCCACTGGTAGTTTGATAGGGATTGGACTGAATCTGTAGATTGCTTTGGGTAGTATAGTCATTTTCACGATATTGATTCTTCCAATCCAAGAACATGGTATATCTCTCCATCTGTTGGTATCATCTTTAATTTGTTTCATCAGTGTCTTATAGTTTTCTGCATACAGGTCTTTTGTCTCCTTAGGTAGGATTATTCCTCGGTATTTTATTCTTTTTGTTGCAATGGTAAATGGGAGTGTTTCCTTAATTTCTCTTTCTGATTTTTCATTGTTAGTGTATAGGAATGCAAGAGATTTCTGTGCATTAATCTTGTATCCTGCTACGTTACCAGATTCATTGATTAGCTCTGGTAGTTTTCTGGTAGCATCTTTAGGATTCTCTATGTATAGTATCATGTCATCTGCAAACAGTGACAGCTTTACTTCTTTTCCAGTTTGGATTCCTTTTATTTCTTTTTCTTCTCTGATTGCTGTGGCTAAAACTTCCAAAACTATATTGAATAATAGTGGTGACAGTGACAGCCTTGTCTTGTTCCTGATCTTCGAGGAAATGGTTTCAGTTTTTCACCATTGAGAACGATTTTGGCTGTTGGTTTGTCATATATGGCCTTTATTATGTTGAGGTAAGTTCCCTCTATGCCTACTTTCTGGAGGGTTTTATCATAAATGGGTGTTGACTTTTGTCGAAAGCTTTTTCTTCATCTATTGAGATGATCATATGGTTTTTCACATTCATTGATTTGCATATATTAAAGAATCCTTGTATTCCTGGGATAAACCCCACTTGATCATGGTGTATGATCCGTTTAATGTGTTGTTGGATTCTGTTTGCTAGTATTTTGTTGAGGATTGTTGCATCTATGTTCATCAGTGATATTGGCCTGCAGTTTTCTTTTTTTGTGACATCTTTGTCTGGTTTGGGTATCAGGGTGATGGTGGCCTCGTAGCATGAGTTTGGGAGTGCTCCTCCCTCTGCTATATTTTGGAAGAGTTTGAGAAGGATAGGTGTTAGCTCTTCTCTAAATGTTTGATAGAATTCGCCTGTGAAGCCATCTGTTCCTTGTCTTTTGTTTGTTGGAAGATTTTTAATCACAGTTTCAATTTCAGTGCTTGTGATTGGTCAGTTTATATTTTCTATTTCTTCCTGGTTCAGTCTCAGAAGGTTGTGCTTTTCTAAGAATTTATCCATTTCTTCCAAGTTGTCCATTTTATTGGCATATAGTTGCTCGTAATAATCTGTCATGATCCTTTGTATTTCTGCAGTGTCAGTTGTTACTTCTCCTTTTCATTTCTAATTCTATTGATTTGAGTCTTCTCCCCTTTTTTTCTTGATGAGTCTGGCTAATGGTTTATCAATTTTGCTTATCTTGTCAAAGAACCAGCTTTTAGTTTTATTGACCTTTGCTATTTTTTTCTTTGTTTCTATTTCATTTATTTCTGATCTGATATTTATGATTTTTTTTCCTCCTGCTAACTTTGGGGTTTTTTTGTTCTTCTTTCTCTAATTACTTTAGGTGTAAGGTTAGGTTGTTTATTTGAGATGTTTCTTGTTTCTTGAGGTAAGATTGTATTGCTATAAACTTCCCTCTTAGAACTGCTTTTGCTGCATCCCATAGGTTTTGCATCATCGTGTTTTCATTGTCATTTGTTTCTCGGTATTTTTTGATTTCCTTTTTGATTTCTTCAGTGGTCTCCTGGTTATTAAGTGGTGTATTCTTTAGCCTCCATGTGTTTGTATTTTTTACAGATTTTTTCCTGTAATTGATAGCATTGTGATCAGAAAAGTTACTTGATACGATTCCAGTTTTCTTAAATTTACCAAGGCTTGATTTGTGGCCCAAGTTAATATCTATCCTGGAGAATGTTCCATGAGCACTCAAGAAGAAAGTGTATTCTGTCCTTTTTGGATAGAATGTCCTATAAATATCAATTAAGTCCATCTTGTTTAATGTATCATTTAAAGCTTGTGTTTCCTCATTTTCATTTTGGATGATCTGTCCATTGGTGAAAGTGGGGTGTTAAAGTCCCCTACTATGATTGTGTTACTGTTGATTTCCCCTTTTATGGCTGTTAGCATTTGCCTTATGTATTGAGGTGCTCCTATGTTGGGTGCATAAATATTTACAATTGTTATATCTTCTTCTTGGATTGATCCCTTGATCATTATGTAGCGTCCTTCTTTGTCTCTAGTAATAGTCTTTATTTTAAAGACTGTTTTATCTGATATGAGAATTGCTACTCCAGCTTTCTTTTGATTTCCATTTGCATGGAATATCTTTTTCCATCCCCTCACTTTCAGTCTGGATGTGTCCCTAGGTCTGAAGTGGGTCTCTGGTAGACAACATATATATGGGTTTTGTTTTTGTATACATTCAGCCAGTCTATGTCTTTTGGTGGGAGCATTTAATCTATTTACATTTAAGGTAGTTATTGATATGTATGTTCCTATTACCATTTTCTTAATTGTTTTGGGTTTGTTATTATAGGTGTTTTCCTTCTCTTGTGTTTCCTGCCTAGAGAAGTTTCTTTAGCATTTGTTGTAAAGCTGATTTGGTGGTGCTGAATTCTCTTAGCTTTTGCTTGTGTGTAAAGGCTTTAATTTCTCTGTCGAATCTGAATGAGATTCTTGCTGGATAGAGTAACCTTGGCTGTAGGCTTTTCCCTTTCATCATTTTAAGTATGTCCTGCCACTCTCTTCTCGCTTGCGGAGTTTCTGCTGAAAGATCAGCTGTTAACCTTATGGGGATTCCCTTGTATGTTATTTGTCACTTTTCCCTTGCTGCTTTTAATATTTCTTCTTTTTTTAAAATTTTTGATAGTTTGATTAATATGTGTCTTGGCGTGTTTCTCCTTGGATTTATCCTGTATTGGTCTCTCTGAGCTGCCTGGATTTGATTGACTATTTCCTTTCCCATGTTAGAGAAGTTTTCAACTATAATCTCTTCAAATATTTTCTCAGACCTTTTCTTTTTTTCTTCTTCTTCTGGGACCCCTATAATTCGAATGTTGGTGTGTTTAATGTTGTCCCAGAGTTCTCTGAGACTGTCCTCAATCCTTTTCATTCTTTTTTCTTTATTCTGCTCTGTGGTAGTTATTTCCACTATTTTATCTTCCAGGTCACTTATCCGTTCTTCTGCCTCAGTTATTCTGCTATTGAGTCCTTCTAGTGAATTTTTAATTTCATTTATTGTGTTGTTCATCATTGTTTGTTTGCTCTTTTGTTCTTCTAGGTCCTTGTTAAGTGTTTCTTGTATTTTCTCCATTCTATTTCCAAGATTTTGGATCATCTTTACTATCATTACTCTGAATTCTTTTTCATGTAGACTGCCTATTTCCTCTTCATTTGTTTGGTCTGGTGGGTTTTTACCTTGCTCCTTCATCTGCTGTGTGTTCCTCTGTATTCCCATTTTGCTTAATTTACTGTGTTTGGGGTCTCCTTTTCTCAGGCTGCAGGTCCGTAGTACCCGTTGTTTTTGGTGTCTGCCCCCAGTGGGTCAGGTTGGTTCAGTGGGTTGTGTAGGCTTCCTGGTGGAGGGGACTGGTGCTTGTGTTCTGTTGGATGGGGCTGGATCTTGTCTTTCTGGTGGGCAGGACCGAGTCCGGTGGTGTGTTTTGAGGTGTCTGTGAACGTACTATGATTTTAGGCAGCCTCTCTTCTAATGGGTGGGGTTGTGTTCCTGTCTTGCTAGTTGTTTGGCATGGGGTGTCCAGCACTGGAAATTGCTGGTTGTTGAGTGGAGCTGGATCTTAGTGTTGACATGGAGATTTCTGGGAGACCTTTCACCATTTGATATTACGTGGGGCTGGGAGGTCTCTGGTGAACCAATGTCCTGAGCTCGGCTCTCCCACCTGAGAGGCTGAGGCCTGACACCCGGCTGGAGCACCAGGACCCTGTCAACCGCATGGCTTGTCTAAGGATTTTCCATAGACCCTGATGTAGCACAGTGTTGTACCTGCGCGACCGCCACACTGCTCGCTCCCGTGCTTAGCTGTCTTTAGTTAAGATTAAAGAGGACTCAGAAGACATAACTGTATAGAGTTTGACTCACCCATATCAGATAAGGATTCAAATCCAGGTGATGCCTGAGATATCACTTGTTCTTCCTATGTTTAAACGCTCTCGCAAACTATTGGCAAGGTCTTACTCTACCCATGCCTGGCTGTTGTCCTCTAATGGGTCAATTCTTTCATCCTTCCTCCTGCCCTATGTCTCTCATCATTTGTGCTTTCTTTAAGCAAGCTAACTGCAAGCAGGTTTTCATTATCATCTGATGACCTCCAAAGCTGTTTATTCTATGAAGACTTCTCTCCCTATTTCTATAGATCTGTATATACAATTGCTCACAGGACATCTACATTTGGATATCTCAGTGTCATCTCAAGTTCAAAATGTCCAATACCCAAATCCTATTCTTCCCCTCTCTCAAAACTCTTCCTCTGAAATCTTGGGAGTCTTGGAAGATGGCACCATCATTCACTGGTTCATCAGATTCAGGCCCAGGAATCATTATCTGTTCCTCCCTCTTTTTTGCACTCTTCCAAGTCAAAATGTTCACACGCTATAATGACTTATGTCTCCTTAAAAGTTTTTCAAATTGCCCCCCTCTCACTTTAGTGCCCATCTTCTCTCAGCTGGACTATTTCCATAGCCCACTAGCTCATCTCCCAGCCTCTAGTCTCTCTCCTCTCCAGTCTGCAGTGAATCCAGTAACCAACATACACTCCCCTTTGTAGGCCTTTTGCCTGGCCCTTGAGGTTACTCATCATCGGACTCCTGCCAACTGTCTGTCTTCACTTACTGTCCCTCTCCCACTTGAACAATTTGCTACAAATTACTTTTCTTTCTCTAAATGCTCTGTGCCTCTGGTGCCTCTATGCCAGGAGCTGGAAACAGACACAGACAATAAATAAACAAATGGGCATGTCTGTGTTCCAGTAAAACTTTATTTACAAAAGTAGGTGAGGGCTGGATTTGACCCAGAGGCTGTAGCTTGTTGACCCCTGCTCTGTGCCTCTGTATGTGTTGTTCCTTCTGCCTGGAATGCCCTTCCATCTTCATTGCACCTGTCATTGTCTACACCTCCACCCCATTTTGAACTTCTAATTAAATGTTTACTTAACCATTCTTCCTTTATGAAGCCATCCTTGAATAATGCATACTCCCAGAGCATGTTATGCATAGAGTCAGTTCTCATTATCCGCTGTGGTTATGTTCTACAAAGTCATCTTGAACACTGAATTAACAAATATTGAACCACTGCTCCTGGGGGAAGTACAGGGTTAGGTTCCTGAGAGCCTGTGGTCCCAACATTTTCGCTAACCAGTTGATACCAAACCTTGTTTTATGAGTATTTCTGTCTAAAGACACCTTATATAATATATAGTTTATATATTGTTGGTTTATTAACATTGAACTCACAGCCTACAACACTCATGCCTAAATGAAGCTTATCTGACACACTTATTTTCTCCATAAGGCTCATCACAGCCTTCTGTGCTTAGGATCACTAGATAGCACTATAGCACTACACTTAGAGGACATTTTAAACATCAAAATCAGCAACAAAAGGACACAAGTGTGAAAAATGTGGCACTAAATTGAAAAAGAACAGTTGTTGGCAGTGTGAGAGTGGAAGCAAGAAGGCAGAGTCCTGTCTCAGATTGTTGCTGAGAACATGCACATCAGGAAACTGGAAAATTTCAGTGCCTTTTACATGTCTGTGAACGACCACAAAAGCACCAAGAGTATTGATTTTGGGGTTACAAATACATTTTAGAGAATAGAGGAATTTGCAGTTACAGAACTGGTGAGTAATGAGGATTGACTGTATTTCCATAATGGAATCAACAGACTGGATAGCTAGGTCCTTGTAAACTAGTTAATTTGTTTTCTTCTTCCTTTCTCCATGGCCTTACTGCTTAAATGAAGGTTTTGAATATTTGTATGAATGAATGAAGGAAGGAAGGAATGACTGAATGACTTGAATGAAATAAATTTTGCTTAATATTTTCAGTAGAGTCTCTCTATATATGCAGAAAAATTTTTTTTAGATGCTTTTTTCAGCATTTGCTAAGTGATTAGTTATTCTACTGCAGCACATAAGGAATGATGTTGCTTTCTTCTTATTTAACATCTTCATTAATGATCTTCAATAGGCAGTAAACAATAAATTAATGAAATCTACAGATGATACTAAATTAGCACCAGTGAGAGTACTGCTGTAGCATAAATGCACTTAGACAAGTTTAAAATGTGAAGTAAATCAGGAATGATGCAACCGGAAAAATACAAACTAGAAAATCTAGCCAAGCAAATTCTGAATGTCCAGGAAACTGGAACACTACTGCTTGTTCATTTTAAATTACCTGTGTATTTATTCACTCAGCAGGCATTTATTGAGGGCCTACCATGTGCCTGATATAGTGCTCTGTCCTGGACTTATCAAAGTGAACAAGACAGTTGAGGCCCCTGCCTCATGGAGTTTGTATTCCAGTGGGGAAGATAGAAGAGAGGACTGAATAGTTAAGAATCTCTAAGATAAGTGGGAGGTGATCTTGGAGTTGAAACATGAGGGATAAGTGGAAGAGCGAGGGGGGAGAGTGCTCCAGAGAGAGGAATCTCAAGGGCAAAGGCCCAAAGGGGAAAAAATAGGTGTGGCAGGCATAAGGAGCAGAAAAGGAGGATGGCTGGAGCTCACAGTAAGGGTGGCCTGAAGGATAGGGATGGCTTGTGACCAGTGAGAGAGCAGGCAGGGGGCAGGTTATGTGGTGCCCTCTAGGCATTGCAAAGGAACCTGGATTTTATTTTAGGTGCCAAGGGAAAACATTGAAAAGTTTTAAGAAGGGTAAGAAACATAGTTTGATTTACGCTATTGGATGGACATGGAGCAAATATATAACAAGGAGTTTAATTAGGAGGTTGTAGCAGTAATTCTGGCAAAATAATATGGTGGCTTGGACCAAGACATGGAGAGGGAAAGTTTTGGAAGAATTGGCATCTATTTTGGAGCGATAACTGGCAGGACTTGCTAAATAATTTGCTGAGAGTGGGGAAACTGTGGAAGGACAGGGAGGAATCAAGGATGACTCCTGAACTTTGTGACCTGAGTAACTGATGGCTTGAGAAACCAAGAACTGGAGCTAGTATTGAATTAGTGAGGCCTAGAGGAGATAGAGTTCAAAGGAGGGGAGGGTAGAAATTGTTACATTGTAGATATATTAAGCTTGAGTACTTATCAGACATTCAAGTGAGATTTCACTGTGATTTTAGTTTGTTTTTTCCTGTTGGCTAATGATGTTCAGTGCTTTTTCATGTGTTTGTTGCTCATTCATGTATTTTCTTTTGTAAGGTTTCTGCTTAAGACTTCTGCCCATTTTCATTGGGTTATTTTTGCTAATATTTGATAACTATTTTTGCTTTTTTGATCATAAGGGAAGATGGGTTTTAGTCTTCTTTAAAGTCTTTGTCTGGTTTTGGTATCAGGGTAATGCTGGCCTGTTATTTGCTTATTGATTTTCATAATGTATCCTTTGAGGAGTAGGAGGTTTTAATTTTAACAAAGTCCATTATATCTTTTTTTTTTAAAAAAAATATGGTTAGTGCTTTCAGGTTTCTGTCTAAAAAATCTTTGCCTATCTCCACGTAGAAATCTGGGGAGAGTGGCACTCTTGGGGAGGGCATGGAAGGTCTGTGCCCTTTCCCCATACCTTGCCCTATGCATCTTTTCTGTCTGGCTATAGTCCTGAGTTATAGTCTATCATAATAAACTGATAATCTAGTAAGTAAAATGTTTCTCTGCATTCTGTGAGCCACTCTAACAAATTAATCAAACCCAAGGAGGGGGTCGTTGGAACCTCAGATCTGTAGCTGGGTGGTCAGAAGCACAGGTGATAATCTGGACTTTCAGTTGGCATTTGAAGTGGTGTGGGAGTCATTCTTGTAGGACTGAGCCCTTAACTTGTAGGATCTGATACTACCTCCAGGTAGATAGCTTCAGAATTGAGTTGAACTGGTGTCCAAGAATTGGTTGGGTGGGAAACCACCCCCGCACATTGGAAATTGGGTGCAGAAACTTCTTACTATCTATTGACACTTCATTTGTGGGCTACCATTCGGTCTATCTTGGAAAATGTCCCGTGTACATTTGAGAAGCACGTGGGTTCTGTTGTTGTTGAGTAGATCTGTGTATGTCTGTTTGATCTAGTTGGTTTATTGTATTGTGTAATTTCTCAATTTCTTTATTTACGTTCTGTCTCGTTGTTCTTCTCATTATCGTGAGTTGAAGTCTCCGACTATTATTATGGAACTGCCTATTTTTCCCTTCAATTCTGTCGGTTTTTGCTTCATATATTTTGATGGCCTGTCATTAGGTGCAGAAATGTTTATAATTGTTATATCTTCTTGCTGTATTGAACCTTTTATTAATATATAATGTCCTTTGTCTCTTGTAACCTTTTTTTTGTTTTCAAGTCTGTTTGTCCCATATTAGGACAGCTCCCCTGGCTCTCTTTTGGTTACTATTTGCATGGAATATCTTTTTCCATGCTTTCATGTTCAACCTGTTTGTGTCTTTGGATCTCAAGTGAGTCTTGTAGACAGCATATACTTGGATCATGTGTTTTCATCCATTCTGCCAATGTTTGTCTCTTGAATGGAGAATAGGAACTTTCCGAGTTTCTGCTGTGCGCGGGCGCTGTGCTTGGCCCTGGCAATAAAGCCATAGATAAGACTTGTGACTAATTCCCTAAGTCTGTGACTTCAGGAATTTTTGTGTTCTTGCAGGTATACAGTCATTAAAAAAATAATCACACAATTAATTTCTTACAATTGTACAAATCCTACAAAGGACAATATATAGGGGAGTGAGGAATGACATGTGTGAGATTAAAATCAGGCTTCAAGCCCTAATTAATTATTTAAATCTGGAACTGACAAAAAATAATAGTGTAAATGTTCATCTCTCTCTCCATGACTTTACTTGATGGGCAACTTACATATAATTTTTTGACATACCACTATTTCTCTTAATGAATAAAATACATTAAGAAGCCATTTAAATGTTCAGAAATAGACCACAAACGATATGCCAGTAATGGTAACTTTTCTTAGAAACAAATAATATTAACCTATTTAATACTTGCTTTCATCACAAGAACAGACACTTTGTATTTTCCTTACAGCTGGGTTACAGATATTAGAGATAGAAAAAGCAGAATTTACCACAAAAGTCAGTCCACCCCCCCCCCACACACACACTTAAGAAACTGTCTAGATCTCCAGGAGCCTGTCTGACCTCCTCGTTCTGGTCCACCACTTTAGAATGATTGCATCAGATCACCCATTGTGTTGGGCAGAGGTAAGCGCTCCTAATGTAACCAGCAGGAGGTAGGTGGTGGGTAGGCTCTTTCCCAAAGCTGTGTGATTGTCTCAAGTGCCTCTGTGGGCTGGCCAGCCACGGCTTGTCTGATTACTTCCTTCTCTGCTTTCTTGATTTTGAGTTCTCTTAGGGAAAAGTTAGCTTAATTTTTAAAACTCTCTGAAATCTGATTATTTAAATACATTTAAGTGGATTCAGTATCTACAACCTCATTATATGCTGTTCCAAATCCATTAATAAATTAATCATAATTCAACTCACTTCTGTATATTGGAGTTTTTGCTGGAGGTGCTGTAATTGGAAGAACACCAACAATTGTTTGTTATTTAATCTAGTGATTTATAAAGATTTTTTTAAATGCTTATAATAGGAAACCAAGCAGCATTAGTTGGGAGTGTTGGTTTTCAATTCATTTCTGGACTCTAATAATTAAACACAGCTACCTGAAAGAGCTGGTAATGAGCAGCAACGTGATGAAAATATAAGCTATTAATTGACTCATCAACTCATAGGACACAAACTGTTCAGTTAACATATTTTTAGGAACTTGGAAAAAAAATTCTCTTTTGAGGAAGAGGGTAGAGGGTGAGCATAGCCATAAGTAAGAAACTTTAATTTTCTCTTTCAACATAAACTTTGTGAATAGTTTTAAGCTCCAAAAATCTAGAATTCAAAAATGGACTTTGATAAGGGTGGCATGTGCGGGAAGCCAGTGATGTGACAACGCAGGGAGATTTTGTCAGGCCATGCGATTTTATCACAAAAGCCCACAGCCTGCAAAGAAGGGCAGGTTTCCACATTTCTGTTTCGGTCAGCTTTTTGCATTGTTGATTGATTCACTGTAGTGCTGTTGTCAGGATTTTGTCAATAGTCACATAGATCTCATGACTGGCATTTTGCCTTTTTAAAACCATCCCCTTTGCTGTTATAGAGAATTGGAACCCCGAAGCCTGGTGGGACTAGCTGGTGCCTTTTTATTATTATTTATGAATTCATCAGAAAGGAATACTGACCTCTAATTAAAGCCAGAAAATTACACCTGGAATAAATTGCTAAAGGTCAGTCTCTTTGCAGAGTACTTGCTATGTGTCTCTTTGTGCCTCATGTTATCACTTTTATAAATAAGGCAGCATTCAACCTATTTGTAAGAATAGGTAAAAATAACGAATTGTTATATTAGTTCTTGCTTTTATTATTGAATTTCAATTAAACTTTTCTTATGCTTTTTCTGTTCTTTGTATGTTTCTCTTCTGAGGGTGGGAAAATTTGCTCTGTAACTAAAAACGATTAGAATGTTCCATATTTTTCTTAAGAAAAATAATATGTATATTTTTGGTCTAAGAGAATTAAAATGGCAAAAATACTTTGGAACCTGATTTCCTAACAAAAGAGCAAGTCTTTCCTCCAATTATAGGAAGTTCTAGGAAAATCATTTGTCTATTTTGGATTAGGAAATCAAAGTGAATCAAAATACTGTAATAATCAAAAGAAATAATCAAAAGAAACAGCCTCACTTGAGATTTTGTCAGTGAATAGATATTTAAATATTTAACAACTCTTTTTTATCTTTACCAGTTCACAAGTTATAAACAGGGAGTTGGAATGAAATGAAAAAAAGGCTATTGACTTTGAAATTAAAGTAGGTATTATGCCCAGGTTTTGAATAACTTCCTTTCTGTCTGTTAGAAGGGTCTGCTCTTAGTCTTGCTAGGGTAAAATTAATTGTGTACCTAAAGATGTGTTCATCATGCCTTGTCTTTGCCATATATTCACTTATATTTTGAGATTATTGAGAAGGTTTTGAAATTTATCTACCTTGAAAAAATGTCTTGGAGGTGATTTCTGAAATTTTGTTGTTTATTAAATTTAATAAATAAATTAAAAAATTACAATCTTTCTAATTTAAGCATTTAGAGCAGAGGTTCTTCACTGGGGGTGATTCTGGCAATGTCTGGAGACATTTTGGGTGTCATTAATGGAGGTCGAGGTGCTACTGGCATCTAGTGGGTAGAGGCCAGGTATACTACTCAACATCTTACAATGTTTACAAGACAGGCTTTGACAACAAAAAATAATCTGGCCAAAAATATTAATAGTACAGGGGTCGAGAAACCCTAATTTAGAGAAATATGATAAAATGTTGTTCAATGGTAAGAGTGACTCAACACTAAAATTTCACATTGGGAAATATGAATTAAAATAACAATGAGATGTCTTTTTCACCTGTCTGAATAGCAAAAATCAGAGGAAATAATAACACTCAGTTCTGGCAAAGATGGTAGGAAGCAAGTACATTCATACATTGCTGATGGGAGTAATATGGCAAAATCTACTAAAAATAAAAGTACAACTTTTCTTTCACTCAGCAATCTCTCATTTGAAAAATATAAGTATGCAAAGATCCAACCTTTTGTTGTGGTTAAAAATTTACTGGGAAAAAACCTGAGTATTAACAATTAGGGGAATAATTTGTGGGGCATCTATAATGTAGAGTATTATGCACATATTAAAAAATAAAGTGTTCGATCTATATCTAAACATGGAGAAGAATATCCATGATGTCTTCTTAGGTGACAAAAATCAATTTTGTAATAATGTGTGTATTATGAGCTAGTTTTTGTAAAACAAACAGCAAATATCTTCTGTACATTTGTGTATTTTTAATGAGCATGTAACAGACTATTTAGCAGCTGTTAACTTGGTTATCTCATTGGAAGAGATAAAAATGATGATGGCTGGAGGTTAATTATTAACTTTTACCTTTTTTTATTTGCTTTTTTTCCATTTCCAATTTTAATCTTAATTTCAATATTACTTCTGTAATTTGCAAACAATTTGACAAAGAAAACCTTAAGAAAAGTGTATCACTCTTCAGTTGACTGTTTTATGTTTAGTATCCTTGTCTTGTGAACCTCATGGAAATTTACACCTCAGTTAGTGTAATTACGAGAAAGATATTGGGTTTTGTTTTTGTTTGGTAGGTGAATAATGCTAAAATTTAAGGTATTATAAAGTGCATATATATAAATACTTCTTTTTTGTATACCTGGCAAATATTTTATTCTACCATTTATAATAGCATATAGATTTCATATAATAAAAATTGCCTGCATTAAGAACATCTTAACACAATATCATATAATGATGGCAGATTATGAAGAGGAGAATTGGGAGCTGCAGAGCTGCTCCCTGGCTTGGACCCATGGTCCAGCCATTCAGAGCCACCCAGGGATCTGTTGAGGAAAGGGCACTATTGTTTTCCACCATGTCAACCTCAAAGGTTAGGAACCTTTCCTGAATCTTTTATTATCTCTATGTTATAGATAGTTTCAGCATCTCAATAACACAGAAGTTGTTGAAGGTGTGACTTGATTTTGTTATAGTTTGAGAATAACGGTGAAGTTACTTCCTTTCCTTGAAAATTACATGTGAGCACTTTGGTGTATACATTATGGTTGAAATATAGCATTGGCTACCATCTAGAAAGGGAAGAAACAGTGAGAAAATGTAAGGGTCAGCACCCTCTTCAGAATTTAAATATAATGGATACTGAAATCACAACAGAAAAGTATTAACTGACTCTGTGACTCTATCCCCAGCTTCCCCCACAAAATCAGCCAACTTTATGGAGTATATATTGTGTTTTTGACACTAGTCTGATCAGTTTATATGTATTAACTATTTTAATTTTCATGACAATCTAATGGGGCATATGTTATTTTAATCCTCATTTTATATATAAGAAAACAGACACAGAGAAATTAGGCAACTTTCCCAAAGTCACGCAGCTTCTATGAGACAGAGCCAGAACTCTGGCCAAGGAAGAATGACCCCAGGGTCATTGAAAATTTAATAGAAATTCAAGACTATGGAAATTGAAGAATTTCATTATTTTCTTCTGAACATGATAAAAAAGAAAATCCCACCACATCCTAATTCAACAAACTCTTAGCTTTAGTAGTTGGCTACTTGGTAAAGAGGACCCTTACAGATTAATCTAAGAATTGATACCGCCTATTATGGACATTAGCATTTGATATTTAGCTAGGAGTTGTTCATAATTTTTTTAGATGGTGTTTGTTTTGGTGCAGTGAGTAAATAACGTAATTTCTTCAACTTCTCCTCTTCTTTAGAATGAGTATGTATATATGCATATATTCCTGTAATTGCTTTGGAGGTCAGTTATAGGCAACACAGTCTCCTATAAATAAAAAATATTGAAAATTTAAACCATTTGGGCCATAATCCAGCTTTTCCGGCCTGGTGATCGTGTGTCTATGGTTATAATGAATGCCGTTCTATTACCATTTAAAATCTCACGTATATGTTCAACTGAATTGTGACACCAATACATCACAGAATGTAGGTTATTAGATGAATAAAAATAAATAGTTCGAGAGTGTTTCTCACATTTGAGGTTTAATTCTCTCTCTCCTGGGAGTGTTATATTGAGAAGGACATATTGTGCAATCTTTCCGCCTTTGCAATTACAGTCCTCAATTTCTGTCCCCCTCGCCCCTGATAATTTCCATGTTCTTATACAACTCTTCAGCCATAAAGCCTACCACTAGATGACTGGCTTTGGGGGGTCAATTTTGTATCTAAGTTTTCTTGTCACTAGTGAGTATTTTTTCCCTTCTCCTTTTATTACATAGATTTTTCACATAGCACATAAACCACACATCCTAAAGTGAAAACACTGGTACAAAGACCATATTTGGGCGGCTGAGTGCCCCTTCTCTGTATTTTTGCCCCAAGGAACAGAAAATTCAAAACATGAAAAACTGTAGCAGCTTATCCACTGCTTTTGATGAACAAACACTTGCACTGACAAGGCGAAAAAATTTCCAAGTGTGAAGATCTTTGAGCTAGAAGACTTCTGACAGTCGAGGTTATCAGAGATGGGAATAAATGGCGAGGTGAGGGGGAGGTGCTGCGGTTCTCATTCTTGGCAGTGGCTGTGGCAGGGCAGAGAGCTCTAGGGTCAGGCTCCCTCAAGGATAATTCTTTATGACGGCGCCTAGCATGATGGGGGGAAGGTGGGGTAGTATCTGCTAGTCCTTCTTAGTGCTTTCCCAGAAATAAAATCAAATAACGTAACTAGCCTGAGGAAGAATTGGCACGGAGGTATTAACATACCATGGCGTTCTCCCCAAATGAGGGTGGTATCTTTGGGAACAATTAATCCTATTGAACCAGTGCACTTCTCTTTTTTTCATCATGACAGTCTTTTACCTACTAGATGTAGAAGGTGAACAAAGTTGAATAAGACATGGCTGGCACCTGTTCTCCATAGGTACACGATCAATTGATTATGTAGATAAGCCTCCCAGAGCTAAGTCTGGAAAAAATCAGATTGAAGTAAGAATTATTATGAAGTATACAAGTTATGTGAAATTGAAAGAGAAAAGGGGGAAATTGGTGACAGTCAAGGATAGAAAATCTAGGAAGAGCTCATGGAGGAGGTGGGATGTGAACAGTGTCCTTAAAAATGCATAGGACTTTGGCAGGAAGGAAGAGAGGGGTGCGTGGGAGGAGGGTACAGCTTGAGTAAAAGCAAGAGAATGCAAGTTGTGCAAAGTGACTGCTTCGAGATTGTTGGAAGAGAGAATATCAAAAAGGCTGCAGTGAGAGATAAATTTGGGATTCAATCATGGAAGACTTGGTGCATTTTAATCACTTGCTTGAAAAGAAGGAAACATCATTGCATAATGCATTGTCTAGCACTCAATAGATACTCAATACATGTTTATGAATAAATATCCAGTTCTCTCTAATCTAAAGAGTTAATTCCAATCTGGTTGTGTGCTCAAGTGTATTTTGGCAATAGTCACTTCTATCCATTGTTGGTGTGAATTTCCATCATTAATCCAGTTTTCGGCAGTATGTGTTCTGATTTTTAAATCTTATGCAGAGTGGAACATTACCTTGTGACACAGCATTATGCGCATAGTTGTAAATATGGAATAGGTGGCACTTGACTGAAATGGGATTAACATAGTCCCCCATTTGTTTGGCCAGTTTGAAGGAGATAAAACACTTCCGTATCCAGCAGCAATACCCCCAAACACTATAACTCTTGGCATTTAAAAAAAAACTGATGAGAGATGCCTTGGCTACTCCATCTTTTCCACCTTCTTCCTCTTGGACGTTGGATTGAAGGGGAGGCAGCGCCTGATTAAGGCGAAACAAATCACATCAGCATGATTGATCGAGGCTGGTCTTGGCACACCCCAGGTGATTGTGTTGGGTAGAAGAGTCATCAATTTGCTCCCCCAAAAGGGTGTGTGGTAGTCATAAATATGTCACAAAATGTGGGGTAGCATCTGCTTTTTTGTTTTCTGAGAACAATGCCTTCTAGAATGTTCCTCCTCCAGACAGTTGTTCCTAGTTCTGATCTATCAAAAACGGATTTACCTACTGTTGGGAAGTGTTGCTATTTCTTTCTTTTTCCTTTGAGTTTTCATTTTGATTTTTGATAACTGCATATTCTCCAGAGGTGCACTATTTTTTGTTATGCTTTTTGTGGGAGACAAGAGAAAATACACATTCTTGGTTACTGGTTTGAAGTAGCAGTTTCTAAAGGGCAGAATCATTTTTCATGTATTGGTGTTTTGTGATTCGGGGAAGAGAAGCCGAGTTCTTGTAGCATCACAATCAAGAGAGAGAGAGATCAAGGTACACTTTGGATTTTTGGTTGGACTCCTGTTACTGCTTGTACATTTTCATAATAATTTATATTTTTAAAAGTACTTTTATATGTATAACCTTATATGATTATCACAAAAGCTGAAAGAAAGGGTAGGAATTTTTAAAAATTTTTTCAGAAAGGAGCAAACCAAGCCTCAGGTGGGTTAACATACAGCTAATTAGTGGTGGAACTAGCATTAGAACAGTGATCATCCTTATAAAATTCTTTAAATATGCACAAAAGGAGTCTTTAAAATGTTGTATATTTTTACCTGTTAATTTTGTTATGTATGGAGCATTCAAAAATCAATGCAGATTTAAGATCGTGGTTAGCTATGGAGGTTATTTATGTTATTTTGCCCTCTTTGCAGTTAGGAGAAGTTGGGGCGTGGGCAGAGGAAGTGAGTGATTTGCTTGTGGTCATGGAATGAGCTAAGGGAAAGGCAGACAAGGCTCCGTGACTTTTTAGGCTCAGCTTAGTCAGGTCACGCTGCAGTTGAAGCCTCTTCCTCTTAATACAAGTAATGAAACTGCAGAGGTGATAGTGCACTCACTAGTAATCATCCAGCGGGTCTGTAGGTGAACTGTGCCGTCCTTTCCCACCGTCATTGTTAAGTTCTGGAAAGGTAGCTACCCGGCTTAGCCAAGGGCTCCATCCTTTGTTAAAAGTACTATAACTCTGAGTTACTGCGAGGCCAGGCTGCTCCCAGTGTTGTTTCCAGTAGAGGTGAACTGTTATCCAGCTCCTGATTGAAAGCGCTAGCAATAAGTTTTCTCCAAAAAAGTTCCAAATAAACACCGGAAATGATTTTGAAGTATAACTTAGTGAGGTTTCTGCAGTAGCTGAACATTAAAATGGGCACAAACCTGAGGTTATTTCAGTTTTAATATTGCTTACTCTCCGGGGGATTTACAACAGAAAGCAGCTTATATTTGTAATGGAATCCTGCTTTCAGTTTTTTCTTTATTTTTACAAATATTTGAGTTAAATGCTATTTCCCCTAATTCCAGGGCCAAATATTTTTTTCAATAAAAAATTGAGGGCATACTATTGAAGAGAGGTAATGTAAAATATTATTTACAAGGATGTATTTTAATGTGCTTCTGTTTTTGCAGTTATAAGCATGTATCTGTCACAGTTTAAACTTTGAGAAGGTGACGAACTCAGTTCGCTGCTGTTGGTGGTGGAGCTAGCCTAAAGGGAGCTGGGCTGGGGTTTGTCACCAGGATCTTGCTTGTGGAAGAACACAAGTCATGTTGGTGTCTAATTTTGGTTGGATCGTTTTTGTGGCTGGTATTAATGGGAATGTATTCAAAGTCATAAATGGGACTTTGGGGACATAAAAGCAGTGCCAAGCAGGGAAGCTTATTCTTGAGGAGAGCAAGGAAAAGTAAGTGTAAACTTGGTTTGGATGGATTATTCATCCCTACCCTCCATTATAAACCAGTGCACAGGGCCAAGAGGCTGATGCCCTGAGGGGCACTGCAGTCAAGCTGTCATTGGAAATACCAGGTTGGTCTTCCAGACCATGTTGGGCCACTTTGACAAAATGCTGTGCTTGGAGTTAGCCTCACTGTGCTATCCCCAGCCAGATCTTGGGACCTGAAAGTTCTGAAGATTTTCTTTCATTCTCTGGAATTGGGTTTCCTATGAGTTTTCAGTTTGGGATATATTTTGGCTTCCTGAATAAATTTTAGGAAATGATCAGACTTGTTTTTATGTAATTCATGTACACAACGGTTTCTCCTTCAGTTCTAAGTCAATAATACAGTTGATTTAGGTCATGAGAAATAGAATCAGATGAATTTTTTACCTTGAAATGAGATTATTGGGTCTCATAGACAATTCCATCATCCATTCATTTATTTATTCAGTCAGTTACTCAACAAATATTTATTGAGTGCTGACTGCATGAGCAATAGTGTCCTAGGCATTGGGATACAATGGTGAATAATAATACAACAGCAATAATAAGGTTGAACATTTATAGTGTTCACTGTGTGCCTGGGATGGTTCTAATTGCTTGTTGCATATGAACTGACAACAAACCTATGAGGTAATTTCCTATATTATTTCCATTTCACAAATAAGAAAATTGAGGTTCAAGAAAATTGCCTAACATAAGTAACTTGCCCAAGGTCAGATCCAAACAGTCTAACTCCAGAGCCCAATCTCAAAACCACAGAATCTTACCACTTACAAGAATGTAAGCTGAAGGACAGTGGGTGACATTCTAGCTTGTTCTAGAGTGAACAAATAGACGAACGCATTAATTTCAAGAGAGTGGCTTGTTCGGAGAGCGGGGACAACGTGAGCTACTGTGTTCAGAGAAGACCTCTTTGATGAGTTGACATGGGAGCTGAGACCTGAGTGACCAGAAGAAGCCAGCCCTACAAAGCCCTGGAGGCACTGCACACCGGGTGAGGAAGCAGCAAGAGTGAGATCCTTAAGGTATGAACACACTTGACATATCCTAAACACAGAAGGAAAGTCACAGTTACCAGAGTGTGGAGAAGATGAGATTGTATAAGACAAGTTAAGAAGAGTGGTTCAGGACTTCCCTGGTGGCGCAGTGATTAAGAATCCGCCTGCCAAAGGAGGGGACACAGGTTCGAGCCCTGGTCTGGGAAGATCCCACATGCCGCAGAGCAACTAAGCCTGTGCGTCACAACTAGTGAGCCTGTGCTCTAGAGCCTGCGAGCCACGACTACTGAGCCTGCGCACCTAGAGCCCGTGCTCCGCAACAAGGGAAGCCGCTGCAATGAGAAGCCCGCGCACCGCAGCGAAGAGTAGCCACTGCTCGCTGCAACTAGAGAAAGCCCCCGCACAGCAACGAAGACCCAACGCAGTCAAAAATAAATAAATAAATAAATAAATTTTTTTAAAAAAGAGTGGGCAGAGGCCAGATTATGAAATTAGGGAGTTTGGATTTTATTCTCAGTGCAATAAAGAATTTTAAGCAGGGGCAAGAAAACACCTGGTTTATATTTTGCAAAGATTCCTCTGACCACTATATGGAGAAGAGATTGCAGGTTGCCCAGTGTGTAAGTAGGGACACTAGGCAGAAGACTAGTGTAGTGGCCCAAGAAGAGATGATGGTGGCTTGGCTTAGGCTGGTAGTAGTGGAAGGGGAGGGGGGGCCCTCCCGATCTGGAGAGATACATAATGCCTGCTGCTTATTAATCCCCTTTTGGGTGGGGGCTGCTCACTTTCATGACTCATTATATTTGTGGTGGCATCCTACTTTCAGGGTTCTTTCCCCTTCTATTTATTTTTGCAACTATTTGAATTAAATTCTGCTTCCTCTATCTTGCAGGGCCCAGGGTCAAATCTGGTTTGTTTGTTTTTTTAAAAACCTAAACAGAAGTTAATTGAATATTCCATTCAAAACATTATACCAGAGTCACATGTAAATGAATCATATATCTTGCCCTCAAGTAGTGGATATTCTAATTGGGGAAGTAAAGCATAAATACAAAATAAAACGCAGAGGGAAGGGAAGAAGATGAGTGCTTTAAGAGAAGTATAGATAAAACAATAGGAGAGTTCAGAGGCAGGAGGTGATACTTTCAAAAGGAAGAAATCAAAAAAAGTACAAAGAGGAAGTAACATTGGAATTGGGTTTTGAAGGAAGATATGTTTAAACAGGAGGAAACAAAGGCTGGAATAATCAGCTAATGTCACAATAGTGCTGTGTAATAAACCACCCCAAAACACCATGCATTTAATCTCACTCATGTGTCTGCGGGTTGGCTGGGGATTGGTGATCTACTCTTGGTCTGGCAATATCCTAATTTTACTTGGGGTAGTGAACCTGCCTCGCTATTAACGCATGTGAAACTGACTCCAGCATCAGAATTCCTTGAATGGAATATTTGACTTAGGATGCACCAGTCAGCAATTCGTTTGGGGCTAGGCACGCAAAAGAGTCAAGCCAGTGAAAGCCAATGAGAATTAATTCTGTTTTTTTAATGAGATAAAGAGAAAACTAATCTTTTTTTTCCAATTTTCCTGAAGTTATGAAGTGTCTAGAGCAGCCACAGCCATCATATGATCTATGTGATAATGAAGCAGAGGTGAAGAAAAAAGGAAGGCAGAGGTGAAGAAACAAAGGCAAATGGTCCCAGTGCCAATGAGGTGGCCTCTCCATCAAGCTACACATGAAGCCAGAATTACCTCTTGCTTCTAGTCTACAGATAAGAACAGACTAGTGGGATATCTCTCCCATACTTAAATAGCTTGGGAATATATTTTATTGTTTTGTACTTGCTGATAACATCGCTCACCAGAGTTCTTTGGCCACTTCATGTGTCTATCCATAATTATAAAACTTCTGAGATGGGGAGATTTCCCTACAGGAAGACGTAATTTCATTTTTGCCCTCTCCACACTGGGTACAACAGAGAGCATGTGGAGGCTGATGACTAATTGGTTGCTGACAGCTCTTGATGAAGACTACTCACCCCAAGATGTGACCCTTTCCTCTCTGTTAATTTTGCAGTTTGCATTTGAGTCAAGAAGAATGGTCTTCTACCAACCGCTACCACTTGTGTCATCTGTACATTTTTTTTCCTCTTAAAAATAGGCAACTTTACTCAAGAGGACACAGTTCCGTGCTTCACGCTGTGTAGTCTCTCCTGGAAATACCCCCACCCCAGCACACGCACACCCTCCTCTCTGACAACCCATTCACTGGCCTTTTCCACTAATTCATCCTTAGAGTAGGTTTGCACCCTACTTTCTGTAATTACTCTTTTTCTTTAGTCCCTAATGTGGCATTGGCACCATATTAAGATGTATTTGTATATTGTTTTAGAAGTTATCCTAATTTTTATGGAGCTACTGAAACGTCCTTGAGATGGACAGCTTTATCTTATATTTACTTTGTATTCTTTCTTTCTATGCCTGGTAAAGTTTTGAGCTCAATTCAATAACAGGGTTGATCTCTTGAAATGTAAACAAAAGCACATGGTGGTTAAGAGGGCAGACTCTGGAAGTGGATGGTGTGAGTTTAAATCCTGGGCCTGCCACCTATCAGCTTGGTGACCTAGGGCAGATTATTTAGCCTCTCGTGAGTCACAGTTTTCTCACCTGTAAAATGGGAGTAATTTTAGGACCTACATCAGAAGATCATCCTGAGGATGAAGGAGGTTAAAAAAAAGTAAGAGTTTAGACCAATACCTGATACCTGATAGTTGCCCAATAAACATAAAGTATTGTTATTAATAATATTCTGTGATTAACTTCCATCAGCTTTAAAGTTTGAAAATTACTTCTTCAGTGGTTTCCAACCCTTAAAACACATAGAAAAACTCTAAATAAATTTTAAATGCTTTCTTCCTCAAAGATATCTCTTATCATCCCATGTCCTTTTCGTATGTGTATGTGTGTGTGTGTGTGTGTGCAAACACAACTACATACACAATTATTTTTTGTAGCTCAAAGTTAAAGATCATATAGCCTTAGGGCTTCCCTGGTGGTGCAGTGGTTAACAATCTGCCTGCTAATGCAGGGGACACGGGATCGAGCCCTGGTCCAGGAAGATCCCACATGCTGCGGGGCAACTAAGCCCATGCGCCACAACTACTGAGCCTGCGCTCTAGAGCCCGCGAGCCACAACTACTGAGGGCACGAGCCACAACTCCTGAGCCCACGTGCCACAACTACTGAAGCCCGCGCACCTAGAGCCAGTGCTCCACAACAAGAGAAGCCACCGCAATGAAAAGCCCGCGCATGGCAACGAAGAGTAGCCCCCGCTCGCTGCAACTAGAGAAAGCCCGCGCACAGCAACGAAGACCCAATGCAGCCAAAAAAAAAAAAAAAGATCATATAGCCTTTGTTCAAGAAAATAACAGAAGTAAAGTATAGCATTCTTATACAAAGAAATAAGTTTGGAATACGTATAGCTGAAAGCAGGTGAAATGAAATTACCCATGATCTTATTGTTATATTACCTTTAAGAATTATACTTGACGCTTTCATCATTTACTAAGCACATTATTTGGTTCTCCGCAACAAATGTGTGAAGTCTGAATAGCAAGTAGTATTTTGACTGTTTTTCTCGGATGAAGAAACTGACATGGAGAGGAGTTTGCCGGAGGTTCCATGTAAATGACGAGGTGAGGCTGATTCCAGCTCACTCTCCCTGTCCGACACCTTTGATTCTTACCTTGTTTGGCATTCTTGTTCACAATGCTTTTGTAGTATGGTTGGCTAAGTTTTCTCACATCTCCACAAAACTGAAACTGATTGGGACTATACCAGCATTTGGACTGATTAAAATTTTGAGAGGAAGAGAGGGTTCATGACTTGGAGAAACTCTGATGAACCAGGCACTGTGTGTGGCAGTCATTGATTCTATGTGTACAGCAACCGTATGAGATAGGTATTGTTCTTCCCATTTTATGAAGAGGTTAAGAAACTGCAGTGCAGTATTGTGAAAGAATCTATTCAAGGCTAGTAGCAGAGCTGGAATTTGAACCCAGGATTTTATAATTCTTAAGCCTGTCCACTTCCTCTTGCACAATTCTGTTTCCCGTACTTAAAATCAGTTAAGTCCTATTCTAAACAGTGCCATAATCTTCAAAGGTATTATGAAAGATAATGTAAAAAGATGAGGTGTAGAAAAAAATTCTGATCCTACTCCATAGAGAAAGAAAAAATACTTCTAGGGAAACTGTTTTCACTGCTTTTTAACCTGCATGCTATTAAAAAAAATACAAGGGACAAAGAAAATGAAGCCTTTCTAATATTCCTTTGAAATCTACATATTCAGTGAATTGCCTTTTGAGTAGAATGTGATTGATTTAGTCTCTTATTTTAAAAAGTTAAAAAGCGCCATTTCTCTTGGTTATTCAACATCTGTGAATAACCAACAGTAGTATGTAAAGGGCAGAAAGAAAATGTGACTGTATCAAGCAGGTTCCCATTAATAACGTGGATGGCTCTGGAAGCAAGCCTGTGGCAGTTGCTCTGATGATTTATTCAGGCGTATGCCCCAGTTCATCATCTCTCTTTTAGAGTCAAGAGTACAGTCCAGTGGCTTAAGAAGCAGCTGTGAATCTCTAAAGTTCATGGTGTGACTGTGGGCAAGTCATTTCTGGCCCCTTCAGGCCTTTTTCCACCTCTGAAATTACACCTAATTATCTTCACAAAGGTTTTGGGAAAAGATTCATTAAGGAAATTACCACTCATTTAGCAAATTGCTGCTCAAGTTCACTAAATGTTTCCCCAGTGGGCTTAATGAGCACTGGGCCCTCCTCAAGGTGGATGAATCACCTCTGTTTCCCTGGGGAAGAAGAGCTTTGCTTTTCCTCCACCTCACTCCTTGTCTAGGGATGCCCAGGACTAACAGTTTGGTTTCCTTAGGAAGAACATGACCTATTTGCCCAGTCTTTTAAAAGAGCTTTGCTTCTTTAAAGCCATCTGGTTTGTTCTGAATATTTCCTTCCTGTTCATTCTAGACTTGTGAACATGCTGGGTTTAGAAAATGGCCCATGCAGAGCGGCATGAAGACGGCCCCCTTAAAGTTTCTGTAATCACAAGTGATTATTCAGTCTGTAATTTTCAGATATGATTAGTCAGGATAAACACTATTTTGTGCTGAATTGATTTATAAAGGCACATAAGAGTGGCATGCCAGACAGTTCAATGATCTTACCCACTGTTAAGTATTTCATAACCTACTTGTTTCTCAAGTCATCAATGAGCACAGGAACAAAATACCAAAGACAGCCCAACTTGTTCAGCAATCAGGAGGGTAGTTGAAGACTCCTGGTCAAAATCCTCAGTGAATATTTGACTGTATGAACAAAATGATGAAGTAGGCACTGTTATTATTGGAGCTGATGGGTGGAAAGACTGGAACATTAGAAATTTGTCTTTTTTTCCTTGTTCACTGATAACTTCAGCCTTTAACCATCCTCCATTCCACATTCTCCTCTTGAAAGAGAAAACACAGGAATTATTCTGATTGAGTAAGAACATTGGCTGATAGAATATTGTTCTCCTCTTCTATTTCTGGCCCTGCGTGTCTGTCACCTAATGATCTCTGAAATCAAGGACTGGGCTGGCAAATGCTATGAGCAGAGACTCCTCTGGTGGAGGCTCAGTGTGATAAAAAATTTCACCTTCATCTTTTTGTTGATTTTGGGGGCCCGCCTGTCACTGGATATAGGCTCTCACTAGGGCTACAAAAGCACACCTCAGGTGGCTTTGCACACCCACAAAGTCAGGTTTTTAGGTATGTTTTCTCTAATTCTATCATTTCTTAATATTTCTGTAATCATATTCCAAACTCATGTATGAGGAAGTCTGAGTCCACTTATTCATGCATCCAACCAGTATTTTATTGAGACTTTCTATATGACATTATCTATACGATGCTATCTATAGGGTGGTATCTCCAGTGATAAGTAGTACAGAGACCATAATGAGGGGAAAGAAAAAGACGTGGTCCATGAGGCTCAGATCCTTTACATCAGTGAAAAGCAGAGTTAAGGAAAGATGGTGAAGCACGTGTGGTGTGTGTGTGTATGTGTGTGTGTGTGTGTGTTGGGGGTGGCATGAGGGACAGAGACCAAAAAGGCCTATAGAAACATTGACCAGTTTATCTCTCCATTGAATAAATATTTGTTCTAAGTATTGGGGAAATAATGGTGATGGGGTCTCTGCCTTCAGCATGTTTTCATTTGAGTTGATGGAATAGTTTGGAAAATTCTACTTCAGAAAATTTATTTGAGTTCTTGTAGTGATACACCAATATTTGATAAGTAGTGGAGAGTGGTCCAGTCTTTGGAGGTCTTGGGAGCCTGGGAAGTAGGAGGAAGGAAATAAATGACTCTTTGTTGTATCCATCCTGGGAGCCAGTGCCCTGCCGGGAATCTTCGCTGCTGCCTCTGCAATCATGCAGCGTAGGTCAGGTCTCTATGTTTTAATGACAAGGCAGCCTCAGGGAGATAATTTAGCTTCTTCAGATGAGGAAAGAAAAGAAAGGAAACTACCCACATCCAAAAAGGATGTAGTAATTAATAAGTGCTTCTTGATCTTGGCTGCACATTAGAGCTTTTGCAATCCTTTGTGGCCAGGCTGCACCCAGACCAATTAATTCCCACTCTCTGCGGGGGGAGCCCCAGTGTCAGTATTTTTTAAAGCTCCCAAGGTGAGTCCAAAGTGCAGCTCATGTTGAGAACAGCTGTTTTAAATGATATTTAAGGTATGTGACGTGTATATTTCTTTCTTCAAGATGCATAATCAAGAAATGTTAAGGCAGGAAGGAACCCTAAAACCTAGTTGCTTAATTGTACAAAGGAAGAAACCATGGGTGAGATAAGTCGGGTGACTGACAAAATTCTCATAGCTAATCAGGGACAGAGCTGGATGTCTTCCTCTCACTTTGACTTGTTGGCTCATCCAGAAAAGTTTGAACACAGTCTCTTCCATACAGCCAAGGTGAATGTTTACTCTTGGAGCTTTATTACAAATTTTCTTGAATTTTCTTTTTTAATTGTGGAAGCCATTTCGAAACATACCACTGTGCACTAATATTTTAGTATTTTAGAACATGTTTTGATGGGCTTTTTGTAGGGGTGGTGATCTTTTTTTTCAAAAGAATATCCAGAAGGCGAGGCTAGAAAATAGAAAGTAATTTAAATTTTATCAAGTTTTTGCATAACTGGTGTATCTTTGCTGTCTCAGAAAAGAACTAGGGAATCAGAGGTCAACTTGAAGAACCTCATTTATATGATAATTACCAGTAAGCAGTGGCCAGTGATTCATGATACAAATCATTTGTTCCTCTGGGACTTGTATGTTTACTGGGCAGGAAGTATGTGATTATGTCGTACTAATTAGTTTCTAGGTGACAGAAAGAATGTAGCACAATTGAGACTAAGTTTGTTAATTGTGTGCTGTTTAGTTTCTTTATTTACTTGTTATGGCAGAGTTTTTAATTTAATTTTTAATCTTCCTGTATTCACCCAGGAAGTCTCTGGGTGAATACACACCTGGATGACTAGATACTAACTTCGTATTAACACTTTCATAGTCTATAACATGCTTTAATATGCTAATCTTATGTAATCCTAACACTGGTCCTCCAAGGCACGTATTATCATTGTTATAAAACTCCCTTTACAGGTGAACAAGCTGAAGGCAGAGAAGTTAGACTTCGAGCTCCTACAACTAGAAATGGATCATATTACTTGGTATTCACATCTCCTGTGATTAGTAATTATGAGGAATGATAATGAACAGCCAGAAATGACCATTGTTTAGCTGACTTTTCCTAATTTTCTCAACTACTAAGAAAAAGGTTATGAAGAAAGGAGATAATAAGCAACCGGTGTATAATGGATTGGGAATAAAATTACTGGGGGGAGTATAAATTTGGGGAGGTGATATTTTTACAGCTAGGGAAAAGAGCTTCAGTGGGCAAAAGCTGAATTAAAAAACAGTGGAGGGGCTTCCCTGGTGGCACAGTGGTTGAGAATCTGCCTACTAATGCAGGGGACACGGGTTCGAGCCCTGGTCTGGGAAGATCCCACATGCCGCGGAGCAACTAGGCCCGTGAGCCACAACTACTGAGCCTGCGCGTCTGAAGCCTGTGCTCCGCAACAAGAGAGGCCGCGATAGTGAGAGGCCCGCGCACCGCGATGAAGAGTGGCCCCCGCTTGCCACAACTAGAGAAAGCCCTCGCACAGAAACGAAGACCCAACACAGCCAAAAATAAATAAAGAAAAAAAAAAAAAAAGAACAATTTAAATATAAAAAAAAACAAACAGTGGAATGCTCTTTGTAGTTCAGCTGAAAAAAGGTCTGAGAAAAGGAAGGAGAAGGTAAGAGCAACAAAACAGAAACCCACAAAGAACAATAACAGCAAATACGGAAGACCAGGAGAAAGTGGAAAATAATGAACAAATACAGTGAGAAAGAAATCTGTCATTAAACCAAGGCAAGATGGGAAATTAAAATTAGATGAATAATAAGTTTGGTATTTAGTGATTTTTTAAAAATGTTTCTGCAGTCCAGAAATACTCATTTAAAGGATAGACAGATAGTCATTATTATCTGAAATGGGACAGAAAGAATGGATAGGAGCCACTTCTACTTACAGCATAATGTTCACTGCATTTGTCTCCCAGTCAAATGTTTCCTGAATATGTATGACAGAGTCTTTCTGACAAATAATACAGAGAGTTGTATTGCCTGAAATATAGGAGAAATGCTAGCTAGCATGGAACCTAGAGGCCCTCAGGTATGGGTGACGTGGAAAGAATATTATCTCTGAGATGGCAGATTTTGCTAAAAGCCTTGAGTGAAATGTAGATATTACGAGAACCTGAGACTATCGTTCTAGAGGTAAAGCATTCCACAAACTGATAGGCAGAATGGTGCTGCCATAGAAGATTAAAATTCACAAACCCAAAGGGCATCAAGTTTGATTTAATGCCTTTCTTAATCTCCAGATGCTTTCCTGAGGAAATGTTTCCATATTTCCATAAATTCACAGTCAAAAAAGAATTTGGGGCCAAGAATATGCTATATATTGTTACCTGTTAGGTCTCCATTAAATAAGCTTCAATCATCTTAGGCCCTCAAGTGGCCCATCAGGAGAACATCAGAAATAACTAGTGTACTAGTCAGGGTTTTCCAGAGAAACAGAACCAATAGGATGTGTGTGTATATACATATGGAGAGATTTATTTTAATGAACTGGCTCAGGTGATTATGGAGACCATCAAGTCCAAAGTCTGCAGGATGGGCTGGTAGGGTGGAGACACAGAAGAGCTAATGTTACAGAGGAAAGGTTCAGAGGAAATCTGAAGGCCATCAGCTGGCCAAATCCCCTCTTGCTCAGAGGAGTTCAGTCGTTTGTTATTTTAATTCCTTCAGTTGATTGGATGAGGCCCATCATATTAGGAGGGCAATGTGCTTTACTCAAAGTCTATGAACTTAAATGTAAATCTCATCCACGAATCCCCTCCAGAACCATCCAGAATACTGTTTTACCAAATAGCTGGGCTCTGTAGTTCAGCCACATTGGCACATAAAATGAACCATCACAACTTGCCTGGTGAGATTTTATATTCATTGACTTTTCCACTATATGAATTCTCTTATTTAAGCTCTACAAGGTGTGTGGTGTGTGTGTGTATGTGATCACTTTATCCCCAAAGGAAAGGGAAACATCATTGACTGACTGGAGAAATCAACACTAGAATTCAGCTTTTTATTGGTGTGGATGAGAAGTACAAGAATGAATGTGTAAAGCCGGACAGAACTTTTGACAGCAGATTCCAGTAGCTTTGGATGATGGTATCTGTGGAAACTACTGTATGAATATGTAAGCATAGAGATGTACATTTACATTTTAAAGGAACAGTCTTTGGGTGTGCATAATAACAGAGAGGTATAAAATTCACAAGACATTCCAAAGAATGGGATTTGAGTCTCAAAAAGGAAAAGACACTACTACATTTGGTTTGTGGAATAATAATAATAATAATGGCTAACATTGTAACAAGTCCTTTAAATGCATGATTTTTTTTGAATTTTATTTTATTTATTTCTTTATACAGCAGGTTCTTATTAGTTATCCATTTTATACATATTAGTGTATACATGTCAATCCCAATCTCCCAATTCATCACACCACCACCACCCCTCCCCGCCACTTTCCCCCCTTGGTTTCCATATGTTTGTTCTCTACATCTGTGTCTCTATTTCTGCCCTGCAAACTGGTTCATCTGTACCATTTTTCTAGGTTCCACATACATGCGTTAATATACGATATTTGTTTTTCTCTTTCTGACTTACTTCACTCTGTATGACAGTCTCTAGATCCATGCACGTCTCTACAAATGACCCAATTTCATTCCTTTTTATGGCTGAGTAATATTCCATTGTATATATGTACCACATCTTCTTTATCCATTCGTCTGTCGATGGGCATTTAGGTTGCTTCCATGACCTGGCTATTGTAAATAGTGCTGCAATGAACATTGGGGTGCATGTGTCTTTTTGAATTATGGTTTTCTCGGGTATATGCCCAGGAGTGGGATTGCTGGGTCGTATGGTAATTCTATTTTTAGTTTTTTAAGGATCCTCCATACTGTTCTCCATAGTGGCTGTATCAATTTACATTCCCACCAACAGTGCAAGAGGGTTCCCTTTTCTCCACACCCTCTCCAGCATTTTTCTGATGATGCCCATTCTAACTGGTGTGAGGTGATACCTCATTGTAGATTTGATTTGCATTTCTCTAATAATTAGTGATGTTGAGCAGCTTTTCATGTGCTTCATGGCCATCTGTATGTCTTCTTTGGAGAAATGTCTATTTAGGTCTTCTGCCCATTTTTGGATTGGGTTGTTTGTTTTTTTAATATTGAGCTGCATGAGCTGTTTATATATTTTGGAGATTAATCCTTTGTCCATTGATTAGTTTGCAAATATTTTCTCCCATTCTGAGGGTTGTCTTTTGGTCTTGTTTGTAGTTTCCTTTGCTTTGCAAAAGGTTTTAAGTTTCATTAGGTCCCATTTGTTTATTTTTTGTTCTTATTTCCATTACTCTAGGAGGTGGATCAAAAAAGATCTTGTTGTGATTTATGTCAAAGAGTGTTCTCCCTATGTTTTCCTCTAAGAGTTTTATAGTGTCTGGTCTTACATTTAGGTTTCTAATCCATTTTGAGTTTATTTTTGTGTATGGTGTTAGGGAGTGTTCTAATTTCATTCTTTTACATGTAGCTGTCCAGTTTTCCCAGCACCACTTATTGAAGAGACTGTCTTTTCTCCATTGTATATCCTTGCCTCCTTTGTCATAGATTAGTTGACCATAGGTGCGTGGGTTTATCTCTGGGCTTTCTATCCTATTCCATTGATCTATATTTCTGTTTTTGTACCAGTACCATATTGTCTTGATTACTGTAGCTTTGTAGTATAGTCTGAAGTCAGGGAGTCTGATTCCTCCAGCTCTGTTTTTTTTCCCTGCATGATTTTTATATAATCTCAAAACGGTCATTCTGAGTCTCCAAATGAGGAGACTGAAGCACAGAATGGCTAAGTAATCTGTCCAAGGTCAAGAAGCCAACAAATGCTTGGAAGTCCTTGGGCAAGGAGGGACTTTGACAGTCATGTGGGTTGCTCTCAAACCCAGTGCCCAATTCCTCCTGACAGCAGTGCTGGCAAATGGCCATCCTGCTTCCACCCATCATCTCCAGACACAGATTACTGCCTGTGTATCATTTTTGCAAATCAAGAAAGAATTCTGGTGAGATGTCTGTTTATGAGCAATGATCTACATTTCATTCTAAGCCCTGCAGCTATAGTTGAGCCCTCCATGCTACCTGGCCATCATTTCACTCATCTCTGGCTGGCAGCTCTTCCTGTTCCTACAATGGACATTTGGAACCTTCACCAGTCTTCTCAGTACCCTTCCCATCCCTGGTCACTCAGAGAGAATGATTTCCTGCCTCACTGAAAATGTAGGGGCTGTTGGGCATGCACTCCTGCAACTTACCTCCTCTCCATCCAAAAGTCAGCCTGATCTGCACCCATTCTTCCATCCTAGGGCCTTTACTCCAAACTGATCAGGGCGGTCCAGGATGTCGTTAAGTACTTCATATGGAGTGGGAAAAGGGGGATTCTTAGTGCACACTTTCTGTTCAACCTAAACCTTGAATTTTCCCATATGATCTTTTCAAACTTTGCCCACCCTATTTCTGAGTTTCCTGATTCAGGGCTGTTTATCCTATTTTCTACTCACCCATCAGATTTAATGCACAGATTTTTGTCTTTGTTTCTTTTTTTATTATAATTTTGGCTTCTCTCTCAACCATAGCGATGACTTGCCTTCCTGAAATTCTTCCTTGAAATATTTAGAGTGGACTGTTGGCTACATAATAATAATAATAGCTAAAGGCTTACTGAGTGCTTACCATATGGCTGGTGCTATTTTAAATGCTTTACAGGGATCTCCTCATATAAAGATACTTAACTTGTCTTGTGTCACTAATTCCTTTGAGAATCTGAACCCTTTTCCCAGAAAAATCTGCACTCAGGAGCATCCACATATCTTCTGTTTTACAGTCTACTATTGTGGAAGAAACCACCCCCAAACAACAGTTTTTGTTTTTAAAAATTTCTCATGATCCTGTTCATTGGCAGGTGATTCTTCTGCTTCATCTGGTGTCAGCTGGGACACTAGGGCAGCTGGAAATTCCAAAAAGGCCTCACTCACATGGCTGGAAGTTGGTGGCAGCTGCTAGCTTTTGGCCATCGCCTTCAGGTGTCTTCCTCATGGGCATCTCCATGTGGCTGCTTGGACTTCCAACAGTCTGGTGGTCTCAGAGTCGCCAGGATTTTTACATGGCAGCTGGCTTTCCTCAAAGGTTGAAATCTTAAGGCTAGATCTCAAAACTGGCACAGAGACACTTCCTCCAAATTCTATTAAAGTAGATCACAGAGCTTGCCCAAGTTCACGGGAGGAAAATACACACACACATGAATACTGGGAGGCAAAGTTTAGTACAGGCCACCAGAGGTCCAGCCTACTGTGTGCATGCACAATAATTTCAAGAGGTATGCACACCTTACAAATCTATTTAAGGACCCCAGGGAGTGGATAGACTTCAGGTTAAGGACTCATGACCTGGGATCAAGCAAGAAAACCCTTTTACTCAATGAGTCTAGTGTAGAGAAGTGGGGAGATGACCCTCACTGTGAAGGGAATTGCACTGGCACAGTGCATTGATGGGCCCATGCATGGCATGTTCCAGGGACAGTAAGAGATCAGTTAACTAAAAGACTAGGAATTAAGGTTGGAATCAGATTATGGAATATTTTGAAAGGCAGCCTGTGGAGCCTGAACTTCATTCAGTGGGCATTGGGGAGCCATTGCAAGTTTTTAAAAATAGACATAATAACACAAATGCCAGAATAATTCAGGAGAATTACAAGAATTAAGAAATAAGGATAATGGTGTAGAGGGAAATATGTTAAAGAGTTTTACGAGGTGGTGGGATTTTGACTCAGAAGTAAGTTTTAAAGTCAGGACTAACAAAATCATCCTCATAAAGAATGGAGGCATAAAAATTTACCGTAGAAAAGGGTTTTGTAGTGCATGATGTAGCAAATATATGACAATATAGAAAGCATTATATATCTAGTATCATTTTGTGTGTTTGGATTAAGGAAGAGCTCCCTCAGCCTTTATGGCTTCAATTGATACAAAAGAAAAATCAAGCAGGGAATTTTTGGAATTGCTTTCTGATTTGAGTCCCTAAGAATAGAGAAGAAGCCTGTGTGATCAGAGCAAACCTTGAATGTTAGTGGGTTACTTCTCACTAAGGAAGAATGTTCAACATACAGCAAAAATCCCGAAGGTCAGAAAAGCATTAGTAGTGGTCCAGTTACTGTTTGTCAGCCCACAAAATTGAGTAGAAACCTCCCCCCTTTTGGCCCTGAAATGATACCTGCAATAGTGTTTAGAGGATATATATTATACAAGAGGTTAGGTGGAAGGACATAAAAGCTCACATTTATTTCATGGGTGAAATTTCTTTTGCAAACTTGAATCTGCTGCTTGCTTTCTGAAACCACCTCTGTTGGCCTTTATCATCAAGCTTTTGACTCTTTTGGTACCTAAGAGTGCCTCTGCCGGGTGAGGAGAAGGATTGGTGCTGGGCTGTCCACGTTTACTTTGGAGATTTCTAAGGTTTACTGGCCAATATTTGAGGTCTTGGACAGGATGGGGTTGAGAGTGCCATCCAGAAGTGTGGAGCTGATCAAAGTTGTTGAGGTCACAGGGATTTCTCAATACCAGTGGTTTTCAAACTTAAAAAAAAAAAAAAAAAAAGAATGCTTCTGTCTCACCCCAGAAATTTTCATTTAATTGGTCTAGGATAGAGCCTTGGAATGGGGTATTTTGTATGCATGTGTGCTGTTGGTTTTCCTTTTTCTTTTTCTGTTTTAAAACTTTATTTTAAAACTTTATTGAGGAATAGTTGACAAATGTAATTGTATATATTTAAAATTTTAAATGTGATGATTTGATATACATAGACATCATAAAATGGTTATCAAGATCAAGATAACTGAAAATTTGTGTCCTTTGATCTACATCACTGGAATGGGGAGTTTTAACAAGCTGTCCAGGTGATTCTAATGGGCAGCCACATTTGGAAACCACTACTTTATACTCTTTGCTTCTTAGTATGGGGCTCTTACCTATTGAGCTAACTTAACCAGCATGGTTCCTGATTTTGTAAGTATTAAAGTTACTTGGGACAGATTGTTCTCAGGCACCTATGAGGAGATGGAGGATGGCAATAATAAGTCCTGTATCTATGGTATCATAAGTTATTGGCTCAGAAAATGCAGAGAATATTGGAATCAGGTCTTAGAGGATTTTTAGCTTTCTGCTTTCCCAGCAGTTAGGTCTCCGTGGTAAAAACCAGGCAAGAGCTAGCCTGGGAAATTCAGTTGCAACAGCACTTGACCTATGAATGAAAGAAAAAGAAAAAAACCATAGTTGTTGGATTTTTCACTCAATGAATCCTAGTGTTGGTGGGTCGTGTGTTTTGTCCTCTTGTACTTGATTTGGGGCGTTCCAGCCTCCCTTCTCAGCAGCACTGACTTCTGGATTTCCATCCTCTCCTTAGCCATTTAGAATTATCACTTCCTATTGCAATGCATGGCTTCTGGCCCTCAATCTGCTAATTGTACTTTTAAAGTCTAATTCCATTTTGGCTGTTCTGCACTAAGTATGGCCTTTCACCTCTCTGATCTGTGTTTTCAACACTGTACGCACCAGCTAGCGTTTTACTCAACCAATCTCTCTCTTTCTTTCTCAATCCTCCCCCAACCCCCAGTTTTATAATACTATTTCATCTCTCTTATTCTAACTTTCAACAACCCAAATATAGTCTCTCAGGCAAAAGTCACATTCAATAACTTTAGGTTTCCATTCCCTATATTGGAGCACACTGTTTTTCCCCTCACTTGAACAGCAATGGCCTTTATGCTGACATAGCAAGAGCTTTGTTCTCTGTGTACCAAGAGCTACAAATAAATGTGTGTATGTGCATGTATATACATAGTGAGAGAGGGAGCGAGAGAAGGTTGATAAGCTGAAATATGGACAAAGATAATGGTCTATGCTGGGCTTGAAAACTAGTTGGACAATCTGTCTTGACTTTAGTTGAAAACTTTTCTTATTGAATTGCCCTCTTGGGGATTGAATCTATTCAAATTGATCTTTTCTATGAGGAGGCACATCATGTTAGAAACATTTCTGTGAAGATGTGCTGTTTTCATGCTTAGGGAAGCACACGGCGTGCTGAGTGAGACCTAAGGAAATGCCAAATTAATGCATTATTTCCCTGGCAATGTTCTTTTCCCAGGAAAGGGCTGCTTTAATAAGGCAGGTGGCTGTGTGTGCTGTGGCACGCCTGCCTCTGTAGGAAGCTTGGTAATCCTCTCCCTGGAAGACTCAGCTCCCGCGTTTGTTGTTCGCTCCTGAATGTAATGATAGTTTACGGTCCCACTCCTGGCCATATTATATAAACAGTGGGGAAGAACCACAATGGAAATTATGGCAGAGAATGCTTTACTTAAGCCTTTCAGAATGGCCAGCGTTGTGCGTGGCAGTGGGTCTGTTTTCAGCACCCGGCCTGAAAGAGTGGATGGCCGCTGTCCCCAGCCAAATGCAAGTGACGGTGGGGCTCTTCAAACCCTCAGCACGACAATGTTATCAAGCGGCCGAGTCCCTGCTTCTGTCAGTAAGCCATCATTATTCCTCACGAGCCAACTGCAGGAGAGGGCCACTGCGACAAATACACTATGATGTTGCATTTTAACGTGTGCCAATCAGCTTCATGCTGGCCCTGATATCCGTCTCAGGTACTGCTCTTCTCCACAACAGATGCCTGTGTGCTTCCCTCGGCAGCGGCTCCCCAAGGTGTCTGACAGAGCGAATAGGCACCACGAGAGGTCACCTCCAAAGGAAGAGAAAGGAACTCAATCCGTGGGATGATCACGCGCTTTCCAATTAAGTCCTGTGATAGATTCCAAAGTCCTGTCCGCATCAGTGGCTGAGCAGTCTGCTGCACATTCACCGACTGATGTATTTGGAGATCAGAGGCTGATACCTATCCAGCCATGATGCGCTTCTGCTGTCAGAGTGAACCAAAGAGTCTGTTGATCTCTGGGGACTTGTAGGTCCTGTGGGGACTTAGTTTTGTTCCTTAAGGAGGGGTGTAAAATGTGGATGCCATCACTTGACATTTTAGGCTTGGGTTTGGAAGCCTCCAGAGGTTATTTCCTTGAGCTTCCATACCTTGATTCAAGATGGCTGCTGCCTGGACGCAGTGGTGGCTGGATTGTCACTTCCGGGTCCCAGAAACCTGGCCTCCCAGAAGAGGAGATAACTGAGACAATGATCAGAGTAGCATTTCTGCCTAACCATGTCTGTCCTATGGGGGAATGGGGAAGAATTTTGTTAAAATATCTGAGCCTGATAATCACTACATTTTAAAAGGTCTGAATATATACTTCAAGGCTGAAAGAAACACATATCCTTTGGTAAACTTCTCAGTAATCATCAGCTATTGTCACTTATACCTTACAAAAAAAAGTTCACCTTGAATTTCCTAAACAAGTTGAACCTCCTTAGAGGCGTTCCAGGTAGTCTTAGGTCAAAAGTCTCTTAGCTCCTGCTCTCTTAGGATATTCCTTTAGCCCAGGGCTCCCAAATGCTGTGATGAACTACCAGAAAAAGAGAAAAATATGGACAATGTGGTGAATTTTTCTTAAAGATGGATTTATTGAAATTAAAGTTCTGTTTTATTTTGAGATTATGACTTTACTACTTGTGGTTGAATTGTCCTTTCTTTCTGAAATGACGGTGACAACACGTTTGTTGTTGTTGTTTTAATGTACTAACTTGGCAAAATGAAGCTTACTGTCTATGGCAAAATACTCAATCCATCTATTCATCCAACTACCTTTTTTTTTTTTCCTGGTTCTTGAAATCCAGAAGTCTAGGAACTACTGTTTCACCAAAGAAATCATAAATTCTTAGGAGAAAGATTCAAAATGTCTGTAGGCTCTCCCAGCTGCTAAATAATAACGAACCAAACTATAAGAAAGAGCCAATCATGTAGTGGTGTGAGATGTAAACCTGTAAAAAGAGCCACAATTTTTTTTTCTAATTAGCAATTCTCTACTCCCTAGCTTTTCAAACCCTTCAGTTTTCTCTCCCATTGACTATCTAGCTAGAAGATGTTTGCCAATTAATGTACATCAAATACAATTCATATACTTAGTCATGAAATGCTCATCTTAGTGTTATACTATGTAGCTTTAGCTCCTTTAAAAATGTGTGGCCTTTGTCAGAGACATCTGACATAGACTCTTTTAAAGTGAACAAATTCTCAGCCTCTTCTAAACTTTACTTTTTGAACACTGGGGCCAGGTTTCAAACAAAGTTATAATGTGAATGCTCAATGATAGCTGTCTATACTTTCAAGCTTCTACCAGGTATTATGTAAGACATTCTTAATCTCTCCAGCATGATTGTATGAGCTTCCATGATGTGAGATTCCACACTGAATATCTGAATCACAAGTTTGGTTCTTTTGACAGGTACATCTTCAATGGAAAGAATCACACAGATACTCTTTAACATCCTATATTTATTATCCATTGCTGCATATAAATTACTACAAACTTGGTGACTTAAAACAATACCCTTTGATCATTTCACAGCTTTGGTGTGTCAGGAATCTGGGCACAGCTTAGCTGGGTTCTCTGCATCGGGGTCTCTCATGGGCTGTCATCAAGGTTTTGGTCAGGGCTGGGTCTCATCTGAGGAATCAGCCGGGGAAGGACCTGCTAACAAGCTCATGTGTTTGTTAGCAAAATTCTGTTTCTGGAGGGTTGTTCCAGTGGAATAAGGGCCTCAGTTCCTAGCTTACTGTAGGCTGGAGGCCACCCTCAGTTCTTTGCCATGTGGGCCTCTCCAAAATGGCTACTTGCTTCATCAGAGCATGCCAGCTGAAAAGTCAAAAGAGAATTAGCTAGCAAGATAGAAGTTACAATCTTATGTAACATAAACATGGAAATGACATCCCATCCCTGTGCCATAGTCTGTTGGTTAAAAGCAAGTCATAGGTCCCACCCACACTCAAGAAAATGGGGTTACATAAGGGCATGAATATAAAGAGGCAGGGATAATTAAATAACTTTCAAATTAAATGACTTAAAAAATACAATAAAACATCATTACATACAATTCTCTTTGAAAAGTCTTTCCAGTTCAATCCTCAAAATTAACTTACACAATTTTGTGCAAAAACACTGACCTCAAATAAATAGGGGGAAAAGTGGGAAGAGCTAAACTGTTTTTATGTTTTGTTTTTTAAATTAAAAGTTAAAAACAGCAGCTGCACTTCAAAGTATTTGCAGGATGAAATGCATCGAGAAGGCTATGAAAAACAGCCTTCAGAGTCAGAATTATATTTTCAAGTGAGGTTTTCTGTATTCAAAATTCACAATGGATGCCTTTGTTGAGAACCTTCACCATGCCCTCTTTGACCAGCTTTAGGAGGAACCTGGCCTCTTTTGTCACACTATGCATGGTCTGAAAGTTCATGGCAGCCATGCAGAGATTGTCAAAGTAGTGCAAAGGGGTTTTGGATTGATTGAGGTCATATCCAAAGCAATTAGAGTCTGTCTGCACATACACATAACCCTGGACTTTGGAGGTATGAAACCTAAGAGCCATGCTTGGTTCTTTGTTTCCATCCCTTCTGAGAGAAAAGAGGTCTTTGAGTTTGTTTGGGGGAAGTTGGTCTGAAATGATGAATTATAGACTAGTCTATAATGGCATGTAAGTTTGCTACTTATAGTAGAGAATATCTTAAAGTTAATGCCAATTAAGTATTATCAAGGGAAGTTTCTCTCTAGCATGCTTTAATAACTGTATCATATCCATTTATAATTATCATTTTGTTTTCATTCCAGTCAATCATTAAGGAAGTGTTTCTTGTGTTTCAGTGCATGATAAACGCGGTAGGGAGTATAAATTAAGGTTATGACAAGGTTTGCTCTCTGAAGAGACTTGTGTTTAGAAGCAAGGAGTGGTGAGAGGGGAACAAAACATACACAATTGTAATGGAGAACAAAATAGAATTGCACAATCAAATGCTAAATGCACTTAACAACACCCTCAACTCTGTGGTACAGGAAAGAGAGAGAGCCATGCTGGGTGAAGTTACTAGAAGCCTTCTTGAGGGGAGTAGTACTTGAAAGATAAGTGGAGTTTGGATAGGAAGTGAGAAAGAAAGTTAGGAGAATGTGAAAAGAAAATAAAGGGAAACAGGAAGAGCCTGGAACTCATAAAGAAAACTTTAAGAAGCTGTATACGTGAAGGGAAGGGGAGCAATGAAAATTAAAGTCAGAGGAATATGGATAGGTTTGCTTTTGAATGCTGGGGTGAGAGTAGTTACTTGATGGGCAGTGGAGAATCGTTCAAGATTCTTCAGCAGAGGAGAAAAGTGGCATTTGAGGGAGATCTGTTTGGTGGGTATGTGCATGATGGATAATATTAAGAGAGCCTGGAAGAGACAGGCTTGGGGTTACAAAAGTCTGGGCTAGGTTGGTAGTAATGGACATAATATATTGAGGCAATATTTATGATAAAGAAATCCACAATTTGGAGAGACTGACTAGATGTACTAATAGCAGCAGAGTGTCAAGGTCAGCACCCCTGACCTTGGCCAGCCTCTTCTCTCCACTGGAAATTGGATAGCATCTAGGCAATTAGGGACCTAGTTAGGATTCACATTGATCATTGGCTGTGCTAACAAGTTGTTATCTCTTGGCTTTGATTCCTGGGATATTTGTTTATTAATAAAGATCTCAAAAGTCCAACAGCCTCTAAGAGTTATTGATATTTTAGACCTTATAACAGTGAGTCAGGAGGGACCTTTCTATGTTCTCCAGACCACACCATATACATGATCAGATGCTGGTTATAACAGTACTTTCTAAGGTGTTCCACAAACCAGTGGTTTCCATAATATTTAATAGGTTGTCTGACAAAAACAAAAAAACACACAAAAAACAAAATGAATATGTATGTTGTGGAAAGGTCCATGCTCAAATAAGTTTGGGAAACCCTGAGTTAAAATTCAAATATCTCCAAAGGTTCAGTGTTAATGAACTACCAAGAGGAATGTGGGAGGTGTTATAATCAAAAGTGTTTCCCAAACTTCTTCCCTAATGGAACCCCGTGTGTGTGTGTGTGTGTGTGTGTGTGTGTGTGTGTGTATAGCATGCATGCACATCATCCTTAGGACCAGTGTTTTGCCCAACATTCTTGGGTAAAGGTCAGGGTATTAACAAGTTTTCAGTGAAGTCAGTTGATGTTTTGGCCTGTGGATCATCATGTTTCTTCTTATCATAACGTCCTTTGATGTTTTATATAACTGCATTTTTTTTCTTTTGCATTTTTATTTACACAATTAGCAAAACAACAAACTGCAAATCCCATTAAATCTTTTTAGAAGAATTATATATCTTAAAGAAAGTTGAAATACATCTCTCAATATTGAAAACATTAAATGAAGGACACAAGCACTATTGTCTTGCAAACTTCCAAAGAAAACCTAATATAATCATTCAAACTTTAATATTCTCCCTTCTCATGACAATTTCAATTATATTCTTGTTTCTGGGGGATGGAATTTAGAAATATACCACTTTAATGAATATAGCAAGTTTCATATGACTACTGCTACCGATACAGTTTTGCACAGATGTGTGCCTTCTCTGTATGCTTCCTCATCACTTTTTAAGTACCTGCCTTGTGCACGTGTGTACATTTGCATTTTAATGTGAAAAAGGATGGCCCAATGAAAGAAGAATGATTGATATTGTGTATCCCAAAAGAACTCCTGCCCTACCTCCCCTTATACTTTCGTTTCCTAATTTAGTTCCTTTTGCATGAAGTGGTGGAGGGATGTAAAGCAACACCGTCTCTGATTGGTGAGATGTCCTTTGGAACGTTATGGTTCCAGTTTTCACAAATATGGGTCAAGTTGCACCATAGAGTATATTATGAAAGGGGTCCCAATTTTTGTTCTCCTTCCTTGCTGACATTATGCTTTTATTTGGAACGAATTGTTTATTTCTTCCTCTTACTATTCAGAGGAGAGTCAACAAGAAAAAGGCAAGTACCAATAACATATTCCACTGTGTACCTTGTTCCTCTCTCGTCTACTTCTTATACCCTTGAAACGCTTAATGATCATCTGCCTTAACTCAAACAGAGACATGTTTTTACATGATTTTATGTCAGTATCTTACCCTTCCAACTCAGGTTACCTATGTTCATTTGCAACTCAATTTATGCCCTTATTACCTCTTTAATATTTCTAGTCATTGTGATCAAGGAGACAGAGCCTTTCTGTGAATAGAATTTTATTGCTCAGATATGTGTAATGTTTGGGTATTTTAAAGTTCTAACCTGTCAGTTTTCTCCGAGATAAGCTTTTTTGATTTAGATCTCTCTTCAATTCCACGTAACACCTCTTTTCTATTCCTTTCGTGTTATTTAGTTTAGAATGATGAGCTTTTCCTCACAGAAATGTATATGAGATTACAGTATTCTCCCCTCTTTTAAAGTGAGGAAATATGTCCTAAAAGGCATCTAAATTTAGGGAAGTTATAACTTGGGAGACAGAGATGAGTATTAATAGATATTTCAGTCTAGTGAACACAGGAGACATGGGAAAAGAGACCACACAGTGGATATAACACTGCCAGAGAGGTTTCCTCCAAGAGTGTAGGACACGGAAAAATGCACATAGTACATAAAAGCTTGAATCCTATAAATCGTGAGGACTCCCAAATACTGCCTTTTAAGAAAATGTCAATTCTATAAATGAGCTAATCTCATGAAATTTTTTTTGACATCTTTATTGGAGTATAATTGCTTTACAATGGTGTGTTAGTTTCTGCTTTATAACAAAGTGGATCAGCTATACATATACATATATCCCCATATAGCCTCCCTCTTGCGTCTCCCTCCCACCCTCCCTATCCCATCCCTCTAGGTGGTCACAGAGCAGGGAGCTGATCTCCCTATGCTATGCGGCTGCTTCCCACTAGGTATCTATTTTACATTTGGTAGTGTATATATGTCCATGCCACTCTATCACTTTGTCCCAGCTTACCCTTCCCCCTCCCCGTGTCCTCAAGTACATTCTCTACGTCTGTGTCTTTATTCCTATCCTGCCCCTAGGTTCTTCAGAACCATTTTTTGTTGTTGTTTTTGTTTTTAGATTCCATATATATGTGTTAGCATACGGTATTTGTTTTTCTCTTTCTGACTTCACTCTGTGTGACAGACTCTAGGTCCATCCACCTCACTACAAATAACTCAATTTCATTTCCTTTTATGGCTGAGTAATATTCCATTGTATATATGTACCACATCTTCTTTATCCATTCATCTGTCGGTGGACACTTAGGTTGCTTCCATGTCCTGGCTATTTTAAACAGAGCTGCAATGAACATTGTGGTACATGACTCTTTTTGAATTACGGTTTTCTCAGGGTATATGCCCAGTAGTGGGATTGCTGGGTCGTACGGTAGTTCCATTTTTAGTTTTTTAAGGAACCTCCATACTGTTCTCCATAGTGGCTGTATCAATTTAATTTCCTACCAACAGTGCAAGAGAGTTCCCTTTTCTCCACACCCTCTCCAGCATTTATTGTTTGTAGATTTTTTGATGATGGCCATTGTGACTGGTGTGAGGTGATACCTCATTGTAGTTTTGATTTGCATTTCTCTAATGATTAGGGATGTTGAGCATCCTTTCATGTGTTTGTTGGCAATCTGTATATCTTGTTTGGAGAAATGTCTATTTAGATCTTCTGCCCATTTTTGGACTGGGTTGTTTGTTTTTTTGATATTGAGCTGCATGAGCTGCTTGTAAATTTTGGAGATTAATCCTTTGTCAGTTGCTTCATTTGCAAATATTTTCTCCCATTCTGAGGGTTGTCTTTTCATCTTGTTTATGGTTTCCTTTGCTGTGCAAAAGCTTTTAAGTTTCACTAGGTCCCATTTGCTTATTTTTGTTTTCATTTCCATTTCTCTAGGAGGTGGGTCAAAAAGGATCTTGCTGTAATTTATGTCAAAGAGTGTTCTGCCTATGTTTTCCTCTAAGAGTTTTATAGTGTCTGCCTTACATTTAGGTCTTTAATCCATTTTGAGTTTATTTTTGTGTACGGTGTTAGGGAGTGTTCTAATTTCATTCTTTGACATGTAGCTGTCCAGTTTTCCCAGCACCACTTATTGAAGAGTCTGTCTTTCCTCCATTGTATATTGTTGCCTCCTTTATCAAAGATAAGGTGACCATAGGTGTGTGGGTTTATCTCTGAGATTTCTATCCGATTTCACTGATCTGTATTTCTGTTCTTGTGCGAGTACCACACTGGCTTGATTATTGCAGCTTTGTAGTATAGTCTGAAGTCAGGGAGCCTGATTCCTCCAGCCCTGTTTTTCTTTACCAGCTTGCTTTGGCTATTCGGGGTCTTTTGTGTTTCCATACAAATTGAGAAATTTTTTGTTCTACTTCTGTGAAAAATGCCATTGGTAGTTCGATAAGGATTGCATGAATCTGGAGATTGCTTTGGGTAGTATAGTCATTTTCACAATGTTGATTCTTCCAATCCAAGAACATGGTATATCTCTCCATCTGTTTGTATCATCTTTAATTTCTTTCATCAGTGTCTTATAGTTTTCTGCATACAGGTCTTCTGTCTCCTTTGGTAGGTGTATTCCTACGTATTTTATTCTTTTTGTTGCAGTGGTAAATGGGAGTGTTTCCTTAATTTCTCTTTCAGATTTTTCATCATTAGTGTATAGGAATGCAAGAGATTTCTGTGCATTAATTTTGTATCCTGCTACTTTACCAGATTCATTGATTAGCTCTAGTAGTTTTCTGGTAGCATCTTTAGGATTCTGTATGTATAGTATTATGTCATCTGCAAACAGTGACAACTTTACTTCTTCTTTTCTGATTTGGATTCCTTTTATTTCTTTTTCTTCTCTGATTGCTGTGGCTAAAACTTCCAAAACTATGTTGAATAATAGTGGTGACATTGGACAACCTTGTCCTGTTCCTGATCTTAGCGGAAATGGTTTCAGTTTTTCACCATTGAGAATGATGTTGGCTGTGGGTTTGTCATGTATGGCCTTTATTATGTTGAGGAAAGTTCCCTCAATGCCTACTTTCTGGAGCGTTTTTATCATAAATGGGTGCTGAATTTTGTCGAAAGCTTTTTCTTCATCTATTGAGAGGATCATGTGGTTTTTCTCCTTCAATTTGTTAATATGGTTTATCACATTGATTGATTTGCGTATATTGAAGAATCCATGCATTCCTGGGATAAACCCCACTTGATCATGCTGTATGATCCTTTCAATGTGCTGTTGGATTCTGTTTGCTAGTATTTTGTTGAGGATTTTTGCATCTATGTTCATCAGTGATATTGGCCTGTAGTTTTCTTTTTTTGTGACATCTTTGTCTGGTTTGGGTATCAGGGTGATGGTGGCCTCGTAGCATGAGTTTGGGAGTGTTCCTCCCTCTGCTGTATTTTGGGAGAGTTTGAGAAGGATAGGTCTTAGCTCTTCTGTAAATGTTTGATAAAATTCGCTGTGAAGCCATCTGGTCCTGGGCTTTTTTTGTTGGAAGATTTTTAATCACAGTTTCAATTTCAGTGCTTGTGATTGGTCAGTTTATATTTTCTATTTCTTCCTGGTTCAGTCTCAGAAGGTTGTGCTTTTCTAAGAATTTATCCATTTCTTCCAAGTTGTCCATTTTATTGGCATATAGTTGCTTGTATTGATCCTTTGTATTTCTGCAGTGTCAGTTGTTACTTCTCCTTTTTCATTTCTAATTCTATTGATTTGAGTCTTCTCCCATTTTTTCTTGATGAGTCTGGCTAATGGTTTATCAATTTTGTTTATCTTGTCAAAGAACCAGCTTTTAGTTTTATTGATCTTTGCTATTTTTTTCTTTGTTTCTATTTCATTTATTTCTGATCTGATCTTTATGATTTCTTTCCTTCTGCTAACTTTGGGGATTTTTTGTTCCTCTTTCTCTAATTGTTGTAGGTGTAAGTTTGGGTTGTTTATTTGAAATGTTTCTTGTTTCTTGAGGTAGGATTGTATTGCTATAAACTTCCCTCTTAGAACTGCTTTTGCTGCATCCCATAGGTTGTGGGTCGTCATGTTTTCATTGTCATTTGTTTCTGGGTATTTTTTGATTTCCTCTTTGATTTCTTCAGTGATCTCTTTGTTATTTAGTAGTATATTTTTTAACCTCCATGTGTTTGTATTTTTTACAGATTTTTTCCTGTAATTGATATGTAGTCTCTTAGCGTTGTGGTCAGAAAAGATACTTGATACGTTTTCAATTTTCTTAAATTTACCAAGGCTTGATTTGTGACACAAGTTATGATCTATCCTGGCAACGTTACATGAACACTTGAGAAGAAAGTGTATTCTGTTGTTTTTGGATGGAATGTCTGATAAATATCAATTCAGTCCATCTTGTTTAATGTATCATTTAAAGCTTGTGTTTCCTCATTTATTTTCATTTTAGATGATCTGTCCATTGGTGAAAGTGGGGTGTTTAAGTCCCCTACTATGATTGTGTTACTGTTGATTTCCCCTTTTATGGCTGTTAGCATTTGCCTTATGTATTGAGGTGCTCCTATGTTAGGTGCATAAATATTTCCAATTGTTATATACTCTTCTTGGATTGATTCCTTGAGCACTATGTAATGTCTTTCTTTGTCTCTTGTAATAGACTTTATTTTAAAGTCTGTTTTGTCTGATACGAGAACTGCTCCTCCAGCTTTCTTTTGATTTCCATTTGCATGGAATATCTTCTTCCATCCCCTCACTTTCAGTCTGTATGGGTCCCTAGGTCTGAAGTGGGTCTGTTGTAGACACCATATATATGGGTCTTGTTTATGTATCCATTCAGCCAGTGTATGTCTTTTGGTTGGAGCATTTAATGCATTTACATTTATGGTGGTTATATAGCTTCATTTTAAAGCTATTTCTTTCCCAAAAGTACCTATCCAGAAATTGGGCAAGAAAAAAATGAAGAAGGAAAGAAAGAGGCAAAAGTAACTCTTTTGCTTGATGTTTCTTATAAGTGTTTTGAGAAAGGCATAGGAAATGAAGTGATTCACACTAATGTTGCTACCTTCCTGGGATGTCAAGTTGCCTGATTTTCAAAGATTCTTTGCTTTTTTTCCACCACCTTCATTCAGCAGGCAGACATGGGTTTAAATCCTGCCTGTATAACTCTCCTGTTGTGGGGCTTTGGGTAAGTTACTTAACCTTCCAGCTCCCTCCATCTTTTTCTGTGTTTTTTCTTTCCATTAATTTATATTTTTCTACTCCATGAACTTTGTTTCTTAGAGTTTCTATAGGAAGAGCAAGTATCCCTTTAAACTCATAATTTGAAATGTATTTAAGCTTAAAAAAAAACTCCTACTAAGCTATTTTTTTTAATGGGAATTCTAGATTATCAGTTCTAGGATGCTAAGGAAAGCAGTTATAAGAGGTGGTGGTTGGTAGATAGATTGGTGTTGGCCTGAGGTGTTCAATTGACCTACTTTATTAAACACATTTTCACCTGCTATTGTCATTCAAAAGGTGCTATTTTGTTTTGCAAGGTCAGTGTCATAGTAGAAAGTGTTTTATATGTCCATGTCATGTTATGTTTATGCTTTGTTTGCAAGGTTTCTAACATGATTAGGTTATTTAACTTTTTGTACATGTTGAGAAAGAGAGAGAGAGAGAGAGGGAGAGAGGGAGGGATATTGGTAGGCTACTAAAATGGTTATAATTTCTGCATTTTAAATGAAAACTCGATGCTATGTAAAAAATCCTACAAAGTCTTCCATGCAAAGCCCACCTAATGTGTGTTGCCGTCATCATTGAAATTAATTTTATTTTCATCATGTGGGTCTTGCATAAATCTTTGAAAAACAGAGTTTAAGACATAAGCATTTGAAGATTATTTTAACTACTTTGAAGCTAAAATCATGACACCAAATGAAGTTGCCCATGGAGAGTGTATACTTGCATGTTGAATATAAGTTCTGGGAATGTAAGTTCTCCATGTGACTCCTCGTTCAGATTTGTTAATACCAAGAGAGAGCAGTCCTGACACATAAGAAGCTTAACTCAGTAAAAAATGATGGCTCTTACTCTTATTATTTATTGACCACCTGCTATGTGTAAGGTGGTAGCAATGCAGCTGGGAACAAAGGTACTAGAACTAGATACAACACAACTAGAGCAACAAAGAAATGCAGCTGTCTCAAAAGCATACATACTAGATCCTTACTCATCTTTAAAATGCTGACTTTCAAGGCATCTAACTGCCCCTAGGACCTAAGGTTGAGTCTACAGTGCTATGTCTTGTAACGATAGCAGTTCTTTAATTATCAACCACCGAAAGCACTAAGGTACTTAATCCATTTTTTGTTTATTCGAGCTGCCTTTTTCTTTCCCAATTCCTCATGAATGTTATTGAGCTAAGTAGCAGTAGTTGCCCATTAATATTCTCCAGTTTAAGGTTTCCTTGTGCATCTCATCTCTAGCTTTTTAATACTGTTTAAAATGCACCTTAACTTCTAAATTTCTAATTTATTGAGTTCAAATTCTGTCATCGCATGAGGCTACCTCCGTGAAACCTTCCCTGATCTCCCACCAACCCCAGAAAGAGCCAACCGCTCTCTCCACTATTCTCTGCCTCTATTGTACTCCTATCATGAGAATGGCATTTAATTATTTAGACGTTGAACTCACAGAGCACTGGAGCTATATATTAATCATCTCTGTTGCTATCACATAACACAGAGTCTGAACCATAAATTAGTTGAATTGGACTGAACAAGCACAGAAAAAAACACTGCCAGGAATCACAGATAGCAATGTATTTCTGGCCAGTCTTTACCTTGTCTCCAAGCCACCATACACAATGCCGGGAAGGGAACCAGGTATGTGAAAACTCATTTGGGAAATTCCAGTGAGTGTAGCCATAATTATTAGAAGAGAGGAGACCCTTTTCTTGCTTCTTTTGTTAAACACTTACCAGAAAACCTTAACAGGCAAGAGTTTCGAAGGGTTCACACCAAAGTAGGAAATTTTCAATATACTTAGTGGCTTGTAAATATTTATTTTTTTAAGCATATCAAGACAGAAGTTGTTGAATCTGAACCTGCTATGAATTTTAACAATATTTGAAATATTTTATAGCTAATTAGCCAATTTGATATTTGGCTGCTGCCTTGGGGAATGTACAATGACCTATTAACAATTTAACACTAGGCCAATTAGGTAAAACTTTCAGCTTCCTGGAAATGCCTAAGTACTATAGACATGACATCATGCTTGGGTAACTAGATATTAACCAATGCCCTTCTCACTCCCGCCTAGGAGAGCTGGATAAGCTTCCCAAGAACCACAGTTCTGTGGCCCAGCGAGCACTGATAGCCCTCCCCATGTGGCTGGGGGTGACGATGCTGGTAGTGGTGGGGGCAGAGCTTGGGGGTTCGAGGGAGTAAGCTTACTTCCTCCTGCATTCTCTCCCTCTCTCCCTGCTCTCTCTTTCTCTCTCTCTCTCTCTCCCCTGCCCTCACCTCCCCTCCCCTTCCCTCTGCTGAGCCACCATGTTGCCACATCAGTCTGCATGAAGCCCAGCTCCCTCCTTGGCTTCTTAAAAACTTCACTTGAACTTGAGTTTAGTAACTTTATTAAAGAGTCAGGGAAAGGGGTAGGGGATGAATACAGGGTTTGCTCACAGAGGATGCAACAGTTAGCCTTCCCTTCTTGTTGCTTTCCCCATGCAATTCATCTTCCTCCAATATATCCTCCAGTATAACTGAGTTTTTCCATTTCCCTCATACAGAAAAGTTCCATTTACATTCAGGGCTTAATATTACTGTAATGTGGCTTATCAAAGTCTCTTCACAACAAAGATAAAGCTTTTCTTGAAATGAGTTCTAGAGCCAGCAGCTACATTTTTCCATATTGTTATTCCTATGATATTTTAAAAACTAGTTTGTATTGGTTTAGCTTGAAAGTTACAGTAAGTGATTTCTTGTAACTTTGCTTGGTTTGGGGTGAGGCAGAGCTAGGGAGTGACCTGCAACCTGCAATGACCTGCAACCTGCAATTCTGCAACCAGCAATGCTTTTAGCTCTGTCCTATCCATTTCAGTGTCCATTTATTTTTTAAATGTTCTGGACACAAGAATTGTCAAGACTTTTGTGATTGTGTAGACTGATGTATGGTATATCAGGGTTCAACCAAAGAATTATCAATAGAACCAGTAGGAGATGCAGATAGATAGATAGATAGATAGATAGACAGACAGACAGATATAAAGGGATTTATTAAAAAGAATTGGCTTACATGAATGTGGAGGCTGGCTAAGCAAGTCTGAAATCTGTAAGGAAGGGAAGATCATGGGCCATCTGGAATTCATAAACAAGGGCTGAAGGTATTGTCCAAAGACAGAATTTCTTCTGCTTTTGGGAGAAGCCTCAGCCCTGATTTTTTAAAAAAATTTTATTGTAAAATATACATAACAGTTCTACCCATATTATATAGTATGAATTCCTGGATATTTTTGGACTTTAAGTAAAGTCAGTTGGTTAGGGATTTAATTACATCTGCAAAATACCTTCACAGAACCACCTAGATTAGTGTTTGGTGGAATCACTGGGAACTGTAGCCTAACCAAGCTGACATATCATCAACTATTACAGATGGGTAAACCGAATAAAATGTTTATCAAAGGATGATGGTTAGAATGTATTCAACAAAAATTTTAATAGTTTAATAATGACAAAAAAGGAAATATACAAAGGCTGATGGTTAGAATGTATTCAACAAAAATTTTAATAGTTTAATAATGACAAAAAAAGGAAGAACTCTCCTTCTACTATATTCACCTGTTCACCAAAGTGTTTTTCCTAAGGAAACATTTAAAAGTACCTTGGCAAATGTACAACTTAAAGAGTTATTTTGATTTGTATTGGGAGAAATAATGCTTATTTTATTTATTGCATTTTTACTATTCTACCTGAATTTATAATTATGGCCTAAGAGAGAAAAGTAAATAAAATTAGCTTGTTTTTTAAATGAACTACTAAGAGTTTTTATAATATAGAACTCATTAAGCCAATAAATTTATTCATTCAACAAATATATAATGTGAAGGGTAGTATACGGCAGACACTAATCTGGATTCTGTGGATAGAATGGTGAATAAAACAAATGCTGACCAACGCTGCCTTCAAGAATTATACAGTCTAGTCAAGGAGAAAAAACATATTAAATATTGACACAAATAATTTTCACAAACGTGATAGTTTCTATGAGTCTACATTAAATGGTTCTCTTTTTTAAAAATTTTATTTATATTTTTATACAGCAGGTTCTTATTAGTTATCTATTTTATACATAGTAGTGTATATATGTCAATCCTAATCTCCCAATTCATCTCACCATCACCAACCCCCCTGCCACTTTCTCCCTTTGGTGTCCATACGTTTGTTCTCTACATCTGTGTCTCTATTTCTGCCCTGCAAACCAGTTTATCTGTACCATTTTTCTAGGTTCCACATATGTGCGTTAATATACGATATTTGTTTTTCTCTTTCTGACTTACTTCACTCTGTATGACAGTCTCTAGATCCATGCACGTCTCTACAAATGACCCAATTTCATTCCTTTTTATGGCTGAGTAATATTCCATTGTATATATGTACCACATCATCTTTATCCATTCGTCTGTCGATGGGCATTTAGGTTGCTTCCATGACCTGGCTATTGTAAATAGTGCTGCAATGAACATTGGGGTACATGTGTCTTTTTGAATTATGGCTTTCTCTGGGTATATGCCCAGTAGTGGGACTGCTGGGTCATATGGTAATTCTATTTTTAGTTTTCTAAGGATCCTCCATACTGTTCTCCATAGTGGCTGTATCAATTTACATTCCCACCAACAGTGCAAGAGGGTTCCTTTTCTCCACACCCTCTCCAGCATTTGTTGTTTGTAGATTTTCTGATGGTGCCCATTCTAACTGGTGTGAAGTGATACCTCATTGTAGTTTTGATTTGCATTTCTCTAATAATTAGTGATGTTGAGCAGCTTTTCATGTGCTTCTTGGCCATCTATATGTCTTCTTTGGAGAAATGTCTATTTAGGTCTTCTGCCCATTTTTGGATTGGGTTGTTTGTTTTTTTAATATTGAGCTGCATGAACTGTTTATATATTTTGGAGATTAATCCTTTGTCCATTGATTCGTTTGCAAATATTTTCTCCCATTCTGAGGGTTGTCTTTTGGTCTTGTTTGTAGTTATCTTTTCTTTGCAGAAGCTTTTAAGTTTCATTAGGTCCCATTTGTTTATTTTTGTTTTTTTTCCATTACTCTAGGAGGTGGATCAAAAAAGATCTTGCTGTGATTTATGTCAAAGAGTGTTCTTCCTATGTTTTCCTCTAAGAGTTTTATAGTGTCTGGTCTTACATTTAGATCTCTAATCCACTTTGAGTTTATTTTCGTGTATTGTGTTAGGGAGTATTCTAATTTCATTCTTTTACATGCAGCTGTCCAGTTTTTCCAGCACCAGTTATTGAAGAGACTGTCTTTTCTCCATTGTATATCCTTGCCTCCTTTGTTATAGATTAGTTGACCATAGGTGTGGGGGTTTATCTCTGGGCTTTCTATCCTGTTCCATTGATCTATATTTCTGTTTTTGTGCCAATACCATATTATCTTGATTACTGTAGCTTTGTACTACATCTGAAGTAAGGGAGTCTGATTCCTCCAGCTGCATTTTTTTCCCTCAAGACTGCTTTGGCTATTCAGAGTCTTTTGTGTTTCCATACAAATTTTAAGATTTTTTGTTCTAGTTCTGTAAAAAATGCCACTGGTAATTTGATAGGGATTGCATTGAATCTATAGATTGCTTTGAGAGTATAGACATTTTCACAATATTGATTCTTCCAATCCAAGAACATGGTATATCTCTCCATCTGTTTGTGTCATCTTTGATTTCTTTCATCAGTGTCTTATAGTTTTCTGCATACAGGTCTTTTGTCTCCTTAGGTAGGTGTATTCCTAGGTATTTTATTCTTTTTGTTGCAATGGTGAATGGAATGGTTTCCTTAATTTCTCTTTCTGATCTTTCATTGTTAGTGTATAGGAATGCAAGAGATTCTGTGCATTAATTTTGTATCCTGCAACTTTACCAAATTCATTGATTAGCTCTAGTAGTTTTCTGGTAGCATCTTTAGGATTGTCTGTGTATAGTATCATGTCATGTGCAAACAATGACAGTTCTACTCCTTCTTTTCCAATTTGTATTAATTTTATTTCTTTTTCTTCTCTGATTGCCATGACTAGGACTTCCAAAACTATGTTGAATAACAGTGGCGAGAGTGGACATCTTTGTCTTCTTCCTGATCTTAGAGGAAATGCTTTCAGTTTTTCACCATTGAGAATGATGTTTGCTGTGGGTTTGTTGTATACGGCCTTTATTATGTTGAGGTAGTTTCCCTCTATGCCCACTTTCTGGAGAATTTTTTCATAAATTGGTGTTGAATTTTGTCAAAAGCTTTTTCTACATCAATTGAGATGATCATATGGTGTTTATTCTTCAGTTTCTTCATATGGTTTATCACATTGATTGATTTGCGTATATTGAAGAATCCTTGCGTGCCTGGGATAAATCCCACTTGATCATGGTGTATGATCCTTTTAATATGTTGTTGGATTCTGTTGCTAGTATTTTGTTGAGGATTTTTGCATCTATATTCATCAGTGATATTGGTCTGTAATTTTCTTTTTTTGTAGTAACTTTGTCTGGTTTTGTTATCACGGTGATGGTGACCTCATAGAATGAGTTTGGAAGTGTTCTTTCCTCTGCAATTTTTTGGAAGAGTTTGAGAAGGATGTGTGTTAGCTCTTCTCTAAATGTTTGATAGAATTCACCTGTGAAGCCATCTGGTCCTGGACTTTTGTTTGTTGGAAGATTTTTAATCACAGTTTCAATTTCATTACTTGTGATTTGTCTGTTCATATTTTCTATTTCTTCCTGGTTCAGTCTTGGAAGCTTATACCTTTTTAAAAATTTGTCCATTTCTTTCAGGTTTTCCATTTTATTGGCATAGAGTTGCTTGTAGTAGTCTCTTAGGATGCTTTGTATTTCTGCAGTGTCCATTGTAACTTCTCCTTTTTCATTTCTAATTTTATTGACTTGAGTCTTCTCCCTCTTTTTCATGATGAGTCTGGCTAATGGTTTATCAATTCTGTTTATCTTCTCAAAGAACCAGCTTTTAGTTTTTTTGATCTTTGCTATTTTTTTCTTTGTTTCTATTTCATTTATTTCTGCTCTGATCTTTATTATTTCTTTCCTTCTACTAACTTTGGGTTTTGTTTGTTCTTCTTTCTCTAGCTCCTTTAGGTGTAAGGTTAGATTGTTTATTTGATATTTTTCTTGTTTCTTGAGGTCAGCTTGTACAGCTATAAACTTCCCTCTTAGAACTGCTTTTGCTGCATCCCATAGGTTTTGAAAGCTTTTTTTTTTTTTTGAATTTTATTTATTTTTGGCTGCGTTCAGTCTCCATTGCTGCACACAGGCTTTCTCTAGTTGTGGTGAACGGGGGCTATTCTTCATTGTGGTGCGCAGGCTTCTCATTGTGGTGGCTTCTCATGTTGCAGAGCATGGGCTCCAGGTGTATGGGCTTCAGCAGTTGCAGCTTGCGGGATCAGTAGTTGTGGCTCATGGGCTCTAGAGTGCAGGCTCTTTAGTCATGGTGCATGGGCCCAGTTGCTCCGTGTCATATGGGATCTTCCCAGACCAGGGCTCGAACCCGTGTCCCCTGCATTGGCAGATGGACTCCCAAGCACTGTGCCACCAGGGAAGCCCCATCCCACAGGTTTTGGATCATAGTGTTTTCATTGTCATTTGTCTCTAGGTAGTTTTTAATTTCCTCTTTGATTTCTTCAGTGATCTCTTTGTTATTTAGTACCATATTGTTTAGCCTCCATCTGTTTGTGTTTTTTATGTTTTTTTCCCTGTAATTGATTTCTAATCTCATAGCGTTGTGGTCAGAAAAGATGCTTGATATGATTTCAATTTTCTTAAATTTACTGAGGCTTGATTTGTGACCCAAGGTGTGATGTATCCTGGAGAATGTTCCATGTGCACTTGAGAAGAAAGTGTAATTTGCTGTTTTTGGATGGAATGTCCTATAAATATCAATTAAATCTCTCTGTTCTATTGTGTCATTTAAAGCTTCTGTTTCCTTATTAATTTTCTGTCTGGATGATCTGTCCATTGGTGTAAGTGAGGTGTTAAAAGTCCCCCACTATTATTGTGTTACTGTCGATTTCCTCTATTAGAGCTGTTAGCAGTTGCCTTATGTATTGAGGTGCTCCTATGTTGGGTGCATATATATTTATAATTGTTATATCTTCTTCTTGGGTTGATCCCTTGATCATCATGTAGTGTCCTTCCTTGTGTCTTGTAACATTCTTTATTTTAAAGTCTATTTTATCTGATATGAGTATTGCTACTCCAGCTTTCTTTTGATTTCCATTTGCATGGAATATCTTTTTCCATCCCCTCACTTTAGTCTGTATGTGTCCCTAGGTCTGAAGTGGGTCCCTTGTAGACAGCATATATATGGGTCTTGTTTTTGTATCCATTCAGCAACGCTGTGTCTTTTGGTTGGGGCATTTAATCCATTCACATTTAAGGTCATTATCGATATGTATGTTCCTATGACCATTTTCCTAATTGTTTTGGGTTTCTTTTTGTAGGTCCTTTTGTTCTCTTGTGTTTCCCACTTAGAGAAGTTCCTTTAGCATTTGTTGTAGAGCTAGTTTTGTGGTTCTGAATTTTCTCAGCTTTTGCTGGTCTGTAAAGCTTTTGATTTCTCTGTCGAATCTGAATGAGATCCTGGCCAGGTAGAGTAATCTTGGTTGTAGTTTCTTCCCTTTCATGACTTTAAATATATCATGCCACTCCCTTCTGGCTTGCAGAGTTTCTGCTGAAAGATCGGCTGTTAACCTTATGGGGATTCCCTGTATGTTATTTGTTGTTTTTCCCTTGCTGCTTTTAATATTTTTTCTTTGTATTTAATTTTTGATAGTTTGATTAATATGTGTATTGGTGTGTTTCTCCTTGGATTTAGCCTGTATGGGACACTCTGCACTTCCTGGACTTGATTGACTATTTTCTTTCCCATATTAGTGATGTTTTCAACTATAATCTCTTCAGGCATTTTCTCAGTCCCTTTCTTTTTCTCTTCTTCTTCTGGGACCCCTATAATTTGAATATTGGTGTGTTTAATGTTGTCCCAGAGGTCTCTAAGACTGTCTTCAATTCTTTTCATTCTTTTTTCTTTATTCTGCTCTGCCGTAGTTATTTGCACTATTTTATCTTCCAGGTCACGTATCCATTCTTCTGCCTCAGTTATTCTGCTCTTCATTCCTTCTAGAGAATTTTAAATTACATTTATTGTGTTGTTCATCATTGTTTGTTTGCTCTCTAGTTCTTCTAGGTCCTTGTTAAATGCTTCTTGTATTTTCTCCAGTCTATTTCCAAGATTTTGGATCATCTTTACCATCATTACTCTGAATCCTTTTTCAGGCAGACTGCCTATTTCCACTTCAGTTGTTTGGTCTGGTGGGTTTTTACCTTGCTCCTTCATCTGCTGTGTATTTCTCTGTCTTCTCATTTTGTTTAACTTACTGTGTTTGGGGTCTCCATTTTGCAGGCTGCAGGTTCATAGTTCCCATTGTTTTTGGGGTCTGCCCCCAGTGGCTAAGGTTGTTTCAGTGGTTTGTGTAGGTTTCCTGGTGGAGTGGACTGGTGCCTGTGTTCTGGTGGATGAGGCTGGATCTTGTTTTTCTGGTGGGTAGGACCATGTCCAGTGGTGTGTTTTGGGGCGTCTGTGAACTTATTATGATTTTAGGCATCCTCTCTGCTAATGGGTGTGGTTGTAGTCCTGTCTTGCTAGTTGTTTGGCATAGGGTGTCCAGCACTGGAGCTTGCTGGTTGTTGAGTGGAGCTGGGTCTTAGCATTGAGATGGAGATCTCTGGGAGAGCCTTCCCCGTTTGATATTACGTGGAGCTGGGAAGTTTCTGGTGGACCAATGTCCTGAACTCGGCTCTCCCACTCAGAGGCACAGGCCTGACACCCGATAGGAGCACCAAGACCCTGTCTGGCACACGGCTCAGAAGAAAAGGGAGAAAAAAAGAATGAAAGAAAGAAAATTAATAAATAAATAGAAATAAAGTTATTAAAATAAAAAAATTTTAAATTTATTAAAAACAAAAAAATTAAAAAGTAATAAAAGAAAAAAGCAAGCAAGAAAGAAGAGAGCAACCAAACAAAAAACAAATCCACCAATGATAACAAGCGCTAAAAACTATATTTAAAAAAAAAAAACGGACAGACAGAACACTAGGACAAACGGTAAAAGCAAAGCTATACAGACAAAATCACACAAAGAAGCATACACATACACACTCACAAAAAGATAAAAAGGAAAAAAATATATATGTCTCTCTATAAAAAAACAAAATGGAAGGGAGCAACCAAATCAATAAACAAATCTACCAGTGATAATAAACTCTAAATACTAAGCTACATTAAACATAAAAGCAGAAACAAATTACATGCAGAAAGCAAACCCCAAGTCTACAGTTACTCCCAAAGTCCACTGCCTCAATTTTGGGATGATTAGTTGTCTATTCAGGTATTCCACAGATGCAGGGTACATCAAGTTGACTGTGGAGATTTAATCCACTGCTCCTGAGGCTGCTGGGAGAAATTTTCCTTTCTCTTCTTTCTTCATACAGCTCCTGGGGTTCAGCTTTGGATTTTGCCCGCCTCTGTGTGTAGGTCGCCTGAGGGTGTCTGTTCCCGCCCAGACAGGATGGGGTTAAAGGAGCAGCTGATTAGGGGGCTCTGGATCACTCAGGCTTGGGGGAGGGCAGGGTACAGAATGTGGGGCGAGCCTGCGGTGGTAGAGGCCGGCGTGACATTGCAACAGCTTGAGGTGCACCATTTGTTCTCCCGGGGAAGTTGTCCCTGGATCACGGGACCCTGGCAGTCGATTAAATGGTTCTTGACCTTCTACAGGATGTCAGGAAGTTTACCTGAGGACAGATGTTTGAGTTGGGATCTAAAGAATGGGCAAAAGTCATTTGGGTAAAGACGAGGAGCAAGGGATTTCCAGGCAGAGGTAAAAACCTACTTAAAGAACCTGACCAAAGCCAGGAAGGCTGGAACACAGAAAGTGAGGGGGAACATGGCAAAAGGCTATGCTAGGAAGCTGGCAGGATCTAGCACCTTACAAACCATGTTAAGAACTCGATTTGGTCTTTATCCAAAGAGCAATGGAAGACATTAAAGGATTTTAAGATTTCACACTAAGGAGTGGCACAATCAATGTATAACTTCTAGCAGGACTTTGCAAGATAGAGGTTCTATTTTAGCCCCTAAGGAAGAGATAGCAAAAATTTATAATCTATATCAGTAAATCCTTGTTCCTTATCCATGGCAGACATCACCAATTGATCATGACTTTTTTTTTCTCTGACTGAACCCAGACTTAACAGTCTCAGATCATTCCAGACAGGAAATACCAATCAATGTGACTGAGCACTTAAGACAAACCCTGTTTTACTAAATTTTTTGGCTCTTCTTAATAAAAATACAAGATTGCTTGGGATGAGGTGGCCAGATAAAATATAGAACACCCTATTAAATTTGAATTTCAAATAAACAAATAATTTTTTAGTGTAAGTATGTACCAAATATTGGATGGGACAAATTTACACTAAAAAAATTATTTGTTGTCTAGGTGAAATTCATATTTAACTGGTTATTTGCTGAATCTGGCAACTCTCATATGAGGGAATTAATGGAAAAAGCCCACAGCACAGTACCAGTCCAAAATAAACGCTTAATGAATGTTTATTTATTCTATCAGTTCATTTGTTCTAAAGGCAAAATTTTAGAACAGTGTAAAAACTATTGGTTTCTGACTTACCTCAATTTTTCCTTCATTTATTAGGTCTAAGAAATAGTCAAAGAATGTCTGAAACTATAATTCAACTGCTTCCCCCTATTGTTTTTCTAGATTAATGGCTTTCCATTACGTTTTACTGTACCCCACAAGACAGTACAAGAAACCCACAGTCCACAGTACAAGAAACTCCACTTATTTCTACTTTCTAATGAGAAAACCATAATAAGAACATGACAGTGCATAAGAAGAATACTATATGGTTAGATGGGTTCAAGATGGTGGAGTAGAAGGACATGCTCTCACTCCCTCTTTCGAGAACACTGGAATCACAACTAACTGCTGAACAATCATCGACAGGAAGACACTGGAACTCACCAAAAAAGATACCCCACATGCAAAGACAAAGGAGAAGCTGCAATGAGATGTTAGGAGGGGTGCTATCACAGTAAAATCAAATCCCATAACTGCTGGGTGGGTGACTCACAAACTGGAGAACACTTACACCACAGAAGTCCACCAACTGGAGTGAAGGTTCTGAGCCACACGTCAGGCTTCCCAACCTGGGGGTCTGGCAATGGGAGGAGCAATTCCTAGAGAATCAGACTTTGAAGGCTACTGGGATTTGATTGCAGGACTTTGACAGGACTGGGGGAAACAGAGACTCCACTCTTGGAGGGCACACACAAAGTAGTGTGCGCATCGGGACCCAGGGGAAGGAGCAGTGACCCCAAAGGAGATTGAACCAGACCTACCTGCTAGTGTTGGAGGGTCTCCTGCAGAGGCGGGGGGCAGCTGTGGCTCACCAAGGGACAAGGACACTGGCAGCAGAAGTTCTGGGAAGTACTCCTTGGCGTGAGCCCTCCCAGAATCTGCCATTAGCCCCACCAAAGAGCCCGGGTAGGCTCCAGTGTTGGGTTGCCTCAGGCCAAACAACCAACAGGGAGGGAACCCATCCCCAACCATCAGCAGACAAGCGGATTAAAGTTTTACTGAGCTCTGCTCACCAGAGCAACAGCCAGCTCTACCCACCACCATTCCCTCTCATCAGGAAACTTCCCAAAGCCTCTTAGATAGCCTCATCCACCAGAGGGCAGACAGCAGAAGCTAGAAGAACTACAATCCTGCAGCCTGTGGAAGAAAAACCACTTTCACAGAATGATAGACAAGATGAAAAGGCAGAGGGCTATGTACCAGGTGAAGGAACAAGATAAAACCCCAGAAAAACAACTAAATGAAATGGAGATAGGCAATCTTCCACAAAAAGAATTCAGAATAATGATAGTGAACATGATCCAGGACCTCAGAAAAAAATGGAGGCAAAGATCCAGAAGATGCAAGAAATGTTTAATAAAGATCTAGAAGAATTAAAGAACAAACAAACAGAGATGAACAATACAATAAGTGAAATGAAAAATACACTAGAAGGAATCAATAGCAGAATAACTGAGGCAGAAGGACGGATAAGTGACCTTGAAGACAGAATGGTGGAATTCACTGCTGCGGAACAGAATAAAGAAAAAAGAATGAAAAGAAATGAAGACAGCCTAAGAGACCTCTGGGACAACATTAAATGCAACAATATTCGCATTATAGGGGTCCCAGAAGGAGAAGAGAAAGAGAAGGGACCCGAGAAAATATTTGAAGAGATTATAGTCGAAAACTTCCCTACCATGGGAAAGGAAATAACCACCCAAGTCCAAGAAGTGCAGAGAGTCCCATACAGGATAAACCCAAGGAGAAACACACTGAGACACATAGTAATCAAATTGGCAAAAATTAAAGACAAAGAAAAATTATTGAGAGCAGCAAGGGAAAAATGACAAATAACATACAAGGGAACTCCCATAAGGTTAACAGCTGATTTCTCAGCAGAAACTGTACAAGCCAGAAGGGAGTGGCATGATATACTTAAAGTGATGAAAGGGAAGAACCTACAACCAAGATTACTCTACCCAGCAAGGATCTCATTCAGATTTGATGGAGAAATCAAAAGCTTTACAGACAAGCAAAAGATAAGAAAATTCAGCACCACCAAACGAGCTCTACAAAAAATGCTAAAGGAACTTCTCTAAGTGGGAAACACAAGAGAACAAAAGGACCTACAAAAAGAAACCCAAAACAATTAGGAAAATGGTCATAGGAACATACATATCGATAATGACCTTAAGTGTGAATGGATTAAATGCCCCAACCAAAAGACACAGCGTTGCTGAATGGATACAAAAACAAGACCCATATATATGCTGTCTACAAGGGACCCACTTCAGACCTAGGGACACATACAGACTAAAGTGAGGGGATGGAAAAAGATATTCCATGCAAATGGAAATCAAAAGAAAGCTGGAGTAGCAATACTCATATCAGATAAAATAGACTTTAAAATAAAGAATGTTACAAGACACAAGGAAGGACACTACATGATGATCAAGGGATCAACCCAAGAAGAAGATATAACAATTATAAATATATATGCACCCAACATAGGAGCACCTCAATACATAAGGCAACTGCTAACAGCTCTAATAGAGGAAATCGACAGTAACACAATAATAGTGGGGGACTTTAACACCTCACTTACACCAATGGACAGATCATCCAAAATGAAAATAAATAAGGAAACAGAAGCTTTAAATGACACAATAGACCAGAGAGATTTAATTGATATTTATAGGACATTCCATCCAAAAACAGCAGATTACACTTTCTTCTCAAGTGCACATGGAACATTCTCCAGGATACATCACACCTTGGGTCACAAATCAAGCCTCAGTAAATTTAAGAAAATTGAAATCATATCAAGCATCTTTTCTGACCACAATGCTATGAGATTAGAAATCAATTACAGGGAAAAAAACATAAAAAACACAAACAGATGGAGGCTAAACAATACATTACTAAATAACAAAGAGATCACTGAAGAAATCAAAGAGGAAATTAAAAACTACCTAGAGACAAATGACAATGAAAATACGACGATCCAAAACCTATGGGATGCAGCAGAAGCAGTTCTAAGAGGGAAGTTTATAGCTATACAAGCCGACCTCAAGAAACAAGAAAAATATCAAATAAACAATCTAACATTACGCCTAAAGGAACTAGAGAAAGAAGAACAAGCAAAGCCCCAAGTTAGCAGAAGGAAAGAAATCATAAAGATTAGAGCAGAAAAAAATGAAATAGAAACAAAGAAAACAATAGCAAAAATCAATAAAACTAAAAGCTGGTTCTTTGAGAAGATAAACAGAATTGATAAACCATTAGCCAGAGTCATCAAGAAAAAGAGGGAGAGGACTCAAATCAATAAAATTAGAAAGGAAAAAGGAGAAGCTACAACAGACACCGCAGAAATACAAAGCATCCTAAGAGACTACTACAAGCAACTCTATGCCAATAAAATGGACAACCTGGAAGAAATGACAAATTCTTAGAAAGGTATAAGCTTCCAAGACTGAACCAGGAAGAAATAGAAAATATGAACAGACCAATCACAAGTAATGAAATTGAAACTGTGATTAAAACTCTTCCAACAAACAAAAGTCCAGGACCAGATGGCTTCACAGGTGAATTCTGTCAAACATTTAGAGAAGAGCTAACACCCATCCTTCTCAAGCTCTTCCAAAAAATTGCAGAGCAAGGAAAACTCCCAAACTCATTCTATGAGGTCACCATCACCGTGATAACAAAACCAGACAAAGTTACTACAAAAAAAGAAAATTACAGACCAATATCACTGATGAATATAGATGCAAAAATCCTCAACAAAATACTAGCAAACAGAATCCAACAACACATTAAAAGGATCATACACCATGATCAAGTGGGATTTATCCCAGAGATGCAAGGATTCTTCAGTATACGCAAATCAATCAATGTGAGACACCATGTTAAGAAATTGAAGAATGAAAACCATATGATCATCTCAATAGATGCAGAAAAACTTTTGACAAAATTCAACACCCTTTTATGATAAAAGCTCTCCAGAAAGTGGGCATAGAGGGAAACTACTTCAACATAATAAAGGCCATATACGACAAACCCACAGCAAACATCATTCTCAATGGTGAAAAACTGAAACCATTTCCTCTAAGATCAGGAACAAGACAAGGATGTCCACTCTCACCACTGTTATTCAACATAGTTTTGGAAGTCCTAGCCACGGCAATCAGAGAAGAAAAAGAAATAAAAGTAATACAAATTGGAAAAGAAGAAGTAAATCTGTCACTGTTTGCACATGACATGATACTATACATAGAGAATCCTAAAGAGGCCACCAGAAAACTACTAGAGGTAATCAGTAAATCTGGTAAAGTTTCAGGATACAAAATTAATGCACAGAAATCTCTTGCATTCCTATACACCAATGATCAAAAATCTGAAAGAGAAATTAAAGAAACACTCCCATTTACCATTGCAACAAAAAGAATAAAATACCTAGGAATACACCTACCTAAGGAGACAAAAGACCTGTATGCAGAAAAGTATAAGACACTGATGAAAGCAATTAAAGATGATACCAACAGATGGAGAGATATACCATGTTCTTGGATTAGAAGAATCAACATTGTGAAAATGACTATACTACCCAAAGCAATCTACAGATTCAGTGCAATCCCTGTCAAATTACCAATGGCATTTTTTACAGAGCTAGAGCAAAAAGTATTAAAATTTGTATGGAGACACAAAAGACCCCGAATAGCCAAAGCAATCTTGGGAAAGAGAAACGGAGCTGGAGGAATCAGACTCCCTGACTTCAGACTATACTACAAAGCTACAGTAATCAAGACAATATGGTACTGGCACAAAAATAGAAATATAGATCATTGGAACAGGATAGAAAGCCCAGAGATAAACCCACGCTCCTATGGTCAACTAATCTATGGCAAATGAGGCAAGGATATACAATGGAGAAAAGACAGTCTCTTCAATAAGTGGTGCTGGGAAAACTGGACAGCTACATGTAAAAGAATGAAATTAGAACACTCCCTAACACCATACACAAAAATAAACTCAAAATGGATTAGAGACCTAAATGTAAGACTGGGCACTATAAAACTCTTTGAGGAAGACATAGGAAGAACACTCTTTGACATAAATCACAGTAAGATCTTTTTTGATCTACCTTCTAGAGTAATGGAAATAGAAACAAAGGTAAACAAATGGGACCTAATGAAACTTAAAAGCTTTTGAACAGCAAAAGAAACCATAAAAAAGACCAAAAGACAACCCTCAGAATGGGAGAAAATATTTGCAAATGAATAATTGGACAAAGGATTAATCTCCAAAATATATAAACAGCTCATGCAGCTCAATATTAAAAAAACAAACAACCCAATCCAAAAATGGGCAGAAGACCCAAACAGATATTTCTCCAAAGAAGACATACAGATGGCCATGAAGCACATGAAAAGCTGCTCAGCATCACTAATTATTTGAGAAATGCAAATCAAAACTACAATGAGGTATCACTTCACACCAGTTAGAATGGGCACCATCAGAAAATCTACAAACAACAAATGCTGGAGAGGGTGTGGAGAAAAGGAACCCTCTTGCACTGTTGGTGGGAATGTAAATTGATAAAGCCACTATGGAGGACAGTATGGAGGTTCCTTAAGGAACTAAAAATAGAATTACCATATGACCCAGGTATCTCACTACTGGGCATATACCCAGAGAAGACCATAATTCAAAAAGATACATGTACCCCAATGTTCATTGCAGCACTATTTACAATAGCCAGGTCATGGAAGCAACCTAAATGCCCACTGACAGACGAATGGATAAAGATGATGTGGTACATATATACAATGGAATATTACTCAGCCATAAAAAGGAACGAAATTGGGTCATTTGTTGAGACGTGGATGGATCTAGAGACTGTCATACAGAGTGAAGTAAGTCAGAAAGAGAAAAACAAATATCGTATATTAACGCATATATGTGGAACCTAGAAAATGGTACAGATGAACTGGTTTGCTGAGCAGAAATTGAGACACAGTAGTAGAGAAAAAACGTATAGACACCAAGCAGGGAAAGTGGCGGGGGGTGGGGGTGGTGGTGTGATGAATTGGGTGATTGGGACTGACATGTATACACTGATGTGTATAAAATGGATGAATAATAAGGAAAAATAAATAAATAAAAAATAAACATTAAAAAAATGAATACTATAGGGTTAACCAAACAATCCACAACAACCTACCTTGATAAAGATAGAAATAAATTAAACAGCAATTTTTAATTCAAAAGGAATAATCACAGTTATTCAAATCATAATCAGCTTGAGAAAATTCTTGAGGTAATAAAAACAAATCATACTTTCTGAATTTTGTGGGATTTCCAGTAATCTGCAAGTTATTATACACAATAGAAGTTTTCATCCCTGCCAAACACCGTTTGGCAGTCAGATGTCTTAGACGGATATTGAATTATATTCCTCAATAAACTTTAGGAGCTACCTAGTTTTAGTTTATGAATGCCAAATTTTAGTGACTTTTAACTGATTTAGGAATTCACTGGAAAATCAACCTTTGTTGTATATATAATCTAAGGCCTATGGAATTATGGGTAATTCACCCCAAAAGACTAAAGCAGAGACTTGCAATGGTAGATTAGGCTGAGGGTTATGAGAAGACCCCATGTGTTCCACACTTTGAGAATCACTGATCCAGGCAGAAGTACTGTCTTTTTCTGGCATTCGAACTCTAAAGTAGATGGCAGATATTACAGTGTCTCAAACTATAAATTCAGGTACACTTTATGAAATAAAAACCAATAATTTCTGGCTTCTAATTTTACCACCAGGAATTGGGGAAAATGTGAGTTAAAATATACCAAGCACTTGGACCTCTTGGGTACAAAATGTATTATAAAGGCACAGTATCTATTTTATCTCCAAGCACTTGGACCTCTTGGGTACAAAATGTATTATAAAGGCACAGTGTCTATTGTATCTCTCTAATTCTAACATCTCAGTGTCTCTAAGCTGGCTGGAATCAGCATCACCTTTCTTCTGAAAGGGTTTACATTATAAGCTTAACTACCATCTTTCTTCATGGGATTTGTCCTGGCTTGACCATGATCGTATTATATTCAAGTCTGATACACTTCAAGATCCCTTGCGGGCTCGCCCAGATTCTTTTCAATATAAGGGTCCTGTAATTAAGGCTGGGAGGTGTGGTTTTGATTGAGTGCCGTGCAGATTGTTCATTAACATGCCATCCGAACAATTTAATAACCTTTTTAATTAATCCAAAATTGGCATGTCCCCCTTCAGGCTATAGTGCTGCTTTTGCAAGAGTTGGTCTCTTGGTAGTTCTCAATTTAGCTTATTATTTGAAACCTAAATCTGCCCAGGCTAATGAGCGTGACCAATTCCTCTTACCAAGACCACATAGGACTCTCCATCTGCACTTCACGAAACGATGAGAGGACCAGATGTCTTGGGGTGATATTCTGGTTCTTGGCTTTTTAAAGAAGCTCCCATCAGACTAGAGATGAAAGAAAATAATTTATAGAGTAGTTGAAAATCACTTTTTACTTTTTACTTTCTTTTGCTTTTAGTATTTTCTACTAGTATTTTTCTTTTATTATTATTATTATTTATTTATTTTTTCACTTTCAGGTTTGACATTTTAGAACTTTCAGGCTCAATTAGTCCTTCGTAATTTGGTGCTAGATATGATTTGAAATGATTTAATGGTTTTTGGTAATTTGATACCCTGAAGCTTTTCGTATTCCTGAAGAAAATGGCAATTCAAATGGTTTTAAAATAGAATTTTGCCAAGGTTGAGCTTGTACTTTTTTTTTTTTTAACTTGGAAAGATAGGACTTGGGAACACTTACTCTTTCTTTTTTAATTTTTAAAATGTTTTATACAATTTTTAATTGTTACACTCCATTTACAATTATTATAAAATATTGGCTGTATTCCCCATGTTGTACAGTACATCCTCGAGCCTATCTTAGAGCCAATAGTTTGTACCTCCCACTCCCCGACACCTATATTGCCCCTGCCCCCCACTGGTAAGCACTAGTTTGTTCTCTATATCTGTGAGTCTGCTTCTTTTTTGTTATATTCACTAGTTTGTTGTATTTTTTAGAGTCCACATATGTGATATCATATAGTATTTGTGTTTCTCTGTCTGACTTATTTCACTTAGCATAACGCCCTCCAGTTTCATCCATGTTGCTGCAAATGACAAAATTTCATTGTTTTTTTATGGCTAAATAGTATTCCATGGTGTGTATGTGTGTGTATATATATATCACATGTTCCTTATCCATTCGTCTGTTGATGGACACTTAGGTTGCTTCCATATCTTGGCAACTGTAAATAATGCTGCTATGAACATTGGGGCGCATGTATCTTTTCAAATTAGTGTTTTTGTTTTTTTCAGATGTATACCCAGGAGTGGAATTGCTGGGTCATATGGTAGTTCTATTTTTAGTTTTTGAGAAACCGCCATACTGTTTTCCATAGTGGATGCACCAATTTACATTTCCACCAATAGGGGGACACTTACTCTTTAAAGCCTGAAAACAATGTGTGTGTATACTTCACCTGGCTATAGACTCCAACGTTTGAGTTACTTTCTCCCAACCAAATAGAATATTACTCTCCCTCCACCCCTTAATATGTACCTCAGTTATTTCTGGAGACCTATAAAGGAATGCCTCACATAGGCCAGCTCTCTCCTGCCTGTTAGTTGCATGGTCTATCCACTTTCGTCTCCATTTTCAGACTTAACTTGTTTCTGCCTGGGACAATATCTCCCAGCTACCAGTGCTGAGAATCCCAATCATTCATTCTTAAAATTAGTTGAGTACTTATATGTGGCAAGTGCTATGCTAGAAATTCATGAAAATCTATTATCTTTGCCTATGCTGCTATCTCCATACACTCACCAAAGTCTCTTCTTGAGGTATAACAATGGAACCGCAGTCCATAAGAATGATAGAATGCCCTCTCCCCGCTGGCCCCTGTTGACACCAGCGCTTAGAGCAGCTTGGTTCATGCACTCAATTTTATAAAAATCTCATTTAAATAGCCCCTACCTCTTGCAAAACAAAGGAAGGTTTGAAATATAGGTTTTCCTGGTTATACTCACTCCATCAAAGACTTAAGATTTTAGGATGAGATTTACTGACTGTAAGCTCTGAGCACCCTCTGGGCAGTCATGTATATGAGAAGAAAACTTGTCTAAGAGCTTTTTTAGGAATGGAAGTTCAGCCCTGTGATCTGGCAGTGGGAGGTCTAATTCCCCATCCCACATCCATTAGCTTGAAGAGAAAATATCTTGCATCTGGAAGTGCCAAGTCCCATCAGAGTTTAGCACTGGCCCAGTTCATGCACTGCCATCTCCCACATGACAGGACCAAAAATCAAGAAATCCTCCCCCTTTATCCACATCAACATCCCCCCCCAGAGTGGTACGTTTACTACAGTTGATGTACAGATGTGGGAGGCTGTGCATGTCTGGGAGCAGGAGGTGTATGGGAAATCTCCATACCTTCCACTCAGTCTTGCTCCCAGCATCTCCCACAGACCTTGAAGAACAGGCCAAGAGATACCCCAGTGCGAGTCTCCAGCTTCTGGCTGTTAGTCTCAGTCCTGAGTGCCCGCTCCCAAGTTCAAAGCAGATGCACTTCTCAGAAGGCAGTGAAGGATGACAGAGCCTGGCTGTTGGCAGAATGGGGAGTGGGGCTCACCTCTGTTTGTAAACAGGGGGAAGTCTGATTCCACCTGAACCTCACTGAAGCCTGGATTATCTGCTTTATATTCTGTAAGATTATTTTCTGGTGCTTTAGAACCCTAGGGGGAAAAAATGGCCATTCTAAAAAACATATCAAATACCCTCACAGCCCTACAGACTGCCTGTATTTCACATACAGCTCCAAGCTGAGAACCACATTTCTTTTAGCCACACTCCACATGCCCTGCCACTGCTATTCGTGCCTCATGAACACGGATGAAGGGCTCAGTCCCACCGTAGGGCTTCTTATGTAGTTGCTGTGGAGTGTTTCTACCTTCTGATGAATTCCTCCATTCTGTCTGCGAATGGAAAGTGAGCAATATTACTGACAGCTGAAAGTGCTAGTGGGTATATTATATAAAAAAATAAACAGAAGAGGTCCTTTCGGCGTATCTTTTTAATTGGAAGAACACGTAGGCTTTTGAGTGACAATATCTTCTACATTTCCCTAAATATAGCGCCTTTAGAAAGCCACAGAGCTAAGCAGTATGGAAAAGCATAGGGGTGTTGAATCTCAGGTATCCTCGGGTGAGATGTTTAACCTCTCTGATGCACAACAGGCTGCTGTACAGCATGAGAATATTGGGATGTTGAAGAATTAATTGCAGTAAAGAACACCAATACATTAGATATATAGTTCTCATATATCTTCTTCCTTCCCCCTTTAAAGGCTAGAAAAAGAGGGGAAGAAAACCCACAACTGAGGGCTTATCACTGATCTCTGTGGGGAAGGAAAAGGTTTTTCTCATCTCTCTTAAGGGTCTTGGCTGGGTCTGAGTATTAAACTGAGCAAGACAGATTAACGGGAGAAGAACATACAGATTTAGTTGTTTTACATGACACAGGAGCCTTCATAAAGAAGTAAGGACCCAAAGAAACAGTTAGAGCTGAGTATTCTCTTGCCAGGCTTGACGAAGAGTATACGGTGGTAGAGGAAGCTGACAGGGTAAGGGGTGTGAGGTTAGGGGTAATAAGCCGGGGGAGTTCAGCAAGGCCTGTTAGGTCAGGTTCTTCTTGGCCTCCCTTTGTCTTCAGAGGTGAGGATGTGGGGGAGGACACCTCTCACAGGAGGGTTTTATGACCTGTTTCGGCCAAGGGAGGAGTTCAGAGTGCCCTTCAGCTTCACAGTACTCAATACGCCAGGTGCCACATGGTGGGGGTAGCCTGTCTGGAACCCCGTCTTCTCCAGTGACTCACGCACAAGAATTCACATAGGAAAATGTTGACTAAGTTGTACATGATAAAAAGATCACGGTGCCTTTTCCCCTTCGATTCCGTCCTCATGCCCCCCTCTCCGAACCTTATCTATGAAAGTCTATTTTGTGGTGTGTGTGAACGGATGGGAAGGTCACATCGGCTAAACGTCAAGTTGCCTTCTGTGCCTCTGTTGCTGTGGGCAGAAGCCTGGCTCTGGCAGGCTCCATTCTGCTGAGTGTTTTTCTGTCATTTTAGGAAGGAGAACAGCGAAGATGTAAATTGCTGACCCTGCTCGGGGAGAAGGGCGCACTAAGAGGCAATTTAGGCGGATGAGTGCGCAGGGAGCAGGGGAGTAGTGGGGCGAAGGCAGAGCATGTTCTTCAGGTTCTTTCTTCGCCTTTCGTGAGCAGATTTATTGGGCTTGTTAAGGACTAAGGAAACACTGTGAGGCTTGGTGGCCTCCAGGCCTGGGAGACCCCTCAGAATGCTAAACTCAGGCATCTTGGGACTCTCCGCCTCCTAGGATCCCCTGAGAACCCTGGGAATGGGCTCCTTAGAAATGCAGAGATGAAGCATATTTTTGTTCGAGGTGGCAGGGATATGACAGTACATGGCACAGGGAGGTAAAAGTCATAGCCTCATAGTGTCTGACACAGTGCACTTCACTGTCGCCCTCACCTCCATCCCTTCCTCAGCCCCTCGCACCTCCCCACCCAGACCCCAGGCTTCTATTCAGCGATTGGTTAGGCCTCCTCCTGAACCTGGACTGTGCCCCCTGAAGGAATCCCACACCCAGGCTGCTCGGAGTGAAAATGCTTTTACTGCCATGAGCTGCTTTCTCCTCCACTGGACCTCAGATGCGGCCCTTCAATGGGTAGGGTTTTGGTTCCGGCAGAGGCAGAGAATTATGGTTCCGTCCCCAGCCCTAATTGGCTCTGTGACTCTGGGCAAGTCACTCTCCCCATCTGGGCCTCAGTTACCTCTTCTGCAAAACGAGGGGGTTGGCCTGGGGTCTTCAGAGCCCTGTCCTGCTCTGACAGTGGAAACCTCAGTGGCTCTAATTGCCTCATTAGAACACCAGGGAATGCCTTTCTAGTAATTGTCTCCCTGGCTCCTGGCTTACCCACTCCCTACTGGGCTCTGCCTTCAAGGAAACAAAAGCAGCTGCTCTCTCCTCTGGGGCATCCTCGGACTCTGCGAGCCCTTCTTGACAGCACATGTTCACAGGCAGCCTCTGTCTGCCTTTCTCACTCTGTCTGAAGCCTCTTTCTGAGGCCCAGGGAGGGAGGGTGGTGCCCCTTTTGAGCCGGGCTCTTTCTCTTGTCTCCTTCTTTGGCTAGCGTTGCTGGCCTCCATGCCAGGTGAGATCAAGGTTTCCTTTATTGCTCTCCACCCTGCACGGGGATTTAGCGGCGGGCACTTCACAAACAAGCATATGCGTTATGGCTGCGATGAAAGCTGAAATGGCCCAGACGAAATGGCAGTGAATGGAGGGAGAAGATTATATAATCATACATAACTGTCCTCAGAGAAATACACATTCAGAGAGTCAACAGCTGCCCTTAAAAATGGTCCCTTTGCCAAAACCCAGGATATTTCATTTTGTGTTTTAGGAACCAGGCACAGAGTCGATAGTGTGGCTTTAAAATTTGCCAAATGAGCCAGTCCTATGAGTCTCTCACAAAACTCTTAATATGTTTAGTAGTGTGCGTGTTTCTGAGAAGTCAGGTAACAGTTTCTGTATATTTTTCTGGGCACATCCAGGGATGGCCAAGCAAGAGGTCAGAGATGTGGGAGGGGCTTGGTGGGAAACTCAAGTTTAGTTGGAGACCAAAGAAAACGACAAGTCTGGTAGAATCCTGAACATCAGGCGTCTAAAAACAGAGAGTGAGTCTAGGAAGGCAGCCAAGGCAGGAAAGTTAAGCAAATTTGGGGAGATTATGGCAGGTGGGGTCTAGCATCCAGCAAGGTGGAGGTTGAGGCTCCAACAGATGGGAGACGCTGCAGTGGTTTCTGATCCTAGAGAAGAGCAGCTGCTCTCTGCCCATAAGTCCCTACAGAGGGTGGGTGCTCATGGAGGGCAGGTTGGTGCCCGAAGCCAGAGCTTTGTCCATGCCTGATTTATTCAACATCATTCCTTTAGTCGTGTGGTGTGAGGTTGAAGAGTGTGGATTCTGATGTTAGACAGAATGGGTTCAAATCTCAGATCTGCCAATTTACTCGCTGTTACCCTGTGCCTCAATTTTTCTCATCTGCAAGTGGGGCATAATAATAGCAATTGCCTCATTGGGCGTTTGGGAGGATTAAAAGTGTCTAGTGTAGTACCTAATGCATTGGAGGGCTCAATAAGTGTTAAATACCATTAATTACTTCGATATTTATTTACTGAACTGTCGAATAAGAGCCAGAAGACAGAAGGATTCTTAACATACTTTAGCATGCATCTGAATCACCTGGAGGACTTGGTAAAACTCAGATCGCTAGAATCCATCCCCAGAGTTTCTAATTCACTTGGTGTGGAATAGGTTCTATGGAACATACTTTGAGAATCACCGCTCTATATCCTATACACAAGATATGTGTACAAATGAGACCATTATTTGTTTAACAAGCACCTAATTAGCACTTACCATGTGCCAGATTTTGTGTACATACATAATACATAGTATTACAATTATCGACTCATTTACTCATTACAGAGACCCTATGAGGCAGTTTCTATTGTACCTGGTTTATAGAAGAGAAAACTGAGGCACTTGCCCAGTTTTAAGTAACCTGCCCAGGCACTCTCAACTAGTAAGTGACCATGTTATAAAACTGAATAAATGCCACCAGAGATGCAAAACCTTCCGTAGGAGACATGGAGATTTTAGGGTTCTCAGGAAGTTTTTAGGGTCTCTGACTCTGGGTAGGTCCTTGTAGGAACCCATGTTAAGGCAGTGGAGGTGCAGTGACAGGAGCAGGGACTCTGGAGCCAAATGGGGATAGAAACCTAGTGCTGCCATGTTCAAGCTGTGTGGCCTTAAGCAAGAGGATTCACCTTTCTTTGCCATGTTCTTTGTCTAAAAGAAGAAGACAAAAGGATGAGGGTCATAACACCTAACTAGCAGGGGTTTTGTCTGGAACAAAACAAGAAAACTCATGTGAAGTCCTTGGAAGAGAACAGATGCTCCTAGCAGGACAATCTCCCATATTTCCCTCAGTGATGGCTTTTGCTGGATGGTGGTAAGAATTCATTTATCTCCCCTGCGCAGATTACCAGACTGCCTTTTCTTCAACCCAATTTCAGTTTCTCTTCATCAATTTATAGCATCTTTTAGGATGACAGAACTAGAAAATACCTTACAGATCATTTATTCTTGACTGTGTATCCAGGATTAAAAAACATATACAGTTTTTTAGCATCCTGTGGCAGATTGGAGTATTCTTGAAAAATATTCTCTCTGTCCTCCTAATTTCCATGGGAAGAACATACTTTTCCCCTCTGATGTTAGCCTAGGCTTGGCTCCGCTCAACTGGATATTAAACAGACATGATGTAGTAGAGGCTAGGAATGCTCTTGTGAAGTTAGGCTGGCTTCTTTGCACCTCTGCTATTGCTGTGAGAAAACATGCCCAATATAGCATGCTGGTCCCTGGAGTAGGATAAGATACACATTGCTCAGAGCTGGGCTACCCCCGTGGATCCCAGCTCTCAAATTTCAAGCCCCAGCTGCCCCTCCAGATGTGACTGGGCCAGCCAGGATCAGCAGAGCCCTCCAGCTGAGCCCAGCTGAGATCAGCTGATGTCCAATCAGTCCACAGGCTTGTGACTTAAATATTTGTTGATGTATGCCACTGAGATGTTGTGATTCTTTGTTAAGGGCCTGATTTTGGCTCCATCTCAAGATATTCTGTGAGTAGAGTCCAGGAATCTGTGTTTTCTAAAAGCCCACCATGTGATTCTGTTATCCACCTCGATTTGGAAATCGCTGATCTCCTCTAATCTCCTCTTGTCTTATAGGGAGATGTTGAGTCCCAGAGAGGTAGAGTGACTTGCCCAAGGTCTCAATACCTGGCCAGGTTAGTAGTAGAATTCTTGATGTTTTATATTAATACTCTTTATACTATATCACGCTGTTCCCATAAAAAATTTAACATGGGAGAAGAAATTCTTCATGTCCCCATAACTTAAATGCTTTGGGCTGGGGTATTTCAACCCCATACTGACATCAACCCTTTGAAACCCACTGATGAAAGGAAATGCACAACGGAAAGAGTATACTATATTGACTTTGGTTGTAATTGTATTTGCTATGCCAAACAACTCAACTCAGGGTTAAAACGTGGTCACTAGATCATGTGCTTTAGAGGGAATTTAAAGTACAGTATTCTTTTTCAACTTGGGAAAGTTTATGCGATTTCTAGGCAATTATTTCCTGTAGGAATAAAAATGTGTGTTACTCTTTCATCCTGTTCCTCTTGCTGCAGTTTCTCCTCATTAGTGGTTTCCTTCCTCTTGAGCTGTGGTAATGCCTTCGAAGTACTGAATCTATTACAGCTGAAGCTGGTCTTTGCAGACCTGACAGAAATATAGATGGGCAGACTGAAATGTCTGTCTCAATTCAGGCTAATATTTACTGAGCACCTGCTATGTGCCCAGCTTATGCAAACTGCTTTCACATACACTATTTTTATTAAGTGTACAGGAATTTGCAAGGATTGGGTGTAGACTGAGTAGAAGGAAAAGAAAAGAGACACTCATGGCTTAAGGCTGTTATTGCAGACTCCTTTTGTGACATTTCTCTATTTGCCAACACTCTGCTGTTTAATCTCCCCCATCTGTTAAGTAGTGAAGAATCATCTCTTTTCCAGATCAGCCCTCTAGCCCAAACATCACCTTTTCCCACTCTGTTTACTATGCCAGGGATGACTTAAGTAAATGTAGCTAGACAAGGTACTAAATATTTCTTGGCTGAACCAGGCAGAAGCAGGAGTTCCTTCTTGGTCTAAGACTCTCATTGCTTTCCATGTGGGTCATTGCAATGTCCTCCCAAGTCTTCTCCCCACCCATTTCTCCCTTATGTAATCTCTCCTATCCAGCTCAACTTTCAAAATGTCATACCCCCAGGTCCAGAACTCCTTAGAGGAGTCATTCATATAGATCTCACTGCTGAAATGCGTCTCTGTCCTTCCTTTATTACATTGCTCGACTCCCATCAAATCTGTCCATTCTGCTCTAGATGGTGCCATCACTCACTTCCTACTCCCCTACTTTTTCTCTGACTTGGACTACAGACATGTGTGCATGCACGTGCACACAGACACACAGCATGATGAACTCTGCTTTCAGGCCTTTCCACATGCTTTCTCCCCAGCCTTAGATTCTCTGCCTCTGTATTCAGTCTCAGTTTCCCACAGGGGCCATGCAGTGAACCAATAAATGGGTGAAGCAGATGGGTGTGAGACAACAGGGAGTGGTGGGGAGCATGGCAAACTGGACCAGGCACACTGGGTCTACAGGGCACAGGCACTACTAGGCCCTAGTTAAGGGTGCCACATCACAGTATAGCCTAGTATTGACATATCTTCCACATTTTTAGAAGCTAGAAATCCAGATTTTGTATGAAATCTCTAGATTTTTAAAGGTGTGGAAGTACGTTATAATAAAGACAAAAAATGTTTGTATGCCAAATAAGCAAACCTGCTCTGCAATTTTGCTCATTCAAATCCTGCCAGACCTTAAAGTCCAGCTTAGGCCTCACCTCTTGCCAAAGCCTTCTTTGATGCTTCTGACCACGGCGTTCTTTCCTCTCTTACTCCTCTGTACAAAGAGAACTGGGTAGTTATGTGCACAAGGTCAGAAGCAAGAGTACCTGGAAGCAAAACCACCGGCTAGCTGGGCAACCATGGGCAAAGTCATTAACCTTGTGAAGCTCTATTTCTTCATCTCCAAAAGGGAGGGGATAGCCATAGTCTCTATTGCATAGGCATGTGATGAAGACGAAATGAGAATAGGGCTATAGAGTACTCAACATAATGCCTGACATTAGTAAGTTCTCAGTGAGTGTTAGCTGTTATTACTTATTATCCCACAACCACAAGCATCATCACATGGTGGTTAAAAAGAGAGGATTCTAGAGCCTGATTTCCAGGGTTAAAATCCCATTTCCACCACTTTTTTAGCTTTGTGGCTTTGGGTGAGTTAGTTAACCTCTCTGAACCTTAGTTTTCTCATCTGTAAAATGGGGATAATAAGACCTATTGAGTTATTATGAGGAATTGCCTCTTAAGTCAGTTTTCCTCATCATCCGTTGTGATAGTTGTGTTCCTTCTAATCTTACACCAGTTATCAGCGTATGGGCCCTTAGCTCCGCATTCAGCCTTGAGTTCCTGTTCTGTAATAGTGGACTGGGCAGTAAGCATTTCCCCTTCACAGTGAGCATGCTGTTAACCGTTGCCAGCAGAGGGCGCTGGAGGAGCTCTGCGGGAGGAGGAGGGGGCTCACAGGACTGGTGTTGCTCTGTCCCGGCCATGTGCCTAGTGTGTGCCAACGCACAGCCTGGCCTGGGCCTGATGACCACCTTGCCCTGGCCCTCCTGATTTAAACACTGCCCGCTCCAGGTCTCGTACCTCCAGCAGTGCCCACCTCCCCCTGTGTTCCCCGCCCCCGGCTTTGACACAGCTGTACATGGAGGCTGGTACCTGCTTGCTCTGCAGCGGTGGGCCAGCTCTGGATCAGGCAACCCGGCAGACTTCTCAGCCCTCCATTTTCTCCAGTGAGGTCTGATCCCCAGCTGTGGGTCCTCTCCCTCAGCCCTAGGGCACCCTTTAGAGTGCTCTCTACATCTTTGTATTGTTTCCTCTACCATAATTGATTGATTCTTTATATTAAACTTCCCCTGTTTAAATTACTGTGTGACTTCTGTCTCCTGATTAAACCCAGACTGATACATACCTTGAATCTAAATCTACTCCTTTATAACCCAGACATTCTGATTAGTCTTTTCTCTGGCTCTACTTACACTATATCTGCTTCCTTTCCTACCAACATGCTATTTAGTGCATAAGAGATACTTACTGAGATCACATGCAGCGTGGAGCATGTGTGTTTGCAAAGCCCTTTAACCTAAAGGCACTAATATGGGCTGAGGATAAGACTGTTGCTTCTCAACCTGTTATATGTAGTGAAGATCATTTTTGAAAATTTAATTTCCAAATCTTTCATAAACCAATACTTTTGTAAAGCATAATAAAAATGAAGTATTAGAAACAAAAAATTTTAAAAGACATACAAAATACAAGCCCAATTTTTTTTAGTGTTAGATTCAATAGACATACTTATTGTAGGAAACTGCTATAAAAGTTTGTAGATACGTACCCTCAATTTCTGTACTTGTGTTGCCATAGGTGGTGTCTCAGTGTGCAGAGGACACCTTGAACAGCCCTGACTGGGGATATTCACCAATGTTAGGAGTCATACTGCGCTCTGCACCCCGATTCTCAAATCGAATCCTCTCATTGCATCATGCTTGCATTTTGGGGTTTGCTTTACTGCTTTAGGGAGACAGTGACAGGATTCTCTTCCATCCTCTGGTTCCGTCCAGGTGCCTTCCCCAGCACATGCTCCTACTCAGCGTCACTTTCATGAGACAGCCTAGCCTAGTGCAGTAACTTTGATCTCTTTTGCACAGCCACAGTCTCTCTTCCATTTATCAGGAGGTAGTAGCTGTGGCAATAAAGTAGCCCCATATTTCCCTGGGCTCTAGGCCACTGAATTCATAAACAGACACACCACAGCTCCCCTCCTCCCCTATGGTTGCAGCTGATAAGAGCCAGAAGCTGAGGGCTATTTGCATATGTGACTTTTCTTGATAGCATGGGTCTCACCTACTATTAGAGCCAAAAGCCATGTCAAAGCCTGAATTCAGCCAATCAGACAGGAAAATACAAATGAACTGACCATGATGTCCAGCAAAAGCGCCATAATTGTAGCTTTAAATGTTAAAATGGAGGCCAGCTAGAGTCCCCAATCTCCTGTCCTTCTATTCTGATGTGGGCACAGGATCCTCCTGACTCTTAACTGTTATCATTACACTAGTCTATCTAAAACTATATTTGTAAAAGTCTTAGTAATCCATGGTAATTCCACTGAGTTTATTTCCTCATTTTTCCTCTGGGTTTATGACCTGCCTTCCAAGCTCAGTTTGTCAGCCAGAAGATTTACTCCGTATTCAGTAGTGCTTCCATCCCATTGCCGGTGCTCACTAGATTGTAATAGGAATGCCATGCCACCCAACTGTGAGTTGACACTGTATTACAGTGATACTGCCCCAATTTTACGGATGCTGCCCAGTGCCAAAGAGCTTCAATAAAATACTCGAGGTCACAGAGCAAATCCAATGTAGAATCAGGGGTGGGACCAGCTGTTGTGAATTTTGAGCCCAAACCTTTTTGGAGAGGCAGTATCAGACTGCCTCTCAAAACCACAAGAGATACTCTTATCAATGTTGCTGGTGAGTGTTCAGTTAACTGCAGTTGATACTGTCAAATAAAATCTTCAAACGCCAGAAGTGTGCTGTCAGACATTCGTCACCTTTCTGAACTCTAGCGTTACAAGCAGCAGCTGTGCAGATGCAACCAGGAAATCTATAGCCACAGTTAATGCTGGTTGTTAAAACTATGTCTGCTCGGAAGTTATTCCAGGGTGACAATGATCAATGCTGGCATTCATTAAAACAACAGTGACAAAAACAACAAAACCTCAACCCACCTGAAACAGAATCTAAATGACCAGGAAGATGGTCCATGGCTCCTATAGAGAACCTGGAAACATGTCCCTAATAAACCAAATTATCCAATTCAAAATAATGATAATATTGAACATGCTTTTTTTTTTCAAACACTATCCTTTTTCCTTCCTCCTTGCCAGGATATTCTGATCACTTTTCCCCCAACCCCTAGGGTCAAGGCCAGTGGAAACAGAGATATGGAAAACTAGATTAAAGATAATTTAATGCAAGTTGCTAGCCTAGTAAGATATTTAACATTGTGTAACTACTCAGAGAAATACTGTGATGGATGTTTTACATACATTCACTCTAATTCTTACATCAGTCTTGTAGGGTAAATTGTATAGATGAGAAAACTAAGTCTTGGAGAAGGTAACTTGCCCATGATCTAGATGGGAAGTAACTGGGTTGCAAATTGGGTGTTTCTGGTTCTAAATCTTATCCTCTTCTGCTCCACGCTGCACCTTTCCTTTAAGAAATGATGAGTTACATTAATTAATGGCAGTGGTTTATTTATTTACCTTTAACACCAACTATTGGTGCACGGTTGGAGTTGTACCAATAGTCAATGTGAACTTTTCAAAATATAGACAAACTCTGGATAAGGAAAGCAGAACGACTTAAAAAAATTAAAAGTCAGAATTCTGACTCTGTTTTATAAGGTTCTATTTTATTGATTGATCAATTGATTGGAGTATAATTGCTTTACAATGCTGTGTTAATTTCTGCTGTACAATGAAGTGAATCAGCTACATGCACAGATATATCCCTTCCCTCTTGGACCTCCCTCCCACCCCCCCCATCCCACCCAACTAGGTCATCACAGAGCACCAAGCTGAGCTCCCTGCGCTATACAGCAGGTTCCCACTAGCTATCTATTTTACGCATGGTAGTGTATTTATGTCACACCTAATCTCCCAATTCATACCAAAATAGGTTCTGTTTTAGATTGCCAACTGCTAATCATAAAATCAAAGGGAAATGATGAGAAAGGAATCATAATTTCTCTGGCATTCAGAGCAACTTGTTTTTTCTCTCTTTAAAGCTTGACGATTAGGGGGCATGAGAAGGAATCTGGACTGTGGAAAACGAGGCTTTCAAGGTGCGATTTAGAAGCTTTCTTTGTTCTACCAGCATCCCCTCCCCTCTCCGCAGTTCCATGTGTATCCTCTCACTCTCAAACCTTTTCAGTTTTTTTTAGGCTAAGTAAAACAGATTTTGTAATTCACTTCATCCGTGGAGTTGGTGGATGTCTATGATGATATCTGTGGCTAATTTGGGATAAAGCTGAAGCAGTAATAAATATAAAGATATATTGAATATATTTGACTCATTTTTTAGCTTTATTGAGGTACAGTTGATAAATAAGAATTGTATATATTTAAGGCATACAACGTGATGTTTTGATATATGTATGCATTGTGAAATGATCACCACAATCAAGCTAATTAATGTATCCATCACTCACCTAGTTACCGTTTGTGTGTGTGTGAGGGGGGCGAGAACACTTAAGATCTACCCTCTTAGCATATTTAAAGTACATGATAATGTATTGTTAACTGTGGTCACATTGCTGTACATTAGATCTCCATAACTTATTCATCTTGTAAAACAGAAACTTTGTACCCTTTGACCAGCATCTCTCCACTTCCCCTTCCCCCTAAACCCTGGTAACCAACATTCTGCTCTCTGTTACTATGACTTCAACTATTTTAAATTCCACATCTAAGTGAGGTCATACAGTATTTGTTTTTCTGCATCTGGCTTATTTCCATTAACATAATGTCCTCCAGGTTCATCTATGTTGTCTCAAGAGGCAGGATTTCCATCCTTTTTAAGGCTGAGTAACATTCCATTTACACACACATACACACACACACCCCCTCATCCGTCAGTGGACATTTAAGTTGTTTCCATATTTTAGCTATTGTGAATAATGCTGCAGTGAACATGGTACTACAAATAGCTCTTCGAGAGACTGATTTCCTTTCTTTTGGATATGTAACAAGAAGTGGGGTTACTGGATCATTTGGCAGTTCTATTTTTAATTTTTTGAGAAACTTCCGTACTGTTGTCAATAATGGCTGTAACGATTTACATTCTTGTAAGCAGTGTACAAGAGTTCCCTTTTCTCCACATCCTTGTCAAAACTTATCTTCTGTCTTTTTGATAATGGCCATTCTAACAAGTGTGAGGTGATATTTCACTGTGGTTTTGATTTGCATTTTCCTGATGATTCGTAATGTTGAGTACCTTTTCATATGTTTTGGCCTTTTGTATGTCTTCTTTTGAGAAATGTCTATTTGTGTGCCTTGCCCATTTTTTAATTGGGTTATTTTGTTTTGTTTTGTTTTGTTTTGCTCTTGGGTTGTTTGCGTTCCTTATATATTTTGGATATTAACCCCTTATCAGATAGATGATTTGCAAATATTTTCTCCTATTCTGTGGGTTGACTTTTCAGTCTGTTTATTTTTTCTTTTACTTGCAGAAGATTTCTAGTTTGATGCAGTTGCACTTACCTAGTTTTGCTTTTGTTGCCTGTGCTTTTTGTGTCATATCCAAAAACTCTTTGCCCAGAACAATGTTTGACTCCTTTCTTTATTTCTGGAAGATCATGGCATTACAAAGCCTTATCCATAGAATATATTGAACCTTAATTCTTTCAGAATTGATAGGCAACTGTTAATGACTTCATTTTGCAGATGCCAAGACTGAGGCATATGGCTACATTGAAAGGTTTGTCTGAGGGGATGCAGTCAATGATGGGGAATGTAAACCCAAATGTGGAACTTCTTTTTTCTTTTTTTTATAAATTTATTTATTTTATTTATTTATTTTGGGCTGCACTGGGTCTTCGTTGCTGCGTGCGGGCTTTCTCTAGTTGTGGTGAGCAGGGGCTGCTCTTCGTTGCAGTGTGTGGGCTTCTCATTGTGGTGGCTTCTCTTGTTGTGGAGCATGGGGTCTAGGCCCACGGGCTTCAGTAGTTGTGGCGCACAGGCTCAGTAGTTGTGGCGCACCGACTTAGTTGCTCTGCAGCATGTGGGATCTTTCCGGACCTGGGCTCGAACCTGTGTCCCTTGCGTTGGCAGGAGGATTCTTAACCACTGTGCAACCAGGAAAGTCCCTCAAATTTGGAACTTCTAATTCCTCATTTGATGTCAATTTAACAACACATTAGATATTCAGGTATTGCTGGTATTTTCTTCATTGCAGCCATTTTAATTTCATAACAAATTTTTGGCTGAAATATATAAAAATAACATCAAAACTGTTTCTACAGTTGATTTCGAACACTGTGCTGGTCATACTCTACTCAATAAGCAATGAATATGTGAGAAAGTTCTCAGTGTTAAAGAAAATTTTAGATCTTGGGAGAACACTAGGAAAACATGAGACATGATACTACCTTCAGAATGCTCACAGCCTGATTTGAGAAACTAAACTCACTCCTGTAAAGTCATCACAGCCCAAAATATGTGGTGCTGACCAAAATAACAAGAGGGGTCAACGGAGCAAAGAGATTGACTGGAAGCTTCAGGGTTCTTGGAAGACATACTGTTGCATCTTAAATGACGATACATTTTAACGAGGACAAAAGGGGAGAAAGAGAACATCCCATAAAACATTTGCATAGTGCTTTTTAGTTGACAGAGTACTTTCACATTTATCATGGAATCCATCCCTACACAAACTCAGTAGGAGATGGTATCATGATTTTCATTTTACTGATGAGGATCCCGAAGCTCAGAGAGGTTAAGAGGTTTCTAAGATGACACAGCTTGTAAGGGGGAGAGCTTAGAGTCAGATCTACACCTGATGCACACTCCCTTGTGCCAGATCCAGGAAGGTTATTAGGCCAGGTAGAGGGAAATTATTGTTAATCCTAGACCAGGAGTATAATGTAATAAAAATGGAATGCAGGAGGATTGGAGAGATAGGAGACAGGGAGACGAACCAAGGATCTCCCCCAGCCTGTGCTACCTCTGTCATGTGTTCATGACATTTGGTTGTACTTGTCCGTCTCTGGTCTGTCTGTCCCCTCAATTCTAACCTCCTGGAGGGCAGGGCTTCAACTTTGATATCAGTAAGGTCCAGCATGCTGCTCATCTAGTAGGAGGTGCCAGTAATATTTTGAATGAATGAAGCTCTGGTCTTAGCATGAAGTAATGATAATCTGATGACAACAATGAAATTAGAGCAGTGAGGGTGAATCCATGGGAACTGGTGAAGTAAGAAGTCATTAAGATTATCAGCGTGAAACCCATTAGGGACATCTAAGGCCCTCCTAGTATTCTGTTTCTTAACCTGGATGGAGGGGTACACAAGTACTTGTTATTGTTCTTTAAAGTGGACATATACTTTGCATGTTTTATATTTCAATAATAAAATGGAAAAAAATGTAGAAATAGAAAAATAGATAACATTTGGTGATAGGCTTTATATGAAGAATAAAGGGGAAGAAAGTAAATAACAAAAACAACTTCAAGTTCATTATTGTGACACACTTAAAGAATGGTTATCTGCCAGAAAATGGGACACTTGGAGGCAGAGATGAGAAGGTCAATTTTGGAAATCTTCAGGGAGCTGTGTGCCTGCAGGTTAAGTCCTTGGGGCCCGTTCTTCGTCCTGGGAAGCCCCTTGTTTCCTTTGCTCCTAGGCCCCATGGCCTGGAGAGTCGACTTACTTCGCTTTCTTCTTTCAGGTGCCAGCATCTGCTTGACATTGGGGGCTGCCCTTCTCCCAAAACAGATTTGGTAGCTGAATAATCCTTTTTAGCTCCCCTCTTCATTAATGCCCCCTAAATAAACTCATAGAGACTCTATTTAGAGATTTTAACTGCTGACCTCTGTGGGACTATAAATAAAGGTTAGCAAAATATATAAGCCCTTGGGGACTTATAAAGTTTACAGAAATCTTACAAAGTTCTGTAACAGTCTGAGTCAGCATTTCTGTGATTTTTAGATAGTATTCAGAAATCTCTTTTATATAGTCCTGAGAGCCTTTCTTAGATGATTCTAAATGATAGTCTGAACTTTTCATACATATAACTTATCCTGGTTGTTTGCTTTTAATGTACCAGGCAGTATTCTAAACACATGTCATATATCATCTATTTTAAACTTCAAAAAGACATCCCTAGTGGTATGTACTATTATTATCCCCATTTTACAGATGAAGAAATTGAGACATAGAAAATGTAAACACTGAGACCCAGGTCACACAACTAGTAGGTGGCAGAGCTGAGATTTGAGCCCAGGCAGCCTGATTTCAGAGCCCGTGTCTACTTGTCTGTTAGAGTGTGCACTGCTCAGACATAGTCCCCAGGGGGCTGGGGCTAGGAGCTTTGGGAAGTCTGATGTAATCGGTGCGTCCTTTCTGAGTCTCATGGTCCAAGGAGGGACCACTGGATTCATGTTGTCATCCCTACAATTAAACATTCCTCTTCTGGGTTTTAGGCTGTTGTGCAGCAACATCAAAGATGCCTCCCCAGCCGCTCCTCTGGCTGGTCCCCAGAAACCCAGCCCTTGGCTCTCTCACAGGGAAAATCTCTTCCCTAGCTGGTTTCTACAGATTCTTCCCCTGGGTTTTGAAATCATTCTGCACAGACTTGAAATTGTCCCTCCTTCATCCTTCATTCACTTATTCATTCAACAAATGTTCAACAATTTATTATGTACCAGACTCTAGGGGATATCTGGATAAATAATTCATCACCCCCATCCTCTAAGGTACTCACAGTCTTACGGGATATTCAGGTATATAAGTAAATAGAGCTCACCATAGTAAATGCTGTGGAGGAAGTATGTTTGAACAGTGAAGGAAGCACATTTCGAAGTTAACCATGTTGGGGAGAAGAGGGTTTCACGGTAGACATTGCTCTGGGTGGGTAGAACTTTTCAAGATTTATCAGGAGAGAGAAAGGTCACTCCAAAGACAGAAAAGAGCTCACGCATAATGTATGATGGCAGAGAATCACGAATGTGAAGATTTAATTCAGTGATTCATTCACTTATCCATTAATATTTATCAAGTGCCTACTTTGCAGAAAGCCTCATGTTACACGCTAGTGATGCCATGTAAATGTAGAGTTCATTGCCCTGTTGGAACTTTCTATCAAGCATTAGGGAAGATCTGTCTCCTTCACTTTTCCAGCATCTAGAGGCTGCCTACTTGACTTGGTTTACGGCCCCTTCCTCCATCTTCAAAGCCAGCAGTGTAGCATCTTCAAATCTCTCTCTGACTTTCATCCTACTCTGTCATCATATCTCCTTCTCTGCCTCTCCTGCCAAGTTGGCTGTTCAATAAATGCCTTTTACATTGTGGGTGTTCCAAGGTCCATGTACCTGACTTTTTCCAAGACCCGCTTATCCCTGATCTTCCAATCTTTAACTTCCATGCCTCTGACCAACCATTGTAGCCATTCACGACTGTCCAAGAGCTTGTATATTATTTTGCCACAGAAAGCAGAAGACCACCCAAAGTTCTGTCCAATGGGAAGATTTTCTCTTACTGTTATCTTTCAGGACAGCTGAAGTCCATTTTCGGTTTGTATTTACACACTGAATCTATTCATTTGTAAAGCAAGCACTGTCTTTTTTCTTTCTTCACCAGCTGGTTCTAAGGGACCCCACTGTGGGACCACAGGTGTGAGTTGAGGGGAGGTGATGGTGCAACAGTGCTGATATGGGGGTCTGGACCACTTGCTAGTACAGCTCACTTGTTATGTATGACCTTGCTTGTGCCTGACCCCAGATGTACTTTTTCCATCTCATGATAGATTGTTATGGGCTGTTCAACCTTATGATTTGCAGCACATGCCAGGGTCAACTCATGAAGGGCAGTTCTAGCCGCACAGTCACTGGAGTTCAGACACTCAGTCTCTAAGGCCCAGTAGCATGCTAAGAACTGTTTCTTGAGTAGTGTATAATTCTCCAATGCAGATGGCATGGCCTTGCTCCAGAATCCTAAGGGGTCTACATTGTAGTTCTCCTATTAGGCCTTGCCCCATAGCTCCAGGCAAGGAGCTTAGGTCAACTACAAAGTTAGAGGGAGTAGCCTCCCATAGGACTGCCCTTACTTTTGACACCAACTGCATGTCTGGGGGGTTTCTAAAACTGCCCTCAGCTTTGATAATTTGCTGGAAAGACTAAGAGAATTTTCTGAAAGCTATTAAACTCATAGTTATGACTTACTGCAGGGAAAGGATACAAATTAAAATCAGCCAAGGAAAAAATTACCTAGGACAGAGTCTGGGGAAGTACCAAATGTGGAGTCTAAGTTGTCCTCATCCTAAGGAGTCATCAGAATACAGCACTTTCCCAGCATTGATGTGTGATAATACACACAGGAGTATTGCCAACCAGGGAAATCATCCAAACCTAGGTCTTCAGAGTTTTTAATTGGGCTCTGTTACAGAGACAAGATTGATTGCCCACATGCTTGATCTCAGTCTCCAGGTCAACTGATATCATATGACTCAAAGCCTTCACTCTAAATCACATTGTGGATCTTTCTGGCATAGCTAGCTGCCACCTTAAGGTGAAATCACACTGTGACTTGAAATCACTTTGTTACTATATGGCTAGCCCAAGACACCTTGCAAGTATTGATTGCCTTCCAGGAGCTATAGTATTTAGCCTTGCAAGTATTGATTACCTTCCAGGAGCTATAGAATTTAACCCTGTAAAATGTTTACAAGGTTACATTCTTTACTGCACACTCCATGCAGAGAGTGGGATTCCCAGCCAGAGGTGCCTCTGTCACCATAGGGACTGTCAGGTTGTACGGCCCAGGCAGCAGGCCTGCTTGCACTGAGGCCTGGATCTGCTCAGGCAGTCTCCTATGTCATGTGGTGAATGGGTTGGAGCAGAATATCTAAGCATAAACTATGTTGCCTCTAGAACCCAAAACCCTGGGGTTTTCCTTGTCAGCCGGCATGCAGGTGATCCATCTCCAAAACACTTCCTTCACAGGGGTAGAGGTATGAAATGCCATAATTTGCCCTTTATTTTGGAGGGGATGTTCCGGCATGTCCCATGTTACTAGGTTCCTAAAATCTTCACTAAGCCAGGGGGCCCTTGAATTCTCATAGAGTTAATAATGCCTCCAATCAACTTGCCATATCTTGCTCATCATTTCCAGTTAACGTAAAGTCATTGATGTAGCCGACCAATATGATGTTCTGAAGAGTGTCCAGATGGCCCGCTTCCCTTCAGACTATATTATAACAGAGAGTGGGAGAATTTACATAACCCTGAGGTAAGATCACAAATGTATGCAGTTTTTTTTTTTTTGTCCCATGTGAATTCAAACTGCTTCAGATCTGCCTACCTGATAGGATCGGAAGAGAATGCATCCATCCAAACTGTATTGATCTCCCCCATCAGAGACACCATTTTGGGACACTTCTGCAGGTGATAGAGGTTCTGGGGAATCTGGGGACTCAAGGTTTTCAAATGCATTGATCCAGATGTACCCATACCAGGTTTCGGGTCCCACTTCTTCCCAATTAGGTTCCTGACCTTGGCGTAGCAGACTTGCTAGGGCTGAGAATTCAACCTTCACTGGCGCTCTCACCTCCCCATAATAAAGTCCTAGCCTAATCCTCAGCTTTTCTGCTCTCTGCCTGCAGTAGATAAGAGCCTTTTCATGTACTGCCAAGGAAGCCCTCTGGTTTTCACAATTCACCTTAAATTGGAGATAAGCCATCCTTAGATTTTCATTGTCTTTCTCCAATGCATTGACAGTACCCAATAATAGCCACTCAATTCCGTACTCCTTCTAATTATCATTTTCCCCAAACCTCTCAAACTCCTTAGGTATTACATCTGCTGATGTATTATATTTCACTGCTATCCCATTCTGTTTCACCATCAGTGAAAATTTCAAAAGTTTGTACCACTGCAGCATGCCAGGGGCTATTAGTACTTCACCTGCCGGAAGTGATGGGGCTTTCCTTGCCAGCTGGCACACCGGTGATTCATCTCTAAAGTCCCATGTTAGAGTCGGCATCCTAGAATGCCTTCCAGTAGCAAGCCTCTTAGGTCTGGTTCCCCAGGAGACAGACTCTTGGGCAGGGATTTGCATACAGGCATTTTATTGCTGGGTGTTCCCAGGTACAACACCTGTGAAGGAATAGGATTGGAGAAAGGGAGAAGATGAACTGCCATGAAGTTGTGTGGCAACAGAAGACTTGGCCGGTCCTTTATGGAGCTCTAGCATGGGGATGGCCCTGAGTTGTCCTCACTTGAGGCAATGGGCCTGGATCTTCACAGCCTATCCCAGCCAGTCATTCTATGTAGGCTGCCCTGGGGGAGGAGCAAAGCCTTGGGAGCAGCACCTTCCTTTCTCTGAGCGCAGTGGATGGCTTTGGCTGTAAGTTGCCAACAGTCACCATTCCTGGATGCTGTGAGAGAGAAAGAAACCTTTGTTTGGTTAATCCCTTGCGATTTCAGCATGCATTTATGGCCTTAGTATAATCTAGTCTTTTCTAACCAATAGAGCCTATATAGTAGTTATTATTATTTTCATTATTATTTCTAACTAATATATTTTATTAAGTTGTTATTGTTCCCAAAAGCCACACAGAGAGGTTAAATGATTTGATTAACATTACAAAGTAATTGACAAAGTCAATTCAAATTTAGGTCTGCCCAACACAAAGATTCATGCTTTTTTTTTTTTCTTTCACAATACCATACTCTCTTGTGTACTAGCGATTCATTAAAATATACTCTCTTAAAACTAAAGATGCCGTGAGAAGAGTTATGCCCTTAATCTTATCAGCCAATAATATATAAATATATTTACCCATACTTTTATGAAAACAATTGAGAATAGGGATTGATATAGTAGGGGGAAAAAGACATGTCAGTGCCTAATAACCAAGGAGAAATAGGAAGCAATATCACTACAGGACATAAAAGACGAGAGGAGAGCTGGGGCCTCACATGGCAGGTGACTCTCACCTACTCTTTCCTTGGTTCTAGACTGTGGTGTGAAGTAAAGGGGTATTTTTGTGATCTCCAGATAGGCAAGGGATTCTCAAACAAGACCCCGTAATCACAAACCCTAATATTGACAGATTTGACTATATCAAAACCAAAGATACATGCTCAACTCAGTACATACAAAGTTGAGAGTGGAAAAAATCTGTGATGTCTAAAACCAACAAAGGGTTATTATCTAGAATTGAGCAAGAAATTATGGTAAATTAGCAATAAAAAAATAGAAAAATGGGAAATAGGGATTAAATAGGTAACTTCCAAAGGAGAAATCTGATTGGCTAATAAATAAATGACAAAATACTCAAGCTCACGAGTAATCAGAGAAATACAAATTAAAATGACAATGAGTTACCACTTTAGACCCAACAGATGGGCAAAAATTAGACAGTCAGATCATACCTAGTGCTGGCAAAGATGTGAGGATGCACATACCTTTCGTATACTTAAGAGTGAAGCATAATTAGAACAGCCACTCTGGAGAGAATTTGTCTATATGTAATGCATTTAAGCGTGTACATATCTCATAACCTAGAAATTCAGCTTCTGAGAACAGACTTTTGACAAGCTGACTTGGGGCCATATAGATACCCTCACGAAACTGTTCATTGCCATGGTGTTTGTGAAATACCAATCACTGGGTCCACCCTGTGATGTGTCTGTCACTAGGGGAATCAATATGTAAAATCAAGGCAAACAACAGAAAAGCTCAACCTCTCTCTCTCTCTCCAAGCATGTGCACACACACACACATGTAGGAGGTGAAATGGAAGAATATACATTGAATCCTTTAGCGTGGAGGTGAGGGGAGATGAGTATGGTCAACCAAACTTTATGCATCTGAGGTCTTAAAAGAGAAGGAAAAGGAAAATAAATGAAAAGTTAGCAAAAAAAAATGGTTCATATCTGTGGCTTTTGCAAATATGCGTTTATTTATAAGTTATTAATCCATGAACACTAATAATACTTACTATTTAAAGTTACAAAGAGACTTCTGATCCCCATTCATAATTTCAGCCAGCATAAGGGACTCTTTTTATCCAAGACTTTAAGTAACACTCTCTTGAGGGTTTGGCTGATGTGTTGCCCCTCACTGCAGGCCTATGAGGAATGAACCCTAGTCTTTATTTTATAGTTGAAGGGAAAAGGCTCAGAGAGCTTGAACAGTGTGTCCATGGTTGTGCAAGTTCTCAGTGGACCGGAATTCAAGTCGATCTGACTCCAGCAATTACATTCTTTTCTCATCATCCGGTTTAGTTCAAGTGTTTGCAGAATATTGCACAAAAGCAGTGCATTTGTGGAGCTGCAGAGGGCTTATGTTGCTGACAGAAAACTAAGTTGAATTTGTCTCTTCTTTTTGAAACAAATGACAACCTTACACTGGGACTGGAGTCTCTTTGAGATTCAACTCTCCAATGAACCACGCCTGGCAAAGTTCAGACCTGATCTGAGGAAAATGACTTTCTCCTTGGAAAGTGCTCCAGTTGGCCTCTCAGCTTTAGCTGATTTCTCTCCTCAGGAGTTCTCCATTAAGAATTAATTTACTGGCATAGAGAAATATAATCTTCATAATCTCCCCAGCGTCGAGCGCTGTTGTCTCTGTCTCCTTTTTATGTCCTTTCTGTACTTTTCTCAGAACACAGATAGAATTGAACTTGGCTAGTGATTTATCAAATACTGCTCTGGGGGGCTTCCCTGGTGGCGCAGTGGTTAAGAATCCGCCTGCCAATGCAGGGGACACGGGTTTGAGCCCTTGTCCAGGAAGATCCCACATGCCATGGAGCAACTAAGCCCGTGCGCCACAACTACTGAGCCTGTGCTCTAGAGCCCGCGAGCCACAACTACCGAGCCCACATGCCACAACTACTGAAGCCCATGCACCTAGAGCCCGTGCTCTGCAACAGGAGAAGCCACCGCAATGAGAAGCCCGCGCAACGCAATGAAGAGTAGCCCCTGCTCACCGCAACTAGAGAAAGCCCGTGTGCAGCAACGAAGACCTAACACAGCCAAAAATAAATAAATAAGTAAATAATTTTTAAAAACCCAAAAACTTACCAGTGTGCCTTATTCATATCATATTCCCCAATTGAAAAAAGTACCTCCACTTTATTAAAAAAAAAAAAAAATACTGCTATGGGAACAACAACCACATCTGTCCAGTACTTTACAGCTTACAGAACTCTCCCACACATTATGTCACTGCACCCTCTAAGAGTCCCTCGAGGTGGCACTCTCCCCTTTATGCAGAAGAAGAGATGAGTGCTCTAAGAGGTCATGCGTTTCACCTAAGGAGTAGAACATGAATTTGAATCTTACTCCAAATTCCATGCCTCCTCTCATAAGAGCTAGAAAGACTATTATCATTTCCCAAGTCCTTTTCCACGGTCCTAGCCACGATTCCCATCTTAGAGTTGAGTTACAGATGCTTGCTTATAGAGATTGGGTGACTTACCCAACATCAGACCATCAGCTGCGTTGGGAAGGTTCAACCCTGGGGGTTCTGCTTCCCCATCCCTTACATTGTTCACAACTGTGGAAAAGAATAGTGTGTGGTTTCTCTAACTTGAGTCAGGGATCGTGCCAATAAAATCATGCTTAGGGGTGATGAATGGTGCTTCCCCTTCTGTGAGACTCTGAGGGTGAAGCAGAAGTGTCAAGAGAGAAAATAACCTGTCGTTAGTTTCTCAGGGGAGCTGGAATTGGAGCTCGGAGCCCCCAGGCCCAGCCCACTTCTTGGTGATTCTTTGTGAATAATAGCTTGCTGGGGAACAGGATGTGGGCTCTCAGGCGGAGGAGACTTGATGAAGGTTCCCACAGAGCTTTGTAAAACAGTTGAGATGTGAAAGATGGTCCAAGGGATCTGGATGAGTCAGAGGATGATTAGTCAGTGGTGCTTTCTACTGCCCCCTTGGTTCTCCGCCTCTCCTGGGGCCGGCCTCCTTTCCTTCCCTTTCATGTTTTCACTCTCATCAGCATTTCCATCAGAGGGTGTTAGAAGAAGTGACTGCTGGAGCAGTTGGCTCATTGCTTGAAGCAGCGTACCTCTTGGGGTGTCGAGGAATTCTTCCTCAGGCCTCTCAGGCCAATAAGCCTGCATACCTGGAACAGCTGTCCAGACCCAGGGAAGAACAGGTTGCAAATCAGGCTCTGGTTAGTAAGCTTAGAACTGGGTCTTCCAGAGAAGGCCTGGTTTTTAAAGGCAGTGACCAAGAGATGGCCCCTCTTGGACTCAGAATCACACATAAAATAGAATCTTTTATAGAAGAGGCATTATTCATCCATGATGCTTTGATAGTAGGCTGGTTAGAGCATAAATGCAGGCAAACCATGTTTCTCACTTGTTCACTCTGTTCCTAACCTTGGTCTTTTATTTATAAATCCATGTGGGTCATAGGGTGACCTGGTAGATGGAGTTTTGATGACTCAGGGCCTCGGTCGTCACCACTGGTAGACAAACAGCCCTGAGCTCAAGTTCTGATGGCGTGTTTGTGGCATTATCTCTGTAAGTTAAAGGACAGCCCTGCCATATCACTACAGTATAAACCAATTAGCATATCAGTCTCACAGATGGAACCTCTGCAGTGTCGCTGGAATCTGTCCTTTCTTCCCCATTTCAGAGCCACCACACCAGCTCAGAGCCTCCAGCTATACTCACAGGCTCTTACATGGCCTCCTGCCCCCCTGCCTGTTTCCCTAGCATCCACCCAACCCAAGGCATTCAGATTCTCTTTCTAAAGCATGGCTTTCCACGTGCCACTTACCAGTGATGAATCTTTCAGGAGACCAAATGCCTGCATCCCTGCCTCTTCTGAGATTTCAGAATACTTTGTTTTTACTGTGTTATGAAGTGACTTTAATCCTACATCCTTTTCAAGCTGTCTTAAAAATGAATGGGCATGAGGGTCTCTTTCCTTACATGATGAACTTCCCCTGGGCAAGTCCAGCCTTCTTGATCTTGCGTGTCCCAAAAAAACCTAACCCAGTGCATGGCCCGTAGTAGGGACCCATCATATGTCTGTGGAATCAAAGTATTTAATGTGAATTAAAGTCTTACATATGTCTACACATATGTCCTGTTACTTCTCCTAGAGCAGAGGATGACAAACTACATCCAACCAACAACCAACTAAACCAAAGTCAACTACTTGTTTTTATAAATAAAGTTTTATTGGAACACAGCCATGTTCATTCATTTATGTATCCCCCGTGGCTTCTTTTGTACTACAGGGTAGAGTTGAGTAGTTGCGACTGAGATCATCTGGCCTGCAATACTGAAAATATTTACCATCTGGCACTTTACAGAACCTAGAAATGCTCTGAGAGCAAGCATTGTATTTTGTTTATTTTTATATGTAGTCTACTTAGCAGAAAGCACAATAAATACTGATTGGATAAATCAATCAATGAATCAATCTTTAATGAAGAACTGCAATGCAAAAACTTAGTTTTTGAGATGAAACAAGCTGGCTAACTTACTGATGATGGATCAGTGTTTTCTATTTTTATTTATTTATTTATTTGTTCGTTCATTCATTCAATGATTATTGAGCATCTACAGTGTGTCAAACACTATTCTTGGTGCTGAGACAAATGGTAAGTAAAGCTGACACGCTCCCTACTCTCATGAACCTTAGAGTTTTCTGAGGGAGACAGACATCATTCAAATGTCAAGTGTATGGTGTTACAGTAGGGAGAGAGCAGCACATGGGATGCCCAGAGCCTGTTCCAGTGGGATTAGCTCCATTAGGGAGATCAGGGAATGCTTCTCTGAGAAAGCAGCTCTGGAACTAAGATCTGGGAGAAGAATAGAGGTTAGTTGGCCAATAGTTTAAGGGAAGAGTGTCCTACATTGAAGGAACAGCATGTAGAAGACCCTGTGGCAGCAGGAGCTTGGTGAGTATGAGGAACTGGGCAGGGTGACTCAACCCAGAGAAGGGGCATGAGATGAGGCTGCAGGAGGAGACAGCGGTCTAGTAGAGAGCTTTCCAGGGGTCTTCTCTCTCTGGGGAACAGTGAAGGGTAAGCAGAGAAATGCTTGTAGAAGGAAGCTGGGTAGGGGTGGATTGTAATACAATTTGCATTTTGCAAAGATCACTCTTTTAATGACCTCTGCTTTCAAATATTGATTGCATATATTTTTAATAAATCAAACTCAGGAAAATGACAGTCATGTTCTTACTAAATATTGTGATAGTAATACCTTGTACTTGTTCAGCTTTAAAAAAAAAGCCAACCGTCTGTTTTCACATTTAATGCTGTCTCTTTTAATAAGTATTGCACATAGGGGACCACAAGGTAGAATATTTGAGCACAGTCTACTGTGTCACCCTCTCAGGAGTTGCACACAATGGTACATTCATGGAGGCCTTTGGACATTGGCTTTAGTTCCAGGGCTGATGTTTCTGTCTCTGTTCAAGCTGAATGCCCCTAGTCCAGTCTAGTTGCTTAAAGAAAGGAGGGTTCCAGTGCCTGTGACAGTCTTGGTGATGGCAACTGGCTGCTGCATTTTGTTCTTAGGTTCAGAAGAGCTGTGGACTGGCTGTAGTGAGCCACTCTTTCCTACTTGTTCTGTAGCTAAGCATCATCTTATCTCTCTTGCCTTTCTTTTTTTTTTTTTTTTTTCTTTTACCTTCCTTTCTACTTAGTCATTAAAATTTCTCTCTGCTGCCTTGCTATCCTTTCTCTTAAAAATTTCCCATCACTTCTCAGCTGGGGCAGACGCCTCCCTGGCTTTTCTGAGAAGAGCTGTGAGATGGTTGACGAGGCATCGGGAGGGGGTGGGGGGCACAGCTTCTGGAAGCACAGGGAAACCTTGCCCTGGATAAGCCAGGAGAGAAAAGCAGGACGTAGACCCCAGTCTTTTTGTTTTTGTTTTTGTTTTCCTTTAATTGAATCATGGCAGCTAGATACTTGGAGCTGTCGTATAAAACCATGAGAAATCGTGTTGGTACCCCAAGTCTCCTGACAGTTGCAACCAGGAGATCTGGGAGAGCCACTGGCATTTGGAAAGCCCTTGGCCAACGTGTGCCTTCTTTTGAGGCAGCTGGACAGTTACGAAGAATGTCATGGTTTTCTCCTTAGTGTCATTCTATATCACATCATTTATTTGTTATCTGATGAAGACATTTTAATGAAACTACAGCCGTTGTTTACAAAGAGGGGGGAATTACTTGTGTCTGAATTCAGTTGTCTTTGCCATGCCTGCCCAGGATCAACTCATACTTTCTTTGAGTCTAACCTAGAATTCATTTACCATTTTAGTCACAATTAAATATAAACTTGAAAATTGTGTCAATAAAATGCTGTGAAAACATTTTTCTGATTTAAAGATTCCGTTTGGGGTTAAACTCTGTTTGGAGGGGTTATTTTTTTTCCTGTTTTTTCATTATCCATAAATGTATATGATACTCAAGTTTGATTGCCAGATCTGTATTTCTGTTTACCTTCCTTCTTAGGCATATTATTTTCTGTCCTAGAATTCTTTGAAATTTATTTACTCATTTATCATCCTTTGGTTCACTGGGTTCTTTTTCACTATAACCATGATTTCATTAATCTCTTGGTCCAGAATGAAATGGTTGGCTATAGAGAGAGAAGGGAGAGAAAAACAGATTCAATTTGGGAGCAGCCCTGATGATCAAAGAAGAGATGAGATCTGTGAACCATGAAAGATAAGAACTCAAAGAAGTCTGATATTCATGACCTTGCTCTCTGTTAAGTGTCCATAATATCATAGTAAAATCACAGTAGACATTCTCCTGTTCTGATCAAAACAAAACAAAAAATAGATTGAAGGAAAATATTATTCTATAAATTGCATTACAAGATTTTGACTAAGACTAAAATTATTTAAAAGTCTCTTAGATTTTTCTTTCTCTAAGCAGAGCTGATCTTAGATCAATGACATTCCCAATATCTCTCAGTGTTAGTGAAATAAAAACAAATTTGCAATTTATTTTCATCTAAGACGCCATTTGATAAAAGCTAATTTTTGGCACATAAAAATATAACTCTACCTGTTTGGTTCTGATGTGCCCTGTGGACAGAATGAACTTTTCCATTCTTTATTTCAGAGGTAGTGAGGCCAATTAGCTAGGAACTACTAAATTAGCCACAGATAAAATGCTGTGACGCTACACAAACCAGTGAGATAGAAAGTAAGACAAAGAGTTTTCCCACTTTTAAGTTGGTTGGGATCAGCTGTTTGAATTATCCCACAGAGGAGCTAGAGTGACCAACTGACTCACATGTTAAAAAAATGGTAGCAAATCCTTGGAGGATGCCATATGCTCTGTGCTTTGCAGCAAGCTGATGACAGTACATGACAATTACAGACCTGAGAGGCTGCACCACCCCAGAATCCAGTGGACAGGAATTTCTCTAGGCTTTTTATTCGCTCATGGGGCACACGCCTCCATTTCTGATATTTATCACAAAGTGAATTAGTTAAAATGCAAATTCTGTCTGCCTGGAGAAGTCTGTATGTGGAGTGAATTAATAAAATAACTGTTTTTAAAGTACTGTGTTGAAGTTATGGTTAGAATTCATCTTGCCTCTCAGTCATCCTAGCCCTGGACACCCTAACATTCTGAAGTCTTGGCCTTTGAAACCTAACGTATTTGATTGCAGCCTGGGTCGAAAATGATGTTGTTGTTCCAGAAGCTTCTTTATAAATATTCATCTCAAGAGGCAAAGGTGACAGTGTTATAACAGGACAGTTTTGCAGGCAAAGCAAGTGTGTATGGGCCTGTATTGTTAAAGGCACTTTTACTTCCTTTTTTTCCATGCGCAGGAAATTCTCGTGCCCGTAATTACTGGTGAGTTGCATGGCTCCTGCCACGTGGTGCAGTTGGCCTATTGTATGAGCCACGATGGATGAGTCCTGGGCGCCCACAGAGGAGCGTCTCCTTTAACAGGCATGGTTTGCTGCATATTTATTATGTATTATTATAGTCTTCATTGTAACCTAGCCTAGAGTGAAGATTGCAGTGTGATTTCCATTGTAATTTCTTATTTTCAGTCACTCACAGTCCTGAGAAATGAGGTGAATTCTTTCATGAGGGCACTAAAGACCCTTTAGTTGTACTGTGGCTATTCACCTGCCTCCATCTGACCCAATGAATGTAACTATAAAAGCCCTAATATATATTTCTGGGAGATTGAGAGACATGAGTTCATGAGTCAGTGATATTTTGCTATGGCTTTTGCATTACATTCACTCTGCATATTTTTACTGCTGCTAGCTCTCTCTATTAGCGTGGAGGTTTATGTCGTGTTACAGCATCCTATTTAATGCCCAGTCAAGATCCAGCCTGCCTGCTAATGACTGAGCAAAACAACAGGCCAAAGGAGGGGGAACTCAGTTCCATATTCAGAAAATCTAGATTTAGGGAGGCCTTTTCTGGCTGTTCTCAATAAGACACTTCTCATTAGATCACGGCTTTACTTACTCTCTTTGTCTCTTTATGATTTTTGTCTATTGCTCTAAGTTCAATGTTCCAGAAATTATAACTCTGTTACAGAGCTGTTTAACTTGAGATAAAGAATTCAGCACAGACACTAAGGTGCGGGACAGGTTGATAGGAAGCAGCAACATAACCAGTGAAACATTTAATAACATGGAGATAAAGGCAGAAGAAAAATAATGGGATGACACAGGACACGATTAAAATATCAACAGAATAACAATGTTGTTAGATTGAGTTCCAGCCAACCAGAATGTGTCTTGTTGAGCTCTAGAATTAATAGAATGAAGCTTTTCTCCCCCTGTATCTGGCCATGGTGTTGTGTTGGTTGTGTAATGCAGGCTTTGGTAGAGAGCGGTGGTTCTCAAAGTGTGGTCCCCGGACCAGCAGCAGCATCACCTGAGAACCAGTTAGAACTGCAGATTATTGGGCCCCACTTCAGACTTACTGAATCAGGACCCAGGGGATGGGACCTGCAGTCTGTGTTTTAACAAGAACTTCCAGGTGATTTTGCTGCAGATTAAAGCTTGAGAACCACTGGCCAGTTAGGGCCCGGATACCAACAGTCCAATCTTCAGATGTTAAGAGCTACCTAGAATTTAGTACTCTTGACTTGAACTCTTATTTATGATTTGGATGTTTTATTAATATTACCAGCAGTTGATCAAACCAAAGGTGGGGAACCTCAAATCCTAGAGTTCTTTTAGTTATGCAGTCAGGCTAACAGGTGATTTCTAATCAATAGCTGTTTTGTAGTCTGAGTCTCATTTTCATGCCTGTGTTATCACTAGGTAAAGATGGGGATTTTTTAATTTCAGTTGTTGAAGAGAATAGTCTGTTGATTACTTACGTACTGTTAACCAGGCAACTGCTAACCTCTTCCTTAGTATACCAATTTCCTATTTTTTTCATCAGTGGAATGCCAGTAAACGCTGTCTTTCTGAAAACTCTTTTTTCTAGTATGTGTGTGGTGGGAAGGAGGTGGTGAGGGTCTCAAAGGATGCATGACATTTTTGGTCATTTTGTACAATGACCACAGAGTACAGAATTTAGGTAAAACTGCTTCCTTCTCCAGCTCTTTTGCATTTATTAAAATTCGATAATCCAGTGTATCTGTTAATAGTGACCTCTGCTGTCCAGAATCAGTACTACAACCATACAGGTCAGCATGGGAATTAGTGTTCCGTAAGAAGAAAGTAGTGGATTTACTGAAGTTATATAGAAAGGAAAGGGGCTATAGCTTACTGCAGAATTGTTCAGCTCTTCCCAAATGAAAATGCACTGCATTTGTCTTGAAAAGAAAAATAATAGTGTTTCTTTTTCATTGCCAGTTACCAAATGCCACCTTTGATGGCACTCCTCAGTAGGGTAGGAAATTACTAGAATTAAAGAAAAGGAAGTCAACATGATCTCCTAACTACCAAGACAATTTTCAGTTTTAATAAGTGACATCATTACTTAACACTAGGTTATTTCTGATCATCTGAAATAAAATCTTACAACTCTCAAAACAAAATATTTATTTTTATATGTCTTAAAATATATTAACTTGAATTTTGGAACTGGTGGGACTAGGGTTCCTGGTGTCCAGTAGGTGATCAAAAATATTTGTTGAATGATTATCTAAGGAGAAGTGGTACAAAGTTAAAGTGCTATATCTGCATCTAAGACAATCTTGCTCACAGTAGAAAGGCAATCAAGACGGTTGCTTGCCTTTCTAGAATGTAGGATCTGACCTAGAATTGAAGGACCATCATCCAAATTCCCTTTTACTGTGTGTATAAGATTTGCCAATGAGTAAGTTAAGCACCTTGAGACAGGGATTAACTATCCAACTAGTATTTTAAGAACTAAGCCTTTGGATGCTACTCTGTGTCAATCAATTTGGAAATAGTTATTGAATACCTAACTGTATGTTATGTGCCTAACTGTATAATATAGTAGAAGAGAGTTGGGCTTTGGAATCAGACAAACTTTAGCACTGATATATGGTTCTTCTACTTATTCGTGGTCATAGCAAGGGACTTCACTACTCTGAACCTCAATTTCCACATCTGTAAAGTGGGAATAAATTATACCTACTGTTAAAAACTCTTGAAACAGGAAATCAGGCAGAAAGAATATATAGTGATCTTTTAATGCCATGTTAAGAATATTTTCTAAAAAGTCCACCTAAAGGACATCTGACTAGGGAAATGTAAATTTGCATAATTGATTAGGGTCCAGATATTTTCCAGTTCTGGAAAATTAATAAGATGTGATGATATACATGTCTGTCCAATGGAGAAGATTGCCACAAAAGTTGTAGTTTTATTGCCTTGTAGGACATTAACTAGTTTTGCAACTAACTTAACAATACTTTCTCAGCATTTCTTTTTTTCCCCAAATTCCCTTCCCCCACACCCCACTGACTATAATTCTTGTTTTTCATAACTCTTTTGAACTGGTTTAACCGTCCTGCTAGTTTCCTTAATAATGAGCTAAACAAAATTTGACACATACTCACTATATGTTTATATAAGAATTATGTTTTTAACATTTGGAAAATTAAGCTTTGACATAACATACCCTGCAACCATACCTTGAAGGGTTTTTGTCAGAAGTGAATGAGAACTCATGTGGGAACCCTTCTAGCATAGTTGTTGGCACATAATATGCTTATTTCTTTATTTCTTTCCTGGATTAAAAATGTATACACATTGTTTTTGCCCTGGAGGAAGAAAACTCTAGCTAGGAAAACAAGTGATTACCTAAGAGGAAATTGGAGAATACATAGGATCTGGGCTGTGAAGTACCACTTCAGAGCTCAGAGAAGAGTGATGAGGGGCTGCAGGAAGTTGTGAGAGAAGAATGCTTCATGGACTTGGACCTGATGAGGCTGATTCCTAAGACCCAGGAACCTGCATAAATATCTCTGATGACATGGATTATAACAGTTTAGGGGCAAAGATAACTTAGCAGAGAGAATGGAGAGGGTAAGGTGATTCCAAACAAACATTTCTAAAATGACAATACTTGGTGACAGACAGGATATTAGGGTTGAAAGAGGGTAAATCCTGTAGTTTAACAGACTCAGGCTGTTAGAATAGGGAGGATGAGTAACAGGTGTGAATCTTGGTTCCAGTGTGCAAGAAACTTATGTTTATTTCTCTATAACTGAACTTAATTTCTATGTGGAGCTGTCTGTCTGCCAGAAGGCAGAAGCATAATCCCTGACAAGAGATACCACAGGGTGGTCTTGAGTTACCCATAAAGCTACGATCTTTACAACCGTACACCGCGAACCTGGTTGTCTGTCCTGGGTGTCCTCACTGAGGTCCTAGGAACTATGTATGGTAAGCATTGATTGGAGGAGGGGGCTGGATCTTTGACAGGTGCCATTGTCTGCCTGGACTGACATCTGCTAAGACATTCACACTAGAAAAGTGGTTTCCATTTCTGTTTCCTTGACCGCTAGGGGTCCACAAACATAGTCACAGAGACTGGTGGGCCATTTTGATTATTTCCAAAGATTTCCTTCACCAGGTGTCCATCTCCCATTCTTTCTGCAGACTGAACTCTCTTTCTCCTGATAATCCAGACTCTATCCTAAAGTTCTTAACTCAGATCTTCCTACAAATACTCAGGGGGGTCTGAGTCTGGTTTTCCTTTGAAATGTAGATGTATGTTCCAACAGTCCTTTGAGAGCTCAAAGACTGAGGGTCAGCATCTTAGAGTGCCTTTGTTTTTCTCTTTTGCATTTATAAGTGAAGGCTCCACCTGGGCTGGTACAAATGGCTTAGGTACGCGTGGAGTGTGCTTGGGAGAATGCAGCACCTTTCTTTTCCCACTTTCCTTGCCCTTCAGTGTAAAAGGTTTTTAAAAAATCATTAGAGGTAGTGGAATAACATGGGGAAAGTAAGGTAGGCTAGCTTTCCCTGGAGCCAGGAGAGATGCTTGGGTGAAGGACAGGTTCTATAATACTTTGGATAAAAGGGATCCTGGCTACTAGAGTTTCCATTTTCCCCTGTCGCTCCTTTCCCATCCCGTCTCCACAAGTATCTACCTTTAGCACACATTCCAGCTTCAGAGGTCCTGTTCCCGCTTTGTCTCCAGCCCCTATCCAGTTGGGAACGGGGGCTTATTCGTTCATGCAGCATATGTTAATATGCGTTGAGCACAGGGCCCTGTGTGGGACCTAGGCTCTGAGAGCTCCTCATAGCTCGAGTGAGTGAGACAGATGGAAGAATCCTTGCTCCCTACCACCTTTGATGGGCAATCCCTGCCTCCATTTTGAAAGGGGGATCCCTAACCCCATTTTAAGTAAGGAGAAATGCTACAGGCCTCCTGTGTTGGAATCCTGGATGTAATTTTCCATGGGCACTTTGAATCTTTGCAGATGCTGTAGCTTCCCTCTGAAATGCCCTTTCTTTTCTCTACCAGTGTTTCCTTAGGAACATTCCTAAGGCCCTTCTCTGAAGCCTTCTCCGCTGTGTGTCAGGGTATTCCCCTCCCCATCCCCAGACAGAGACGACCCCTATTTTTTTTTTTATAAATTTATTTATTTTATTTTTGGTTGTGTTGGGTCTTCGTTGCTGCGTGCGGGCTTTTCTCTGGTTGCGGTGAGTGGGAGCTACTCTTCATTGGGTGCGTGGGCTTCAGTAGTTGTGGCACGTGGGCTCAGTAGTTGTAGCTCGTGGGCTTAGTTGCTTTGCAGCATGTGGGATCTTCCCGGACCAGGGCTCGAACCCGTGTCCACTGCACTGGCAGGCGGATTCTTAACCACTGCACCACCAGGGAAGCTCAGAGACCATCCCTATTGATTTTACAGTGTCTTCATATCCTGGGGACACTTCTGCTCAAGCACTTATGTTACCAAACCAAACGTGGGTTTGCTCTCTGGGTGTGCAGTAAAGCCAATCTACTGATACCAGGTTGCGGTGAAGGAAAGTGCAGGGTTTATTGTAAGGTGCCAGATGAGGAGTCCAGGGCAGCTCATGCTCAAAAAGCCCAAACTGCCCAATGGGTTTTGGGAAAGCATTTTAAATGCAAGGTGAGGGAGGGGAGTCTCAGAGTATGTGATAACCTTGTGCACAATTCTGGATAGGTTGATGGTGAGGTAACAGGTCAGTGTTGCAGGGGTTCACATTATCAGTCCTCAGGCTCCAGTAGGTCTGGAGGCTACTTTCTCATGGTCATCAAGTAGTTAACTTCTTCCATTTGGTGGGGGTTTTAGCATCTGTAAAACAACTCAGGAAATGTGCATCAAGTACAGTTATCTAAGTACTTCAGAGAGGAGCTAAAGCAGAGGGCCTGGGGGGAGGGGCCTGTCTTCTGAAGGCCCCACTGGGTCCTGCTCAGTTATTCTTTGCTCTCTCATTGCAAATATTAGTTGACTTCAAAATCTGTTTATTGAGTCCTTACCAAGAGATAGTGTAGAGTGGTAGTTAAGAGCATACTGGCTTTGCAGTCAGACTCCTTGGGTTTGGGTCTCACTTTTGCCACTTAGCGATGTGATCTCAAGTAAGTTACTTAATCTGTCTCAGTTTCCTCCTCTGTAAAATGAAGGATAATAATAGAATTAATCCAGAGGATTGCTGTGTGTTGAATAGTGTAATATGTGTGAAGTTCTTTGAGCAGTGTTATATGTTTAATAAATGTTATCTATTACCCTGTGCCAAGTATTTTCTATTTGAAGTTGTAAAGCAGGTCTATATCTTATTCATGTTTGCATCACCAGTTCCTAACATATATATTGAGTAAGTGAATAAATGAATCAGTGACAAACATTCACATACCATTCTTCCCTCAATCTACCTAAAACAATCATTTTATGGTTTATACATTCATCCTATGATCACTGATTCTCAAATGGGATGACTGATTTATACAATTTTTCCCAGAAATGCTTTTCTTCCAGATTGTTTTGTGTTAAAGCTCATGAGTTAGTAGCTTCTTATGAGTGCATCAATAATATTGTCATCATCATTGTCATCATTAACAACATTATGGAGAACTTACTATATGCCAGGCACTAAACCAAGCCATTTATGAAAATGATCTGATTTAATTTCCTCACCCCCCACCAGGAAGCACTTTCTGTTTATTAGGCCCACTTTGCAAGACAAGACAATGTTCCTGACTGTCTCACTCAACTGTCTGAAGGTAGATGCATTGCTTGGCCAAGGGAGTAAAGCTGTTGGCATCAAGTGACTGCAGGAGATTTAGTGAAGAGAGAAAGAGCAGAGAAAAGTGATCTCATTTCCTGCAGACTGTTCTAGAATTGCCTTCAGATCTTCATGGAGATGAATATTAGAAAGTATTCCACAGCCAGCAGATGGATGGCACAGGATTTGCAGAGACACTTGGGTTCAAGTCTCTGCTGTTCTCTAACTAGGTGACTCTGGGTCAAGTCATTTCATCTTTGAGCCTTGATTTCTTCATCTGTAAAATGGGAGTGACAATAACCTACCATCAGGGATATTCTGAGACTCCGTTCAAATGAAATTATGGTGAAGGACAGTATGCAAGCTTCTGTTGTTTTGTTATCTATCTTAGCTAGAAAAAATCATTAGGTTTATGGAGGCCAGAAGGAAACTAGCTTGGGAACTGGCAACTTGCCATATTCAGTCTATTAAAGATTAGCTCTCAGTAGGAATCTCTGTGTGGGGAGGACCTTTGACTGTGTTGATGGCCTGCTGACGTAGATACCCGTAGTAGCCAGCCCAAGGAAGTTTTGAGGCACTGTGGCCTCCTAATGACCTTTGATTTCTTGGGAGGGCCCTCCTCCCCCCAATGCCACATGGTTTATATTTAATTTTTAAATTAGAGGGCTGTCACTGAGTCCATGAGAACAAAGGACACTGAACTAAAGCCAAGAGATCTGGGTTTTTATCCTAGCCCAGTCACTCCTAGCCCATTACCTGGGTGACCTTAGACAAATCATGTAACTACTATAGTCCTCTATTTCCTAATCCAAACATGGGATCATAATCCTCTTACTGAAGCTTCATGGTTGCTGTGGAGGATAAAATGAGATAATACATGTGCCAGCCTTTTGAAACAGATAAAGGCACCATGCAAATTAATGCAAGGTTGGTAATAAACCAAGATTAAAATCAGGTATTCACTTATTCCTCTGACAAATCTTCAGAGTCTGCAATATGGAAAACATTATCCTAGACACTTGAAGGGTACAGTGACAATTGCAGTTTACCGGGTGATAAGTGAAGAGAGGGCGAGATGGGTACATACGAACTACAAATTTACGTATGATGGCAGAATGTCTTGTGAAGATGTAAGGTACAAGGTATAGCAGAGAGGGAGAAGTCACAGGAGGTTCAGATGGCCTTGGAATTGAATCTGAAAGATGAGTGTGATTTCTACACTTGGAGGTGAGAGGAACAGAGGAGAAGGAAATTGAATTAGGGATGGAATTCCATGGCCAGACCACAGATACAGCAGAAGTGACTTCCCTTGCCTGGAATCACTGATGAAACAACTAGCGGTAGGGGAAGGAGGGGACGGTTAGGAACTTTATGATCTGAATAATTTCTTTTTCTACTGCAGAGATTTTGAAAAGTGTGTTCAAAATATACTTAGCCTTTCTGCTCCTTATCAGTGGACAGATAAGAGCTATTATAGGACTAATCAGCCATACCTATTTGACTTTGGGATCCCTCTGTGCCATACCTAGGCCCTGATGCCTTAAAGGAATCTTTGTGGGCAATTTTATCCCCTAGAAATGGTATCCATTTTCATTAAATGTCAGAATGTATAAGCAGTATTAAAATAAGTAGGGCCAAGAGAAATGATCATGAAAGGAAAAATTTTGTTATGAGGGAAAAAGAACAAGAGATACATCAAAAGGATAGATCCCTTAATATACCTGGAAGGATATATTAGCTCACTTTCTTCCCTTCTATTCACTTAATAAAATGAGAAGATAATAGGGGAGGAGCAGGAAATGTAAATGTATCAGGTTGGCTGGTTGTAACTAGAGGAAAGTACTAAGGAGTGCCAGGAACCTTGATGGGCGTAGTCATGTAGAAGGTGCAACCATAACTTGGATTCAGATGATTATTGTCACTTAGGAATGCAGGCATAGTTACCAGATGTAGGAAAGTGCGTGCAAAAATGGCTGCAATTGTTTATGCATCCCAACATCTACTTCCCTTTGCAAAGGGCCTTTGTACTGCCTCCCATCAAGAGATGCAATCTATTTTTTCACCCTTAAAACCCAGATTGACTTTATAAATTACTTTGCAAATAGAATGCTGTGAAAGTGACAAAGTGCCATTTCTTGTGTGCTTCCTCTTACGCTCTTGAAACTCTGCCCAACCACCATATGATCAAGCCCAGGCTAGCTTACTGGAGAGTAAAAGACCACATGGACCAGAGTTGAGTTAGCCCAGTTGTCCTTGTCTAGAGATGTGACAGTGTCCCACCACAATCAGCAAAGCTTACAGGTGACTGCTGATACAGAAGGAAGCCCAGCCAAGACTAGAGAACCACCCAGCTGAGCCCAGCCTAAATGGCCAATCTGCAGAATTTCAAGCTAAATAAATGGTGCTGGCTAAACAAAACATGTCTGCAGACTAAATTCAGCTCTCAGGTTACCAATTTGTGTCTGTGGTCTGCCCTTGCATACTTTCCCTAAGCTATTTAAAGATCTGGCTAGAATCTAGTTAGACTAACAGTTTGTCATTCTCGCTTTCTTTTAGGAAATGATGACTTTATAGCGATGCTATAGCCACCCTTCTTGTTCCCCCTCTCCCATTGCACCCCAGCTCTTCCTCTCCGTTTCCTAATCTGAGACCGCCTCTAGTTACTGTACCACTAATGCTTACTGCAACGCAGGACTCGTCTTCCAGATCTGACCCTCTGCTGTCCATCTCCCCGTCCACCTCCGAGGCTGAGTATTCGAAGACCGTAGATATCAACATTTTATAAATAACAGCTGGAATGAAAAGGCACGTGAATGGATAAGGTTATCATCATTGGACTGCTTCTCTCAGTAAACCCGAGAATCTTTTTTGCAGGGTGAGAGGGCACCAGTAAAATATGCATCAGTTATGAAGTGTTCCTGACAGCCACCTTAGGCGAAGTGGCTGTTGTCATTCAGGCACTTGAGACATTTCACACTTTATCCTCCTGCCTCCTCTCTTCCTTAAGCTTTCTCCCCAGTTCTCTTGGCTATCAAGCTCTTATTAGGTCTGTGAGTTCTCCCTTTTCCTAGTTTAGTATTATATCCATTTTTATGTGTTCTACTTAGTAAATCCTTTCTCCATGCATTCTTTGTTTGTATTCCAACACCTGTGATGGAAGAGGTTGTAAATAAAGGCACATGCATGTGCACAATAAAATAAAGTCCTAGTTCTAGACATCCCCTTATTAGCTTTCTGGACAGGGTTTCTGCAGAGAATTACATTTTATATTGAATCTGAGAGTGAGCTTGTTCTGAAGCTCATGTCACTCTTCAAGTGACATCTCCTGAAGATGTGTAGGACAAAGCATTCAAAATTCAAGGTTTGTTTTAAAGGCACATTCCCTTAGCGTGGGATTATTCTCTCTTCTTTGGTGGCTGGTTAAAATAAAATTCAGATTGTAGTTGAAGAAATATTATGATTGTGTTAGCTGATGAGTTGCATATTTAGACCTGACTGAAATTAGAAATTCTATGACAACAATCCTGATTCTCATTAATTGGGCAAACCTGTTCCCGGGATACATTTGAAGGGATGTCATGATGGCAGGTGACTGCTCACTCTCTGTTACTCACTCTGTATTCCTCATGTTTTGATCTTTATTAACAGAGTTGGTTCCACATGTTCATGCTAATGTGATTGGCTTATTCACCACCCCACCCCCAAACCTCAGGCCTTCGTATTTTTGAGTTTTGCTCTTTAAAAAAAACAAAAAGCTTTTCATTTCAGTTCCGTGAGACTGATGAAATCGGATTGCTGGCAGCGTACAAGGCTGTCCCCACCAGTGCTCTCCAAAGACACTATCTCTGTTGTCAGTGTTTAACTCGCTCTTCCTGAGCCAAGAAGCTCCTCTCCTCTCACAATAGAGGAGAAGCACCATGTTCCTGGACTAGGTCAGAAAGGGGAGATCTAAACATTAGACTCTTGAAAAGCTCAGATGAGTGTTTGCAATGCGATTTTAAAGGGAGCAACCCTCTTCTTTTAAGTTAGGCCTTAGAGGAAAAAAATATACTGCCTTGCATACAGATATGGCTGGCAAAGGGGCCCAGAAGCAGGTGAATATAGGAAGCATGAGGGCTGTGAAATGGAGTCTGTAATTGCGTTGGAGCTTATGCTGTTTAGGGTGAGGGGAGAGGATGGCAGGCTGACTTGAGTGTGAGATGGAACGCGGGTTCTCACATATTATGTTCCGAACCTCGCCTATTAGCAGGACCAGCCCTGTTTCCAGCAGTTCTGGGGAAATGGGAGAGTTATTTGGGCTGTGTGCTTTATTGACTAGAGACCAAATGGGGCCGCAGATGTCATAATTTCCCTATTATCACTTTGTTGAGCACTTCCTGGCCTCCCTTCATTATCTGCTCTGCATTAGCAGTTATAAGTAGCTTCTTTATAGGATCTGAATGCTGTTGACTGCCTTTGGCAGTGCTTCTGCTTGTGGGGACCCAGTGGGAGGACATACAGGAGCACAGCCCCCGCGTTTCCAGAGTTGTTCACGTGACAGCTCTCCTCACCTCTCCCTTCCCAGCTTGAGGGACATTTCTTTCCCATAATAGAAAGACAACTATCTCAGTCCCCTTTTTTTTTCCAGGCCAGAAGAGAAAGGCATAAACACTGGGAAGTGGAAGGCACAGATGAGGGCTGTGTGTCCTGACAGGGAAGGTTATTACAGAGCACGTGCAGCCCTTCAGGGGACAAATGCCACCCAGGATGGCTTCTCACCAGGTGTGTGTGCATCAGAGCGCCAGGTGACCCAGCTGAACTGGGCAGGCCATCAATTTTGCATTTGTACTCTGAGCCCGGGTCTTTATTTTAAGGTGTCTCTTCTCTGCGACTTGTTTAACCTGGGCTTAGAAAGTTACTCTTTCATGAAGGAAGCCAATACCTGGTACATATGGCAGAAAATTCGAAATAGGCATTTCTGACAGGTAACTGCAGTATGTTTGATAACTATGGTACATATTCCTTTATACTGTTTATGCCATTATAGGTCTGGGTTCTTAGGGTATGAGTGAGATTGAATTTAGTTTTGTTTCCTCTTCTCGTTGCTAGTAATTCAGGTTGTATGTACTTATATGCAAGTTTTTGCTCCCTTAGCAAAGAGATTCCATGGAATGCAGGGCCTAAAACAGTCAAGGCTTGAGCTCACAGTCAAGGCTCAAAATAAATTATTGTTGAATAGATAAGTGAATGAGCCTGACTCTATCATGTATCAGCTGGATAAGCCCCAATTTCTTCGTCTTTGTGAGCATAGATCATCATAGTAACTCTATATGGCTGCCCTGAAAGGTTAAATGAAATTATGTATATAAAACCCCCTAATTGTGCCTACTTGTAGTAGTAAGTCATTTAAAGTTGTTTTTTTTTCCCCCTTATTCCTTCTCTTCCCTCCTCCTGGGCTTGTTATAAGCTGCACAGGGAATACTGGGTGCAAATATTCCAAAACATCTGCACAGTACACCATGGTTTTATCGTTGTCTGGTGGGTCCTGGCCGACAAATGTAGAAGCACACTGGCTACACGTAAGGCCCATTTGGAAGACTTCCCATTCTTCCCCAGGCACATGAGCACTGGAAACACAATGAAGTCTGCCTAATGGTGATTTTGTCAGAGCCATGGGAGAAAGAGACAGAAAGCTCAGCGTGTACGATATTCAAGAGTTTAACCGGAGAGTCTTAGCCGCCTGTGCCACCTGTGTTGCTAGCAATATCGTCTTTTCAAAATTACTGACTGGCCACCCTGAGCATCCAGGGCTGGGGAGGTGTGACCTGCGTCCTCTCTAGACATCCATGCTCTGCTAGAGGTGAGCCAGCAAGCACATGCAGAACAAGCGAGTTTGAACAGAGTTGCATTTGCAAAAGCTCTTGGAAGAAGAGTAACTGTGCATTTGATCTCTTTTCCACGAGCATGTTTATAGAATATTTAGGGTGAGGAAGTATTTGTCTGCATCTGTCTGTGCAGGTTTGTGGAGAATAAAGAGAGAAATGAGGAGAAAGCTTCTTGCCAGGAAGAAAGAAGGAGAAAATCCCGACTAGAGACTGGAGACTGTGGGTCAGGAAGGAAGGGGAACGGGAAAGCTAGCTGAGAGTGTGCGTCAGAGACTGACAAATGAAAACAGTCTAGCTTATATAAAAGGAGCCAAGATGAGGACTCATGGAAAGAGAGTGATGGTGGACACAGGAACAGCAGGAGAGGAGAGAGAAAGGCACGGTGGCTGCACACAGCAGGGGGACGTCGGCAGCCTCCTGGGGGAGAGGGAGTGGGTGTCAGGAACAGGGAACGTCCTCTGCAGGGGGAAGGGGCGAGTGTGCGACAGACAGCAGATGCACACAGCAGGGAGCAGAGAGGCATCACAGAACCGGGGAAGCAAAGAAATTAGGGATGGAAAAGACCGGTTAGGTCATTCCTTGCTCGCCACCGCTGCGAGCGCTTCTTGCGTTCTTTCGTCTAGCAGATATCTTCAAAAGTCTTCTGGATTACTACACCCACTCCTTCCCCTCCAACGCTTTGCCAGAGGATAAGGTTTCTTTCCATAACCTCGAGTTTCTGAATATACATACAGAATACATAAAGAAAGACCGGGAGAAAGATAAAGGAGAGAGAGGTCCTGAATGCACCGGCGCACACCTGTTTGGTCCTCATCAGGCTGCCACCTCTCCCACGGGGCCTCGCCTACAAAGATAATGATCTGCAGATTTCCAAAACGTTATTTAGAGAATTGTTCGGGTCTTGATTTGCTGGTGAAGAGGAGGTAAGCGAGAAGGGATAGGAGGTAGAGAACATGAAGCAGGAGGAGGAGACGGTGGCCGAGATGGAATTAGAGACCGTGAGCCATTGTCAGGAACATTTTACAGCCAGTACAGTGGTTCTCACTGGGAGAGACTTTGCTCACCAGGAGATATTCGGCAATGTCTGGAGACATATGTGGTTGTCCCACCTAGGCGTGGGGAGTGTATATGAGCATCTGCCGGGGGCCAGAGACGCCGTTAAGCAGCTTACAGTGCACAGGGCATCCCTCACAACAAGGAGTCACCAGGCCCAGAATGACAGTGGTGCTGAGGTTCAGCTGGTACATGTATACATGTGCATGCGTATGTAGGTGAAATGACGTTCCCACGGATAATACTTATCCATCCCTACTATGTAATGCACTTTCATATTTAGTATTCTGGTTTCTTCTATTATGTCACTAAACAGTGTTAATCACAATCCACTAAATTGATTTCTTGACCCACTTTTTGAAAATACTATGGAAGTAATAGAAGCAGCATGAAATGCTTCTTGAAAAGTGCCTTGCGTGGTAGTAGGTGCTCAATAGAGTCCTAAGGACCTTTATGATCTGGCTCCTGCCTACCTCTTCTATCTCTTCCAATTCTCCCTCCTGCTCCCTCCCTCGGTCTGCTCCAGGCACACTGCCTTCTTCCTGTTCCTTCCTGCCTCTGGCTTTGGCTGTGTCTGGAATGTGCCTCTTCTGGCTGTGGGAATGCCTGGCTCTTTCTCAGCATTTAGGTCTTACTTGTACATTTTGTATTTCTCCCCGCCAGAATGAAGCTTCTGGAGGCTGAGGATCTTGTCTGTCTTGTTTACTATTTTATCTCACAGTGTGTGTGTGTTTAGCACAGTGCCTGGAACATAACAGTCACTCAACAAATAATTTCAGGAGTTCCTGAATGAGTGATGACCAAATGCCTTTCAGGCAGTGTAGAATGAAACTCTGCCATGCAGTATTCTTTGGGAGATTTTTGAGATCAGAATATTTCTGCTTAAACAGAATATGAGTAAAGTGGATCCAAGGGATGTGGTTAACATCTCTTACCTTTGTCTTTTCCCCAACATCTTCGCTTTCTAAAGTACATACTTTGTTCCAGCACTGCTCTTTTAAAGGAAATGCTAGCCCTTTCTATTCTAGAAGCACCTGAGGGGGACTGCCATTTGCAGTGGTTTTCACCCTCCTAGTATTGCGCTATGAGCATTATTCATGGATTTGTCTCACTCCTTTCCAATCAGTAAGATGGGAAATTCTTTTCTCTTGTGGATGGATTTAGATAGACTTATGTAAGACATTTGACATGGCTGGTGCCTCTTTTTGAGTGGATGTTGGCAAAGGATCCCTTAATATGAGGAGGGCATTGTAATGAGTCTTTATACCTTTATCATTGGGTTATTGAGTTTAAAGTGGAGACAGGTCCACGCAGGTGATATGGATAGACGTCCTCATTTTACAGAGGAGGTGACTGAGAAAGGGCCAGGCAAACTAATTGTGATCGGTTTCACCACCACCATACAAGTGAAGTTTTGTTGTTATATGTACTCCTAAAATGAGAGTACGGGGGCACTAAGAGTTTGTGATGGCTCAAGCCAGTCAGCTAATACACAGCACAAGGAAGATTCAACCTCAGGTCTTCTTCTGACTCAAAAAGCAAAATCCAGAGGTGCAGGTTGGGGGGACATCAACATTTATGTAGTGCCAGAAGCCAAGGGAGTGGAAGAGTCCCTCGGGTAAATTATGTAGCAAGAGAAGAGACGGGGGCCTGAGAAGGAATCTAGTAAATGTTAGCATTTAAGATCCAGGCAGAAGAAGATAAGCCTGAAAAAAGGGTGACTGAGAAGAGGTAGAGACAGGCTGGGGAAGGAAGGAGAGAGTGGTGTCAGAAGCCCAGGAAAGAGAGTTTTGAAAGGACAGGAGTGATCCAGAAGGCCTAATACTGCAAGAAATAGGATCAAAAGTGTCCTAGTGGACAGTGTCCTAAGGATTTGGCAATGTGGGGGTAAGGAGATGTTTGATGACTTTGTAGGGAATTATTTGAGTAGCCAGATTTCAGTGAGTTGATAAGAGAATGTGAAGTGGGAAATGAAACAGAGTGAATACAGTTTGATGTTTGGTTGAAGAGGAAAAGGGGGAGATTACTTGGATCAGCATAGGTTGTGCTTGTTTGTTTGCTTGTTTTTTTTTGTTGTTTTTTTTTGTTTGTTTGTTTGCTTGTTTTTAAGTTAAGAGAGAATGACAAGTTTGAGTGCTTTCAGGAAGGCTCCAGTAGAGAAGAGAAGTTAAGGGTATAAGAAAGAGAAGAGCTCAGGCCCCTGAGTTCAGGAGGGCTTGGGTTTGCATTCCATAAATTAACAGGAATAGAGAGTGGGATTTAGGACACAGGTAATGGAAAATCCAAGCCTGATGTTAACTATCAACCATTCATTTCCCATAAAGTCAAATAATTCACATACAGATAAATCTCTCCTCTTCTAGAGAGATCACCTCTCCATCTTTTTCTTTCTTTATAGCATTTATAACTTTTATGTACTTATCTTTGTTTCCTTATTTTTATCTCTGTTCTTCAGCAGAGTGTAGGATCCAGGGGCAAGGCCCAATGCCAGAGAAATGGCCTGAATATTTAGGAAATTTTCGCCTTGAAACAGTCCTGTTTGGAAGCTAGGGTGATGCTAAGACATATCTCACGTAAGAAAGTTTTAAATTCATGTTGAAAAGTGAGAAAAACTAGGGAATCTATTAATAAAAGTATGTGTGTGTGGACTTGTATTGCATTGAATGAGTAATAAACCTAAGGGCATATAAACAACAAAAGATAATTCTCTCTGGAACATGCAGAGCTCTTGAAGTAAAGCTTATAAAATGGCTTTCCTCTTGACCCTTGCCTCTCCGCTTGGTAATTTTCAAATTAGAAACCGTTAATACTAATTTGAAAAAGGTAGAAGGTCCTGATGGGAGTCTTCAGATGGAAACTTTGCATGTTCTTCTCTTTCTCCTCTCTCAGTTCTCTCATCTGTCTCTCACTAGCTTGCCCCACTCGCAGAATGAACTTGGCACTGCCTGGAAGAAACCTGGTGCACATACCAGCTCTCGCCTGGTTTGCTGGTGTGATTCAGACAGCTGGAAACTTCCCCTCAGCTACCAGGGCGGGTCCAGGAAGCCAAATCTTTCCCTTGAGAGGAACTTTTTGGTTTTTGTCTTACAGATCACAAACTGATCCTTGAAACCAAATAAGATGAAATGCTGTGTTTTTTCCAAACTCACAAAGAGATGGGTGCCTTGGGACTGTGTGGGGAGTGCAGTGAAGGGAAAGGGCAGCGGGCAGCCTGCAAGTAGCAGGGCACAAGGTTTCAGTTTATCATCAGGGGACAGTAGCATAGAGTGGCGTGCTCAACGCTTTGAAGGGAGTTGGGGCTGCTTTTGAATTCTGTTCTGCTATATATAGGCTGGTGACCTTGGCCTTTCCCTGAACATTGGCTTCCTCCTATGGAGAGTGGAGGTAATTAGGCTTTCATAGAGCTGTGAGAACTAAATGGGATCATCCATGCATATTACCTAAACAGTGCTTCAGCGAATGTGAGGATTCTCCGTACGCTTATTGGATTTTGCACCCTAGATTACTCCCCTTCCCCAGTTCTGTTTTGAGTGAACAGTACCATTACATAGGTATTTTTCCTCAGGTACAGTTGGCCCTCCATAACCACAGGTTCTGCATCCATGGATTCAACCAATAGAAGATCAAAAATATTCAGAAAAAAAATTCCAGAATGTTCTGAAAAGCCAAACTTGAATTTGCTGCACATCGGCAACTATTTATGTAGCACTGTAATTATAGTAACAATATTTACGTAGCATTTGCATTGTATCAGGTATCACAAGTAATCTAGAGATGAAGTATTCGGGAGGATATACATAGGTTGTGTGCCATTTTATATAAGGGACTTGTGAATTTTGGTATCTGTGGTGGGTCCTGGAACCACTCCCCCATGGATACCAGGAGATGACTGTATGTGGTGTGGTAATGAGGACCTGAGGTGAGGAAAATCAAAGGAGAATTAGGAGGTGGGCACAGGAGATGAATTCGGTCTGGAGCATGTTAATTTTAAAATCCTTCTGAGACTTTCAAGAGGGGAGCTAGCAATCAAAACTTCTGGAGAGATGTCAGTCTAGAAGTTATTAATGTATAGATGGCTATATATATATATATATATATAATATAGTATATATAGTATATAATATAGTATGTATAATTGAAGAGAGTGAAAGAAACCCCTTGAACCCAAGGAGTACCATTGGGCCAGCCAATTTGAGAATGAGGTGCTCTAGGAGGCCAAGATAAGTGGTGCAGGGAACCACAAGTACCAAAGGCAGAAAAAATTTCAAATAGCAGAGTCATCTCCATTGCCAGATGCAGCAGAGTAGCTCAGTAAAATGGTAGAAAGTGTCCCTTAAAGGTTTTAAAATATGGAGCTCATTGGTGAACTTGGTGAAGCATCTCCGATGAAACAGTGGGGGCAGAAGCCAGAACACTGTGGGAGGAATGGAAGGTGAGGAAGTAGAGACAATGCATGTCAACTACTCTCCCAACAAAGAGGGTCACAGCTAGAGAAAGAGGCAGCATCAGGGTGAATTTCATACTTGGGGAGGCAGAGGCCTGAGCGTGTTCATAATCGGAGAGGAAGGAGACCTAAGGAAGAGGAGTAAGTTTGAGACCTCAGAAAAGGAGAGTAATTTGCAGAGAAGTTGAAGGAGATGGGAGGGAATTGGATTAGGAGCATCCAGGGGGGTTGGTCTTAAAGAAGGGTAGGGGTACCTTGTGCTCTGGGATTGGAGGGAAGGGGGTAAGGATGGGTATGCAGGCAGAGGGGTTTGAGATGGAAAAGGATGGGGGGGTGTTGATGAAGCTCACTCCTAAGCTCACTCCTGGATTTATTCTTTCTTTAGCCATCAAGAGTTTGGCAATGTTTTGGAATGGTTATTGAAGGGTTTTAAGATTTTTAAGGATTTTGAGGTTTATAAGGTGTTTGCTTAGCTCTAGGCCCCTTGCTCATATAGCATTTGTCCTACAAGTACGTGAGAGGCCTCCATATGGCTGGGTCCCACCCATGCAGTGGCCCAGTCTTCTGAGCTATGGCCTCTGCATCCTTTACCATTTTTTTTTTTTGTGGCCAGCCTTAAGCATTTAGGTATGTAAGCTCCATTGGTTTATTCAAGAATCGCAACTTCATGAGCCCCTTCTAGGGGCTGAGTCAGTGCTGGAAATCACATAGGCCCAGTCCTCGTGGAGCTTTCAGTCTGGTGAGGGTAATAACAAAGCTAAATATAAATTACAAATGATGGCTAGACCTGTGAAAGTAAAGCACAGGGCCTGATGACAGGGGATCATAGGGGTCCCAGACGGGGCTGCAAAGTCAGGACAGAGTTCCTGCTTGAGGAAGAGACGTTTGACTGGAGAACTGAAGGGGTACTAGAAAGTTGCTTGATGTGGGGAGCTGCACGGTGGAGCTAAGGGGATAGCGTCCCAGGCAGGGGGAACAAGGTGAACAATTGTTCCAAGGCGACAGAGAGCATGATCCTCTTTTTCAAAGAAGGACTGTCATTTGAGTAAAAGGCGTGAAGAGAAACAGGCAAACGATTGAGAGAGGGAAACACAGCCAGATCATGCGGAGGAGCCTTATTAGCTATATTAACATTTGTGGACCTTATAATGAGCACAGTGGGAGATCATCAGAGAGGTTTAAGCTGTATGTGGGGCTAGGAGAAGGGATATGCTATCAGATTTTCTATTTAAAAAAGATTCTTCTGGTAGCTTTGTGGAGAACCATCGAAGGGAACCAAGAGTGAAAGGAAAAGCAGGTAACACTGTAATTGTCCCAGTGAGAGAGGATGGACGTCTGTATAAGAGTGGTGACAAGGGCTATGGAGAAAAAAGGACTGACTTCAGATCTCTTTTTGGAGGTGGAATCAACAGGCTTGGACGTGACATGTAAGAGGGAGGGTGCCGTCATGGATGACTCTTAGGGTTCTGGCTCCACTGAGTTCAGGTGACTTAGTCCCTTGATCTCTGTTTCTTCCAATATGTTCTCTCTCAAGCTTCAGGAAAGTGCCCATTTAGACTGTCCGACTGATTAAAACAAGCAAGCCCTAAGTCATGTTATTCTGATTCTTTGTAATCATCAGTTATTTCATTGTTGTGTGACATTAGGCAAGTCATTTAGTCACCTTAGTCTTAATATCTTTATCTGTAAAGATAGAAATTCCTGGATGGAAATTTTAGAGTTCTATTGAGGATGAATTAAGAGGATATGGTAAAGTTGCATTTTATGAGATTAAATTCCAAAGTCAGGACTTAGAATCACCTATGAAGTATTCTTCCATCTAATCAAGCATACAGATCCGATCTGGTTACAAGAAAGTCAAGGGACAACAGAACAAATTAATTAGTGTTAAGAAACAATCAGATACATTCAGTATGTGGGATCTCCTATAAGATATCGAGCCTGGTCTTTTAAACAGAGACATATCAATTAAATGCAGTGTATGAAACTTGATTAGATCATGATTTGAAAAAGCTAGCTCTAAAAATTATGCTAGGGACAATTGAGGAAATTTGAATATGGATCACGTGGATCGTATTAAGGAGTTACTTTCATCAGGTGTGATGATGGCATCGTGGTGATGTTAGGAGCACGTCCTTATTTCAGGAGCTCTATTTCAAAGGGGTGAAGTGGCATGATGTCTGTAACTTTTAACAGTTATATAAATATCAAAATAAGGGTGTAGAGATGGCTAGAGAGATTGAGAGATGAAGCAAATATGGCAAAATGTGAACACTTGCTGTGGAAACTGGATAAATGGCTTATCATTGTCCTGTTCTTTCAACTTTTTTATATACATGGAAATTTCAGGTTGAAAAGTCAGCACAAAAGGCAAAAATTGAGTATGATCAGCATTGTCAGATGAGGAAGTTGGTTTAGGCTCCATGTTGTACGAAAACACATGTACCTGAAAATACTAGACTCATCCTCAGCTAGGAAGATGCTGACACTATATGAGGTCCTTGGGGACCCGAGAACCAAGGACCAGCACATCTGGGTGTCCCACATGACACTCACCTGTAGGCTGATATTCATGTACCACAGTGACAGGCCAGGGAGTACTTGTAGGTTGCAAATTGCTACTTTCTCTCTTTGTAATTTGTTTTGCCTAGCTGGTATAGTTGACTGCTATGAATTCAGTACATGCACAATGCAACTACAATGTGATTTATTTTTGGAAACTGCTCAACGCTGTGTATATATAATGTGATAAACACTATTTTAATATTGTAACCCTTCATTGTTCCAGACCAAAGAGCCCTTGTCTTTGTATTCTGTTCCCACTGACCTTCTACCCTCTGCCATCGGCATCTACTTCCCACTCTTTGTCTTCTCTTCCTTAGAAACCAAACGCTTTAATTTTGGAGGAAGGTGGAATCTTAACCATATGGCTGGTTTCTGGGTCATGTCGTTATGGGCTAACACTTGTGAGTTTCTGAGGCAGGGGTGGATCTGGGGGAGAACTGAAGTTTTGAGAGGCTCTCTTTGAGAAAGAGAATTCAAAATTACAAGTATAAAAATTTATATGAAAGTGAATATTTATTTAGATTGAAAAAAGAATCCACAACAAATTAAAGTTTTTAAAAAAACTGTGAAGTTCATAGACATCATAAGCTCCATAAAATTAATAACTTAAAAAAAACCGAACTTCCTGACACCGATAATACTCCCCCCCCTCCTCCACTTTTTGGCTGCATTCTTTAGCTTTTAATATGACAACAATTTTGCAAAATCATTTTCTATGGAAAAAATAAAAAGATAATCCTATCTTTCCTCCAGCACTCATTATTGAACGGTATGAAAAGTTTCTTTCATCTTAAAATTTTGTCATTGGTAATGTCAGATACATTATTGGAATTGTTGTTGAATTTGGGAAAGCTTCTCTTTAGTTTCTTTCAGAGATGGGCTGTAAGACTTCAGGTCATTTCAAGTTTTTCATGTGCAGTGACTAATCACAAATTCCCTTAGAATTGACAACATTCATTAACCAGTTTTTCATCAATGTCATGATGAGTTTTTTGTCAGCCCTGAAATTTCATGTCACTTGGGTGAGTAAGTGCATGGGCAGTAGTAGTATTTCTGCAAGCCATTCCTATATTAGGACAGCTAGCAATAACTTAAATATACACAGAAATGACAGTAAACCACATAAATATATTCTACTAAACCAAAACTAAATGTATCCTCAACTTCACTTCCCCTTTGCTGCAAAAGTGTCACTAACCACTCTGATACCACCAGGCACAGGGAGAAGTTTGATGGGGAAGTTAGAGCCAAAGAGATAGCAGTGATAAAACTATATGATTTTTGCCGATTTTATAAAAATATATGAATATGTCAACACATTGCTATTGGAATGGGTCTGTGAACATGAAGGGCCTGAAATTTAACTCATTAGCTTTCTGATAAGTCTTACTATGCTTGAGGTAAGCTTTTCTCCATTTCACATAAACTTACAGCACCAAGTAAAGTGTTCTGCTTACAGTGGGCTCCTAATAATTGTTAAAGTTAAGTTAATTTGGGAGAGAATGTTTTGTGTAGTCTTGGACATGCTATTTGAAAGCCTCAAATAAAATAGGCCATGAAGAAAATATTTTTCAAATATGATTATTCAAACTTCTCTCTGTATAACTTATATGTCTGCAAAGAATCTTTTGGTGCTGTGGTTTTCAAGCTTGGCTTCACACTGGAATCTCCTGAGATATTTTTAGAAAAATACCAACGGCAGCAACATGGACAACGGTATTTTTTAAAAGATCTCCAGGTGCTTCTGATGTTCAGCTAGAAACTGATATCTAGCTGATTCTCATGGTTAACATTCCTTTTTTTACATTTTTTCTTTTATTTTTTGCTTAAATGTCAAAATATTATTCTAGTTCTCCCAAGACTCTTTTGAATGAAATGTAAGGGTATGATATTCAGGAAATGAATTAACCCATGCATGGCAATATAGACATTATGTAAAATATATCTTTGCTAGAAAGGAACTCTTCTGGTAAAAATTCCTGTTTATGTACAATGCAGTACCACGGTGTGCTGACAGGATGAGATATGAACCAGATGATGTGAACAGCTCCTAATTAAAAATAAAATTAATTTTCTAGCGAGCATGCTCTGTTGTACTTGAAGGCAAATGCAATTTTTTTCCTGTAATAAAAGGTGCCTCGAAGGGGTCAGCAACAAGGATATTTCAAACAGAAAAGTGTCCGGCATAATAAATCCATTCCAGCTCATCAGACACCCACGCTTTCTCACCATGGCTCAGGTCACCTATGGAGCTGGGCCAAGCGGCCAGCTGGCTGCAGCTAGCTCTCTCATCTCCTATCAAAGTGGGCTGTGCATTACAGATGATTCATATCTGCTTGTTCAACCTGTCTGCCTTGAATGTATTGCTCTTATTTCTCCTAAGATGGCTAATTTGAATAATAAATATAATAATTTTTATCATGAAAGAAAATTAGAATTAAGAACTTTTTCATAAGTGAGATATTTAATGCTTTCAAAAGTTATTTAATACTGACCGAATGCAGGCTTAATCTCAATCTTTTCTTAGAGCTTTTTTTAAAAAATAAATTGAGAAAATTCTGTATGCCCAACTTTCAAAGTTATTTCACTCCAACCTTCCATATTTATCAAGAAAAGCATTTTATTTGCACATTTAAAACTGTGTACTGTATGTACACAGTGCTCTGTAATTTTAGAAAGTAATCTTACTCTAATATAAAGAACTTACCTCAAAGGTGATACTGGCCCATGATGGCCTGATTTCATAGGCTTAGAGCTGCAAGGTTGGGAAGTGGTTTCCAGCCTCAGAAGGATTTATAACATGGTAGAAGGAAACAACAGCATAAAGAATGTCAAACTGAAATAAATTCTATAATAAAAAAAGTACGCATTTGAACCTGCTCTATGCCAGAGCCAAAACATTTCTTTCTGTTTTGATCTCTCAGAACTCATAGGGCAGGGGGGCCTTAAAGCTGTAATGAGCATCTCCCATCAGATCTATATTTCTTACAGCAGGAAATAGGGCTGCTGGGTACATTCTTAGCCAATCAAGAGGGAAAGGCTTCTTCATCCGAGGGAAGAAAGAGAAGCCAGAAGTACAACTGGATGCATCAACAGCAGGTATTCCAACAAGAGAAAGTGGGCGTGAGCAAGGGGAATGTTACTTAGTTGCGAGAAAGGATTTCTGAATAATGGCTAAGCTATCAACACCTTTAACTTCCTCTTTACTTAGAATGAGAGGTGGCCTGGTTGAGAGGCTCTCAACCTCTCCACATGGCCCGGAGAAATCCTCCTAAAACATGAAACCTTATCACCTCCGTTTAACCTCTACTTAAAACCCTACAGTGTCTTTCCCTAACTTTCTGAATCAAGCACATAGAATGCAAGATTATTTTAAAAAATATAAGCCCGCTGCCTTCCTCTCCAATTTTATTTTCCCCTATTTCTTCCTCAACACATTAAAATACTTGCAGACACACACACACACACACACACACACACACACACACACGCACACACACACCATCATGGTTCTTCAGCCTCCTCTGTCTTTGCACATTCTGTTTGCTTTTTCTAGTTCACTTGATAATCTCCTCCTCCTCCATGAAAACCTTGCTTAGGAGTTGTTTCTCCGTGAAATTTCCTCTGAACTCTAACACCATTAATCATACCCATATCAGTAAGTCTTCTAAAATTTCATAAATTCCCCTGTAGGTTTACAATACCGTCTTTCTACCGTAGAGTTTAAGCTCCCATTTTGCTTTTTGGGGGTCTCTAGTACATACTATGGACCAGCACAAAGAGGCACTCAGTAATTGTTCTATTACACAGAAGGGGCTGAAGTGTATTATTTCTATTCCCTCATGTAAGAAATCTGGAGGGCCCACATACAGGTGTTCTGAGTGACAGACCCAGAGGTGCCCCACTCTTCCAAGGGGCACCTGGCCTGCAAATTTGTGCAATAATAATAACATAGTTGTTGTTTTAAGCCACTAAGTTTTGGAGTGGTTTGTTACACAACAATAGATAACTTGAACACAGCCACTTTCCCCCCCGCTTCTGCTTGATTGCTCAGCACCCTTATTGGCTGAGACACATATAGAAGGATTCCTGCTCTGAGTTCTTAAATTATGGGATAAATTTACTTCTACAAATCCCTTTTCCCTACCCCTGGTAAGGCATATTTTCTATTCCTTTCTCAGATAATGAAATCTCAGTCTGACTTTTTCTTTAAAATTTCCAAACTTTTCTAGCTTTATCATTCCTTTCATTTTCTTCTATCCCACCACACTCCCACCTCTGTTGTGTCATTATTTGGACAAAAGTAATTCCTGAATCTCCTTGCCTTTCTCCTCAAGATAGCTCTATAGAATTACCCAGCAACCAAACTGATAATATTTAAATAGGCAATTTAAAAAATGTTGGAGACTGTACATCTCTGAGGGATTTTAAAATAGGATATGAAATAGATAATCTATTGGATGGCTGGTTTAAATATTTCTCATCCCAGAATTAGAGGGCCTGGATTAGACAACCTCTAGTTATTCCTTTAAACTAGAAGATTCTATAATAGATTCAGATGCATAGAGCCAGACACAGTCCTGAAACATGTAAGCTATTGGTTTCTTGATAGCATCATTGATTGCAAATAAATAACTGCTTGAATCATGTTTTTGATATATATTTGAAGAATTTCATCTTTGGGGAACATGTTTTATTTTTTGAAAGGAACTATAAATATGAGTTTCTTCCAACTATAATCAATGTTTATCACTATATTGATTTCCTTTCTGGTATTTTGCAATCCATGAACATTTACAAACTGTATCTGTAATTTTCCACTTCTGGTGTATTGAATTGTTGCTCAAAAGTGTTTTTTATTCACCTTGTGTGTAAAAGGAAGAGAGAAAGAGAAACCTACATTTTTGCTTTGGTGACTAATTTGTGCACTTTAGCAGTGAGTAGGATTCATTTCCCCACTTGATGGCAAGGTGATGTCCTCTTAGAATGTGGGAAGGATGTAGAATTCTGCTTAGCTCTTCTCTGACGCTCTTCACCTCACACCAAGTGGGCAGGAACAGCACTGCCAGGAATAACTGTTCACTAGATCCCTGGGTTGACCTTTAAAATGTGCTTAGTTATCCCAGGAAACAATTTTTGGCCAAAGTGATCGGGATTGTCAGCCATTCTATATCCTCCACCAAAGTAGTGGCAGTAAAGAGTTCTCTGTACGTGATGTGTTGAACAGCCAGAAGACAGCTGTGGGTGGTCCATATCCTAAAGCAGCAGGAGCAGAACTAGGGCACGGGATGCCGGTGGGAGGCACACTGTGGACGTTCCTCCACTCCAGCATCACTTGCCAGCTCTCACCAATATGGCAGAATTTGGTAGCGGTAACTGAGAGACCCAACGTCTATAAAGAGATCTTACTGTCAAGTCTAGTTCAAGGTGTGGTTCGAATCAGGTTGGAACAGACTCGCAGAGAGATTCCTCACTCTGTCAGTGTTATCAGAGGGAAAGGCAATGTCATGTAGAGTTGAAGAGCCAGGAGCAGTCACCTAAGGAGAGCTGCCACATGAGGCACAACGCACTGCAGAGCTCAGAACAGCAGAAAAGTCCCACGATTCAGGAAAGGGAAAGGGAAACAAAGGCTGTGCCTTAACACGGGAGTGTGCCCACAGGTGAAGAAGCCAAGTTAGACAGAAGAGCTGCAAAGCACGTCAGCCTGAACAAACAGAAGCGTGGAGCCACACGTGGTGCCGTTCCTGCCTCTCTGCTTACATCACTGTGTGACATCGGGCAAGTTGTTAATCCCTCTGTGCCTCAGTTTCCTTCTCTGTGAAAAGATAACTCTTAAGATTATGGTGATATATTAAATACATTTATTTTTGTACTTCCTAGAACACAAAGTACTCAATAGGCGTTAATTTTTATTATATCTATTATTATAGATTTCTTGAGTCCTCTTTGCTGTTTATATTGTTTTATGCATTCTGTACACGTTTTATAGAGACTCGGTTATTTACTGATAATATTGCTTTATTGGCCAAGATAACTCTAAAACTAGACACTAGAATTAATCAAATTCTCTTTTATTAACTGGGAGAGAAGCCACCTGACATATGAGCTGTCTCTGCCTATGTAGCCTGATAGCTGAAACCACAAAGGGGAAATAGAACCAACAGATAGCTGAAATATACTTCCTAAAGGGTATTTAGCTCTTCAACCTTCTACATAATGGACCAAATAATACACTAGATATGTAGTTCCTCTAACATTGGTAGGGAGTCTTTAAGACCAGAGACAAAATAATTTTTCCCCAGAATGCTTAAAAAATAGTAGCAGCTTGTTTTCCACTTAAACTGTCAACATCATGAGAGCAGGGACAGTATCGATCGTACGTATCCTGCACAAGGCCTAAGACAGAATAGAGAGTTGTCTAATCAATTTTGTTTTGCTCAGTCAATATTTATTGAGAGTCTATCATATGCCAGGCACAGTGCTCAGTGGTGCAGAAGACAACCAAAGCCCATTCCCTCATAAAGCTTATATTGCAGTGGGGAAGATAGATAATAAACAAACAAAAAAGCAAATGATAGAGAGATATTAATAGATCAATTGATTGATTGATGTTAATATAATGTCAGGAATCATGATTGCTGTAAACAAAAATACAGGAAGGCCAGTAGGAAGAAAGTGATGGAGGCTGCTGTCTTAGGTTAGTGATCAGGGACCACCTCCCTGTTCATGAAAGACCGAATTGAATCAAAGGAGTGAGACATGACATACCTGGGAAAGTCTGTTCCTGGTAGAGGGAATGCAAGTCAACAGCCCTAAAGAGTAGTGAGGCTGGGGTGGCATGAGCCAAGGAGAGCAGAGGGGGGAGAAATGGATGGGGGTAGTCAGGGACCAGCCCATGTAGCAGGGCTGAGTGGGCCTTGGGGAGGACTTCAGAGTTTACTCCCCCTCATCTGGAGAGTCACTGGAGGGCTTCGAGCAGGGGAGCAAAATGGTCTGACTTACGTGCAAAGGTTCACACTGTGGTTGTGTGAAGCACCTGCTTCCTGCTTCTTGAGGGATGAATGGGTGAATTGGAGTCAGAGAGCAGACCCCAAAGAACGCTAGTAAACACCTGGCTGCGTTACTACCCGTGTGGCCAGGTTCTTCTGTGAGACAGAGGAGCAGAAAAAGGAGGCAGACCTTTTCTGAGGAATCTGCCTACTCCCTTCCTAAGTAGTGTGGGCCTTGGAGTTTATCATCGTCTTCCAGTTTTCATATGTGGATTTAGGTATCTTTCTTGAATTTGTTAGGATATCATATCACAAAACATTATATTTTTCAGTTTATCTGGTAATGAATCCATTTGTATGTCATTTAGATAAAAGTACAGGTTGGTTTACGCGGCTCTAACTATGCAGGAAAAGTTAAAATCCGTTTATGTTAAATGCTACAGCTGCATAAAAGTGGTTATCTAGTACTTACCAATCACTTCCTAAAAAATTTGTCACAAATTGCTCAACTCAGAAGCAGAAGAATAAATGTGAGTGAAGGAACTTGACTGTGGTTTAATCTTAAAGGGACTGAGATTTCTCTTCCCCTAACTCAGTAGGTCCTTTAGCTACTCGATAGGACTGTGGAATATGTGTTGGGCCCTAAATTAAGTAGTGAAGGAAACTAACATAGCAGCCATCCATGAATTATTCCTCCAAGCCTCGGTCTATTTGTGAACAAGCTATGGCCTGGAAGAGAAAGATATATCCAAGTGCCTGAAATCATAATTATTTTTAAATTTGAATCTTCGTACAGTAGGAAAACACAGTTTGAATGTTAACTTAGGTGGCTAACCTCAGTTTTTCCATCTGTAAAATGGGGTTATTAATACTTACCCTGCCTACTTGATCCAATATGTGCTGAAGGCTGTGTCTTTGCATCAGGCATGCGGCTAGACTCTGGGAATATCAAGTAAAATACTTTTGATTCCTGCTTTTAAGACGCTTATGACTTTTTTGAAAAGAAGTTAGTTAATCGAAGATTACACTGTGGGCCATCAAAGTTGGCAGAAGTTGCTCTGGGCAGTCTAAGAAAGTGGCCAGGGATGAGAAGAAGAAAGCTTTGGGGGTGAAGTGACATTCGAGGTGATTGTTCAAAGGAAGGATAAGAGAGGTTAGAAATAAGTGGGAGAAACACATTCTTAGCACCTGAGCCAGAAACAAGGGGGAGCACAAAGAATTCTACAATGGGGGCAGCGTAGGAGTGTGTGTGTGGGTGGAGTAGAATTAGCTTTGTCTGTGAACGCCTAAAATTCCAAAATAGCCGCGGCTTAAACAAGATGGGGGTTTACTAATTTCTCATATAAAGGTTAAAGGTAGGGCCCAGGGGATAGTATGGCACTTCATCGTGTCAGGGACACAAGTTTCTTCCATTTTGTTCTGCCAAATGTGGCCTCATTCTCAAAATTACCTTATGGCTCATGATGGCTGTTCCAACTCCAACCATGAAAGCCACATTCCCAAGGACAGGGAAGAGCAAAGGAAAGAGGTCACTCTTCCCAATCCCTTGTTAGTTACATGCATCAATTATACTTGTGCTCTGGGACCACCTTTCCACATGGAAAGGCAATCAAGAACTTTCATCTTTATTCGGGGCAGCCATGTGCTCAGGTAGATATGGTGGTTGCTGTGACTGAAGCAAGAAAGCGTGGTCCCTGGGGGACACCACAGATCTCTGACTCTGTGTGTGCATGCGCGCACACGCGCATGTATGTATAAGTGCCCGTGTATTTGTGCTTGTGCGTGTGTGTGAGGCCGTGCACATACCTAAGTGGCAAGGGTGGGGGAGGTGAAGATTGAATGAGATGATACGTAAGAATTTACTTTGCAAAGGGATTAAGGACTCTACAAAATTAAGGAATTATTTTAGGACAAATATATATATTAGTGGTTACATAGCTAATGTTTAAAATAAACTAGCCTGAGTTTACAGTACATTGGCAGATATAAGCAAACTAAGTAGAATTGGTTGTTTCCTCATTTATGTTCCCATGACACTTTATATGAATATTATTACATAACTTATTTTTCTTAATAATAGTTTATGTGTCTGTGTCTCTAGATCATAAATTCTCTAGACTATAAATAACATTTTGGGTTTGGGAAGATTTATTCCCCCTATCTGATGCTTCCTTCCATGGGGGGCATGGGAATCCATCCATGTAATACTTCTAGACTTTGCCCCTTGGAATAAGGTTGGGCATGGGAGATAAATGACTTAACTGAGAGAATTTGAGTGAAGAAATGGGTACACACGGATATACCCCTTGCCCCGTTTCTCTCTCTGTAAAGTCCTGTCCCCAAAGACCATATATTCTGTCCTGCTCCTCTAAACAAAAGTTTTAAAGTTTGGGAAGTTAATTCAGTTCAGGAGTATCAACATCTGGTGCACAGGCAGGGAATATTGAGGGAAGAATGAAGGAGACTAGGTTTGGAGAAGATGAAGGGGTTGGACAGATGGCTTTAAACTTTGCGGAGGAGGCTGGACTCCTGGGAGTCTTAGCTTGCAGGTTCCAGCAGCCTGTTGTGCTTTGTGCCCCACCAAGGGACTCTTTATTCATTCTTTCATCCAACAACAGCTAGTAGACACTAGCTGCCAAATACTGTCCCAGCACTGGAAATGTAGCAATAACCAAAGCAATCCCAAAGCCTGGCCCTCAAAGAGCTTACACTGGAGCTGGGGAGACAGCCAATAACAAACACATTTTTTATAATTGCAAAGTGACATGTCAAGTGCCAATCAATGCTTTGGAGAAACATAAAAGCAGGGAAAAGGGGGTGGGGCGCTCAGATGGCTGAGTACTTTCAGTTTTAAATAGCGTGGTCAGAAAAGGCGTCCTTGATAAGGTGAAAATTGAGTGAAGGTAAGGGAGTGAGCGATGCCAGCACCTGGGGCAACAGCAAGTGTGGGTTTAGTTGGTATATGGCTCTGCCCAATTTGGAACCTTCTGGGGTCAGTGGTGCCAGGAGTATCTGCAAAGGAGCAGGGTATGCTGGGGATGGAGGGGCCTTGTACGTGCAGGGCCCCAAGTCGTGACAGTGATATCTCTTTCTTCCAGGGGCAGACCCACGCCCCTGGTTAGCAATGAAGTACAGTGGCTAAGAGGGTAAACCCCTTGGGGATGCTGTGGCAGTTGTAGGCACTTGCGCCCTACTCCATACTTCCATCCACTTGAGGGGGCGTTGCTAAGTGTGACACTCCCGGCCCTGTTCCAGCCCCTCACTCATCTGGGGGAAAGGAGTTACTTGCCCGATTGGTAGGATTTGGGCATAAGGAATTGCATGTGCATAGCTGTACCCTTTCCTCCCCACTCTCTCTTAGCAAACTCTGGTCTGTGAGTTTGTGCTCTGGAATGCTCTTGGTCAGGTGGTGAGCTTTGCAGCTCACAGGGGAGGGCTGTGGTCATTTGGAGTCCCCTGTGCCTGGGTGATAAACCTCCCTAAATCTGGTGTTTGGCATGAAGAAATCCTCTTGTCTGCAGATTAGACACAGTCTCCTCTAGCAGCTTTATCACAAAAAAAGATAATTTGATCTTCATTTATTACTCCTTTGTCTTATTTCCCAATTGGGTCAGAATTGGGTGGGGAAGAAGAGTGCTATGTATTGGTAATCCTCAAACCCTAAGATTGTGTGTGTGTGTATGATCTGTTATCCATGTAACAAATAGTCAGTGAATGAATGTATGGATAAGTGATGGTTGAGTTTGTGCTCTTATAATTGACCTTGAGATCTTTTGGAACTAGCAAAAAGGGTAATGTAATTTAGATAAAAGTGGGCAAAGCTCTAATGGATAGATACATTAAGAAAAAGAGACCAAAAGGAGGCATGATTGAACAGAACTAGGTTTTTCTCTTTTAAAGGGTGAAACTTTATATTCACCAATATACTCTCCCTGTGGCATTTAAGTTTGAAAGGGTAGCTCCTTTAATTGAAGTTGCTGTAGATAATTTTTAACAAACCTGCCCAGATTACCCCAGTGGGAGAACCACACCCTTGGTCTTTGAGTGTTTAATGTAAAAGTTCCTGAACAAGTATAATAAATATGGGCACTGGTCCTTTCTGACACCGTCACCTAGAACTTGGTCTGTCCTGAAACTGGAGATGAGGCTTTGCTTTTTCCTTAGGAGGAAGAAAGGAATAAAGGGGCTGGATATTATAAAAAATAGGGATATTATGATAAAGAAGAGGCATTTTCTAAGTTACATAAGGACGGAAACATCTGAGAACCTGCAGAATTTTGAGTATCTAAGGTCTGAGTATCTAAAGAGGGCTGCTTAGCACCATAACTGTACTTTCTTGGCTTTGGATCATTTTGTGATCATGTTTTAATTTTTTTTTCCTTCTTATATAGTTATGGTGAGCCTAAGGGCTCAGATAATGAGAGAGTCAAAGCAGGAATTGTGAGAAAACCAGTTTGCTTTTCTTTTGTATTTGCAGAGTATTAAAATCATGTTTCTGTTTTTAAGTAGAAATTGCAGCATAAAAGATATCGTAATCCATATTTTGGTTTATTTGGGTGGCTGAATTCGGGTGTAATGGGATTTGCTTATATTCTACTGGCTGATAAATGTGACACCATAAACCAGCCTGGAGCTTTCTTGTGTAAACAAAAGACCAGAGACATTAGCATTAAGATAAACTGCATTTATAAAACGCTATTAGCTTTTGAAGTAGATTTAGATTCTTTTCTCTAGTTTGTAAAAATCCTCCACTTCTGTCTCTTTTCTGCTCTGTTATCTGCTGAATTCAATGTTATAAACACAAAAGTGTTCAATAAATATAACCCGACAGTGACAGGCTTGGATATGAAAACAAAACAGCGCTCAAAATTGCTAAAGTAAGTTGGTTATGGTTAGAGTTTTTAAAGGCCATGATGGCGCAGTTTGGCGGAATTCCCAGCTTCCCTTAAATGCTGACAAAAGGTGTCTCTGTACGGCCCAGAGTGTCTAGAATAAAGACGAATTAGGAGAAAATGTCCAGAAGACTTAGCAAAGGGCTTTGTCATGATAGGATGTAGGGTGGCATAATTCTTAAAATTCTCCATAAGGAATCATATCCATTGATAAGTTTTCCTACCCTTCTCAGAAAGGGCACAGCAGCACTGTATATTAACTTGCTGTATGAAATAATACATTACCTTGTCACATCTGGTACATTATAACTGACTTGGTGAGCTTCACTGATATCCCTTTTCTGAGAGTTCATCTTGAATGCTTTATGAATGACGGCCAAGCTCTGAGACCCATCACAGCCTTTCTTATATAGAGTTGGTCATCCATAACACTACCGTCCCTGTAAAAAATGACCAATTTTGAACAGATTTGTGAGAAAGGGGACCTTTACTTCTAAACTGTGAAATCATATTAATGTGAATAGGGAGAGAGGTGGGAGAGAAATCATCCTGAAATGCTACTATTTCAATTCTTTTTGAAGACTAATACTAGGAATAATTATACCTAATACATTCTTTAGGGATTCTTTATTTTCAAAGAAATTCGGCTTAAGCTAAGGAAGAACCCAGGTACAATTTTTCAGTGTTGTGCTTAGGGATTGCTTGACTGTTCCTTCCAAAGACATGAGGTTGGTTTATTGGCAGTTTATGGTTGGATTTTCATAGCAAGCAGAAAATAGTTGAAGCAGCAAATGATTTGTGAGTGCCTGTGATGGGTTGGGGTAGGGAGGTATATATTGTTTTCTCTGCAAATCTACTGCCACTACAAAACCAATTCTCTGTGTGAGATGACCATATATAACTTTCATTTTTAATATTTTTAGACTCTGGCCTTCTTTAATGATTTACTTTTACTTCCAACCACAGTGTTTCTTGCAATACCCTTGTCCTTACATGTGCTTTGTAGACCAACTAAGGGTGAGAGCAAAATGAGTATGTGCCTCAACTGCAAACTATTTATCAGCTTTTTAAAAAATACATTCACTTTTTAGATTCCCTCCAGGTTATCTGGAGACCTCTTAACACTTGCTTCTCCCATTGCTTTTCATAATAAAGCCTCTTTGTTCTTCCAACCCCATCATATTCATGCAGATTTATGCTAATGATTACTTCCTATGCAAATATTTCAATTTAGTATTTATAATAGAGAAAGCACTGACCAGCAGACCTGAAATTGAAGCTTAGCTCAGCTCTTAATTGTAAGACCGCATATATTTTACTTAATCTCTCTGGGACGTAGTTTCATCTCTGTAGCATGGAGATCTTAATAACTATCTTACAAAGCTGTGGTAGAAATTCAATAGATGGAAAGCTTTATAGATTTTGAAGCACCTTACAGGTGTTGGGCATGTAGCAGAGACTACAGTCTGTTCACCCAATGCATTCCCTTCTTAGTAATGGACTTCTGTCTGAATCCAGCCTGGGGCTGTACATTCTAGCCTCCCTAACAGCTAGATGTAGCCATGTGTTTAAGCTCTTGCCGGAAGAATGAAAGAGGGAGAGATGTGTATCGTTTTTGCTTTATTTACCTTGCAGGAGATAGCTGGCCCTGGACTTCAACTTGTCCCCTTTCTGATGGGCTGAAAGGGCTATTAGCAGAGTGACCTTGGAGACCAAGTATTGTTACACCAGTTCCCTGAATCAAAGGAGGGGGCAGAGTTGTCAGCTGCTCTAGAATACTTGTCTTGGACCATTGTGTGAAAGAGAAGTAAATTCTGTTTTGTTTGAGCACTTGCACTTTTGGGTCTATTTGTAACGAGCAGTTTAGCCTACTGTAACTAATACGAGCATTATTTTTGAGTCCTTGTTGATAGAGATCCACAGAGTAATAGAGCTGGAAGGATCTATAGAGGTCATCTGGCAAATAAAAATAGCACTTAGAGAGGAAACAAGTTTTACTTGGTCACAAGACAGATTAGTTACAGAATTGGAATAAAATCCAGTGTTCACAACTTTGCTTCTTGGTAAAGTGAATAATAAACATACGTAATCTAATACCTGAGAGGTGGTACAGACAGAACATATGAATAGATTCAGAAAGTATCCATGTAAACTTTTTATAACCCTCTAGAAATGGCAAGTTAGAGAAGTGGCATTTTACCCAACCTTTCACATTGAGATCAGGATGGAAAACCAGGTCCTTACAGAACACAAGCTCTGGGGCTTCTTTATCAACAGTTCCAGACCATGGAGGGTCCATGTGTCAGATAAAGGGTTACAACGCCTTTTGGTTCCGTGTGAGAACCGCTTTGGAGGAAAAATGACCACCCTGGCAGTGGTGTTGGGTATGTTTTAGCCACAGCTGCTGGGAGCTTCTGTACTCAAGAAGATTGATCTAAAATGGCTTCTCAAAACAACCCAGCGAGAGGGAGACGAGGTTATGTTTCTAGCATTTGAACCAGAATACATTCACTCTGCTTTAAAAGGTCTTATGGGACTGAAAAAGCCCAGGGAAATAGAAGTTGCTGTTCTCATTAAAAGAGGGAGGTGTTTTTATTCATTGTTTCTATTCACATCAGTTAATTCAACATGCCTTGAAGGGGCCTCTTCCAGGCTGGCAGTATTAAAGTAGCAGTTTACTCACTAATTATAAACAAACATTAGTCAAGTTGACTTACAAAAGTTGGTGCATGGATAAAAAGCAAAAGAATTACCTTCTACCTGACAGATGGAATGAGTCCCAAAAGCCTCTTTGCGTCTTGTGACAACATGCCACACAAGAAACTTAGAATGAAATCCAAACTCTTTAACCATGACTTGTAAATCTCTCCATGATCTGGCCCATACCCACCTCTCACCTTTATCTCCTGACCCTCCACCTGGAGCTCACTACTGAGAAGCCGCACTTGGTTTTTCTGTTCTACGACCACAGCCTCTTTCCTGTGCTGCAAGGTTCTGCACATGAAGTTAATGTGGCTGGCTACTTCTCCTCTTCCTGCATCTCAAGTTAAAAATCACCTCCTTAGAGATATCTTTGCTGACCACCCTACAAAAGGAGGTTCATGCCACTCCATTTTTTATTTTATTTATGTGTCTCTTTATTTATTTATGGCTGGACATTAATCTCCCCCACTGGACAATGCCTGAATCAGCGAATGACCCAGTTTGACCATAAAAGGGGCAAAGTTCAATCCAGGGAGGGTCAGAAAACTCCAGGTTGAGGCCAAACTAGAGCTCAGGTAGGAAGCAATTGAAACCAAGAGACTAGGGATGGAGAGTGGGATTAGTGACCTGCTAGGGTTTCCTTTGGAATGGCAGACAGGCTGGGGTGGACTCCCAAATGGAGATCAGTCTAGTATGGGAAGAGGAACAAGAAGACCCAGAAGATCAAGGACCTGAGAAGAAACCAATGAAGCAGAAGCTAAGGCAGGGAAAGAGGCAAAGTCTTAGACGGACTGATTCCTGGGCCAGTGACTTCACTTCCTTCTGAAGGCGGTGCTATTTGTCCTTTGGTCGGACAACTGGAGGGTGATTCTTTCTTCTGGCTGGTGTCACCTCTGACCAGTTCTTAACTTTATACACATATCTCAGCAATAGGATATTTTCCTACAGCTCTGGTAGCTGACTTCTCTGATAGAAGTTGTGCACCTTTGGTCTAGAAGCAGCTTGTAAATCTTGAGCTGCCCTTCTATCTTCCCCAAGTTCTGACTGCCCTATGCCCCATTCATAAATCAAAACCCTCTTCAAATGCTGCTTTGTTTAAGTTCACCTTTCGCTTCTTAGAGAGGAACCCAGGAATCCTCCTGGCATGTGGACTGCCCTCAAGTACAGATGATTCTCTTTAGAATCAGAGAATCATCAGAGTCTCTTTAGACTCAGCCTTTCTGTTGTTATAGTAACAGCAGATGTGCCGTCTGGAATGTCATGCTTCCTGCGAACTCTGTTGTAAGGATCGTAAGAGAGATTTACTTGGTCCCAACTCTATTTCAGACTGAAAAAAAAAAATCCTGTGCCCACCACTGTATTTTTTTTTCTTGCATTATTGAAGCCAGGAGAAATTGACAGGGTAATAGAACCAAATCTTTGCAAGGAGTAGGACAAGTAACATGATGAAATCTGATATCTGGCATGTTCTACGTTACTGAAGAAAATATAATGCTAATAATGTACCTGTACTGTGATTATCAGTATAAATTGTGCAATAAAATATATGACTATAATGTAAACTTCAAAAACATCAAATAGATGATACACAATATAAAACACGGTGGACTATTTTACTTAGCTTCGATTTTAGTGTTTGTAAAGAGAATGAAACAATGCATTTAAATGCAGGAACCCATATTATCATAAACATATTTGCTAAAACGGGGAGCATAAATTGTGGTTAAATTTAGTAATGTCTGATGGTATGCTTGAATGTTTCTTTGTGATTAAATGTGAACAATTGCTCCTTTAAGGTAAAGGTCTGTGTATATGTGATTAATCAGATTGAAATGAAAGTGCAGACAGCTCATGCCATGCCTAGTTATCAGAATGATTGATTTTAGTCTGTGCTTCTAGGTGAAAAAATATCTGTGAATAATCCCAGCAGCCAAACCCCTGATGTCACTGATAGCTCAATGATTTGTGCACGTTCTGCATTATCGAGCTCATTTGCAGGTAGAGGGTCTACACGATGATCCACTGGATCGCAAAATTATAACGTGAAAAAAAGTGACATCCAGATTTATGCAAGAGTTATGACTGCAAAATGCATTTCATCAGTGAGGAGTTTAAAATTGCTGCTGTTGTAGCTGTCACGGGCACGTTATTTTCTTTGGTTTGTGTGTAGGCAAGGCTGTCATGCTTTTATCGCACAAACTGGTGTTTTTGTGTACTGTAGCTCTCTGCCTGCTGGTGACAGCCAGTCTCTGAGCCCGGGTTGTTATTAAGTCTTCAGCTTTACGATAGTACTTCACCAACTTGGTTGAATTACACTTGATCATAAACACCTTAATGTTTTACTGGGTGTAAAAGGTTCAGAGGAAAACATGAAAGCGCTCTGTAGTAAGTAGTGGTGGATTGCTGGTGGAGGCTGTGGCCATTCATCACTGCAGAGGAAACGGTGCCATCCTTCAAGGTCTCAGTTCCGGGTCCTCTCAAAATGAAGGAGTGGGTTTAGCCAGAGATTTACGTAAAACTCAGGTGTCTTCCACATCTTGTACCCCCTGATTTTTTAGACCTAGTCACTGTATTGTCCAATTGTCAAACCCTCCAGCCCCATGCCCTTCCGCCAAGAAACTTGTTCTCTCTCCTAAGCTGTTCATTTCTGGGGGCAAGTTCCTCCAAAATATCTCGGGGCATGTATTTGGCACCAACTCTCTTTCAGATTACAATTTTTTTTCACACACTCACAGTTGGTTTTGGTGCTTTGCTATAAAGAAACCAGGAGAAACTGACAGAGTAATAGAGCCAAAGCTTGGCAGGAAAGCAGTGAAGGTATCTTTTATATGATGAAATATTATACGTAACATGTTCTACTTTTACGGAGAGAAACGTAATGCTAATACTTTATCCGATTTTGAATATTAGGGTATGTTGCAAGGTAAAATATATGGCTATAAGGGAAACATCAAATGCTGCAAATAGCACATCTAAACCAGGGTAGATTCATTTATTTGGCTTCAATTGTTATACTTGTAAAATGCGTGAAGCTATGTGTGCAGAAACCTTTCTTAGAAGATTTTATGCAGTTGTGTCTGGTATGATACCTGGCCCTCAACAGGCAATCTATAAATAGGAGCCATTATTATTGTTACTATTATAAACAAAAAAGGGATATCATTACATGTACGTTTATGTGTTGAATGGCCAGATAATGAAGCCAAAGCAAGACTGCAAAAGTAAGCGAGAGGTCTTGAAGAAACACACACCTAAGTAGTCTGTACCACCCCACCCCATAGTGCTGGCCTGGCTATACTTTTAAAGAGCCTGTGTTAATCCTGACCTAAATCCCTGGGGCTGTGCTATCCAATGCAGTAGCCACTAGCCACACATGGTTATTTAAATTTAAATTAATTAAAGTTCAGCAAAATAAAAAATTCAGTTCTTCAGTCACACTAGGCAAATTCCAAGTGCCTCAAACCACATGTGGCTAGTGATTACCATATTGGACAACGCAGAGAACGTTTCCACCATCACTGCCAAGAGTTGTATTAGGCAGCACTGCCCTAGGGTAAACTCTGCAAAGAACCTGGGATTTCAAAACTGAGGTCTGCAAAATACAGGACAAAACTGTGCAGTCAAGTGAGTACCAGACCCTGTTTGTGGAAATTAATTAGCAAGGAATTGAAAAAGAACAAATTGCACCATGTAGATGCATTTTAAAGACCTTGGCTCCTCTTGAATGAAATATTCAGGTAAACAGAAAGAATCATCAGTCACCATTCAGCATCACCTCTCAGCATCCCACTGGGGAGCCATGAGTCCCAAAGAGCTGCAATGGAAGGAAAACCAAACCCAAATCCAAACCCCAAAATGGGATTATACAAGAGAAAAGTAGTTTGTTTTAAAATGAACGCGGAACCACATGCGTCATCTTAAAACTGGCCCTTTGCAAACACAGTGTGATTTGGTTGTTTCTTTAATGTACCTGAATTTAATCATCCTTAGAAAGTGAGGAAACTCAGTCTTGGCTACTCATCGTTATGTAAGTTCCCAGTGATCCATCACATCATCATGAATTGTGCTACATTTATTAATGATACTCACTTAATTAATCCCAAGGGAGGCAGGAGCTAACGTCTGTCTTAGTCTTGACAATTACTAGAAATGAAACCGATGGCATTGCCTTCAGAATAAGTGACTAGAATTAAATACATGTAATAGTACGTTGACATTCTGTCATAGAAACAATGTAAAAATATTTGACATTTAAAGGTTTATAGGCTTTTCTCCATAAAAGTTTCTTAACTTTCTTCATATATTTTCAAACAATTTAAGTCACTTCAGTTAGGGAAAACTGTAGAACCCTGCCTTAAAAGATTCTACCATGTGTGACCTCCTAGGGAATTTGAATACGGTAAATTTTGCTGACTTTCACTGAACTGAAAACTGAAATTGTCACTTATTGGAGAGTGCAGTGGATTGTATGGTATTGTCAGCATATTAAATCTTGGGTGAAAGTTATAAATATTATTGATTGTTTTAAATTAGAGAAATGTCTGTGTGTTCAATATCAATTTCAGTTCATTTTTTAGAAATCAAGAAATACATTAGAATTGTAAGGCTGGCAGGGACCTCAACTGACAATCTTGTCTTTCCTCTTAGACTCTAAGTCAGGCTGGATAAAAGTGATCCTAGGACGCTTGCTGGGAGCAGGGAAGTAGGATGGTGGAAAAGGCACTGGACTATGGACCCCTGTGACCTGCACTCTAGCTCCAGCTTTGCCACAATTTCCCCCCAAATTCTGCAACTTCCTGGGTCTCAGCTTCCTTCATGATAAAATGAGGGAAATGGACAAAATAGTTTCTATAGCACTTTCTAACTATATTAGTTTTCTGTTGTTACATAACAAATTACCACAAACATAGTGACCTAAAATAATGCCCGCTTAGGGCAAAGGACCTGAAGGGATGTTTTTCCAAAGAAGACATCCAAATGGACAACAGATATATGAAAAGATGCTCAAAATCCCTAGTCTTGTGGGAAATGCAATCAAAACTACGATGAGATATCACCTCACACCTGTTAGGATGATTTTTAACAAAAAAACAAGAGATATGCTGGCAAAGACATGGAGAAAGGGGAACCCTGGTGCACTATTGGTGGGAATATACATTGCTGCAGCCATTTTGGAAAACAGTATGGCAATTCCTCAAAAAATTAAACATTGAACTACCATATGATCCAGCAGTCCCACTCCTGGGTATATATCTGAAGGAATTGAAGTCAGTATCTTGAAGAGACAGCCGCATACCTCCCCCCACACAATGGCAGTGGGATGGAGCCATCCTGCCTTCACTCCCTAGTAGCAGCCTTTGTTCAGGCCATTTATAGGGAGGCATTTTGAATGAGTTGGCCTTTCTGCAGTCCAGTCCCTTTGTGGCGATTTCAAGTGACTTAAATGGTTATAGCAGTGCTTTTTCTTGTGATGTTTTGAGTACAAATAAATGAAATAAAATCTGAAAGTACAGATGATCCAATAGACAAAAATGAAAACCACCACAATCCCATCATCCAGGGGTATTCACTGTGAATAGTGGGTTGCATAGCCTTCTAGATATTTTTCTATGATACGTGCTTAAAGTATTTTTAAAAGGATATTGTACAACATTTAACAATATATAGTGAAAATTTTCATGTCAGTAAAGATATTTCTGTGGTATATTAAGTGGCTGCCTCCTAATATTCCATCTTGTGGGTATAATAGTATTTATTCAATCATTTCTGATAAACGTTTGGGTTGTTTCTATTTCTCACTTTTATAAATAGTGCTTCAATGAATATCTATATAGCTAGATCTTTGAGCATCTTATTAATTACCTAGGATAAGTTGCTAGAAGTGAGAGTGTTTGGATAGAGCATACACACATATTGAAATCTTTTGAAATATATTGGCAATGCCTTATAATTGTAAAATGCACATTAACTAATATGGCATCCTGGAAAGAACAGTGTGTTTGTGGTAGAAGGTTGGGCTGGAGCTTTCTTTCATTGATTTCTCACTCTATAATTTTGATCAAATCAATATCCCTAACATTCAATGTCCTCGTCTGTAAAATAGGAATAGTAAAACTCACTCTATCCACCTCAGATATGAGTGTTTATATGCAGGTGAAGAGAGACAGACTATGAGGCAAGAACTTTGAAAATTAAAAAGTTATGGATAAGTACAGGCATTTATTTATCTCTTTTGTCTAGACAAAGGCAGTGGTCTTCAGGAAAACTGTCCATCATATCCACTGAATTACACCTCTTCTGAGAACATTTGATTGTGCTAAAATCCCCCAAGAGTGTCCTGTGTATTTAATGACACTCCTTTGAGTATACCACTGGCTCTAGTCCTGATCCAAAAGTATGCTTCCATATTTGTGGGCCTGTTGCTTTTCTTGTACAATAAAGTCTATGAAGTGGGAACTCTATTCTGTATGGTCACTGTATTTATTTATGTTTTTGTCACCTTGCTTTTTCAAGCTGGCTATTCACTCATTCCCCTGCCGATCTGTTATGTTCTCTATGACGCTGTCTTTATTGGTACTCATAGGTGGCATTTAGCACTCATATGGCACTTTTCATCTTGAAAGCACTTTACAGACATTAGCTAATTAATTTTCCCATCACAGCACGATAGGTAGGTAGGGAGCTAATCTAACCATTTGAGCTACGACGATGAAAGTTGTGTTACAATAAATTATTATTTTATTATTGTTTGAAGGAAGATGAGATGGTTATGTAATTTGTCCCAAACCGCACAAAGTATTTACATTACAGTTGAAATTCAAGCCTAATCTGGCAGTTAGTCGTATCACAGCCTTTCTTACTGGTTCTCATCCAGCTTGCTCCCAAAAGCAGTGTTATGGGAGTGAAACCGACCGGCTGGCTTCCCTTTCCACTCTGCAGGGGGAGCAGCATTGTTGGCACTTGAGTCACTTTCTTTCCTTTTTGAATAATGGCACTTACTGAAATGAACCTGCTGAGAAGTTTGAAAATATATCAGAGGGGCCTCCAAGTTTATGTGAGAGAAGGATGGACAGCCGTGGGAGGCAATAGGGCAGATATGGTTGGGTAGTAATTTGCTTTTGAAATCTAAGTTTATGTAATTGGTAAAACGATGATATTGCTCTTGCTTGGGCTGATGGGAAAGTAATAAGGGTACAAACCCCTTGGCCTGGCTCTCCTGAGCTGTACCAGTAGGGATCCCAGAGTGGAGAAGGAAGGCTGGAGGACCCAGGAGCAGTGGTTCTAGCTTTTGCTCTTTAGCCCCTAGGCCTCCTCAGGGTTGAGACTTCCCGACTGCCCTCTGATGTCGGGGTACCAATCTGAGTTTCCAATGTTGATTTCAGAGGAGAAAGAATACCAGTAGACCTGGTTGTTATGAAGAAAGGGAGCTTGGTCAGGATTCTCCAGAATTCGCCTTCCTGAAAAGTTCATGGATGGAACTTAGGCAGTGATGGGCTCTGAACCCATAGTCTTTCTTTCTTCAGTGATGTAATTGAAGGTAATGTGAGGATCACATTCTTGTAAGAGAATATCTGATTCAATTCCCTGTGTCCTGAAATGTGGTCAAGACTTGCAAAAGGGGCTTCCTTGGTGGCGCAGTGGTTAAGAATCCACCTGCCAATGCAGGGGACACGGGTTCGAGCCCTGGTCCGGGAAGATCTCACATGCCACAGAGCAACTAAGCCCATGTGCCACAACTACTGAGCCTGCGCTCTAGAGCCCACGAGCCACAACTACTGAGCCCACATGCCACAACTGCTGAAGCCTGTGCGCCTAGAGCCCATGCTCCACAACAAGAGAAGCCACCGCAATGAGAAGCCCGCGCACTGCAACGAAGAGTAGCACCTGCTCGATGCAACTAGAGAAAGCTGCATGCAGCAACAAAGACCCAATGCAGCCAAAAATAAATAAAAAATAAATAAATTTAAAAAATAAAACTCTTGCAACAGTAGTAATATAAATAAAATCCTTAGACTTTGGAAGTTGATGGTGGGGGAGCTAGTGGAGGAGGAAGCCAGAAAGAACAAGTCCTGATGTTTGACCCATTTGCCAGTAGCTCTTCTCTGACGGTCAGATTTCCCTGGTCTCTATAATTTCTTATGCCAGTGGGTGTCAGTCTGAACACCTAAGCAGATGGCCTAAAGAAGAGGGCAGGTTTGACATTTAGCTGTTAATTTATTTCACGATGTGGGCTGCCATGTATTATACATGAGGTAAATAAAATGATGGACTAATTATGGAAATGTGTGCTGCCTTCCAATTACTCTTGGATTACATGTTTAATATTTTGAAGAATTCCAATTACAGGGAGATTTGTCACTGTGGCAAAGTTTTATTTGTGGAATTCCAACTTTTTCTCCAGTGAGGCTCAGCTGATTTTGTGCTGCTAAGTAAATGAACATCCTAGACTTTCCAACACAATTGGGATTTTTATTTTTTCCTGGTTGAGTCATATCTTAGACTTATATTTTTGACAACCTATTTCACAGTTGACTGGTCTCCCTCTCCCAGTCTGGGATTCTGGTCCACTTTCAAATAGTAGATCCACATTTGTTATCATAAAAGGGCAATCTTGTCATTTTAAAAAGATCACTTCTTGTTAATTCAAGATCTGTAACTTGTTTTGGTCTATTAACTTTCTTATATTTCTTTCAAGAACAATTTGATTGGGAAAGGAATGGATCAACACAGCAAAATGGTTTAACATTATCCAAATGTCTGGTTAAAAATTACATATAGTTTTTAAAAAGCAGAAACAACTAAGTTCTTTCAAGCTTAGGTTAGCAGTAATAGAAGCACTAGAATGTTTGAAAACTAGAAGATTGTTTTACTTTGTGTCTAAAGACTTAATGAAACTCAATTTTGTTTTGTTTTGGACTAGTATTCTGATTTATGCTAACTACACAGAGCCATCCTTCTCAGTTTCATAAAAATTTGAAATTTTATAAAAATGGAAATTTTTTGTTTGTTTGCTTTTCAGTTTCAGATAATTATTGCCTCTAATCCAGAGCTTACCAATTTTATTTTGATCTTTTGCAAAAAGAAAGCTTCATACAATAAAGCATAGTAACTTTATTACAGAGGAGAGTATTATGAATTTTATGGTTTGAATATTATATCTGTAAATGGTTACATTCGTTTTATACGCTTGTATCTAATCTCATTTCAAACAGTCGTTTGAGACCGATTATACAAATACATAAACCAAAATACACAAATTATAAATGAGTTATAAATCAGGAACAGGAATAGAATAGGGAGTCAAACTTGGGGAAGAGTTTGAACATAAATAAGAGGACACAGTTGCTAAAGGTAACCACAGATTGGCTCTGTGTTTCTTGGTATCCAAATGAAAAGGGAAACAGGATCAATTTCCTAAGACAAATGATCCTCAAGGAACAAACATACCTGTTCCTCAGGGTAAACAAAGCTTTTTTTTCTTGTAATTAAGTTTTTAATCTTAGTATCTTACTGTACATGATATTAATATATTAGCATACATTTTTGGAATAACTCTCAATACAAGTTTTATTATTTTTGTGTCAGTTTTGTTCCATAAAAAAACCCAAGCATGGTGGCTTAAAACAACAAACATTTATTATTTCCCTCTGTTCTGTGAGTTGTCTTCTGGGTGGTTCTTTTGTTCTGGGCTGGTTTCACTGGGCCCAGATGGTCTAGGATGGTCTGAGCTGGGATTTCTGGGATGACTGTGTCCTGTCTCTGCATGCTTCCTCATCCTCCAAGGCAATCGGGCTTGTGCATTGGTGGCCTTTCTGTTCCCAGTGGTGAGAGAGCAAGCTCCAATGAACAAGCACTTTTCAAGTCTTTGTTGGTTTGCTGATGTCTTATTGGGCAAAACAAGACATATGGCCGACCTAGATTCAAGGAATGAAGAAAGAGACTGTCCCTCTTAAGGGTGAGAGCTGCAAGGGGATGTGAATGCAGAGAAGAAAGGAATTATTGTGGGGGGTTTTTTTGCATACAGTCTACCACAGTTGGAAAGCCCATCTTTCTCTGTACCACTCCCCGTTAATCGTTAAGGCTTAGCCCAAGCCTGGAATAGAGAAGAAGGACATTGTGTCAATTATCAATTTGTTGCCTCTCAGCTCTAAATGCACCCTTCAATATATACGCTCTGTGATAGCCAGTGGAACTCCTGTAAACGTTCCTCCTTATAGTGAGCACGGTGGTAAGCTTTCTCAGTAGAGGGCACTGGAGGGACATTACAAAAGGAAGAGACTTCTGCGGTTGCTGATGGACTGAGGTCAGCGTGGGTGTGAGGCACCCCACAGAGCCTGTCCTAGCCAGAGGCCCAGGGTCCCTGTGTGACTTTGCAGCTTTGGCCTAGTGATAAGCTTTCTGCAGCCCTCTCCACATGGAAACCAAACCCTGTGCAGCCTACAGACTGCCTACAGCTCAGAGAGTCACACACTGAGCTGTGATCCCTTCTGCAAGCACCGCCTTCTTCTCCACCACCCTGGGCAGACTGGGCACTCTGCCGACCTCTGCCCCAGACCCTCTGGCACCCGGACTTTCACTGCACACCTCTGTCACTGGTTGCTGACTGTCTGCTCCCCTGCCTGCTCGCCATAGGGTCGCCTAGTGTTTGCACAGCAACTCCAGGCCAGCTCTGGCCTGGCTAAGCCAGCTCACTTCTCTGCTATCCAGGGACCAAACCACCCCTTCTCCCATGAGGTCTGTACCCCTTCCAAGTTTGTCCTTCCTTGGGTGCTCTCCCTCAGCCCCCAGGGTACCAGATAGAATTTCCTTTCTCTTACAGTTTCTCTTTAATCAAAGATAATAATTCTTATATTAAATTTCCCCTGTTTAACCTACTGTGTGGTTTCTCTCTCCTGGTTGGACCCAGACTGCTACAAGACATGGTGTAGAGGAAATAGAAAAGCTGAAGACGGCCCTCCCTGATCCTGTGAGCAAGTGGGCAAAGCAGGGAGATGGGAAGGGAAGTAAAGGAGGAGGGATTTGGGGAAGAAGAGAATGCAGGTAAAGAGAGCCGGTCATTTCTTTTCTCCTTTCCCTGAGAGCAGAAGCTAGGGAGGCATGTTTTGGGCATTAAAGCTACCCAGTCAGTAGATAGTAACTGGAAATCTCATACATTGTTGGTGAGAGTGTATTGTGGCATAAACTCTGACAAACGTCTGGCAGTCGTTGTTGTTTTTTTTAAGTGAAACTAAAAATATGAATATTCTATGACCCAGAGATTTCAATTCTAGGAATTTACCCAAGAGAGATGAAAACATATGTCTCCAAAAAGATTTGTACAGGAATGTTCAGAACAGCTTTTTCATAACAGACCTAAATAGCTCAAGCGTCCATCAATAGGAAAATTGATAAAATGTGGTATAGTCATACCCTGAAATACTATTTAATAATAAAAACGATGGACTATTGTTACAGGCAATAACATGGATGAATCCCCCAGACATCTGTCCATCCGTCCATCCATCCGTCCATCCATCCATCCATCTTATTTTTTGATGTATTTCAAAGTAAATTGCAGACATCTGTATACTTCCTGCTAGATACTTCAGCATACTTATTGTTAACTAGTTCTGTTTGCTCACAGTTACGTGAAAGAAACCTTATGAAAAAGAGCACAAATAGTATTCGTCCATATGAAGTTCTAGAAAAGGAAAATCTAATCTATGGTAGGTAAAAATCAGAGCACTGGTTGCCTCTGGGGAGGTGGGGACGTGGTGGGGGACAGCTGAGTGGGAGGGGACCTGAGGGAATTGTCTGGGGTGGTGATAATGGTCTGATATCTTGATAAAAGTTTGGGTAGCACAGAGATAAGTATGTGTATGCATTTGTCAGCATCCACACATATACACTTCAGATTTGTATAATTCATTGTATGTAAATTTTACATCAAAATAAAAAAACATAAACAAATATAACTAATTAATGATAAGTATGCTGATGGATAGATACGTGATAAAGTATATTTAAATGTTAATGGTAGAAACTAAATGGTGAGTATATAAGTCTTCACTGTGAAATTCTCCCAACTGTGCTGTGTGTTTAGGTTTTTCATAAGAGGAAATCTTTTAAAAGGCCCAGTTAAGTATGGGGAGCTACAGAGCATTCAGTCTAAGAGCACACATCCCCCAACTACTAGGGGAAGACTGTAGCTCATTAGGTGAAGCTACATACACAGCTGTTTCCACATGGCATGGGTTGAGGGCACTGGGGTAGCAGCTGAAAGTGTGTGGATAGATGTGTCCAAGGCAGAGCTCCTTGTGCTTTGACTGTGATGTTCTTATGCAGAGGTTTTCATGTGCCCCAGGATGGGGACGTGAAGGTGCTGAAGGTGCCTATGAATGGCATTTCGGGGTCAGGGTGAAGAGGCCATTGTAGGTGGCAATGAAATTAGGGGCAAAAGGCCAAGACTTGGGCAAAAGACCCACACAATGGGTGTTAACATCATGTTCCAGAGCTAAGGATCAGACAAACATCACCTGTGCATTCATTCATTCAACAAGCATTTAGTGATCATTTACTGTGTGCTGTATAGTGCTCTAGGTACTGGAGGTACAGCAGTTCACAAAACCAGTTGAGTCCCTATGGTTAAAAAAGCTTTATCCCAGTGGGGGAAACATAGACAACAAATAAATAGGGCATATGTCAGATGGTGATAGATGTTATGGAGAAAATAAAGTAAGGGAATTAGATGGGAAGTATCAGATAGAGGAATTAGTATTTTATAAAGGGTGATCTGGCAAGGACTTATAAGATAATATTTAAATACAGATCTTGAGGGTATGGAGAAGGAAGCCATATGGCTATCTTAGGGGAGTATTACATTAGGGAAGCAGCAAGTGCAAAGGCCCTGAGGTTGGAGTTTGCATGCCCTCTTTATAGAAGAGTTAGGAGCTCAGTTTGACTTGAATCAGCAAGGAAGAAAGTGAGATCAGAGAGGTGGTAGGAGATACAGAGCAGATAAGCACCTAGGCTTTTACTTTAAGTAAGATGAAAAGGTTTTGAGCAGAGTTTTGAACTCAAAAATAATATTTTAAATGGATCACACTAGCTGGGTGCAGATAGATTGAGAGACAAGGGTGGAAGCAGGGAGGCCAATTATAGAGCCTTTTCATTTATCCAGGTGATAAATGATGGTGGTTTAGACCAGGTAGAAGAGCTGATAAGAACTGGTCAGGTTCTGGATATATTTGAAGGCAGAACCCATAAGATTTACTTATGGGTTCAAATAAGATCAGAGAGGAGTTGAAAATGACTCCAAAGATTATGGCCTGAGCATCTGGAATGATATGTACATGACATGGGCAAGAGTGTAGGAGGGACACATCTGGGGATAATTCTGAGTCAGGAATTCAGAATTGGATGTGTTGAATCTCAGATGACTTTGAGCCTTCTAACTGAAATTGTGGGTCAAAGTAGGACAAATGAGTTGGAGTTCCAGAGAGAGGTGTTATCTATAGATATAAATTTGAGAGTTCCTGCATTTAGATGCTTTTTAACACCATGAAGCTGGTAAGATCACCTAGAGAATAAGTGTAAATAGAGAAGAGATGGAGACAAAGGGCTGAAGCCTGGGGACTGTAATGTTGAGAAGTCAGGGGATCAGGAGCAACTAACAAAGGATACTGAGAAGGGTTGGCCAGTGAGGAGACCAGCAGAGAATAGTGGTGTTATGGACTGAATGTGTGGACTAAAGTGCAGCTGTTGATGTGATGATACCCAGTGTGATGGTATTTGGAGGTGGGGCCTTTGGGAGGAATTAGGTCATGAGGGTGGAGCTCTCATTAATGGGATCAATGCCCTTATTTTAAAAGGAGGAGACATGGGGTCTCCCTCTCTCCCTCTCTCTCTCTCTCTCTCTCTCTGCTCTCCCCCATGTGAGGACACAGCCAGACGATGACCAACGGCAAACCAGAAAGAGGGTCCTCACCAGAACCCAACCATGCTAGCACTCTGGTCTTGGATTTCCACCTTCCAGCACTGTGAGAAATAAATGTTTGTTGTTTAAGCCACCCAGTCTTTGGTAGTGTGTTATAGCAGCCTGAGCTGATTAAGACAGGTAGCCAGAAGCCAAATGAAGAAAGCATTTGAAGGAGGAGGGAGTAGTTATGTCCAGTGTGACTGATGGTTCAGGGAACAGAGAGCAGCAGTGTCCAGCCACTTTGTAACAGAGACCAGCAAGGATCCAGAGGACCCTGTGTGCATTCAGGGTTCTTGCCATCTCTCCACGGGTCAACTCCACACATCCAGTCATCACTCGGAAGGAGACGGCAAGGTTCACAAGGTCTGAAATAGCAAGACACAGCATTCAGTGAAAGGGACTGCTGAAATAATTTCATTGGATTGATTTACCTTTTGGATTAAAAGGTTCTGCCCAGCAGGAAGAATCTCAGAGGGAGGATGAGGTATCAAATAAATAAGTAAATAATGAGGTATCGGGGCTTCCCTGGTGGCGCAGTGGTTGGGAGTCTGCCTGCTAGTGCAGGGGACACGGCTTCGAGCCCTGGTCTGGGAGGATCCCGCGTGCCGCGGAGCGGCTGGGCCCGTGAGCCACAACTACTGAGCCTGCACGTCTGGAGCCTGTGCTCCGCAACAAGAGAGGCCGCGATAGTGAGAGGCCCGCGCACCGCGATGAAGAGTGGCCCCCGCTTGCCACAACTAGGGAAGGCCCTCACACGGAAATGAAGACCCAACACAGCCAAAAATAAAAAAAATAAAAATAATAATAATGAGGTATCAAATACCTCAGAGGGAGGGTGAGGTATCTTAATAAATAAATAAGAAGCTACATTTTCTTTACACATCTGAATGTGTGATAAACTAATTAAGTGACCTTATCTCATTAATAGTCACACTCTGAAGGGTCTATTTTTAATGCATTTGACTAAAATATAATTTTCATTTTTAAAAGTATAATTAACAGTTTGGACCCAAGTTTAACGTGTGTGTTGATTGTAAATGAGATGCATAGCTTGTAATAATGCTGAGGTGGCCCAAATGTATACACAGCATACAGGAGAATGCTGGCATAGTGCTGGACAGTCAATAAATATTTGATAATTAAACAAATCCAGTTGCATTTTTAGATTTTTTTTTTTTCCTTGAGATTCCTACTCTTGTGGATGAGACTACAATATAGATGCCTCTTTTCAAAGGCTGTCTGGTGGTTTTCCTGGTAATAAAAGAGCCATGGCAAAGTTGTCAATCCACAAGAGAGGCAGGTGTTAATAGATGGTGTTCTTAAAGCAGCAAAGGGAAAAGTTTAAAAAACTGAGAATTAATTAAAACTCTTGCTTAATTAAGCATTCTTTAAGCAGGCCAGGGTCCTCATATTATTCAAAATGAGTGGAGCCTCTGTTTGTAACAACGTCTTAGAATCACAGTGTCAGAACTAGCGCTATTACTACTTTCAGATCAGGACACAGAGGATCAGGGAGGGTGTGAGATGTGCTGGATTACTGGTTAGATAACAGCAGTGATGGCTCTTAGAACTAGACTCTCTGTCTATGTTTTCTTCCAATACCTTATCAATGATCCTAAATTCAAAACCTGTGTTAATTTTCTTATGAACTCAGGTACTCAGCAATTCTGATGTGTGTGTGAAAAGAAGGGACTAAGAAATCATCAGTATTTACAAAATATTTATATCTAATTAGTGCTTATTTTCCACATTCCTTGACCCACAAAAGGAGTTAAGGGGATCTGTCCTATAGAGCAGGGGTAGAGAACTCAAATACTTACAGGATCCAAACCTTTGATACAGATGAACAGGCCATCTGAAGACTATGGCAAAGGAGTGGAGAGGCTGATGGTCAGCTCCAGCCAACTTGTGCAGGCCTGTTGTTGCATCACCTTCCATTTTTCCAGAATGCTCAGTTTCTATGTGAAATTTCCAATTTTGCATATTGACCGCTAATTTAAGATTTCAAAAAATTGAGTAGACAAAACACTGTGCAAGTAATATTTAAACAATGAACAAGCATGTTTGTGGGATGGATTTGGCTGGAGGCTTCCTCTTTGCAACTCTGGTGTAGAGGTTTGGGGTTATTTTACAATCTCTGCCAATGCATGACATGCATTAAAGGTACTCATGTGGGCCTAGCATTGTACTAAATACTATGGGGATGGGTAGAAGGGAAGCCTACAGTAATTTAGGGCGTGTTTCTTATCTTCTGGGAATTCCTTAGTTGGGAAGACCAATTTATGTGTATCTATGTACAGATACATATAAGAAATAACTAGGGAGGCAGGTAATCAATATTAGATTCCAGTAGGTACTGTTGGAATTCAGAGGATGATTACTAGAAACGAACTGAGGTGTGAGCTGATTATTGATGTATTATCTCTCAGTTCCAAATATATCCCTTTTGCCTGGTCTGTGAAAATGGATCTGGGCCCTTTAAATATTTCTCCTTTGCCAGCTGGCATGAGGTTAAGCTTTGTCATTGTAGAAAGAAAGGGTTTTGCTTCCTAGTTCTGGTGTGCCGGTCTGGAAGACCTCAACCCTAGGGGAAGCCTCTCTCTTGGGTGCTCTATCTCAGCCCTAGGGATAGTGGCTGTTCCTTATAATAGCTGTTTTGATACTCTTTAGAGTTCTCTTTACTGCTTATTAGCCAATCCCTTGTTATAGTTAATGCATTTTATATTTAAAATTTACCTGTTAAAATTACTGTGTAATTTCAGTCTCCTAATTAGACCAAGAATGACATAGGATGTGTTTCCCTCCCCCCCACCTCAAACTCATAATGATGTCTCCGGGGGCTCTTTCTAGGCTATAGACCTTAACTTTTTGTTCTTTCTCTACTCCAGCATTTGATGTTAGTGGGGGCTGTCCATCTTAGTTCTCAACCTCCTTGTGATTGGTTTACAGAGCACGTACTGACGCAAAACTCACCAGAGTCCTTCTTTTGGTTTTATAAAACTTGAGCTGGCATGATGGGACTAGTCTATATTGAGGCTGTCATGATGGTTACATATAGACGTATACATTTGACAAAACTCATTACAATGTACACTTAAAATGGGTACATTTATTGTATGTTAAATATGTCTCAATATAGGTAATTAAAAAAAAATCTAAAAACTTTTTCTCTGTGTCTGAGGCTGAGAATATACACTCAGAGCTGCCTGAGGCCTCAGTTCTAGCCCTATGGGGAAGGCCAGTTTGAGACAAAGAAGCTGACGTACACAGAGGTGAAGATGAGAGACAGGGAGAGGGAAAATCTGCAGGTTCTGGTCTCTAGTTCCTGAAGTTTCAAAAAGCGGATCTACTCCCTTTCTTTTCTGCTATTTGCTCTTGTGAGTTAATAAATTCTCCGTTTTGCATAAAGTAGTTCAACTTGATTTTCTTCCACTCATAACTAAAATATCTAACACAGAAAGAAAAGGTCATTGTAGCCTGAGCTAATCCGTGTGGGCAGACTTTATCTCAGAGATGAGAGTGAGCTGGATCTTGTAGGGAGCCCTGAGAGGAGGTAGAAAAGCACTGTAGGTGACACTGTAAAGAAAGCATGGTGGAAAATAAGGATACGTATGGCATTGGTGGAGATAGGCCCACAAATTATAGCAGCTCAGAGCAGGGTCTTTGAAATCAGATGGCTTTAGGCTTAAATCTTAGCTTTGTTCTTTGCAAGCTAGTGTCCTGGGGTAGAGACCCAAGGTCTCTGAGCTTCAGGTAATTGTTGCAAGATTTACATGAGATTAAATATTTAAAACATCACAGTGAATGGCACAGTAATAGAAATGATAAGACAAAAGAGCAGCGGTAGTTATTCGTGCTCATGATTATAGGAAAATAATTCTTGAAAACACAATTATCTAATTCCAAATTAATAGACGGTGTAATTGACACCATTCTTTAGAAAATGTAAGAAAAATTATTAACCAAATTGCAATCACTTAGAAAAGAATTAGGTGGTTCCTAAGAGTCAGCAATGGCTCACCAAGAACAGGTCATGCCAAATTAAATTCCTGTCCCTTTTGTTAGTTTTGTGAGATGGAAGGAGTAGGGGAATGTTATTGACATGGTCTATCCTTTTTGAAAGGCACTAGATAAAGTGATCAGATAGCCTAACTTGGATACTTTCAGCCAGGAGACCTCTCTTTGCCCAGAGTACCTTAGATTTCTCGTTAGCTATTTCCAATGTTTAGAAAGTCTTTCTTTTTACTGACCTGGAGTTTCTATATTCGCATCTTAGTTCTACTGTTTGGAAGTGCACGGAAAGAAGACTAGTTCTTCTTCCTTTCAGTACTTGAAGATCCCTCTTTTTCTTTTGTCAGATATCTTCTCCTCTGTTACATCAATCCTCAGTTTCTCACACTGCTCTTCATCCCAAATAAATTCTAAACATTTCCAGTTGTCCTTCTCTTTGGGGCTTTATTTTGTCATGTCCCTTATGAAGTGTGGAATCTTCACTTAGAGGAATCTTCACTTAGAATCAGTTGTGATATTTTTGATATTTTCAGACTTATGCAAATTACAGAAAGACCGTTACATAGGACGCATTCATATTTTTATCTTTTGATTTTAATACTATTAACATTTTAAAGGAACTATGTCACTTTGTGGATTCATTTTGAACTTGAGAAGAACAAAATTCAAATTTTCCATTTAAAATATACCCTTATAAATCTAAATCTATAGCTGTGCTCTAACTATTGATTTTTTAAATCTAAAATGTAAGGTTTTACCATTATCCTTCTTGTTAGTTTCAGCACAGTAACTCAACCTGTCAAAATCTTGATCCTGTCATCTGTCATGTTAGTTATCCCTTCCTGGCTTCATTTCATCCTCAAATTGGATTTGCACGATCCTACATCATAAGCCACTGACAGAAGTGTTGAATAGGACAGCACCAAGTGTGGAGCCCTGAAGCATGTCCTAAAGATTTCCTTCTATGTTGACATAGTTTTACTAATTGGTACTCTTTCAGTAAAGTGTTTCAACCAGCTAAGAATTTTCTTATTTGCACTCTGGTCATCTTCTCCCATGGATATCAAGAAAAACTTCTTTGGAGTTGTGAGAAGAATCTAGATTCTAGATTCTGGTTATCTTAGAGCTCTTCAGAGAAACAGAAACAGTGGTATATGTAGGTGTGTGTATATGTGTATATATATGTATATGTATATTTGTATACTTATATATTTGTACATCTGTATCTACATAGATATCAATATGTCCTTCAACTGATTGGTTGAGGCCTACCCACATAATAGAGGGTAATCTGCTTTACTTAGAGTCCACTGATTTAGCTGTGAATCTCATCCAAAACACCTTCACAGAACTCCAGAATATTGTTTGACCAAATATCTGGGCACCATGGCCCAGCCAAGCTGACACATGAAATTAAGCATCACTCTAGGAGGGGTCGACATATCTGGCCCGCCATGAGGGCTGCCAGGAAGAATTGTTCAGTCCACGCCTTTCACAACGGCACTGTGCTGAGTGAGTGCGTGGGCACTGACTGTAGTCAGTGTACTGCTCACCAAGCCACGTGCCCTGAGCCAGGACTGCACCTACTAGCAGGAAAGGCACCTTGTACTAAGTAGTACACAGGCACAGTCTATTCGGCAAGCCATGTGCCCTTGGGCATCTTTTTCTAATTTGCACAAAGCCGTTCAATAGGCCAGCTATGGTCTTACACTTGCTTCTACTTCTGACTTAGCTTCTTAGTAGCTATATGCCCATGGGCTAAGTCTTTTTTTTTTTTTCCCCTGTGAAACCAGTTTTCTTCATCTATAAAATGGGCGCATGTACCTGGTGGTAAGACTTAGATCAAATGAGTTAACATGTATGAAATGCCTGGCTTGCCTGGTGTTTGGCACACAGTAGGTACATTGGAAATAGTAGTCAAGATGATGATGTTGTACCCCTCCCTAGTCTACAACCTGGTATTCCCTCCAGAAATAACCTCTTGGCATGTACTCTATCCCAAATATTCCTTCTTTAGTTGGCTTAACTGTGGGTTCTATTTAGGACTGTTGGCTGATCTGGATGACCACAAGGGCTGCTTTCCAAACATTTAAAAAACAAGAGACTCAGATATTGAAGTTCCTTGTCTGGCTTAGGCAAAGACTGTCAGAATCAAGGGACAGTGAGACAGGCCCATAAGTTCCCATTTCCTGGAGCACACAGCTGGCAAGTCTAATTTTAAGTCCTTGCTGAAGTCCCTTTTGACACTCATAAATGCAGACTGTCCTATTTTATCAAAACAACGACTTCTAGAGAGACACTAAACAGATGACAACCATGCAGCCTTCCCAAATGGAGCAGAACACATGGTCACAAATGATGTTTGTAAATAAATGAATAAGTCATACAAAGAAATGCAGGATTGATTGGGAATGGATAAATAACAAGACTTTTTTCCCCTTAATTAAAGGACTTGGCTCACTTAAAATACCAAAGCACCGTTTGCCTTTGTAGAGAGAAGGACACTTGGAATCAAGTGTTAAATCTCTTCTGATAATTCCATGACAGCTTCAAATCTCAAATATATAATGTTTTTAGTTTGACACCCTTCTCCAAAAAAGGGGCAGTGCTTTGAATAAATCAATTGTAAATGAATAGAGAAAATATTTTTTAAAAACATTTTATATGGCTTAATTTTTATAGAAGTCACAGTTTGAAAACAGCTGAGAATATAAGTCCTCTATAGAGGAGGTTTCTACTCCAGTAGACTCTGTTCCAGGTTAATTTAAAAATTGTCCTAACAAAGCATGTTAGCATCTTTACTGTCTTTCTTTTTGTGCCTTCTCTTTCTCTTCCCTACAGAAAAGCAAATTTGACAGTGACAGTGATGTCTGTGCACACCTGGCAGAGAGAATACCAAAAGCTAGTAATAGTCTGTTTTCTTTTCAGTAATTTCCCCCTACCCCTGGCTTTCTCTCTCCCCAACTGAAGTCAGGCCTTCCTGTGTATATGTGTACAAGAAAGAGAGAGAGACAGAGAGAGAGGGAGGGAGGGAGAAAGAGAGAAAGAAAGAAAGAAAGAAAGAAAAAGAGACCCATCCTGCTGTAGATGGGACAGCAGGAACAAGAGGGGGAGGGAGGGAGGCAAACCTTGATGGCCGCTTTGGCTCTTTCGCTGGTGTCCATTGAGTGAGATTGATTCCGTGATAACTTATCAAGGGTAGAAAGAACTTTGTGCTTTGGATGAGATTTGTGCTTCTGTTGCCTTAATCTGCTCACAGCTCCCGAGACCCTCCATTGACTCAATCCCCTTTAAGCCGTGGATAATAGAATCACAGCCTTAAAAAAAGAAAAGAAAAAAAAAAAAGCCTTTGAGGTTGTCTAGTTCATTTCGTAGAGAAAAGGGCTAAGACCTTGTGAAGGGTGACTCAGCCAAGGTCATTCAGGCAGCTGTGGCTGCAGCTGCACTGGAAATTGCCTTTCCTGAAATCAGTTCAGGGCTTTTGTCACTGTCATATGCAGTGTCCCTGCAATCAGGTCACCATTCCCATTATCTCTAGTTTCATGTCACTTTGAGTTTTCTTGAAAATACAGTCAGATAAATGCCAGTTGGTCTGTGCATTAATTTACTTTTCTTATGCTTTTCCAGGAGGCTGAGGAAACAGGCAGTCATATTAACTTTAAATACTTTGGCTTAGCATAAAAGTTTCTCCTCCATCGTCATCCTCTCTAGTCTTCCCAGGGCTCATGCTTCAGGGGCCCACATTTACCCTCTGTCCTTTGTACACATCTAGTCTCACTTTTGCATCCTTGCACACACCACACCTTCTGCCAGAAAGATCGTAACAATAGTAGCACTTAGTGGTAGCATACAATGCCTGCCCAGCAATGATCATATTGGCAGATCGCTAGGATCAGTCACCTAGTGATTTAAAACATTGGTGCACTAACTGAACATGCAGGGGTATTAAGAAACCACAGCAGTGTCATCCATTGCTTCTGGGGCTGATGGAAATATTACACTGTGTTATCCAGGGAATATTATGGTGTATCAGTCAAGGCTCAGACAGGCAAACAGAAACTGTTCTAGGTATTTCAAACAGGAGGGGTGTTAAAATTAGGAATGGATGCATAAAAAAACTGCTGGAAGATCTGGAGGTTGAAAGGTCAGGGAAAAGGCTCTGTTAGATCTCAGGTTCCTACTAAAGTTTCCTGCAAGACCCACAGAATGTTCACCACAGCTTGGAACACTAAATTATGTGATCTTCAGAGACCACTGCAAAACTTTTCACCTACCACCTAAAGCCCATGCATTCCCATCCCCATTCTGCTGGAAGAGCACTAGTATCATTCTGTTTCTCCTCTGTCTTCTACATTTCATGGGAGTTCTTTTTATTGTTGCAAACTAGCCTGGAAACTTGCTAGCAAAGGATTCTGGGAAATGTAGTGTCCAGACTTTTAGCCTGTAAGACAGCGGTCCCCAACCTTTGTGGCACCAGGGACTGGTTTCGTGGAAGACAATTTTTCCACGGATGGGGGGGGTGGCAGGGGAGGGGGGATGGTTCAGGTGTTAACGCGAGCCATGGGGAGCAATGGGGAGCGGCAGATGAAGCTTTGCTCGCTCACCCGCTGCTCACCTCCTGCCGTGCGGCCCGGTTCCTAACAGGCCGAGGACCGCTACAAGTCCGCGGCCCGGGGTTTGGGGACCCCTGCTGTAAGATACATGGGATAATCTAAAGGAGAGAATAGTACCAAATTGCCAACAATCTGGCACAGATGGCGTCCATGTTTCTTCATATTGCGGTGGGAGAAGGGAGAGGAAAATCCTTTTTTAGCTTCAATTTCCATTCTAGGTAGGCAGTGACTTTTTTTTTTTAACATCTTTATTGGAGTATAATTGCTTTACAATGGTGTGTTAGTTTCTGCTTTATAACAAAGTGAATCAGCTATACATATACATATATCCCCGTATCTCCTCCCTCTTGCATCTCCCTCCCTCCCACTGTCCCTATCCCACCCCTCTAGGTGGTCACAAAGCACCAAGCTGATCTCCCTGTGCTATGTGGCTGCTTCCTACTAGCTAGCTACTTTACATTTGGTAGTGTATATATGTCCATGCCACTCTCTCACTCTGTCCCAGCTTACCCTTCCCCCTCCCCGCATCCTCAAGTCCATTCTCTATGTCTGCATCTTTATTCCTGTCCTGCCCCTAAGTTCTTCAGAACCTTTTTTTTTTAGATTCCATATATATGTGTTAACATACAGTATTTGTTTTTCTCTTTCTGACTTACTTCATTCTGTATGACAGACTCTAGGTCCATCCACCTCACTACAAATAACTCAATTTCGTTTCTTTTTATGGCTGGGTAATATTCCATTGTATATATGTGGCACATCTTCTTTATCCATTCTTCTGTCAATGGACACTTAGGTTGCTTCCATGTCCTGGCTATTGTAAATAGAGCTGCAATGAACATTGTGGTACATGACTCGTTTTGAAATATAGTTTTCTCAGGGTATATGCCCAGTAGTGGGATTGCTGGGTTGTATGGTAGTTGTATTTTTAGTTTTTTAAGGAACCTCCATACTGTGCTCCATAGTGGCTGTATCAATTTACATTCCCACCGACAGTGCAAGAGGGTTCCCTTTTCTCCACACCCTCTCCAGCATTTATTGTTTGTAGATTTTTTGATGATGACCATTCTGACCGGTGTGAGGTGATACAGTAATCAAGACAGTATGGTACTGGCACAAAAACAGAAATATAGATCAATGGAACAGGATAGAAAGCCCAGAGATAAACCCACGCACCTATGGTCACCTTATTTTTGATAAAGGAGGCGAGAATATACAATGGAGAAAAGACAGCCTCTTCAATAAGTGGTGCTGGGAAAACTGGACAGCTACATGTAAAAGAATGAAATTAGAACACTCCCTAACACCATACACAAAAATATACTCAAAATGGATTAAAGACCTAAATCTAAGGCCAGACACTATAAAACTCTTAGAGGAAAACATAGGCAGAACACTCTATGACATAAGTTACAGCAAGATCCTTTTTGACCCACCTCCTAGACAAATGGAAATGAAAACAAAAATAAGCAAATGGGACCTAATGAAACTTAAAAGCTTTTGCACAGCAAAGGAAACCATAAACAAGATGAAAAGACAGCCCTCAGAATGGGAGAAAATATTTGCAAATGAATCAACTGACAAAGGATTAATCTCCAAAATTTACAAGCAGCTCATGCAGCTCAATATCAATAAAACAAACAACCCAATCCCAAAATGGGCAGAAGACCTAAATAGACATTTCTCCAAAGAAGATATACAGATTGCCAACAAACACATGAAAGAATGCTCAACATCACTAATCATTAGAGAAATGCAAATCAAAACTACAATGAGATATCATCTCACACCAGTCAGAATGGCCATCATCAAAAAATCTACAAACAATAAATGCTGGAGAGGGTGTGGAGAAAAGGGAACCCTCTTGCCCTGTTGGTGGGAATGTAAATTGATACAGCCACTATGGAGAACAGTATGGAGGTTCCTTAAAAAACTAAAAATAGAACTACCATACGACCCAGCAGTGACTTTCATAATCAAAAGGAGTTTAAACTTCCCCCTCATCACCATAGCCTGCAAAAGAACACTGACTGTATGGAGAATAGAGCTACCAAAGACACTGCAGACACAAAACACAAATGTGCTAAAGGCTGCAGTCATTCCCAGGTTAATAATCTAGATGAGAGGTCAAGAAACTTTTTCCATCAATGACCAGATAGTAAATATTTCAGACTCTGTGGTCTAGGTGGTCTCTGTCACAATTACTCAACACTGCCCTGGTAGTGCTAGGGCAGCCATAGACAATGTGAGAAAAACCAAACATAGCTGTGTTCGAATAAAACTTAATTTACAAAAACAGGCAGTGGGCCAGATTTGTCTACCAGCCCATAGTTGTCTGATCTCTGATCTAGATCATTAATAAGCAAAAAATACCCCCCAAAACAAAAAAAAAAAAGCAAAAAAACCCAAAACCCACCTCCTTCTCCCAAACAAATAAACAAACAGAAAGAACCAACTAATCAAAAAATACAAAAAATTCAATCACCTAGTAGAGCTATCTGGGACAATGCCAATGTAGGAGATAGTGAAAAGGGTACAGAATGGGCAAGAGTTATTTGCTTAGCTGTTTTGATGAAGGGGTGGGATAGAGATGGGGACCGTTCCTTCATTTTGGTGAGGAGAATCAGAGACTAAGGACAGAAACCCCATACATCCTTTGTGGTTGCTTATACATATGAGTGTGTGTAGTACATTTAATTCTCACTGTAGAGTTTGAATCTAGGCAGTCTCCACAACATGTTTTTTGCACTATTATCAACAGTCTTTCAGCTGCAAGTGATGAAACCCCGTCCACACTGGCTTCGGCCAAAGGACGGGTGCCTCAGCTCTTGTACCTGAAATCACCAGGGCTGTTACTGACTTGCTGCAAAGTTGGCTCTAGGTATGTCTCTAACATCGATAGAAATCAGTCTCTCTTCATCGCTCAGCACTGCTTCTCTCTGCTTTTCTTCATCTCACTCAGGTCAGCTTTCCGTCTGGGGTGGAGATCCATGCTGCCAGCCCCACAAGCCCAGTGGGAGGAGAGGGCCATTTTCCTCACAGTTCTAGCAAAGTCCCCCCTGACTCTAATTGGTCTGAGTTGAGTCTCAGGCACAGTGTAAAACCAATTATTCTGGCAAAAGGAAAGGAAAATGCTGACTGCCTAAGCCTAGGTTACATGCCCTGTTGCAGGTGGGATTGGGCGCATCTCAATCACACAGACTGAGAATGGGAAGGAAGCATAGTTCTTGAAAGGAAAATCAGAATGTTGTTATCACACTTCGTTAAAATGGACGCTATGCAAGTAAAAGCCATGAGTCTACAGCTGGCCTTGCTTTTGTAGAGGTCTAGGTTACCCAGGCCCAATTAATCACAGGTGCCTGAACTAGGCAGACGGTCTCTGATGCACATGGTCCCGCTTCTAATGACCCTCTAAGTAGAAGCACTGCCTCAGCTGCAGGCACACAGCCGGTAGGAGGCAGATCAGTAAATAAGGTTGAATGACTGAATGGAATGTATTTAATCAGAGTAAGTATAACAAACTTTCTTGGAGGCTACCTTTCTGAAGAATCTTAAACACGATGGAGACCATTTTCCTTTCTAAACCAGAATCATTTGATCATTTGTTCTTGTTTTTCCTTAGTTCTCATGAAAGCAGTTAATGAGAGAAAGAGAGAGGGAGAGAGAGAGAGAGAGACGGAGAGAAAGGTCACAGTGTCCTTTCTAGGAGTCTGTGGCACTTGAATTTACCTTTCCTTTAGCTTATCCACTGAAATGGATAAAGACTTTGAAGCTTTTAAAAGCAAAGAGCAAATAGATTTCATTTTATTGGGTTAGAGAGATGTGGGTTTCCTCATGTCTGAAAGAGACACTACGCTACCAGCCGTGGATATGTATTTAAGCGTGGCCACCAGTACTGTGGTGTGAGCAGGCACTGACCTTTTAGATTAGTGCCTAAGCCTTCATTAAGAAGAGCATCCAAAATGACAGCCATGCCTCTAAGGAAGCCCAGCATTCCACACTGGTAGCCCAAGCAGTGAAAATTGACTTGGCATGGGATTCTCCTCTCCCGGGCCCCCATACTGGGAGCCAGGAGCACAAGACAGCAGGTTGGCAGATTCCGATCACTTAGGAGCTTTCCTTTATGATGTTTCTTTGTAAGAATGCGTCTAGTTAAATTCACAGGGTCATTGACTGTGGCTTTCAAAACATAAGCTTTTATGAAGGAATGCAGACCTGGAATCCAAGGTTCAGAGCCCAGACCTTCAAACAGATTAATCGCCATGGGGAGCATCATACGAGTTTTCCAACGTTGGCTTCATCCTGTGCCCTAGCAACCGTGGGGCCCCTATTCAGCAGACCCAGGTGTCCACTATGGTCTGTTGGACAGAGCACTGGGCAGGGAGCCAAGAACTGGGACAGTCTCAATTTCAGCTCCCCAGTTGGCTCCCTCTGTGCCCCCTTGAGCAGGTTTCCTGCTTATTATGTTAAGAGGAGAACAATAATGCCCCAAGACACGGAGTTCCAGGGTGAGGGCAGAGGTGGGACAGGCGGGTGTGTGTGTGTGTGTGTGTGTGTGTGTGTGTGTGTCTCTTGCAGCGGGGAGTGTCTGGGGGGCAAGTAAATCATTTGCGATGGAGATAGCGTCCTGTTCTGTCTAGTGGATAAAACAAGTGACTGTTTGCTGCTCTTACATTTCCTTCTGATAAGCTGAAGCGAGGGGGAGACAAAAGAGATAAATAGGACTGAGGAACAGATGAAGAATTGACAGTCTATCCTGTGAGCTTAATGTAACCTAAGAATTTTCTGGTGCTCTGTATTAGAATTTAAAACTGTATTTTTCTAAATATGAATTTAAAATAATGTTTTCTTCCAGATAAGGGGCATGTGGGAGATGCCAAATAAGTGTTTATCACATCAGTAAAATAGTTTTAAATATTAGCTAGAATGCAGCCATAATTAGCAAGTAGATTACTGTCTGTACCAGACAAGGCAAACGGTGGAGATTATAGCATTTATTGAGTGCCTACTGTGTGCCAAACATGGAACCTCACACTTTTGTATGGATTATCTCGTTTCCTCTTTTCAATAGATGCATAAAGTAGGGTGTTTACCATCATCCCCATTCTGCAGACTGAGAAGCTGATAGATGTACAGGAGTTAAATACATTTTCATGAGGTTGTGGAGCGGGGATTTGAACCTAAGCAGTACAGTTGATTCTAGAGTGCACATAACGCCACCGCTACTCTGCCAGTGATTGCCCCGTCTTCCTGCTGCTGTCACATGAGACTACGACGACCTGGGACTCAAGGCACTACCCAGAAAGAAGTGGGAGGGTTGCCAGATTTGGCAAATAAAAATACAAGATGCCCAGTTCAATTTGAATTTCAGATAAATAACAATTAATATTTTGCTGTAAGCATGTCTCATGCAATATTTGGGACATACTTATACTAAAACATCATTTCTTGTTTGTCTGAAATTCAAATTGAACTGGGTGTCCTAGATTTTATCTTACAGCCCTCTCCCTGGGAGACATGGCTGCTGTTGAAGGAGAATACATTGCACACATCCTGGCTGGTCTGGCTTCCCAAAGGAAAGGGCCTGCACGGTGAGTTCCTCTTTATAATTCACCACTCAGTCTTAAGGTCCCACCCAAGGCTCCTTGCTTCTCCAAACCAGTTGAAATCTCAAGTGCCTTAGGTGCTTGTAGTAAATACAGGTGACTGCGCATGAGGGAGGAGTGGGTACCTTGCAGAGAAAACCATCATTTTATACATGTGTTTGTGGGAGGATCTCGGGAGCAGTTTCTGCCTGTATAGTAATAAGAACTGTAGGTCTGTACCCTCCAGCTGCCTATGGCTCAGAGATATGTTTTCTTTGGCTCAGTGATTATTGTTGAGGCTCTGCCCTTTGTCCGCTAAAGTGTCCACCTATCCTATTTTTTTATTCTTAGCTACTGGCCTGCCCCACTCATGTATATTATCTGTCTGCACCCTCTCTGCAGCCATTTGAGTTGATAACTACTTTTAGGAAGGCACCCCCCCCCAAGAGATAGCCAGAATTCAATTTCCATTCTAAAACTGCATTGGATAGATGTCATAATTTAGGCAAATGAATGCAGGTTTTAATACAATTTATGCAAATTCCCAACGATCCTCCTATTTTATACACATGGCAATGGCCACTGGTAAAATCCTAGTGAAGCCCACAGGTACAGAATGTGTGTAATTGAGCACTGGATTGAGTCGAGGTTCTCTGAGCCTTGAAAGGGCAAATGGTGTAAATGTTAGTACGGACTAACATGAAGAGGAAGGCCTCAGGGGCTGGACTGGGACATCTTTGGTTTAGAAGCAGTGAAGCACTTAATCTTTGGTTTATAAACAACCCAGAACCAGATGTAGGAATATTTGTTTTCTGTGAATATGATGTATCCTGCTGATGAGAATCTCCTTCTCCAAAGAAATAAAGAGAAGATCTGCCAACCATTTAAGTGAAGAAAAACGTGCCTGGTACTTTTGCCTGCCTTGGTATAAGCCAGATTGTGAATTTAGAAGAATTCAAATGGCCCCGTGTTCTGAACAGAATCATTCTGCAAAGTGCTGATTGAGATCTGCTCAGCTGTTAAAAAAAAATTGTTTAGGGTTTTAAGAAATGATGTTAGCATCATGTTTACAATTTCACTAGGTGACTAATTTTATTTTTTTGCTTTTGACCTAACTGTTGTATCAACACCTTTTATTGAATGTCAGTGGATTCAGTAAAGTATAATCATGCAAGTGATTTGAAAACTATGCAAGGTGAATAGGTGTTGATGGAACCATTAAGAAACCATAAAGTTTCTTAAAATTTCTTTGTCTTTGGTCAAAACTCAGTTTTTGATTTACAAATGGTCTGCTCCATGTTTGAAGAGCCTGGCTTCTACCAATGAAAAGTAACATTTGGACTGGGGAGAAAAATGCATCTTGGATTACTTTCCTGTTTCTAGCCTTGAGAAAGATCAGTGATGAGGGGCCATAGGAGGTACTGGATATGGGAGTACAAATGCCGAAGCCTGTTATGTATTTAAATCTGGCTGGTGACTATTTATCTTCATGTTCCTTTTATCCTCACCCAAACCATTAGGTAATCAAGTTTAGACTATTCAGATATGCATTTTCAATATTTATCTGCAGGTCATTTAAACCAAGGTGCATTTCCGTGATTAAAAGTGGCACAATAAGGAGAGTTATGAAAAATGACTATAAAAGAAGACAATTGGAGAGATAAGCTAAATAAACGAAACCAATTAGAAAACAGGCTTCACAAAGAGATGAAAATACATGTAATTTTGTGGAAGAAATAGATAATGTTAGTTAAAGGTTTATAAAGTGCTTACGGGGAAATGAGAGTCAGCCATTTGAATGTGAGGCAGAGATGAACTAGAAATCAGTAGACTTGATGGAGTAGGGGAATAAATTATTTGCGATTCAAGGTTTTAAATAGGATTTCAATAGTGTTTTGAGACAGAATGTCAAAAGACCAACATGGGTGAGTTACAGAGATCAGGATGGGAGGTAATGAATAAACTTGAGGAGCCTGGATGAAGGAAAGAAAGAGAATGAATTCTAAAAGGATGAAAGTGGGTTTGAGTGGTAATGAATAACATATTGAGACCAAAATATGAATATTCAACAGTAATATGAGACCATCAGATTAAATAGTTAAGAAATGATATAAATATAATAGGAAATAGAAAAGACAGAGCAGATGGAAAATAAGGCATTTTCTATTTTCTCTTTTAGGATTAAGAGTTCTGATTGCACATGGAGGGAAATAAATGTCAAGATAAATAAAATTAATGTGCCTTTGGCAAATAAAGGAAGCTAACACCAAAGAGAGGTGAAATGCCCCTCCCCCCCAAACACACAGACTAAAGTAAACCATATTCGGCAATTCTTGCTTTTTTCCAGGAAGCAGTATCTGAAAATTCTCACAGAACATCTCGTTTATTATTGTACTTGAACTTTTCAATTGGCACAATTTGTAGTATTTTTCTCTCTTAATTTGCAATTTTCTTTGTGTTTTGGATCAAAATTTTTTCTCATTGTTATCGTACATGTGGGTTTCATGTCTTTTCCGCTATTTTTTTAACGGTAAAGAACAGAGCCTTAATTTCATTTCTCCTTTTCCCCACCTGATAGCACCTGCTCACAATATTTTTTCACTGCTTTACCAACTATTACACACACAAAAATTAGGTACATGAAGAAAGTCATATTTTAGGAGAAAGAGACTAAAATTTAGAATGAGAGTTAAATTCAGAAGTAAGTAATCTGGTTGGAAAGATAGAAAAATATTAAGCTGATGAGAGCCAATTCAAGCAGGTGTATGACTGCAGGGAGGTCAGGATGACCATGATGGGACAAAGACGTTTCAAGTTGAAGATGGAAAGTTAACTCACGCATTATTTCACCTGATAAGGAATATCCACATACTTACACAAATGGATGTTTTTCTTTTCCTTGGGCAGGCAAAATCAATTACATAGTTTTTCTAAAAAGGATGTCTGCTTGCTCTGCTGGTAGTGATGGAGGGGCTTGTACCTCACCAAGATGAATGTTCTTAGGCCCCTGTGTCTGACCTTGAATTTGACCCTAAGTGTTTTTCAAAGACATTGAAAATTGCCCCCTACAAAGTAAAATGAATTTAACAATCGAAGCCACTGAGAAGACCATGCTGATCATCCTCAGTATCAATTGGGCAGTCTACTGGTGTGCTTTTTTTTTTTTTTTTTTTGACATGAAAGATGAGCTGGTCTTCAATGGGAATCACAGCTAAAAGGCACAAAATTGATGGTGACTTGTAAATTTAGAGGCAAAAGAAAAAGAGAGGTAATACGCTATTTTAAGGTGTATTCAGGTAATGTATAGTGAGTCTATCTAGAAGTCATACACCCAGATACTGTTTCATTAACTCTCCAGGCTTCACTCACTAATAGACCTGTTGGCAGAATGCAGAGATCCTTTCCTTATCATCAAATGACCACTTGAATTAGGTCCCTCATATTAGGTCTCAGTAAAGCCATCTTCCTGCTCTCAAGTGATTTCCCTCTGACTGTGTGATTAAGGGTATCCATTTGCAGTTTTCCAGTACAAAACAAATTGAGAAATTTTTCTGTGAAACAGAAGTCTGCATTACAAGGCATTAAGCAGCCTTTATGACACCAGCAAGATTCAAACAGAGCGTGGAGCTTTTCTTTCCTGAAGTGCTAATGTGGGACTTCCTAGAATCAGAGCATGGCACAGGGAACTGGAGACATCATTATGCACTTGAAAACTCCAAAAATTACTTTCAGCTGAGTTTCAACATGATTTGGGTCCTCGATTCCATCAGGTGGAGGCAGCAATTGATTCAATGGAAAGGGACTGAGAAGCGGTGAATTTATGAGCATAGCTTCCAGAAAAGAGAAAGCACATTTCATGGTCCCTGCTCCAGGATTTGGATTGTGGGGTAGGGATTTGAATGGTATATGGCTTCATAAAAGATGAAATTCTTTCTGGATTTACCTCTAATCTAGGTTTGAAAGGATAGGGACGTTTGTTTCCCCTTCCCCTGTGTTCTATTTTTTTTTAAAAATCTCTCCCCACTGACATTACAATCTTCATCCCATGTCTTCTTTTTTTTTTATATGATAGAAGCCAGTTTTGTGACCCTATTCTGACCTCCCCCTCTTTTCTTCTTCTTTTCTTTTATTTAGCATAAATTATTGGAGTATAATTGCTTTACATTGTTGTGCTAGTTTCTGCTGTATAACAAAGGGAATCAGCTATACATATACATATATCCCCATATCCCCTCCCTCTGGTGTCTCCCTCCCACCCTCCCTATCCCACCCCTCTAGGTGGACACAGAGCACCGAGCTGATCTCCCTGTGCTATGCAGCTGCTTCCCACTAGCTATCTATTTTACATTTGGTAGTGTATATATGTCACTGCCACTCTCTCACTTCGTCCCAGCTTACCCCTCCCCCTTCCACGTGTCCTCAAGTCCATTCTCTAGTAAGTCTGTGTCTTTATTCCCATCGTGCCCCTAGGTTCATCAGAACCATTTTTTTTTTTTTTTAGATTCCATATATATGTGTTAGCATATGGTATTTGTTTTTCTCTTTCTGACTTAACTTCACTCTGTATGACAGACTCTAGATCCATCCACCTCACTACAAATAACTCAATTTCGTTTCTTTTCATGGCTGAGTAATATTCCATTGTATATATATGCCACGTCTTCTTTATCCATTCATCTATCAATGGACACTTGGGTTGCTTCCATGTCCCGGCTATTGTAAATAGAGCTGCAATGAACATTGTGGTACATGACTCTTTTTGAATTATGGTTTTCTCAGGGTATATGCCCAGTAGTGGGATTGCTGGGTCATATGGTAGTTCTATTTTTAGTTTTTTAAGGAACCTCCATACTGTTCTCCATAGTGGCTGTATCAATTTCCATTCCCACCAACAGGGCAAGAGGGTTCCCTTTTCTCCACACCCTCGCCAGCATTTATTGTTTGTAGATTTTTTCATGATGGCCATTCTGACCGGTGTGAGGTGATACCTCATTGTAGTTTTGATTTGCATTTCTCTAAGGATTAGTGATGTTGAGCATCCTTTCATGTGTTTGTTGGCAATCTGTATATCTTCTTTGGAGAAATGTCTATTTAGGTCTTCTGCCCATTTTTGGATTGGGTTGTTCGTTTTTTTGATGTTGAGCTGCGTCCCTTCCCAGGGCTCTAGGGGAGAATCTGCTCCTTACCTCTTCCAGCTTCTGGTGGCTGTTGACATTCTTTGACTTGTGGCCACATCACTCCAGTCTCTGCCTGTGTCTTCATGTCTCCTTCTCCTCTGTATCTGTCTTCTCCTCTGTGTGTCTCTTATAATGACACTTGTCACTGGATTTAGGGTCTACCCAGGTAATCCGGGATGGTATCCTCACCTCAAGATCCTTAACTTAAAATTACATCTGCAGAGATCCTTTTTGCAAATTAGGTAACAATTACAGGTTCTGGCCATTAGGACATGAATGTATCTTTTGGGGGTTACCACTCAGCTCACTACAGAGGGAAAGTGCACTTTGGTCAATATTTGAATATGATACTTCACCAGAAAAGACCTGGCCTGTGTCTGCTATAGACTGAATGTTTGTGTCCCCAACACCCCACAACCAAGTTCATATGTTGACTTTCTAATCCCTGGTATGATGGTATTTGGAGATGGGGCATTTGGGAGGTAGATAGTCATGAAAATGGAGCTCTCATGGTGGGATTAATGCCCTTATAAGAAAAGAGACAGGAATGTACATGTTCTCTTTCTCTCTCTCTCTCTCGCTCTAGCTTTCTCTCTCTCTCTCTCTCTCTCAGCCACGTGAGGATATGCAGTGAGAAGGCAGATGTCTGCAAACTAGGAAGTGGCCCCCTCACCAGACATGAGAAGTGCCAGCCCCTTGATCTTGGACAGCCCAGCCTCCAGAACAGTGAGAGATAATTGTGTTCTAAGACCCACTAAGTATGGTTCTGTTGCAGCAGCCTGCGCTGACACAGCCTAGCTAACACAAGGTGGGAAAGAAGGATTCATTCTGTGGATGACGCTGCGCATCGGTGCTGAGGCAAGCGGGTGGAATGCGGAGCAAGGAGGCCGGGATTCAGAGTTGAGGTTATGTGTCTTTGTTGCTGTGAAAAAAAGTGTTTATTAGTTGGGAATAGAAGTATATGGCACTATTCTTGGAAAATAACCCCAAATATGCAATGCAAAAATTTATTAAGAAAGGGACACCTACATGTATGATTTGGGGCATTTGCCTGGCCTCTCAGATTCCCAAAACCCTCTTCTCTAAAATGAATGAATTAAACTGGATTATCCTAAGCTCCTTTCCACTTTTACTTTTATTTTCTTCTGTAAGAACTTTATAGCAGGTGTCCAGCTCCCCCAGCCCCTATTCCTTGCTTCGTGCATTGCTAAGTGCTTGTAGTTTGCTCAGGTCATCACAGGATGGCTAGCTGGCATGTGGGGAAGCTAAACTCCAGAGTAGCCTGTTTCTCTTCCAGTGGATAGGCCTCCAGAGAACTCCAGAATGGAGGCTATGTCCTTAAGTAAATTAAATATTTTATTGGCAAAATATAACTTGATAATGTATGTATACATTATCATTATACAGCAAAAATGAAGATCACATTTGGAACACCAACGAAAGAGTAGATGATGTAAGTTTGCACGTGAAGCACATTGCACGGTCCCAGGGAATTGTTATGTGTCGGTAATTGCTTGTTGAATTTGAATGCAAAGGTCTGGGAAAATCAATCCCTGCAGAGTCGCTAGTTTTGAAGGAACCTCTGGAGCCCCAGCATTGTCACAGGCTTGCCCACTTTTCCTTCCACTTCAGAGTTGGAAACCTGGGGTTGCACTCATCCCAGGGTTCAAATAGCAGCTTCAGCCTCAAGAACTCCAGCCTTGTTATGCTGTGGCTTGGTTCCCTTCCCTTCAGGGTCTGGAGCCCCTGGCGTTGTATTCACGCCAGGAAGCCAGGATTCAAACGGCCCTGCAGCCACTAGCAGCTTTGCTTCTAAATGGCCTCAAGCAGTTTTGGCGCTTTGAGCCTCTGAAGCCTGAGAAACCCCTGTGCTGCTGGCCGCTCCCTCCAGGTATCAAACCTGCAATTAGATGCTTATTGGAACACCTAGCAAGCACCCTTCTGTGGGACTACCTTACAGTCTGTCAAAACCACCTCTCTCCCTGCCATGCTTCAACTTTTCCTTCTTCCAAGATAGAAGAGAGAAAAAAGAGAGTCAAGTAGAGCCAACCCTTATGTGCTAATCTACAAGACCTGGCCCAACTCTGGGGTCCGCTACACACAGGCAGCTCCGAGGCTGCCTCAGTTACCGTGGCAGCCTGACATTCACGGGGCTCCCAGCCTCTGTTAATATTTAATAGGGATTCTGCATTTTACAGTTTCTCCTCCTCAGGCTTGTCACTTTAAGCACAACTTCGATCTACCTTCTTTAACTGATTAAACCTATTGTCGTTCGCGTTTTTTAAGAAGCTAAAATTTTAGACATAGGAAGTCTCCAATAAATATTTAATAAATGAATAAAGGGTTTGAAATGCCTTGTGTCTGTAGCAACACAAGATAGTTTTAGACAAACTCAGGAGAATGGATTCCTCTAGAATGAGGCAAAGATTCAAGAAAATCTACAGGATATTGGGACACTTCATCTCATCCTCCAGAGACATTGCCTTTCATGTCAATACTTGCATACATTTTTGTGTGGCTTCCACTCCACTCCAGAAACTTCCCCTGAACCTGGCTAAATTCCTCTGCTCTCAGTGCTCACTGATCCTAGATATGTTTCTATCATAAAACATGGGATTTTATATTAGATCTGGGTGTGACTTTGCCTGCCTCCCTCCCTAAATTGTAGGCTCCTTTGGTTCTAGACTTACTCATTCTTATTTTCCCAGTGCCTACCGTCATTGTTGAACTGCTCTTCTCGATTTTGATTTTATTTCTCCCTCCTCTCCCCCCACAGGGCACGCCTACTTTTATTCTTCAGCTTCTACAGTGGGCCTTTGCACTACTGCTGTTCAGCTGTATACTTGCAGTTTGCTGTGGAGAATGGATATCAGTGTGGGGCTTGGGATGGAAAATGAGATCAAGTGACCCATCTGTTTAAGAAAGAGTTAAGTCTCCAGCATTAGCTATAAACTTCCAGCAAGGGAAGGACTCCTAGAGCTCACAAGCTTCCTTTTATGAGGATTTCTCCTGATAAAAGCAGCAGGAAAATTTTCCCCCCAAAGAGCAACATTCACCCTCCAAAACACAAGCATTTTCTGGAGTGTGATACTCATTTGCTTGTTTAGTTGATAGATATTTACGGTGCTTACTGTGTGCCAGGACCTTTCAGATCTGATGGGCTACAAACCAGTGGGTTCTTTAGAAATAGGCAACCAGTTGAATTGATATCTGCATGACAGGAGAATATTACAAAAGGAGCTTAAATCCCCACCTTGGGCAATCTTAACATTTTTCCATTTTAAAATGGCTTTTTGGTGTTGAGAATGAAAACCAAAGTGCTATGACTTCTTCAACAACAGATATCTCGCCTCCTCCAAAGAGATTCTTTTTTCGTAGTCCCAAAGGATGATTTTATTTTATTTTTTTTATCAGTAAGGTAGATTTTACGCATGTATAAAACTTTCACACCCTGATTATAGGAAATACACCTTCTCAAGCACACACAGATCATTAGCAGAAACGGATCATATATGACCAAAGGATGATTTTAAATGTTTAAATTAGAAACTAGCTTTTTATGGGTTTCATCATAATTTTTCCATTCTTGCTGTTAAGCTGTAGTTTTCAAACAACCGGCTCTTCCACACCCACCCCACTCCCTTTTAAATACTTAAGTTCCTGGGCTTAGGTGAAACTGCTCAACTCTTTCAAATACCCCATTTCGTATTCATCTTAAGTTTCTTGTATTTTATCTTTTATGTGACTTTTGATTTTTACAATTTTGTTGCGGGAAGATTTACTGCCAAGTGAAAGTGATGTTGTTTTGTGGAGGCTCTATTGTGGTTTTGTTTTTCATTGTAATTGATTTCCAAAACTTTCTATAGACATATTTATGAACAAGTGGTTTTCTTTTTAAAGATGTCAGAACTCTGGTAAGGTAAGGAGACTTGAGTCTGAGCCCTCATTCTGCCACTTTCTAGCAAGACAGAATAGCACATCACAGAGGTCCATGTATGCCACCCGGGAGTCAGACAGACCTAAATTGGGAACCCCATTCTGCCCTCTCTCCTTTTCCCCATCTTTCTGCCCTATAATCCTCTTTATCTCCTAGCAGTGATTCTCATTGCCAAAAACTTCATTTATAGGATCCACTGATCTACCTTTTTTAAAAGGCAGTTGGAGTTGGTATAGCCAAAAAAACAGACCATTGCTTTGGTTTCATTCTGATGACTAGCTGGCTGATGTTGGACCAATCCATTAACTCATCTTTAAGATGCACTGGGCTAGATAATCTCTAAAGACGTCTATGGCTCTAAAATTTAATAACATTCTATACACTTTTTGGAAAAAAATGTATTAGAGGTTTGAATATACCTCATATAGTCAACGAAGGGTCAAACTCACTCTCCTTAGAGGCAGTTTTGTAACCTCTTTATTCCTTACTCTCCTTGACTCTTTAGGAGACTTTCCAATTCAGTCTTTTATTTGTTTATTCATTCGACAAACATTTACTCAATACACACTAGGCGGCGGTCTCTGTAGCAGGCACTGTGCTTAAAGATAAATAAAATATAGTCTCTACTGCTGAGATGTCTATGGGAAGAGTGCCAGGTAAACACTGTACCATAACAACACATGCAGCGATATGGAAAGAGGTGAGTGGGAACCTCTGGAACACGTCCTTATCTCATGGGAGGATGGGCATTTATAAACAAGGAAAGAGAGAGATTTTTTTGTGCCCCCCCCATTGCCCCACCTCCTACCTCACCACACACACACATATGCACACACCTTCAACAAAGCGTGAAGGCCCACTATGTGCCAAGCACTTTGACTTTGCAAATTATGTAAATGAGAGTGGTATAGTCCATTTTATCAAGTAGTTTATACCCTATAAAGAGAGGTAAGAGTGGTTGATAAATGTCTGCGCTGTTACGTAAAATGAGATACGTACCATAAGTAAGGTCTAAAAACATCGCTGAAGGGGTTCCTAAGAAGGAGAGAGCACTGCCAGTAGAGCGTCAGGAAAGGCTTGATGGAGAGGTTGACATTTCAGACAGACTTTCAGAGTGGCTTAGCAATTCCAGCTAAATATTGGGTGTCTCATAACTACTGACTTCCAAAGTAAAATTTGCAACCTCGAGTAAAATCACATCATATTTCTCTTTTGGAAATGATCCCTTTCTTTTTCTACTTAAATGTTTTTAAAATATCTGGTGGAAGTTAGCAGTTCTGGGCAGTGGAAGCCTTTTTAATGGACTCCCCAGTTTGCCTGCACACTTTACTCTCACCAGCTGCTTTGGATGCTTACCAAGAAACAGTTGTATTTGTTCCCAAACTGGGTGTAATTTAATTAAATATTATATAAAACTGATGAAATATGAGAGAGAGAGGGAAGACAGGAGTTGTTATTTGTATAAAAATTAAATTGCTTTAGAAAGGCTAAATAAAGGTGAGTCATAAACAAAAATTGCTGTTAAATTGGGAGCAGATGAAAAAAAGGTAAAAGATTTGGGGAAGAGTAATAAAAGAAACTCCATTCAGCAGACCCACACTTAAAGACAAAAACTTTGGCTTTCCATACAAATTTAGTTAAAATAAACTTTGGAGTGAAATATGTATAATTTTTATGATCCCCTGCATAAATTGACTTTTTCAATTGAATGTTTCAAATTGTTATGTAATAAGGTCTCTATACTAACTCTACTCTCACTATGAGCCCTTTTGTATTTACTGCAGACTTTATCAGAGCCTTTAGAGTAACACTGCAGGAGTTCTATGGTTTGAAGGATTTTCTAGTATGTGCATGTATCATTAAGCTTAAACTCCTGTTCTCACAAAGCCAAAACAGCCATGAGGCCAACACTATGAATTCTGATAAAAGAGAAGGAGAAAAAGAGAGACTCTGAGTCTGCCATCCCAAATATTTTCTTCTCGTTCTACATTTTCTCCATGGGTAATCCCTTCCACCTCTTCTTTTGTCCTACATGCTAACTGCCAAATCTATATATTCTGCCCCAACTTCTCCACATCTTTTTTACTGACAATTGTACATCTGTCACCTAGATTCATAAAGCCTTTGGCTGTTAATGATGACACTTTTAAACTGTATTATAATTGTTATCTAACCATGTTTCTGGGGTATATTAATGTCCCTTTCCACCTCCCAAAACAGAATTTCCAAATATCAACCTAGCCAATGAGCATGCATTACATGTAGAAAACGTACATTTGGGAAAGTGTACAAGAAGAGCCAAAACAAAACATCTAACAAACATTAAGGTTTCACGTAGAACTGGTAGTTTTTTGAAAAAAGACAGTAAGGCACAGTTGTCATTCTCCTATCATTTGAGATTTAAATTTATTATCACTACAACCCTTGATAGGTGCTAGTGTTTACTGATACCAGTATTTGTCTATTTTAGGTGTGGGATTTTTTTCTAGTTAGCAGCCTATAAATGATGCCCATTAATTTTCTTATTAGATTTTAGTACACAGCATGTAAGATCAAAAATATATTTTCCATACACAACTATGTAAAATCACTATCAAAATATATCTGACAAGGAAAAGCTCATATGGGTTTTTTATTCCCCCCCAAAAATTCTTTGTTAAGTTAGCATTCATCTTAATTCTCAAGACGTATGTGTCAGCAAATATGGTGCCCATCCCTCCTCTGGGATGCAGGGTCTTTGAGTTCAGGCCTGTGTCTAATCCATCTTTGTATCCCCCCCACCCCAGTGCAGAAGGTGGCACATGAAAATGCTCAATAAATGTTTATCAAAATAGGCTGGGCATGCTCTCTAATAATGGTTATTTTATTTAGCCAGGCAACCCACAGGGAAGTTCTATTTTAGATAATGGCCTATCCCAATGAGACTAGCTAGAATTCTAAACATCTAATAATATACCTAGTATCCTTAGATTTAAGAAAGGACAAAGACTTATTATATTTAAAAATTTAATATGACTGACTTTAAAACCAAGTCCAGGCTCAATCAAGCCAGTGAAGAAAAATACAGTCATTGGTTCTAAGAGAGGCAGCATACATTTGGGACTGAAATCCTGGCTCTTTCATTTATTTGCCACATGGATACGTGCTACTTGCTTCCCGGGTCACTTAATTTTTTATCTCTCAATTCCTCACTGATAAATTGGGAATGATAATAATGGGATCTAGGTTATAGGCTGTTATAAAGACTGTTATGAAGATATAGTTAAATATATGTATTTTATATATACACCCATATTTATCTTTTTTTATTGAAGTATAATTGATTTACAATGTTGTGTTAGTTTCAGGTGTACAGCAAAGTACAGTTTTTTATATATTTTTTTTTTATATTTATGTATGTATATTCTTTGTCAGATGATTTTCCCTTATAGGTTATTACAAAATACTGAATATAGTGCTTTACAGTAGGTCCTTGTTGGTTATCTATTCTATATATAGCAGTGTGCAGTGTGTACACGTTTATCCCAGTCTCCTAATTTATCCCTCCCCCCATTTTCCCCTGTGGTAACTGTAAGTATGTTTTCTATGTCTGTGGGTCTATTTCTGTTCTGTATGTAAGTTCATATGTATCATTTTTTTTAGATTCCACATAAGAGCAATATCATATGATATTTGTCTTTCTCTGTCTGGCTTACTTCACTTAGCATGTTGATCTCTAGGTCCATACATGTTGATGCAAATGGTATTATTTCATTCTTTTGTATGGCTGAATAATATTTCATTGTGTGTGTGTGTGTGTGTGTGTGTGTGTGTGTGTGTATACATATATATATATATATGTATATACACACCCCATCTTCTTTATCAGTTCATCTGTCGATGGACATTTAGGTTGCTTCCATGTCTTGTCTATTGTAAGTAGTGCTGCAATGAACATTGGGGTGCAAGTATCTTTTCGACTTATGGTTTTCTCCAGATATATGCCCAGAAGTGGGATTGCATGATAATATGGTAGCTCTATTTTTAGTTTTTTAGGGAACTCCCATACTGTTCTCCATAGTGGCTGTACCAATTTACATTCCCACCAACAGTGTAGGAGGGTTCCTTTTTCTCCACACCCTCTCCAGCATTTATTATTTATAGGCTTTTTGTTGATGGCCATTCTGACTGGTGTGAGGTGATACCTCATTGTAGTTTTGATTTGCATTTCTCTAATAATTAGCGATGTTGAGCATCTTTTTTTTTTAAAAAATAAATTCATTCATTCATTCATTTATTCATTTTTGGCTGCGTTGGGTGTTCGTTGCTGCACGCAGGCTTTCTCCAGTTGTGGCAAGTGGGGGCTACTGTTCGTTGCGGTGTGTGGGCTTCTCATTGCAGTGGCTTCTCTTGTTGCGGAGCACAGGCTCTAGGTGCACAGGCTTCAGTAGTTGCAGCACGCCGGCTCAGTAGTCGTGGCTCACGGGCTCTAGAGCGCAAGCTTAGTGGTTGTGGCACATGGGCTGAGTTGCTCCACGGCATGTGGGATCTTCCCAGACCAGGGTTCAAACCCGTGTCCCCTGCATTGGCAGGCGGATTCTTAACCACTGTGCCACCAGGAAAGCCAGATGTTGAGTATCTTTTCATGTGCCTGTTGGCCATCTGTATGTCTTCTTTGGAGAAATGTCTATTTAGATCTTCTGCCCATTTTTTGATTGGGTTGTGTGTATATTTTGGAGATTAATCCCTTGTCAGTCACATTGTTTACAAACATTTTCTCCCATTCTGTAGGTTGTCTTTTTGTTTTGTTTATGATTTCCTTTGCTGTGCAAACACTTTTAAGTTTAATTAGGCCCCATTTGTTTATTTTTGGTTTTGCTTCCATTACTCTAGGAGATGGATCCGAACAGATCTTGCTGCGATTTATGTCAAAGAGTGTTCTGCCTATGTTTTGCTGTAGGAGTTTTATAGTATTCGGTCTTGCATTTAGGTCTTTAATCCATTTTGAGTTTATTTTTGTGTATGGTGTTAGAGAATGTTCTAGTTTCATTCTTTTACATGTGGCTGTCCAGTTTTCCCAGCACCACTACTGAAGAGACTGCCTTTTCTCCACTGTATATTCTTGCCTCCTTTGTCATAGATTAATTGACCATAGGTGCATGGGTTTATTTCTGGGCTTTCTATCCTGTTCCATTTATCTATTTCTGTTTTTGTGCCAGTACCATACTGACTTGATTACTGTAGCTTTGTAGTACAGACTGAAGTCAGGGAACCTGATTCCTCCAGCTCTGTTTTTCTTTCTCAAGATTGCTTTGGCTATTTAGGGTCTTTGTGTTTCCATACAAATTAAAATTTTTTTTTGTTCTAATACCTTTATGTTATTTAGAACAGTGCCTAACCTATATAAATGTTTGGCACTATCTACATGTTTACTGTTATTGTTAGATGTGAAGTGATTCTCACCGGCAATTTAACACTTTAGTAAAAACCCTCTTCTCATCTCATGTGACATATCAGGGCCCAGAGATATCACACGGCTTACCTAATTAGTAGATATGCTCATAGTGAACAAGGTGTTAGATGCCTTGAGATTTTTATCTTACTAAATTCAACCATTAATTTCATAAGACAAGAGTGACCTCCTACTATATAAAAGGTCTATGCCACATATGAAGCCAACACAGATCCTTGATAGGCTGAGAGAGGGATTCATTACAGATATTCATTACAGGTTAGAGATTCATTAAAAAGTTAGTTTGAAAGCAACTTAAAGTGCGTAGGAAGCTACTTTTATTACATTTTTGCCTTGTATAGCTTACTAATTCCTACACAGAACAATCTAGTCTGGATTAGCATTTGAAATAATATCATAATAGTTTTATTTAGTTTGCTTTTTAAAATTTATTTCTTGTGTTTATCTCTAACTTTGAAGTGATTAATATTTTCTGAGGAAACCATATTTGTAAGCCGCAGTCAATCCAGTGATTCCCCAGACGACTGCAGGTCAGAATCTCCTGGGGGGAAGTTTTTAAAGACATGAGAAAATTAAGTTGTAACTCCAACCTATTTAGACCTATGGAATCAGTATGTTTGTAGGCAGGGCCCAGAATATTTACTTTTAAACTCTAGCTCCACTCCCAACCTCTGTGATTTGCAGCCGATTACGAGCACTGTTGTGCAGCCCACCACCATCTGGTGGAAGTTAACTGAAATGCAGGCCCAAGATCTTGGGTAAGTAACTTTTTGAACAATATAACTGGCCACTTTGACCAGGCTTCAGAGATATAGAAGCCACAGAGTGGCATTATTCTATAACATTTTGCTGTCTAACAAATATAGGGGAAGTAGTTAAATCAGGGAGCTATTGTAGATTTGTGGATGTTCTGAGTATTTAATTTATTCATAGTGGTTCAGTTTCTCACTAATGTTAGCAAAAAAATGGAGTCAGTGAGAGCACATGGCTACAAGCATCTGTCTCAGATTTGAGGTGATTCTCTCACTTCTCTCTCTGCCTTGCACTTTGAATTGTCTTTGATCATGGTAATACTTTTAAACTGCAGTTGGTTATAGAGAACATTGTCTTTTGCAGAGACTCATTGGCAAGAAGGTTAATGATTTTGGAAGTAATATTTTTCTTCACTGAACAGCGTTTTGGTTTCCTCAGCATTACTCTTCCTGGCTGCCTTTTTTCATTTGTCTAGCAGTCCCACATCCTTGATTTTCTTGCCCTAAAATCAGGTTCTTGACTGTTCAACTGCCATTTGCCTGATCCTTTCCGTTACTACTTTTTCCAGCTTCCTCTAAGTGGGCCAGTTTCCAATTTGCATATTGAAATTTTTTCTTTCACCCTTCTTCCCATCTCAATTTGTTCCTCCTGAGCTTTCTTGTTTAATACCTTCCTGCAGGAGTCCAAAGGCAAAACAAACAATCTGTTTATTACTTAGAGAAAGGTTATTAACCTGAATTCCTTCAAGGGCCAAATGAATGCAGTAATGAGTCAAGCATGCAGGTCGGGGGCTGGGGTGAAGGGCCAATAACAATTTGCCCAGTGGATGTTGTCTTGCTACAGTATGGGCTCAGGGTGCCAGGCCACCCAGGGTTTTACAGAAGACAGTAACCCAGAATTTTAAGTAGAATATCCTGATTTTTAAATGTTGGTGTCTTATTTAGTTATTTTTAAAACCTTGTGAAAGGAGAAAAATAGAGTCATGGGTAGAAGATGGCCCACAATGTCTTTTTGCAAACTTTCATAGAAATGATGCTGCCCTTCCTGTTCTTATCTCCCCCTTTGTCCCCATAGGTTCTCGTTGTTGCTTACGTTCAGGTCAACTGCTATAAGGAGGCCCACCAAGATTATAAGTGTTCAGGTCTTCACTGGGTATTATGTGTCTCCCCAAAATTCATATGTTGAAACCCTAACCCCCAATGTGATATTAGGAGATAGGGCCATTGGGAAGTAACTAGGTTTACATGAGGTCATAAGGGTGGAGTCTCATGATGGGACTAGCATCCTTAAAGGAAGAGACTAGAACTCTCTCCACCATGTGAGGATGCAGCAAGAAGGTAGCCATTTGCAAACCAGGAAGAGAGTCCTTACCCAATGCTGAACTGCTGGCACCTTGATCTTAGACTTTCCAATGTCTGCAGTAGCAGTGCTGTCTGTGACTCAGTGAGTAGGTTTTTATAATTCTGAGCTTCAAATTAGGAAGTCCTTGTTGCTGCCCACCTAAGCTGTGTTTTCCACAGGCCAATAAAGCTGACACTTTGGTCTCCATCTGCCTGATGTCTCCATCTCTTCTGTCTATCTCTTAATTGGTTCAAAACTCTAGCAGTGAATGGGGTATAATTTCTAATCTCAGACATCAACTTTAGATTCTTTGAAATTAAATACACTCTAATTTCAGACTTGTTCAGGAATCATCTGTCTTGCTGTGCTTCCCTAGAGATATATGGAGGATTCTGGTCCTATCCTTTCTATTGTGTCCCAAGGATGGGCCCAATTCGTCCTACAAAGTGTAATGCCAAAGACTGTTTTGTTTTGCTATCAGGGCTTACAATCAGTGTTTGTATTTAAACTATCCTTCCAAGATCTTCTCTGTTTGGGCATCATACTTGCGTTTGTATTCTCGTATTGTCTCGTGATTGTTAGTTCTCTTGTTATTTTCTTCCTTCCAGTAAGTTCATCAACTTGAGTTACCAGACTTTATCTCTTCTGATGTTAGATCAGAAAGTAGGACCAATGCTTTTCTTCTTCTCATCAAATGTCATCAAACATCATCACAGATTTGTATCAGAAACATTTGTTTTCTTCCAAATCTTTTCATCATGCCCATATTCAGAGAGGAGGAAGGAGAGAAGGGAGGCCAGTGTATAGTGTAGCTCATATCCTAATTATATTAATCAAAGCCAAGTTCCATTCAGTTGAATTCATTAGGAACTATGAAGATCATCACCAGGGCTTCTACAATGAAGAGAAAAAAATGCAGGACTTTATGAAGAAGACCAAAAGCTTGGAACTATAGAGAAAAAATAATATTTTTCTTATGTTGTTAGGATTTACCAAGGCTCAGCATGTGGCATTCATCACTGTCCACTAACCATATATTAGGATAGAAGATTTCACTGTTAGATCTATAATTCTGACCCAGCCAACACCTTTCATTATAACCTATGGAATCCTTATTCATTTAGGGATAAATTCTACCATCACCTTTGCCTCAGATGCTTCTTCCATCCTCCCCTAATTGAAATGTGTTTTCCTGTGACAATATCATTTCCTTAGAAGCCGCCTTGTTTGAAGGGTACACTTTAGTCTATCTTGAGTCAGTTATTTAGGAAGAGGGACCAGCCAACTATTATTCCCACTGATACTCCCACATATTTGTTTTACCACCATCACTCAGCAAAACTCTTCCTCTTGAAAATGGATACAATCTTTTGGAAAGGTACTGTACCACGGGAACACACTAGTCTTATCCAGAGACTTCAGTACCTAAGTTTCTTCTTTACCCTACCCCATATAGAGGCCTTCTTCTTAGCAACATCTGTGTTGATGGCCTCTAGCATCCTGGATGTGCTTGTTTTCAACTCCGATGATCTGCCTTAGTTTGGGCCATTGTTCTATCTACTATCACTCCCTCTTTCTAATCGCTGAGACCATTTCTCAGCCTCCATTAAGGTGTTATTTTTTTTATTTTTTATTTTTTTTGATTCATCCAAACAGTTGTCATCTTCCTTAACTGAACACCTATAGTGCTTTACATCTCTCTTCTTTCTGTTTCTTACTGTGTGTCTGCCTCATGTCAGAGTCATTCATTTTCCTCTGTCCCCAGTACCTTATCAGAGGCAGAATGGAGTAGAAGACAAATGTGTAGCAGAGTCAGACTGGTTTGACTTTAAATGCCAAAAACTCTAGTTACTGGCTTCGTGATCTTTGCTGACTTACTGGCTTCGTGATCTTTGCTGACTTACTGGCTTCGTGATCTTTGGTAACCTACTGGCTTTGTGATCGTTGGTAACTTATTCAAACTTTTTAAACCATAGTGATTTTGGTCTTTTCAGAAAATTGGGGGCAATAATACCTACAGTTATAGATTGGTTCTGAGGATTAAATGGAAAAATGCATGTAAAGTATCTAACAGTTTTTGTTAGATGGTAGTCAGAAACTACAGGGAGGTTATTACTAGAAACTGGAAGAAAGAGTCTATTACTGATCCTCACCCCCATGCTTAGCACCTTGCCCAGCGAATGTGATGGTTAATATTTATTGGATAGGTAAGCAAACAAGTGAATAAATGAATGATTTAAAGACTCTTCCTGCTAAAGAATTCTTTTACTTCTTAATAAAAATAAAATCCATTGCTTTAGAAACTAAGAAGGATACAAATTAAGTTATTAGAGTTGACTTCTGTATTAGTTTCCTAGGGCTGCTGAAACAAAGTACCACAAACTGGGTGGCTTAGACAAGAGAAATTTATTGTCTAATAGCTCTGGAGGCCAGAAGTCTTAGATCAAGGTACTGACAGGTTTGGTTCCTTCTGAGGGCTCTGACGAAAAGATCTTTTTGATCCCCTCTCCTAGCTTCTGGTGGTTTGCTGGCAATCCTTGGTGTTTGTTGGCCTGTAGAAGCATCACCTAGTCTCTGCCTTCATCATCATGTGACAGTCTTCCTATGTCTCCACATTGTCTTTCCTCTGTACCCATCTGTCTCTTGTGTCTAAATCCCCACCGCCTTTTTTTATAAGGATGTAGTCATATTGGGTTAGGGCCCACCCTAATGACCTCATCTTAACTGGATCATCTGCAAAGACCCTATCTCCAAATAGGGTCACATTCACAGATAGTGGGGGATTGGACTTCAACATCCTTTTGGGGAACACAATTCAACCCATCCATCACAGCTTCTAATTTATAGTAACTGTAATATAGAGAGAGATACGAGACCAAGATAAGAATAATTAATGAACAATATAAAAAAGCATATTTTCAATCACTAAACTGAACGATGTAAACCCCTACGTATTCTAAAACTTAATAAAAATGATGGTTTGCAGGGTCAAGGAAAACTTCGTGGACAAAGGGTCATTTGTTGCTGGGCTCTTTCCTTAAATAAATGTTATTTCTAAATAATCATATTTTCTGTATATTGTTACTGGTTAACATTTTGAAATAGCTTTAGATTGCTCGAGTTAATGAGACAGCTCGAACAATAGGATCAGGCTGTTAATGTGGCATACAGTAAATGTGTGTTGCAAGAAAGAAGTTTCCAGGGAACAAGAATTGCTATGGTAACCTGATATATCATTTAAAATGTAATGAATAAATATCATCAGGGTCTCAGATTCATCGCACAGAAAAAACTTCAAGACTGGGATGACTAAGTAGTTCTCATGCTGATTGCTCGATGTTTTGTACGCTAAATCAGAGTGATTGTCCATTAACAAAAAAGTAATAATATTCAAATAATCCAGGACTTCATAAGGTGCCTAAAAACTCCTTCAGTATAACCTTTAGATTTAAATCACTGACGTTTTCCTCAAAATATTAATTTTATCTGTAAGAAATAATCATAATAATAGGCCTGATTATATGCATTTCAAAAGAAATAATATTTTGCCGACTCTTAAGGGTACAATAGACACTGTAGTATCTTGGTGTTCAGTATGGAATTAGGAAGGAGATCTTTTTCTTAGAGCTCTCTCCTGCTGTTATAGGATCCACTTTTCACACCCCACCTTTTCTTTCTTCCCCCAACTTAACAACTCATTTAATCCCTAAGATGTATCTTGCTATTTGTCTATTTCTTTCAACTTATTGCATCTGTCTCTGAAGAAATGAGGCAGATACTCTAGCACTCCAAGTGTTAAACAAAATTCAACCTCTTGGGTAGTAGACATGGAAGGCACAGCTTGGGATGGGTGATAGAAGAAATAATTGCAGTCAAAAGACATACCTGCTCCTACTTCCATCAGTTTTTTCTCCAGTAGCCACTTCCTGGATCTCCTATATGATATCTGTACTTTCCTTCTCAGTTTCTCTATACCCATTTTCCATGAGAGGAATGTGGTGATATCACCAGTGATCTATGTGTCCTTGCCATGCTCCTCCTACCATAGAGTTTGCACAGGTTGTCCCCTCTCTCTGGAACACTGTCCCCCCACATTTTGCCTAGTTAATTACCCACTTGTCCTTTAGATTTCAGCTTTAGCTTTACTTTCTCAGATAAGTCTTCACCTGACTGGTCAAATTCCCTTCCTGTAGGCTCTCATAGCACGTGTACCTTTTGTTCATAACACATCATGGTGGCACCTGTATGACAATCTGATTAAAGGAAGAACCATCGTGGCACCTACTATGTATTTTTGCTCACCACTATGTTTCCAATTCTGGTACAGAGTACAGTCCCAGTAAATATTTATTGAATAAACTAATGCATAGCTTGTGTTCCTGGATTACAGTTAAGAATTTCTGACTTAGATATGTGCTTGCATCCAAGAAGGATTCTGTTTCATGTTTGTGCTGGCACAGTGTGTTGGCAATTAGCACGCTGTGGTCTCACAATCTACAGTGATACCGTTAATGACTGTTGAAAACCGAAACTTTCTCTTGCTCTCTTATTTGGGGTAGTATGTTTCATAACTCTAACCACACAGTTATAATCTCACTGTCCTTGTTGATGTGTATTGTTCATAATATAATGCACACAGTTGAGGTAATGTAGCCAGAAATTTTCTGTGGAGAAGAACGTTAGGCTTTAAAATGGTTTTTGATGTACTGAATGATTACCACTGTGACTGCAGTTGAAAAAAAGGTAATAGATATGCAGAAACACTTTGAAATGTAATTAGTTCTTTAGGATTCTGAGGCCATGTCAGTATATGGCAGGAAAGGATTAATGTCACAGACGCTATGGGCTTAAGAGGTGGGAAGTGATGCTATACTTGCTCTCTTTGGTATAGTATTTTGGAATCTCAGAGAAATTCCGAAGAAATATAAGAAGTGTTCTCTGTCTTTAAGTAGCTCATAATCTAGTTGGGATATGGTCCATACAAAAACATAAAGCAAATCTGATTTTCTAACAATACGGAAAAACGCACACAGGCACACACACACATACACATAGAGCATTCTTCTGTAGCCATAATGATAAGGAAGAGACAAAATCATCCCAGTGATCTACAGGGTCCTACACAATCTGGATACCAACCCCTCTTACTTCTCTGACTCCCCTTTCTTCTGCGTTTTTCTTCTTTCACTCCATACTGGTCAACTCATTATTTCTACCTCAGGGCTTTTACATTTGCTGGTCCCTCCCCTGGCATGCTCTTCCCCCAGAGAAGCACATGGCTGGCTTCCTCAAATCCTTCAAGACTTCACTCAGTCACCTTCTCAGTGAGGCCTACTTTGTCCTCTCTGTTTAAAACTGCAACCTCAACCAATATCAATGCTCACAATTCCCCTCCCTTTATTTTTCACCAATGCGTTTTACACCATATAATAATACTATGTTATCCTGGTTTTTTTGCTGCCTTCCCTCTAGAATGTAAGCTCCCTGAGAGCAGAGATTTTTATCTGTTTTCTAACTGCTGGGCCCCCAGGGTATATAGAACAACACCGGATACATAGTAGGAGCTCAATAAATATTTGTTGGATGAAAGCACTGCACAGGATAGAAGGGGAAAGTACGCAGACTTTAGAGTTAAAGACTCCATCTCCACCATTTACTTGCTGGGTAATCCCAGGCATAACAGTTAGCCTCTGTGAACCTCACCTGTAAAATGAAGACTATCCCCCTCATTACTGCCTAGAAGTGTTCTTGTGTGTGTCGCCTCGTCTTTAATTGTAGAAGTGAGACTAGTAATCTCTCCCATTCTTGTATGGGTGGCCCTGTTGATGGCATACAACAGGCGCTCAGTAAGTAACAGCTGTTGTTACTATCAGAAAGGCTTTCTGGAGGAGTAGGTTTAAATAGATAGAGACTTGAAAGAGACATTAGCAGAGTCTGCAGAAACAAATAAGTTATGTGTGGGGATTGAATGAAATAATGAATATTCAGTCTTAGTACAGAGTGTGCCTGAAGTAGGGGCTGGATACCAGTGGCAGAATGTTTGCTGTTCTTATTGTGCTTAAGGACAGAGCCTGCTCTGTGTGGAAAGAAATGAGAGTGTTGGAGCAGGCTAAGAATCACTGAGCCATGTGAAGACAGCGAGATGAAGAAGGGGATGTGGAAAACCGAGGCCATCGTAGGAGGTCATGACATGACCAAATACTGGATGGGGAAGAGTCTTTCTTCAAACACATGTGGATGTTTGGAATTGTGAAAATCAAGTCACAAGGGCTGGCAAGCGGTGATAGGTAGCCTGCTGGGGTACTGGAAATGTTCTTTACCTCGATCTGGCTGGTGGTTACATTGATGAATACATATGTTAATTCATGAAGCTGTACATTGATGAATACATATGTTAATTCGTGAAGCAGTACATGTTACAGTATGTGAGTTAAAATTTGTCAAGCTGTGTACTTGACTGTATGGAAGTTACGCTTCAATAAAAAAGTAAAATATGTCTATGTGTGTGTGTGCATGTGCATGTGTACGTGTGTGCGTGTGTGTGTGTGTGTGTGTGTAGTCCCAAGGAAACTTGCTTTGAAATGATAGGGTGATGATGACATGGATGGCTATGCAAACCCGTAAGAAAGGAGAGATTCAAGCAAGAAATTTATCAGTGATGAGTGGTGTAGAGAGGAACTTGGACTCGAGAGACCAGAAAGATTTTGGTGCCGCTACCTGAGACGCTCATTGGGCCGTGGAGGGAGGTAGGGGAGGAAGGTAGGGGAGGCGTTTGGAGGTCATTTAGTGTTGAGTCTTCACATGGCGAGCTGTGAAGCAGCTTCAAGTAAGAGAGTTCTCTTTCAAGTTAAAAGAAGAACTGATCGTGCTGCAGCCCCTGGAAATGTCTGCTCTGAGCCCACAATGTGAGTTGTAAAATCTCCTTGTGAAAGTTGGAGATATTTTTTAACACCACAAAGAAATGTGGGAGAACTCTAGAAATTCTGGCTTTCCAAAGTAAAATTCACAGTACCAACTATCTATAGGGAAACTTTTATGAACATTTTGTGGCTGATTTTCTTGCATGGAATCGTAGAATGACAGAACTGAAAGAATTTCAGATGCCATCTGATTCAACAGCCTCATTTTCTAGAAGCTAATCCTCAGGAAGTTATCCATAGTGACATAGTTGGTTCATTTAAAGCTAAAGAGAACTTAAATTTACGTAGTAAATTGCTTCTTGACTCCCTCCCTCCCTTCCTTCCTTTATTTTCCCCTCTTCTGGCCCTCCTTTCTTTTTCAAATTAGGAAGTCATGTTTAATAATCCCCTTAACAACAGGATGAATAATTATAATACTTTTTGTACATTAAGAAATTGTATTTATTTTAGTTCACTCTGGTCAATAAATTGTTATTCGGATTGAATTATTTAATATATTGAAATTTATTCCAAGTTCTTTATCTAAATGGAACTGTGAAGTAAAATAGTGTATTTGTTTTCTGTGTAGGCACTTGCTTTAAAATGTGTAATAGGATTGTTTTAGGGTCAATAGCACCTTCACAAAAGAAAAGCAGAAACATTAATATTATAATCCTGGGTAAGCTGTTCAAACAAACACAACAGCACATTTTAATTTCTTTAATTCACACTAAATTGTTAGGAAAATTACTCATGTTCACAGCATGGGTTCTTACTTCTGGGTTTGTAAAACTAAAACAAAAAGAAATGACATGCAAATACTGAGAGAAAAGTCAACAATGAACATTTTCAAACTTAACCTAGTCATCATCAATTAAACAACCAAGGAAGTGAGTCAGTTTTGAGATGGATCTTAGAACATTTTCAATTAAAAGGAGCAAATTCATTTTCATCTTTTAGTTATACCTAAGGTACACTTGAAATCCTAAAATATTATTTTTGAATTTAGGCCTTATAACTAAAATTTAGTAAATCATCATGCACTATATTAAGTCTTACAATACTTTTCCTTTTTATTTCAAGTATCAAAATGTAAAAATGGTTATTATCACCTTTTAGTAAAATAGAATATATTAAGTAAAAGAATTGAGACATTTTTCTATCCACGTTAAGTGCATCTGGGGAAAGAATTTGAAAATACTTGTACCTTGAGCTCATACGGGGTTCTTCCCCTAAGTGGACTTTGCGTTGCTTGTTCTATTCCCACAGGTGAATCATTTTTGGCCTCTAAATCAGGAATGAAAAGAAAAACAGGAATGGGGAGATGTGTTTTCTCTTTGATCCATTCTCTGATCATAAAGGAAACTGGGAATATGGAAATGTGTTTTCTCTTTGATGCAGGTTTTGATCAGCATATTTATAAGCGGCACAGGGAGTTCTTGCAGAGATGGGAGAAATCTCCCACCCTGGCGTTTCCGTGGTTCCAATGTATCTGACATGATTATAGAAAATACAGATGAGCTCAGCTTTCATGGTGGGGTTAAATCAGATATTCAACAAGTATTTATCAAGCATCCACAGGGCGGATAACTTTGAACCACACTCCAGCATAAACCGTAACCTCTCACAACTCAGCTCTATGCGTAGGAGATTTAAGTATGTTGAAGAGCTTCATACTGGCAAACATTGCCTTCTTTATCCTTAATCCAGAAACTGGCCTTAAATCTGATATCAAGGCGTCGTAGCTGTGGTCACATTCACAAAGTTGGAATAGAAATTCGTCCATATCCCGGGAAGCCCACATCTGTGCTATCACCTGGGCCTGGTGTGAGTATTGCATTATCATTTTTGAGTTCTTCAGTTCCCAGCATCAAATAGAAATCTCATTCTATTAGTGATCTTGGTTGTACCCCTAGAAACTCAAAGTGTGTCTGTGACATAATAGATTTCTAATTGGATTTAGTGTCTCCACCATCTCTTCCTCCTCCTTTTCCTTCTTTCATTCATTTCTATTGCCCCCTGCCTCCCCAAAACAGGGCTGTAAATGCTTACCCAACTTTGTTGTTATGGTTATTAACTCACACCCAGTCAGGTCAAGAATCCTCCTGGGACCTTGTCGCCATGATGTCTGGGTCTGGGTTGTTTGATTCTGGAACTTCATTCATTCTCTCCTCCTTGCTCACAGAGTGTGAAAATCCAATCAAAGGGCAACACAATATGGAGCAGTGGTTCCCACACCTTGATGATCATCTAAATTATCTAGGGATTTTTGTTTAAATAAAAGAGTCCTGGGCTCTGTCTCTGGAAATTCTGGTTTCAGTAGGTCTGAGATGATTTCTAATGATGGACCAGATTTGGGAAACACTGCTTTTCTGTAAAACCTGCTACTCAGAGTGTGGTCTGCAGACCAGCAGTGTCAGCCTCACCTGGGGGCTTGTTAGAAATGCAGAATCTCAGGCCTCACCCCAGATCTATTGCATCAGTCAGAATCAACATTTTGCCCAGCTCTCCATGCATCAGCATATGAAAGTTTGAGAAGTTCTTCTGTGAAGAACTCTGAAGCAGAAAAGCTAGATTGTGCTCTCAGAATTGCTAGTGACCTAGGACATGTGCTTTACACTTTTCTACTCTTTTCCTCAAAGGAAAGAGAAAGAGATTGAGAGAAACAGAGAGAAAGAGTTGGTTTAAATGATATCTTACTTTCCAAGATTCTAAATAGTTTTAAAGAGGTTTTTTTTTGTTTTTTGTTTTTGTTTTTTTTTTAGCAACGAAGGTGAATTAGAAAGATAATTAAGAGAAATGAAAATGTCAGGTGTGTGGTATATTCAGTGTGTGTATGTGGGGTGCGTATGGTATGTATGTGTGTGTGTGTGTGTGTGTATTTATGTGCATGTATTTATGTGCATGATGATGGGAAAACAATGATTCCATTCCCCACTGTACTTGTTTGCTAGGACTGCTCTAACAAAGTACCGGAGACTGGGTGGCTTAAACAACAGAAATGTATTGCCTCACAGTTCAGCAGCAGAGTTGGTTCCTTCTGAGGGCTCTGAGGAAAGGGGGCTTCTCTCCTTGCCTCTTCTCCTTGCTTGTGGCAGCATAGCTGCAGTCTTTACATGGTTTTCTCCCTCTGTGCATATCTGTCTCCAAGTTTCCCCTTTCTATAAAGATACCAGTCATACTTATTTAGGGCCCACCCTAATGTCATCACTTTAACTTGATTACTTCTATAAAGACCCTATCTGCAAAAGAGGTCTCATTCTGAGGTACTAGGGATTAGGATCTCAACATGTGAATTTTGGGGAGACACAATTCAACCCATAACATCTAAAATAGTAGCGGACTACAAATGAGAAGAGGGATGTGGGGTCCCTGAATCACCCTCTCTGTCCTCCCCACATCCACCTGGGATTGGATCAGAACTATTGTAGAGAAATAGGCCTCCTGAGAAGGCCTGTTCCCTGGCCGGCCTTGAGGTCATACTAGCCCAGGCTGATTATGTTCAGCATCAGTCAAAAAACACAAATCCTTCCACTGTGCTGACTTTTACTTCCTGACCATAAGTGAATAGAGGAACAAGACAAATGATCTTTGATGGACTGCTGGCAAGGTTTACTTCCACTAAAAATCAAACCCACCATAATTTCTTTCTAATGGCCCAACTGATCCCTGATCAAGGGCCTACAAATCTACCCAGCCCTCAGTCCTCCCAGCTTCAGGAAAACAAAAATGTCAGTGATTTTCTTTACTGGGCACTCTTCCAGGGTCCCCTGGGTCCTGGTTTCATTATTGCTGTATCTGTGAGGTGTGGTCTGTGCATAATCTGAGAAAGTCAGCTACACACTGGACAACCTTGATTTAAAGCAAAATGCCGTGGGCAGAGTACCTTACCCAAATAGCACTGAGCTCAGAGAAAGCAATGAAATGAAGCCTACAGTGAGAAATGGCTGGGATTTGAACACCTTCAGTATTCACAAAACCTGAGGGGACATAGACATATCATGCTACCAGCTAAGAGCAACTTGCACCCCACAAGTATTTCCCTGAGAGCCTACAGAATTACAGTGAGTGACTCAAATAGTGGAATAAAATGTATTCATCTTAAATCTGTCAGTGACACCTGCTGTTGTGAACTTAAATCAAGTTCAAGGTGACCTTGACAAATTGGAGAAGTGAATACATGCAAACAGGGAGAGGTTTCACAGGTAATTCATGTAAGATAATTAAAACTTTGTAAATATAAGCCACTCATGGGATTGATTTTGTGGAAGAATAGCAACTAAGTATCAGAGGCTAGGTGGAGTGGGCAGGTCAAGGTTGAGGGTGACAGTGTCCTAATGTGGATTAATAAGCACAAATAGGATGGACAGAGCCTAACAAGAAGTTAAAAAAAGTTTTAAAACTTTTTTGATCATGGCTCATAGTAAAAAATAATTTTACATTGCGACCTAATATATGTACATTACACATATGTATCTGAGACAAACGTTTAACAAAATAATACTTACCCTTACTATATGTGAAGCTCTATTTTCTCTTCTCTTCTATCCCATCCCATCCCTTCCCATCCCATCCCATCCCATCCCATCCCATCCCAGGCTATCTAATTCTATCCTATCCTACCCTATTCTATATCTCTCCATTCTTTTTTTAAAATTTTAATGTGGGTGTGACTTACTACATTGATTTGATGACCCACCTAATCGGGGCCAACCTGGAAAAGATGGAAGGATTATCACCAGACCAGTGGTTCTCAACAGGGTGCAGTCTGGTCAGTATTTGACAATATCCAGAGATGCTTTAGGTTGTCTCAGTTGGGAGGGTACTACTGGCATCTAGTGGGTAGAGGCCAAGGATGTTGCAAAACATCCTACAATGCACAGGAGAGCTCCCACAACAAAGAATTATCCTGCCCAAAATGTCAGTACTGCTGCTGCTGAGAAACTTGGCTCTATACTTAGCATTCTTCTAAATATTCTTTAGAGCATGATTTTCAGTCTATGAGCTCCTTGGAGCCTTGGAGCTCTGTCAGAGTGGTTCAGGGGGAGAGTGATGGGACCCTGGGACTCCTACCCTCTCCCGCACCAGTCAGAGCAGGCTAGACTTTTGTTTGTAGGATGACCAACTCATGCCAGTTTTCTTGGGACGTTCTTGGTTTTAGCACTGTGAGCCCCACATCCCGGGAACTCCCTGAGAACCCAGGAAACCAGGTCAGTTGATGACCCTATAGTACACTAGACAAGAAGAATTGTTCTTGAGAAGGGGTTCTGCTTAAAATAAGAGGGAAAGCCTGTTAAAACCCACTACTTTCAGAAGCATAAATCTTATAGTGGAAGGGTATTGAGGAGAACTTGGAGGAGACCTGTAAGGGATCATTTTTAAATGTTATTAAATGGTTTGGGGAAGAGTCTCATGAAGAAATGTTAAAGAACTAGGTTTTTCTCCCTAGACCGAGAACCCTGGGGAGAGAAAGATCTTAATCACCATCTTCATGGGAAGGAAGCAACCATATTATTTGAATGGATTTAAGCAGCTGTTCTCTGCTCTTATTTTTGACAGGGTAAGAGGGATTCATCCTGCAATATCAGGAAGACCTTCTTGCCTTTAAGAAAATGTTTGGAATGTCTTATTATGGATCTTTTTCTGAGGAAAGAAAAAGATAAAAATTTACCTTTTAAAAAATTAAATTATTTGAATTGGGTATTTCCTATAGTCAGGGGACTTTTGGCCATGGCCACTTGAGCTTCCTTCAGTCTGTGATTCTGTAAATGGCTTGAACCTTTATCTGGCAAGGGACCTGGACTAGGTTCACTCTGGAATTAATGGAAAAAGACACAAATTCTGTCCTTTAGGAGATGACATTCCCCAAACAGTCAATCAAAATTCAACTGCACCCTTTTTTAGGTCATGTCTTCTTGAAAGTGTCCCTGTAAGGATATTTTTTTCCTATTTCCTGCAAGCCAATTTATTGTGGTTGCTCAGGTAGTTTCTCTCAGACCTCAGAGGTACAACTAATTAAACTTCAACAAGGTAGCACCTGACCTCACTGCCTGACCTCCTTTCAGTGCCATTTTGTTACGCTTTGGTTCAGTGTTCTCATATACCCTTAGCCAAAGGTCAACAAAATATTTCAAAGCTATAATTAATAATATCTTTGGCTCTTTAAATGTTTTAAAAGCAATAGAAATTCCCCCTGATCTCTATTTGCTACCCAGAGTTAAAATGGTCATGTATCAAGAGTTTCATTTGAACTTCCTTTCTCCAGAAGAGTCTGTAATAACATTTTCTCCTGTGAAGATGAGATATCCACCCAAAGGTGAGAAGACGACATTCCTGTGTGTAGAGTGTCTGCAATCATTTTAGAAATAGAAACTACTTTTTATTTCCCTGATGCATGGAGATCTAGAGTGTGATATGATGGTGAAGTCTGACTCAGGAAGTGAAAGGGCTGCTCACTGAGATGGAAAGCCCTAGAAAGAAGCATTAGAGTGAGCTCGGCTGCTGTCTCCTTTCACTGCCCCCTTCATGGAAACTTCTGGGGAACTGCAGAGGCAGGGCAGCCCAGCCGAGGGTCTATGGGCTCACAAATGAGCCTCTTCCACCAGCTTGTCAAGATGCTTCTAGATGTAAACAGTGCATTTACTAACAAGGCAACACCTCATTTCCTTCCCTTAGGAATAAAGAGAATCTCTTTGAAAACTCAGGAATTGTGTCACCGGTGTTTACTGTATTTTAATTATTATAGACCCATTTGTTCAATTTAAGAGGCCATGGATAACACTTAAATACCTGAATGGTCTAGCCTGCATTCAAAGAGTCACTGAGCTATAAAATACTCATTTGCCAAACGCTGTTGTCTTAGACCATTAGTTACTACTGAGATCCATAATGATTTGGCCATTTCCAGCGATAAGCAAAAAATAAGCGGTTCATTATCTTTAGTACCCACAACTAAAGTTACTTATTGCCACTCTTAACTGAATGGTTCTATTTGCTAATAGTTTTTCCTACAATTTACTTTTTTTGTTAAAGAAAAGTCATTTTTTCCTCAGATAACTGCACATATATTTTGTTCTAGAATACCTATTATGTCCTTAGCAAAAATTGAACGTGGAAATCTTCCTCACATTTCGAATAAAATATCATTAAGCAAAGTTCTTGCTGCTTGAGGGGGAAAAAAAATCACTGTGTAAATAGTATCATACAAAGTAATGACCTTATTCCAGTTCACTTTCCGGATGGAACACAATGGCTCAGCACAGACATTTAAGAACCAAGTTGGAAAAAGGAACAATACAAAAGGAATAGAGATGAATTGTAGATTCAGGATGGTTTGGTAATTGCCTAACATTTCCCAGCTGGGTAAGGAACATAACTTGATAAATACCATAGGATGGAGGGTAAGAACCTGAGGGCCTAGGTTGGCAGGAGAGTGAAAACCAAAGAGAACTCAGTTAATTGAAATACATAATAAATTGGTGCAGGGGTGTGTAAAAGGAAACAGATAAGGAGGAGGAGAAATAGGAGAAAAGAAAGGCTGAGGCAGCTGGTGAGGAGTTAGGCTCTGAGAAGCAGAAATGATGGTCACTCTAAGAACAGGAAGCTGAATATTGAATTTTGAATGTTTGTAATGTAAGCCCCCTCACTCTCTCAAAACTTTTGGTAAACTCCTAAGTGGCTCTTGCATCCTTGATCCCATGTTTGTTTGTTTTGCTTTTTAATTTGTTTGTGTTTTGTTTTGCTTTGTTTTAGAGCACTTATTTTCTGAAACTCTTATATAAGATCTATATAATCTATGTTTTTGTTTACGGTCTGGATTTTCCTACTAGGTAAGGGGATTTTGTCTGTTTTGTTTCCCTCTATAGTTCAGGGACCTACAGCAGTGCCTGATTCAGAATGGATCCTGATACTTATCTTTGGGTGCATGAATAAATGGTTGAATGGGAGCTGCCATGACCCTTAGGTTTTCAGAAGACTTAGGGGAAATCCAGAGGAGGCTTGATGGCCTGCCTCAGGTCACCTTATTTAAATTTACTGGTTGGTGTCATCCAAAGGTTCCAGTTACTTTAAAATTCTAATAGTTCTTCTTTTTCCCAATTTTCTCTTTCCCAGCAGCCTAGCTTTCACCTACATAAATTCATGGCTTCTCTCCCTAGTCCAGGTACATGGACCAAATTGTATACTATTTTGTTTAATGAGGAAAAGGATTATGGTTTTTCAGATTCTGCTAACTTATTTAGTGATAGGATTTTTTTTCTATTCTCATTAATAAATGATTAATGATACATTAATAATAAACAGTATTTAGCAATGATATTTTTTTCCAGCTTGAGAAATATGGATGAAATTTACAGTAGATGCTCAATACCTCATACCCTACATTCTGCCTTCTGGTTTTCAACTCCAGACTCTGAAAGCCGACAACCCAAGCATTAAACTTGCTTAATGCAAGGAAGTAGTTATGAGGATAGCAAATGGAAGTGCTTCATGGTCTAGAATGGCAATGCAAACCAATGAAGCTGACCTGCCTGCAACAGTAGGGACGGGGGCCTGCAGTGAGTTGGAAAGTGCTGGCCTCATCTGAGGTATTCAGATTCACATTTTGAAAAGTTGTGCTAGCCAATAACGCATTCATATTACCATTTGCGGAATGCCGTTTTGTAGTTATGAATCCTAATTTCAAGCATAATGGGGTTAAAAAGCTGATTTTGCTCATAAATCTAATTTTTGTTTTACAAGCCCTTCAAAATTGTCCAGTTAACTCTGTGACTCATATGAAGATCTTATGTGAATATCTATATATTTTGTGAATATATATGTATATATATAGGAGTTGTGTTTCAAATCTATCGTGTTGAGCTACACAACAAAGAAAGTATGCAGAGGATGATAAGACAATCTATGAACTGCAACAATTCAGCAAGAGCATGAAGTTGGAGCCAAAGGTGATGAGGAAAAATATAAGCTGCCACCCTGTCTCAAAAATTCCTGGAGATTTCAGCAGGAATGAGGCTCTCCCATCACACATGGAATGTGATTTAACCCAATTCTGTTTGCAGCTGGTTCAAATCCCAGCTCCTCCCTTACTAGTTGTTTGGCCTTGAACAAGTTACTTAACTTGTGTTAACTCTATGTTAAAGTGTCTTTATTTGGACGGTGGGGTTTATAATGGTAGGTGCCTCTTGGTTCATCATTCAAAGGGATGTTGTGAGGATTAAGTGAGTTAAGGCACACAGAGGACTTAGAACAGGAACTGAAAGGATTTATTTAGTTAGTTAGTTAGTTATGTATTTATGCATTTATGTATGTATGTATTTATTTATGTCATTGTAACTTTTTTGCTATTTCAAAAGGCAGGGGAGCTCTGCTGACATTTAGGTTATCCTTATTTACTGCCTCTGTCTTCCCTGCCCGATACGCCCACTTGTTGAGGGCAAATGTAATGGGTTATACTGATCAATGTAACTCCAGTTCCTCTACATATCACTTATGGATATGCCCTTTTTATATAGAAAAAATTCAAGGGGGCTGTTGATGTCTTCTAAATGATAAGGCACTGAAGTGCAAGAACTATGCCTCATCCTAGATCCAGGTGTCTGATAGTCCCAAGTCTAGCAGTTTTTGAAGCCTAATGCCAAGCCCAGGTGGCAGTGTTTTCCAACTTGGCGTAGCAGATAATGGGTCTTCAATAGGAGCCTGTTGAATATGTGAAACCATTATGCACCCACACTTGCTAACCAACAGAATCCTTTCTCCCGGAGATTTGATTAGAAAAGTATGCTCAGTATTTTACATCCTAAAAGCAGCATTGCTTCTGCCCTTAGTTTTGTAGTCCTTCAGCAACCCTGCTCTTCAGCTTCTAAACCTGATTACACCTTCCATGAAAAACACTTGCGTGCACCCCTCAGCTAGTGTGCATCAGATGTCCTGCCAACCTGTCCCCAGTCTGCTTCATTTCTCCCTCTCCTGGGTGTCCAAACACACTCACACACCCACACACACACACACACACACACAAGCATAAAGCAACAATAAAATCTTTTTCCTTGAGCCAAACAAAACAAACCCCTGTTCTCCCCAAAACAAACCCTCCATGCATATCAACACATGACATCAGTGCCCACTGAAGTGACTGAAAAACCAGTTTTAGGAGTTTAATTGCATCAGTATACTAACTTCTAAGCGGGGCGACACGTGTTTGAAGAGGCTGCGTGAAATTAGCCACTGACCACTTCGAGTGTTCAGGCTGATTGTCTTGTCTTCCTGAACTTTCGGCTTTCTTATGGTTGAAAGGAGAATAATATAGGACCTCACCAAGCGGAGGGTAGATAAAAGGAGGCAACCTATGTAAATGTGCTAAGCAAATCCTTAGCATTTTCTCTGCATCCTTAGATAAGGAGGGCAGTGACCAACCGGGAACCAAGTAGGTGATAACCCCGACTTATCGCTCCTTCAGACGGTGGCTCACAAGTTCCTAAGAATACTTTGGGAGTTGTTAACAGTGGTTAATGTTTTTATTTCTGAAGGATTTTTCCTTGACTCTCTCTTTCTTTTTTTTTTTTTCCTGGCCTTCACAAGCATTATCCCCTAAGACCCAAACTTGATTACAAAAAATATATTTGACATTAAAAAAAGTATCAGCATCATGAAATAAACACAGTTTTCAAATGTTACACAACCTTCAGGCCTTAAGGAGGGATGCAGCCCTACCTAATCTCTCAAATAACAAAGATAAAGCAATCACAAAATGTTACCGCCAGAGGGAATTTAAAACCTGACACATTTTGAATGTCAAGGGACTTTTAGAGGATCCTTACCAAATAGACCACCATAGCTAAGATCCTCAAGAAACTTTCTAAAAATGACGTTCATGCTCCACACATGTTAAAGAGGCACAGAATTCCAGTAAGCTACAAACCATTCTTTTTAGAATAAACAAATATTTGAAAATAAACGATTACTAATTAGCATATCTTGAGTATTTACTGTGTGCCAGGCACAGTTCCAAGTGCTTTACATGTATTAATTCACTTAGTCCTCCCAAGAATTGAACAAAGACTCTTGCACAAGGCCACACAGCTCAGAAGGGACTGAGCCAGGATTTCATCAGAGACAATCTGGGTCCAGATTGCTGTTTTCTAGTGCAGATGATACTACAGTAGCTAAAGAATTTGCAGTGGGTCAGAGCTGCTGTTCCATTCTCCCCTTCCTGTATGTTAACACTACCCCAAAGCCAAATGCTCACATTTCTGCCTGATTTTAGACTGCATTCCCCTGTCTGCTTTATAGCTACATGTGGCCTCATGACCATGTGCTGACCAATGAGATACAAAAGGAAGTGATGCAGGGGGCTCCCAGGAAGACCGTTTACAGGGAGTTAATCGGACTGCGAGGCATCTCTCTGTCCTTGCGCTTGTCCTCCTTCAGGCTGGCAACGTGGATAAGAAAGTTGGCACAATCCCATGATAGCATGGCTTTGAGGTTGAAGCCATGTGCTGGGATGCTGGAGGAGGAAGTAGCCCCCGTACCAGTCTTGGTCTGTCTGCATCCAGACGTGTTTTTTTTAAGACTTTTTTTTTTTTAATGTCTAAGAGAGGCTTTTTGTAGCCTCTTTTTTGAGGATCTCACTTGACCTTAGTTTCCTTAACTTTTCCGTAATTTTGTCTGTAATGAGTTCTTCATCTCTTGTTCTCTCTTTCCATCCAGTCTCTTGATTTTTTTTTCTCCCCATCCCTTTCCTCTTCACCTCCCTCTTTCATCACTTGTGGCTCCTTTCCTATTCTTTCTTCTCCTTATTATCAACCCTAGCTCTCTTTCATGCTCTGTTTCTCTTTTTTAAAGATGTAAGAATAAGAATTAAGAGTGCACATGGAAGATGATATGCAATTTTGAGTGAAAAGGTAATTGTATTTTCATGTTAGCATTATGGATGATTTCATTACTACTCTACCACTAATAATACATTCTAAAGTGACATGTGTTTTTCAGTAAAACATAATGATACATTGTGCATTTATAATTCTTCTTAAAAGTCAGTATTAGCCATTTTGTGTTTATTCATAATTTTTTTTTAACAAAGGAGGTTTCTCTCATAATTGAAATGTTCAGAGGTTACCATTGATGTGTGGCCTGGACAAGCAAACCCGTTTTAGTATTAGGGCAGGGTAAATAGAATTAGTAAGTTAAATATATTTTTAAATCATATAATGCATTTTAATCCCCCCAAACAAGGATTTGGGGATTGTCTGCAGGTTTGTATTATCCACCCGGGTGAACTCCTCTCTGCAGGACTTGTGTTAATTGAAAATTAGCAGTTGGCTCCTATAATCCTACAAGTACATTACCTAAAATCCCTTTCAGTTGTAAGGAAACCAAATGTATGCTGAGAAGGAACAGCATGGCATGCAATGTAAGCGACTGCTCTCTTCATTACCTGTGAATTTGTGTAGAGCAAGCAGCCCTTAAAGTTTCTAAGTACCTTCTTTCGTATACTCAGTGGAACTTTCATTCTCAGAGCCTTTAAGTATTTTATAAATTTGGGAATGAAAATTAAGTCCCTTCCAAGTGCTCCAATTCTAAAAAAAAAAAAAAAAACTTGACCGAGGAAACCTATTGGTTAAACATAGCCAAGCAACTTGAAATGGTCTTTTCGTAACACATTTTCATGTCTTAAGGCAACATTTAGTTCCAAATATAGAAAAGATTATTTAATTTTTCTTTTAATGTTGACATTATGAAGATTCCAGTAGAGAGTTTTGCTGAGGAAACTGGGAAAAGGGGAATCTGATTTGTGTCTGTTTCTTAAAGAGGAACATTCCTGGCAACTATAAAATAAAATGTACCTTCATTTCTAAAACTTGTGAAGTTTGGGCAAACCGTGCTCCATCGTCAATTACCTTGGGAAACTCTCATATATTCTGATAACATCATATATCTGTATGGGTTAAATCATTGTGCAACAGGGATCTATTAGTGTAAGAGGGAAATAAAGCAGTTCCCTGGGCGTTCATCTTTCTTCAAACTTTCACTGCTATTTGTGCTTTCAAGAGTGGCCTATCAGGTATTGCAGCTTCATTACCCCCAGGATTTCAACTCTTCTCCTTTAACCCTTTCATGCCACCTGATTTTCTCAGAACATTTTATTTTACTATCAATGGCAAAGCTGGCAATTTTGATTTCAGGGAAAATATAACCGATAGTTTAAAGTTGACTATCAAGAAATATAATTATGTTCTGTGAATTGTAAATTGTGTTGTCTCTGGTAGATAGTTCAGATTTTTGTTGTCTGCTTCTACTGTCTCCCTTTTTTCCTTTCTCTCTCCTTTTTTCTTACAATATTAAAAGCCAGTTCAATGATTTCCTTATCTAGGAGACCAGCTGTTTCCTGGAGGTTGGATCTGGTCTCTCCTTTCTAAATCAATGTCTGTCATAGGGAGACAGAAATATGTGTATGACTTACAGGATTTGTCTTCATAATGATGAATGTTTAGTTAGAACATTGATTATAAATATAGAAACCAGACTTTGAAAAGCAATTTAAAGCTATGGTATCTGTCTGTTACAATCATTAAAAGCTAATGAGTATATTTCTTTGGTGTAGTTAATCTTTCCACAGTCTAACAAGTTAATGTGGGAAAGATTACATTTTAGTGTATGATAAACATTTTGCTGATTAGTCCCCAAATTATATGCTAACTATTTATCTCATTATTTAAATGTGGTAGAGAATAGAATCTGCTTCTTAACTAACAATCAGTTGGAAAATAATCCAGACTCAGGCAGAATTGAAAGAACATTTATGTGTTCTATACTTGAAGATACATAACATGTGATTACAATTTTAAATTGTTGCAGGAACAGTTGTTTTCAAAGAGATCAAAGGTTGGTTTTATGCATACATCTTACTGCAGTTGGTTTCTAATTATTTATCAAATGTCTGACAAGGCTAATGAGCTTTGTCTACATTTTCTATCCATCTTACTAGAGCTTATTCTCTCCACTTTTGAAGACTATAAAAATGCATAAAACTACAACTGGCAGAATTTTCTCTAAATTGGAGAAGTTTGTTATAAATCAAATGGCTTCATAAAACACCTGAAGCTTAAGTTTGAAACATCTAAAATTCAAAAATTTCATGTCATTGTAGTTTGAATTGATAAGCATAGGTTTTTAGATAAGATAGGTAGGTCTAGAGATTATCTAATTCAAACCCTATTTATTGAAAATATTGAAGAAAAAATTCAATTGGGAAGTTATTCTTAATAAACCCATTTACTTAAAAATTTGTGGTACTAATGTAGAGGAGTCTCTCTATATAAATTCATATGTATGGCATATACCCACACATCTGATTCTATTGCATAAGTAATAGAAAAGGTAAACTGGCTTTCACGATGAAGGAGATCTGTTGGCTTCTGTAACTGGACCGTCTCAAGGTATGCCAGGCTTCAGGGTTGGTTTGACTCAGCTGTTCATGGATGTCATAGAGGTCTTTGTTTCTTTCCCACCTTTACTTGTTGTCAGCTTCATTTTGAGGCTGATTCTCCCATTCTGCCTTGGCAGTTTTAGGCTTTACATCTACATATCCTACCAACCAGATCAAAAGAGAAAATTCTGGCTTTCTCAGATGAACAGATCGCCTTCTTTCTCAGAAGCCCCACGTGCCGGTCATGTTTAAATTAGACCAATACCTCTGGCCAGAATCATGCCACAGGTCGAATTGCACAGGGCTGGGTTTATTTGATAAGTAGCCAGGGATGTGGGTAAAACCATAGGTTTAACTATGGGTTAAACTGGCTGGGTTAACCATCAGGGACTAGGCCTCGAGTTGGAGGAAGACCTGTGCTTACTTCCCTAACCCCAGCCACTGCCCCATATTTATAGGGCAGACATCCGTAACTTGTACTACTATCCATGCATCTTTTACTCTTCGTAATCATTAGAGTAATGTCTGCTTATTGTAGAAAATTTGAAAAATGCCTTCGAGAATAATAAAAAAAAAATCACTCATACTCTCACTTTTAGAGATGATAACTAGTGAAATGTCAACTAACTATGAACATTTGGGGTATCTTTTTTTAATCATTTTAAAAGATGCAATATTAAGATTGCACTCTATGTCTATCTATCTATTTATGTATCTATCTTCAGCTTTATATCCTATTTTACATTTCAGCCTAACACTATTGGAAACCTTTCCCCATAACATTTAGAACCTTAATTTTTCAAGAATAGCTGAGTAGAAGTATTGGGGGAGACAATAAACAGTGGTAGGAAATGCCTTTTTCTACCATGCTTTCTAAACCTTTCCAGTGTGTCTTTTAGCATTGTTGGACTGAAAAGGTCATTGAATGGTTCTAAAAAATTCCTCCACGTTCTAAGACTTGCTTTGGAGTAGGATTGCAATCATTAGAGGTATAGAAGCTGTCAGTTGCCGGAAGAGGGCTTCTCTGGATTAAGGCAGATAAATATTGAACAGAGAGGTCACAGAACTGATCAGATATCAGGACACTGAGTTTTTAGTTCAGTCTCTACTACTATCCAGTGTGTGAGTTGAGAAGCCACTGTAAATGCTCTATGCCTCCATTTCCCTATTCCTCAAGTGGGGTAATAAGAGCTCTCAATTACCTTGTCAGAATAAAACAATAGTATGTATAACTATGAGAGTCAATTATGTAAATGATTTCCTAATGTATGTCTCAATGTCAATCTCATTAATTCATTTTAAAATTTTGTATTATTTTATCTCCTTGTGAAGTGTTGGGATTGGTGGAGCAGATGTTACTAACCCTGTCTGACAGATGAGGGAACTTAGTGTCCAAATGATTTGATTAACTTATTTAAGGTATCACTACTAGGTGATGAGGACGATGATGCTGGTGATTGCAATCACGGTGGTAATAGCTAACAGTCAAGAGAGGTTAAGCAACTAAGAACTAATCCACCATGAATAACATTTGTAGCATCTATTTTTCAAAACTGGGATTAATCATTCAATTTTCTCTCATCTAGTTGAATCGGTGGAAAATTGCTTAAAATATATTTTTATTCTAATTTTTTAGAAGTAGTGCATATTCAGTAAAGACAACTTAGAGAATACAGGGAAGAAAAAGTAAGAAGAAAAATATCACTCTAATTCTGCTAGCTCTAGAAAACCAACGGTGGGAATTCCCTGGTGGTCCAGTGGTTAGGACCCGGCACTTTCACTGCCGAAGCCCGGGTTCGATCCCTGGTCTGGGAACTAAGATCCCGCAAGCCACATGGCATGATCTTAAAAAAAGAAAAAGAGAAAGGCAAAGAAAACCAGTGGTGACTGACCCTTCAAGTTTTTTTTTTTCCCCTATGTTTACATTATGTTTATCTTCTGATAGTACTAAGTACTTGAAACTAAGGAAGAAATCTTAGACCTAGAGAGGACTTTATAATACAATAACTAATAACATTATTAAGTGCTAACTCTGAGAACATTACCTTAAGTGCTTTAAAGATATTAAATATACTGCTCACAATTACTGCTAATAACATATGGATCAAGTTCTAATATGTTTTCTCTATTTTACATATGAAGAAACCAACACCCAGAAAGATTAAATCGTTTGTCCATGGTCATATATCTTTGGACTTAGGCCATCTGGCTCTAGAGCCTGTGTCCTTAATCTCTGTTCTGTGCTGCTCCCCTACAGTGCACCAGAACTTCCAGGGGATGCCCTGGAATCTGAGGATTCAGGACACTGACCTATAACCTAGAAGCATTCTTTGGACCATCTTGTTGGCTTGTTTTGCTTCCTGAGGAGTGTTAAACAAGGTTGCAGCTGGAAGTACAAAGTGGAACAGCTGGAAAGCCAGTTGTAGTGAGAGCAGAAATCTCAGAACCTTGGCTACTCATTCACTGCAGGGAGCTTGTGGCGTTCCAGGTACAACTGGTCTACCAGTCTCTCCCCAGGGAATGGTCAAGATGGTGCAGGACAGGAATATTTTAAAGGACTGTCTTTTTGTAGAGTCAATAATGATGACATTGCTTTCAGTTGCTTTTTACTTCCTGAATGGATGTGATGATGAATGATGTTTTTATTATACATTACTGTTAAAAAGCTAAAAAATGATTTAAATTTTTAAAATTTGTATTTCTCAAGTTTTAAAAAGTAAACACATATTATGAGTTTTTTATAACCAAAAAACAAAATCTAGGACTCTGTTTCCTGGGAGGAGCTATAGCAGATCCTGGAGTCAGACGCTCTGGCTTAATGTCCAGGCTCTGCCACTTACCATCATATAGTCTTGAATAAGTTTCTCCGCATAGCTGTGCTATGGTCTCCTCATTGATAAAGTGGGGATAAGAACTTCACATACTTTAAAGTGTGATTGTGAGGATTCTGTAAATGACACATTAATAATTGTACTGTCACGTAAACAATCTTAGAAATTATCCTACAAAAAATGTGCACAGTCATATATGAACAAAGATGTTTCCAGGAACATTGATTGTAATAGTGAAAAACTAGAAAGAACCAAAATGTCCATCCATAGGGACATAACTAAATAAATATCACTGTATGACACCACAGAATTAAAATTAATCATAGATATAGAAACTCTGCCATTAGATTGTAAGATCAATGGAAACAAAGATATTGTTCATTATTTTATCTCTAGGGAACAGGACTAGCACGTAGGGTCTCAGTGATTATTGATTGAAAGAGGGAATAAATATTTACAAATTAACGTGGACAAAATTCTATTATATATTAAGTGAAAAAGCAAGTTATAAAACTTTTCTCCCCATTCTTTGCTTGCCTTTTCTTATCCTTCAAGTTTTAGTTTTTCTGAGAACGTTTTCTGATCCCTTTGCCTAGGGCAGGACCCCTCAATATTCTCTTTTCCAGCTCTGTGTTTATTTCTTTCTTTGGGCTGATCACAATTGATAATTCTTTTATTTACATGTTAATCTGAAGTTGTTGTTTTTCTCTGTTTCTTCCCTTCACTAAAATATAAGGTACCAAACAGCAGGAACCACGTCTCTTCTGTTCACCCTTGTAACCCCAGCAGCCAAACACATTGTAGGTACTCAATAAATATTTGCTGAATGAAGGGATATAAAATTGATATGGAAGGATTCACAAAAAACTGTTAACAGTGGTTTCCTCTAAATCTCTAAAGCAGGAAGCAACTACAGGACCTGGGTGAAGGGGGTTTTTATTTTTTTACTCCACTTTTTTTTTTTTTTGGTCACGCTGCATGGCTTGCAGAATCTTAGTTCCCCGACCAGGGATTGAACCCAGGCCCTCAGCAGTGAAAGCACAGAGTCCTAACCACTGGGCTACCAGGGACTTCCCTTTACTCTACTTTCTAAATAGTTGGTTTTAAAATAGTAAGTCTGAATCACATTTATCACTAAAATATAGAACTGTGCCAAAACATTCAGATTTGACTAGGAAAGAATCACTATTCATTAATCTATTTTTTCCATGACCATCTCTCTCAGTGGAGTTTCGGTGGAGGACAGCAGCAACAGTGAGAAGTTTCCGTGTCATCACCTTCCACTTCTGTTGGAAGGACCTTTCAGGTTTGTGAAAGAAGATCCACTCTTGGTAGCAGATCCACTCTTTACCTAGGATTTCTGTTTCCTTTAAGCATGTTATTTGATTGTATGTATTTCGCTAATGAGTTTATTTAAAATTCATTTTCTAAGAGCCTCTTCAGGTGTGTTGAAATGTGGCCACAGGTGGTTGGGAAGATTATTTACTTATTAATGATGATGAGTGGGGAGACAATGTGTGGGAAGACAGAAAGTCTTAGAAAATTAGTACATAGCAACATAGGCTTAAAGAGAGAGTCATTTCCATCCTTGTCAGATAAATAGGTGCTGAAATTGAAGATGGGACAAACGCATATCCTGGAGATGTGACAATACTTCCAAAGTAATGACAAGAGGCTACCCCAAACTGCAACAACCAAAAGACCCGCCTGGAGATACTTTAATCACTCAGATTTGAGGCTAATTTTATATGTACTACTGAAACCATCTTTTCTACATAAACATCAGCTGTTCCTTCCATAAAGGCAGCCTGAAATTGCCATTGGTGATGATGACTTGATTGGCAGAATGCTTACCTCAGACACACTAGGTTCAGCCTCGGAAAGCTGGATGCCCAGTGAGTGCCTATAAGAGCATGGAAGAGAATATCTTGACTCTACAAATCCCCCCCTCTGCCAACACACACACACACACACACACACACACACACACACAATGACGTCATATCGCTGTGGCTGCACAAAACAAACACTGCACTCCCTCTAAATCGGTTTCTCAACCTCAACACCATTGACGTTTGGGGTGGGAAATTCTTTGTTGTGGGAGACTGTCCTGTGCATTTGTAGGATATTTAGTAGCATCTTTGGCCTCTACCCAGTAGATGCCAGTAACCCACCACTACCCCCCACCCCCAACTGTGACAACCACAAACGTCTCCAGACATTGCCAAATGTCTCCTGGAGGACAAAGTCACCCATGGTTGAGAATCATTGCTCTAAACCACCGTTTTCTAATAATGAGAGAAGTTATTAGTATTACCCCTTCATTTGTCTAGCACTTCATAGTGTACAAAACCCTAAGAATGTTTCAGAAAATCAATTTTATTACCACCAAGGAAACCAGTATGAAAAAGTGGTTGACCGTGTCTTACAGTGATCTTCCACAAGCTCCTATCGGAAGAAATCGTTGGCCAGCGGGAGGCTGATGAATGGAAATTTCTTCTTGGTTTTAGTTCCTTTGATGCCACCTGCAGTTTGGAATGCTGGGGCAAGTTTTTTGTTCACTTTTTTTTCTTTTTAGAAAATGTCAAAAGAAATGCTGGCTGTAAAGAATAAGTTATAACTTAAATTATTAACTATATTTCATTAGTTTATCTCTTATGTTCCTATTCTTCAGGGACTTAGGGAAAAGTGTGAAGGAAAGTCAGTGAAATTTCACCCTTTCCCCAATACTCAAAAGTCTTTAGTCACATTCTATAAGAGAGAACCTAAAAGGTGGCTTAAATACATTCAGCAGGTAGAGTGCTGGTGGGTGCATGAAATAACCTTTAGGTCTTTAACATTGTGTGACTATTGCATTTAATGGCTGTATCAGCTTTGTGCAGGGAGTTTTTGCCCCTTTAGTTATTGCTTTTTTTCCCCATATGTGATGTTGTTGTCCAACAACATTATCTCTTCTCTGTCTCTGTCTCTCTCTGTTTATGTCTGTCTGTCTTTTTCTCTCTCACTCTTTGTCTTTCTCTCTCTCTCAGTGGTATCTGAGGCCTCAACATCAAGGTGTTGTGGGAAGAAAGAGGTCTTTAGAGGCAGAGAATACTGAATTTAAATCTTGGTTTTAACAATTCTAAAATTGTGACATTGGGCAAAATTTCTAGCTTTTCAGTAATTCAGTAGTCTAGAGTTTATGGGTCAGGAGAATAACAGCTACTCTCAAAACTGCTTAGTTATGAGTGACATATAACCTTACTTAAGTTGACATAAGGAAAAAGGAAATTTGTTGGACCGGTATGAACAAGTCCATGAGTAGAGCTGTCTACTTTCAGGAAGGGTTTGATCTGGGTCTCAAATATTCTCAAAAAAATTTGTTTCTCATTGTGCTTTCACTGAGTATATTCTCAGGTCCATATAGTGACCCCCTGTCCATTTCATGTCCATTCAACACCTGACCAGTATAAGAGAGTCTGTGCCTCAATAGATCAGTCAAAAGTTCTGGGGTTGAGTCTTGTTGTCATTGATTAGCCCCAGTTGGTGAAGAGTTTAGATCTGAACCAGTAACTGCGGTAGGAAGGTAGGACTGCACAACTGGCTTAATCTGAAGCACATGGTGAAAGAACTGGGAAAGGTGGTTCCTCAAAGTCAAAATCAAGGGCAAACTGTAAGAAGGGGACTGGATGCTGAGCAGAGAAATAAAAAATGAAACCAACAAAAAAACCACAAAATAACCCAAAACTCCGAAGTCCACTAGAGCTACCTTAAATTATGTAATATACAAATGTCTTCTGGGGTAGTTTTCTCCTACTCCAGAATTTGGAAAAGGTAAGATGTTATTTCATTCATTTTAATATATTTTTGTATGTCTTGTGTGTGGGTGGGTGTGTGTGTGTTTAATTGGCATTAAGCTCTTTCTACAATGTCTGTTTGGTCACTTAAATTATTTATTTATTTATTTTTGAAAAAGGTATTTTCAACATAGTCTCATATGTCACATTTAGAAGAAACAAAAGGTTATATTATGAACAGTATCCCTCCCATCCCTGTTCCTCACCCACCTAGTTGTCCTACCCAAAGGCATTGAATCTTAGCAGTTTCTTGTATAGACTTCTAGAAATAGTTCACGCCTATACAAAGAGAAACCTATTTTATCTCTTCCCTCCCCGGTAGTGCTCTCCCCACTTTTCTCCTCCCCAACTCTTCCTTCTTTTTCTACACAAAATAGCAGCATATTTTACATATTCTACTGCCTCTTACTTTTTTCGTTTTAAAATATCTTAGAAATTTATCCAGAACTATACAAAAAGGGCTTTTTCGCACTTTTGCATACTATATCATTAATTTGTTTGCTCAGCAATAGGTGTTTAGTATATTCCAGGCCATCCGTGAACAAAACAGAGAACAAATTGGGCAAAAATATCTGACCTTATGAAAGTTACATTCTAATGGGAGCAGACAATTAAAACATAAGAAAAGGAGCAAATTATATAGAATGGTAGAAGATGATAAATGCTATGGAAAAAAACAAAGCAAGCAAGGGAGATATAGTTTGAGAATTCAAACTATTTGAATTGAAACATTTGAGAATTCAAATGTTTAGATCAGGAAAATCCTCACTAAAGTGACATTTGAAAAAAAAAAAAAAAGAATTGAAGACAGTGAGGAGTGAACCATGCCGTTATGTGGACTAAGAATTTCCCAGGCAGAGGAAGTGGCAGATACAAAGGGCCTAAAGCAGAGGTGTACTTGTTATGTCCAAGAAAAAAACTGAGAGGCCAGTATGGATTGAGTAGTGAGCAAGAGAGAGTGATGGAAGATGGTGCCTGAGAGTCAGTGCAGCCAGTCGTGGACAGCCTGCGGCAATTGTGATGGCTTGGTTTTTACTCTGCATGCAATGAAGAAACATTAGAGGGTCGTCAGCAGAGGAAGAATGTGATTTCACGAGCATTTAAAAGCCATCCCTGTGGTCAACATATAAAGAACAGACTAGGGCGGGAAAGGGCAAGATGGAAACAAGGAGGCTATGTTCATATATTTTTCTATAATTTCTATTTTATTAAGAATGTCTCTCAAGAATGTATATTGAATTTTATCATGCACTTACTTTAGCATGTTTGGTAGTAATTATGATTTTTCTCCTTAGATCTGTCTTACTAATATAATGAATTATAGAAATAGATTTCCAAATAAAGAATCAATCTTGCATTCCTGAAATAAACCCTGCTTGGTCATAGAATATTCCTTTTAACATGCTTACTGTTTCCACATAATAATGTTTTATATGACATTTGTTTATTAATGTTCATAAATCTGATTGGTTGGTAGTTTTCTTTCTGAACAACGTTTTTAGGTTTCTGCATAAATGTTTTTATTACTCCTGAAAAAAATTGGAAGCTTTCTTCTCTTTTCTATGGTCTGAAACAATTTAAAATAGCATGATAATTAGTTGTTCTTTAAAAGTTTGTCAGAACTTCTCCTGTGAACCAAGTGAGCCTTGGGCTTTTTTTGGAGGGGGTGGGGAGCTGAAGCTATTTCACAAATTTCTTTATTTCTTCTATAGTAATAGATCAGTTTAGATTTTCTCTCACTTCTGAAGTCAGCTTGGGAATGTTATATTTCCCTAGAAAATTATCCATTTCAACCAGATTTTGAAATTAATTTGGAAAAGTTGTTGATCAAAGTCATCTGATATGATTACTTAAATTTCCTCTGTATTTATAATTATTTCTTTTCTGGGTTTATATCCCCTCCTTTCTTGATTATATTAGTTAATAGTTTATCCATTTTGCTGTATGTAGGCATGTTGTTGTTGCATTACTTTTAAAGACCATCTTTTAGATTTATTTGTTAGGTCTCCATATATTCTATATTCTAATTAACTAACTTTTGCTTTAATATATACTCATCTTCTGATTCCTTATGTTTGTCTTATAATCTGTTTCTAATTTCATGAGTTGGATACATAATTCATTCTTCTTGTTTATTAATATGAGTTTTTAAGTATGACTTCACTGATGATTGCTGCTTTAACTGCAGTTCTTATATGTAGAGTTTTTATTATCAGTTTTCAGACATTCTGCAATTTTGTTTTATGAATATCCTCTTTGACCTAATAGTTGTTTGAGAGTGAGCTTTTAAATTTTTGGGTAATGGGTGGTTTTTGTTTTCTGATTGGGATCAAGTGATATTTTCAGTGCTACTAGTACTTGGAGTTATTTGATACTTACTTTGTGGCCTAAAATATGTCCTTTTCTAATGACCATTCAGTATCTAACAATAGAGATATTCTGTTTTCAGGTTAATAGGGCTTGATATGTATCCATTAGAACCACCATGTTAATTTTTTTAGGCCTCCTATATCTTCATGTATAATGTTTGTACTTTTGATATGTTATGGACTAAAGTGAAGTAACTGCTAATGTGGCTCTATTTCTTGTTGTATCACTTGTAGTTTTTGTTTTAGGAATGTTAATATATTATTTGGTAACTAGATATTGAGAATTTCTTTGTGGATTGTACCCTTTGGTATTATAAAGTGTCTTTATTTGTCTTAGTTAATACTTTGTGTGCTGAACCAAACTTTGTCTGAGATTAAGATCACAACCCTGGTTTCTTTTGGTTTATAGTTACTTGCTAAGCATTTGCCCATCTTTTTGTTCTCAACCCTTCTGAATCTCTTTGCTTTACCCATCTTTTACATAGCACACAAGGGAGTTTTCTCTGCGATACTATCTACACATCTTTTTCTTTTAATAGGTGAGATTGGACCATTAACATTTAATGGTATGATTAGATATATTTGGTCTTAGTTAGGTTTGTTACTTTATGTTTAGCTTCTGTTTTTATTACTTTCAAATACTTTCATCATGTACCTTGTTTTTAAACTGCTTTATGTGTTTGTATGTTTCTTCTGATAAATTTGAAGATTTATGGATTTTTTGTACTTGCTTATCATTATAAAACTTTTGATAATTTCCTTTGCCCTCATTTCTTTTGGCACTGTCTGTTAATTCCCTACCACGAGTAACAATGAAAATGTCTAATGCTTCTTCCTCCTCTTCCCTCCTTCTCTCTTTCTACCCAGTTTTAGATGATAAACTTACCTTTTTATAACTACCTTTTTAACATTAAACTTTTACTTTTTTTCCATGTCGTGTCAGCTTTAATTGATTTCCTTTGACTTCCAGCTATTAAATATGAGAAAACCACTGATCTTCTATCCTATCTTCTCCAAACTGTTGTTCGTTATAACATTTCTAATTTTTCATGTTTATATCATTATATTTTCTTTTTTTTTTTAAACTTTGGGTTTATTTATTTATTTATTTATGGCTGTGTTGGGTCTTCGTTTCTGTGCGAGGGCTTTCTCTAGTTGCGGCAAGTGGGGGCCACTCTTCATTGCAGTGCGTGGGCCTCTCATTATCGCGGCCTCTCTTGTTGCGGAGCACAGGCTCCAGATGCGCAGGCTCAGTAGTTGTGGCTCACGGGCCTAGTCGCTCTGCGGCATGTGGGATCTTCCCAGACCAGGGCTCGAACCCGTGTCCCCTGCATTAGCAGGCAGATTCTCAACCACTGCGCCACCAGGGAAGCCCATATTTTCTTATATAAACATAATCCTCATACTTGTTTTAATCTTAATTCTGCAGTTAAATGGATTCAATTTTAATCAGTGGTCTTTTGCCATCATTTTTTCCAGTTATTTCTGAATTTGCTTAAGTTTATTTTCTAGTAGATTCTTCATGAAGTTCTCGTGTGAGATAGTCTCTGAATGCTTTAATATTTTAAACTGTTGATTATCTTTATGCCTAACTGGCATTTTGGCTAGCTTTAGATTATAGGGTGGCACTGTCTGTTCTTCAGGATTTTGTAGGTTGTGTGTTGCTTTGGAGAAGTTTAAGGCAACCTGATTTTTAAATTTTAATTATTATAAGTTACTCACCAGAGAAACTATGTATTCTTTGTTTTGGTATTCTAATAGCTTCTTAGTATTAAACATACAAAGTCATTTTTTTTTTTTGTGGGGGGGAATACTGTGGCTTTCCAGGAGGAAGATTAAATTCTTTTGTCATTTTTAGAAATTTTTCTTTATATATTTTAACATTTGTTCAATTTCATTACTTCAGTTTTCTTTTTCCGAGACTCCAATTATGTGTATGTTGGATTGTTTTTGCCTGTCTATAACTGGAGTTCCTTTTTTCTCTGCATCCTCCTTATTTTTTTCCCTTCCCTCTCTCCTTTCCTCCCTCATGCTCTTCCTTTCTTTTTTTCTTCCTTCCATTTGAGTTTACTCACTTTTCTTATTTCTGTTCTTTGTATCTCTTACTGTGTTTCAGCAGTGTCTATACTCTCTTATACTCCTAATTTCATATTCATTTCTTGCTTTTATTTTTCTTTCACTTTTTTTTTGCAGATCTCTGGGGGCTCATATTTCATCTCCAGTTTCCTAACCATCTCTTCCCTGGGGTCCTCTATTCTAGGTTGTGTTCTTGCTTCTTAGAAGCAATTGTCATATTAATAGTAGAAGTAGCATTTATTTGGTTTAAATATTTGTCAAAGTTTTCATCTACTCCACTGAAACCTTTTTTCAAAAATTTTTTGGTGAGTGCTCTTCATCTATCACTATTATTAGTGATTACTTTTCTCAGTTTCTTATTGTAGTATCTCTATATGTTATCCTTATCTGTCCTTTTTGATTGTTCACCTTGAAGTAAAAAATTTTTTTCTGAACCCACCATTTGCAAGAGTTTTCTGTGTGTGAATAGGGAAGACCCAAGATCATGCTTTAGTTGAGTAGGAATTTTCTTTTTGACCCAGGTGAATGTGAGACTTTGTTTAGCTTTTAAGTCTCCCCAGTTAATAGAAAGAGCAACTGTGGGGTGGTTCATGATGCAAACTCTTTTCTCCTCACTGCCACATTCTGCTTCCTGCAAAATTTGACTTTTCTATATTATTCTTCTTTGGCTGGGGTTCTTTTGTTTTTCAGAACAAAGTCAGATCTGGGGAAACTCCTGTCTCTAGCTGGTTCATATCACTCTTACGGTAGTAGAGCAGATATTTAGATTTTTAACTTATGTTTGGGAAAGAATAATTTAATAGCTCTTTCTGATCTCTGCAGCTGAGGGACCTCACCTCTTCATTCTTCTGCATATACCTCCATATGATCTATACTGCTATTGGCAGCCATTCATCCATTTTCTGATGTAAGGTTTCAACTGTATCCTAATTTCATCAGATATAGAACTTAAATTTCTTATTCACATTCACCTAATTTCTTTGAGGGAGGAGAATTTCCAACAGGATAAAGGGAAAATACTAACTTCATACCACCATATTAGAGCCAGAAATATTTCTATTTCAGTAGTTTAACCTAAACACTTGTTTAAAGTATTTTAGCCATGCCTTTTCATTTTGGTCAGAAAAAATCGTATCTTGCATAACCCAGGTTGACAACAATGTTTTTGTTTACCAAACAGTTATTCTGATCCCTTTTCTTTCAACAAATTTTAATGATCAATACATTATTCGTGATTATTTTTAATAATGATTAAATAAATAAAACCAGATTTATCTTATAAAATTTATATTTTAACCTTTATATTAAAAGGAAAGTAGGAACTAATGGTCCCTAAGATCTAGAGGATTAAACGCCTAATTTTAAATTGTGTTTTTCTTTTTTCAGTAGAAGTAATAACATAACTAGAAATATAGTGCCTTAGAACTGTTAATGTTTGATAACCTACCTGGTTTCTGAGTCTGTTAGTCAAAGAGTGCTTATGGCTGCAAAATATGAGCATATGGTTAGACCAGCACCATCAATGGATGAAATTAAATCCAAGCCCACCATAATGATTAATTTTATTTAGGGAGTCATTTCTAATTGGAGAGACTGTAATAGAACCCCCCCCTAAATTATATGAATTGGAAATAAAAGGAAAACACCTTAAAGGAATTCTCAGAAATTATATCAAAATTATAATAATGAATTCAGAAAGGACAATCTATCACTTTCCCTCTCCTATCCACCCTATTTCTTAAAGCTCTTGAATAGTTTCCCATTCCTTTTAGAATAAAAATCAGAACTCCTAAACATAGTGAACCAGCGTTTCTGTGGTTTGGCTCTTACCTACATCTCCAGCTCCATCTTACATCACGCCTCTAAGTTGGTTTTTTGGAGCAGAAAATCTTTACTTCTCTCATGCTTGGCATGTACTTTCCTACTCCAGGGCCTTTGCACTTGCTTTTTCCTCTGACTGCACAAACTTGCCCCTTACTTTTGCTTATTTAACTGACACTCATCTTCAGATCTCAGCTCAAAAGTCTCCTCTTCAAAGGGGCTTTCTCTAGCCTCCTTGACTAGCTGTCCTGTTGCATCTTCTCACAGAATCTATCCCTTTCTTCTGCAATTTTAATGTCTCCTCCACTAGCTATAAGGTCCATAACATGGCTGTTTTTGCACAATATTTTATTCCCAGTGCTCATCCCAGTGCCTATCACATAGTAGGCACTTTATAAATATTTGTTGGAAGAATTAATAATGATGCTTAGCATTTATTGATTGCTAACTTTGTGTCAGGCATCTGTGTTATCTTACTGCAAGTGAAGATCATTTTAGAAATTATGAAGTAAAGCAAAGGAAAAAAGAAGAAGAAAAATGATGAAAATAAATGAATTTAATTGTGTCCTTGAGGAAGAGTTTTTGATCTTGTAAAGTTTTGCATATTTACTTCTTATGTTGGTTGAATATGAAAGGCACCCAGGAGTCTAGAATTTGCATCAAAGCTATCTAAACTCTTAAGCTTATAAAAATGAGCAAGGAATCTAATGATGGGATTTTAGAAGATATATTTGGCATTTACTGCTTATAATTGGATTAGAATTACAAGCCGATCAAATTTTCTCACACATTTCTTATTCTTACCCTTGATCCTATACTAAATCAGAAAGCCTGAGGTAGCAGGGGGTAAATACATTTTTTAAAAATGTATTGTAATCTAGGCCTTTGTCTTCTGGAAGCTAATGAGAAGTTTGCTTCAGGTTTTGATTTTGAATTTCTCATATTTATTCCACTTTGTAGTGCCTGCTGGATATTCTCCCGTCCAGCACTACTTTGAATTTTGAGAGAAGAAAGTGAAGAAATTAAGAATTACAGAAGGGGCTGTAGGAATGATCTGTTCAATGCTTCTCATTTTACATATGAAGAAACTGCTTCCCAGAGAGCATACGTGCTGGAACAGTGGTGAGAACTCTGGTTTCTACACTTCCTTCCCAAAGTCCATTCCGAACCATACCTGGCCACAGAAAAAGACAAGGGTTAGACCCAGTGTCAAACCTTGCTTGTATATCAAGACTAGTTTTCTCATTGACTTGGCTTCAAGATAGAATGATTAAAAAAATCATGTCTTGAAAATACATGGATTTTATATAGACACCACAAAAATAACATAAAAGCATTTCAACTTTCAAGTCTATTTTCCTTAAATGTGATTTTTTATATCATATAGAAGTTACCACTTTTTTTTTTTTTTTTTTTTAGAAGTTACCACTTTTGATCCATATGATACCTATAGAGCAGAAAGAGCGCACAGAGCTTTGCCATATCTATGTTCAGTTCCTGGCCCCCTCCACTTATTGGCTAACACCTTGGACAGACTACTTACACTTAGAACCTTGGTGTCTTTATCTGAAACTTTGAAATATTAGTACCTATTTAATAGACTACCTGAAATATTTTCTTGGTACCTTAATATGCAGATAAATATGTATTTAATAATAAAATACTTTACAGATAGCTGTGAGGAGTAGATGGTATGACAGCCCCTGGCATATGAAAGGTGTGTGCTAAATCTTAATTTCACTTCCTGTTTTAAAATTAGTGGAGCTGCTCAGCTTAAGTCAGCATGGGTGAAGTTTTGCTTGTCACCCTACAGAGGCAGGCTATTTGAGATCTCTTAGGAAAATATTTCATGTCACTGTTACCTGCCATGGAACATGTACTGAGAATTTTTTTTGTACTGAGTATTTAAGTGGTTTATAAAATGACCCCTATGGTGGTCCCTGCTGTAAATGACAGGAAAATGCGCAAGCTCTTGTGATTGAAAATTGCTGCTCACCAGCACACCAAACTTTTGTTAATGTGTTGATGGAGAATATTTGCATACAAGGTTTAAAGTTCTGTCAGTTTAATAGATTTGACTATCAACCAGAAAATAACAGATTTTTAGTACAAACCAGCAAGTCAAATGCAGTCTGCCTCATGAAGCAGATTAAATTCTTTAGAAGGAGGACATTGCTACATGACACTTGAAAAATATACCACTTCAGGGTGAAATCTTGTTTCAGACCTGCAGATCCTTGCTTTTTCTACTTAGAACCCTACAGCCTTGGGGAAAGGCAATAGAATTTAGTGGGATAATTAACACTATCATCTTCCTCTAGTTCCCAGAACCATGAAGAAAGAGCTGAATTAGCTTCCAGGTGCCATGTTGCTGTGGAAAAAACATGGAACTAGAAACTCAGACTCTTGGGTTTTCTCCTACCACTATATGGCATTGGTCAAAATCACCTAACCTCTTTCAGTTCTCAATTTTCTTTTCAATAAAGTCCTAGACCTGAAGTAGACTCTCAGTAAAGGAATAAAATTCTGAGTCTGCCTGACTTACTAGAAAGATATTTTCCCAACAGCCATGGGGATCCAGCAACTGGGATACCGTTGTCCCATAAGGGAGCCTATAATATGTTTGTATACACCTTATTCTTCGCTCATATAACACACCTTAAAGCTTTCAAGGATAGCATTTTGTACCCCCTCTCCACTCTTGACTTTTCTAGGCCAGATATCCTTATTACTCTACATACTGATGTGGTTTCAAGTTATTTTACCAACCTGGCTGTGACCTCTGGATGAGCCCCCACTGCTCATGGTTCCCTCATAGGCTGGATCCCTTGACTTCAACATAATACCCTTTATAGACTGTCTCTAGGGCCGAGGACAGAGGCCAAGGTTTGTTAGCTACAGATCTGTCTCAGGGTTCTCCATCTTGTCTGCAAGAGATTTTAAGACAATGATCTGCTAGTCTGGAAGCTCTTATCAAAGAAGGAAATATATTTTGTTCAAGATAACTCATTTCTTAAAGAATCCAGGGGGCTTCCAATTAGTTCTGTTTCCTTTGCTAATTGCTCATAACTTATCCATTCAATTATCTCTACTAGCATTTTCTCCAGAGGTTGATGTCAGTCTCATTGACTTATAGGCTCAGAAATGTAACTTTTCTCCTTTCTCTTGGGTATGAGTACACCATTTACCCATGTTCCATAATCTGGACTTTTACCCATTCATCTATTTACACTAAGAGGACCCAAAATGGTCCTACCTGTTCATCACCAAAACTAGTGCTTTCCAAAAGTCTGAATTTGAATTTGGGTAGGAGATCCACTCTCTGGTCCACCCGGTCCTCACTAAGCTTTCTATTCTAGCCTAGCATTTTCACACATTTATGCAGTGGGACTGGTCCATGGAATGTTTCGAGTTTGCAGCCCATGTTAGTGTTATCCCTTTCATCTTGAGGATTATTTCCCTTGGTAATGAAGACAGAATCACAAAAGGAGTTGCTGCCAAAGGTTTCCCTACCTTTGCTCACACTGTGTTCTCTGTCTAGAATCCTCTTCTTCACTTCTCCTAACTGTTTAGAATCTTTCCAGCATTATCTCATATAAGAGCAGCAATAACAACTATTTATTGTGCACCTACTATGACCTGGTGTGCTGTGCAGGGGATATAAAAATGAATGTAATCTGCTCCTGGGCTCAGATCCTTGGTCCCATGTGAGGGAGTGATGTGTCAAGCTGCACTTACAAAATGGTATGTATGGTGTGTTTTTGCACGTGGACTCAGGAGACAGACTACCTAGGTTCAAATCCAGGCCCCAACACCTAGTGACCATTTAGCCTGCAAAAAGTTTTTAACTGCTCTGTGCCTCAGTTTCCTCATCTGTGAACTGGGGATAAAAGTAGCATCCCCTTATAGAGCACCCCCTTATCCTCCTGTCGTGACGATTAAAGGAGTTAATGTATATAAAGTATTAGAATAGTACCCAGTACGTATAAGATCTCAATCAGTGTTTGCTATCATTTCTATCATCCTTAAAGTATAAATATAATAAGGAAAATATTCTCTGACCCCCTTCCTGCCCCCTATAATCACTCCCATGTATTACATGTTCCTTCTCTTTGCTGTACCACTCTATGTACATATTTATGGCAGCCAACGCTGAAATGATATAATGTAATGGTCTCTCTCCAAGGTACTGGTGGTAATATATTGAAATCTTTCCTCTTCTTTGTTTTAAAAAGTTGTTACCTCAAGGTTACCTTTCCACCCAGTGTTCCCATTCATGGTCTCCTTGGCAGCCCCATGATCCATCTCTGGTATTCTTTGGACTTCCTTAAAATATAACAACTAAGAAGTTAATTCTTGACATGGAAGGGTCTTTAGGATCTCACCCCAATGCAAGTTTTCATTCTCATTGGCCAGTGCCCCAGCTATACTGTTGTTAAATATTTTGAATTTCACCCTTGTTTTATCCCTCTGCAATTTATATAGAATACAGGTCCATGGTTCTTTATCCATGACCCCTAAATTAAGAAAGAACTGAAAACCAAGTTTTCTCCTTCCTTCCCCTTTCTTCCTTCCTTTCTTTCTTTCTTCCTTCTTCCCTTCCTTCCTTCCTTCCTTTCTTCCTTTCTTTCTTTCTTTTTCTTTCTTTCTCTCTTTTCTTTCTTTCTTCCTTTCTCTCTCTCTATCTCTCTCAACTTATACTACAACACATTTGACCACAAATCTTAACCTGAACTGAGGGATGGAGTTTACAGTCTTTATTTGTTTTCCCATTTAGTATTAAACAAATATGTTTCACCAAAACACTAATAATAAAGGTAACATAACCACTGCCTCAGACTATACTGGGGATTTTTTGAAATAAAAGTATATATATTATTTCATATTTCTGAAGTCCCCCCCAAAATTCTGAATTCTAAAACATGTCTGGCTCCAGGGGTTTCTGATAAGAGATTTATGAATTTTACAGACTGATCCCTTGGATTTAAACCTTGGCCCTTCTGTATAAGTTGTGTGACTTTGAACAATTTAGTTAACCTTTCTCTATATCAGAAACCCTCATCTATAGAATGGAAATAATATTAGTATCTCTCCATAGAGTTGCTAATAGGATTCAATAGCTAATGCATTGAAACTGCTTTAAAAAGTGCCTGTCTCATGGTAAGCACTCATTTATTAGTAACTATTACTTTTAAATTCGTTGTTGTTGATTTTATTTGAGGGCAAGCGGTGTGCTTTCCAACTTCATGCTTGTACAATACCTACTACACAGTAGGGACTCTGTAAAAGCTTGTTGGATAACTGCATGAATGAATGACTCCATTTGCCCCAAGTAGTGAGTTGATCCCTTTCCTCTTTTTCTAGAAAAGCTGGTTAAACAAGTTAAAATGCTTGTTTCATTTTTTTTACACTTTTCACACACCTCAACTCAGTCTGGCCTTTTTCTTTCTGACAGCATCTTACATATCTTTGCCCTCCTGTGCTTTCCATCCTTGGATATATGCTTTTCTTTCTATCTTTTATATATGACTTTATTCAGTCAAGCACTTTCAAAGTGAATATTGTCAAGCAATACTGCTTTCTTCACATTTTCCTTCTTCATTTTTTTTTTTTTTTTTTTTGCCAGAGTTGGGGTTCTAAGCATTTCCCATCACCCTTGAGACCTCTTCCCTCTTGTGTTCCTCCTGGTACACACAGAATCCCATCTATATTTCCTTGAAACTTTCTGAAATCTACGTAATAGAGTACATATTTCCTTTCTGTGGCTACTACAAACCACAGGAAATAGGGATGTTCTTCCTAGGCTACCATCATTTTAACCCCAAGAAATATTATCTTTGGTCCTTAGGGTCCACTTCTGGTTTCCAGCAAAGCACATAATAACATCTCAACACATTTTTGTTTTAAAAGAATTCAGTGTTTCCTCATTGGTCAGAGTGAAGTTCAGGGACTTTGCCCGATGCATTGCTTATTCCATCATCTGAGGTAAAATTGTTGCAGGGATTGACTAGGAGGTATCAGGTTGTTCCATTGGCAGAGAAGGGGACTTTCTGAGCAAGTGGAGATCATTGGAGTTACTCAGCATTGTCATGTCTTTCTTCTGTAGTAAGAAGAAAGGACACCCCAATGGCATTAGTCTTCCTGTTCCTTTTCTCTTTCATTTTTGTCCCGGCTTTTTTGATCTGCAGCTCCAGGCAGCTCTCTATGGGCACACCCTCTTTTCTGGCACACTGCGTTCTACTCCCATCACTTCCTTTAAATGTATTGATTCTGAGCAAAGTATTCCTTTTCACTGTCATAGTTGTATCATGATTCCTATCATGTCAAACATCAGAAACACTTCAAGATCATACTTGCTTCCTTTGTTGAGTGTCTCATTTCAATTTATTGTCCAAATATTGCTCATTGATATCTATGCATCGGAAGGTACATTTATTACTTGTGACACATTTCCTATTACTTGAGAACTTACGTACCTCTTACCCACTGTTGACTAGGCATACATAGCTTCTTCTCTATAATTTTGGGCCTTTTTCCTTTCTTCCAAATGCCATTTTATCACCCTTATGATTTAGTTGGAAAGTGCTAAGAACATTCTTCTTATAACACACTGTTCTTTACCAAGAGTTCTTTATTCAGGAAGTGTTTACCATGTTCCAGAAAGCCAACCCTGTTCCTTGACCCTATATACCTCTCAGGTCTTTAACTTCCTGTTGCCAGTGGCCTGTTTCTTCATTCAGTAGCAGTTATGTACTCTCATGACCTTGACTGGAACCATGCTTCCTCTGATATCTCAGTTTCAAATATCTCATTTTCAGACTGCAATCTCCCGTCCTTCCATCTCATTCACTCAATCTTCAACCTTGTCAAGACCTACAGTCCATTAACATAACCGATTCTCATTCCTGAGGAGAAAGGAAAGGCTTCTCCTCCCTCCTTCCCAAGACAAGATTCCATAATCCATTGATATAACCATGGTCTAGCAAATGTTTCCAATTCATTTTATCTAATCCCTTTGTTGTTTTTCTTGGCAAAGCCCCAGACTGGTACCTTCTCAAATTAAATAGTTAAAGTTCATTGGGAAAAAATCAAATATGCATCCAGAATTTTATTTCATTTAAATTCAAGATTATAAACCTCAAGCCTGCCTGACAGCTCTTCTTTGTTTATCTGGTAAACTCATATTTCTACCTAACCAATGACAAAGACTCTCTCAATGAATGACCAAACTCTGGACAGGTTCCTCTGAGCCCTTTTGTGACTAGGCCCTGACTTTGGGCTCTGTCCTTGGCCTGCTTAGTCCAGTTTTCGCAAGAATCCCGCTGAGTCTGTTTAGAAAAATCCACCACCCTTGAAATCTGATTACCCTCTATATCTAATCAAATCCCTCGTCCTCCCCCACTCTTGATATCTATGTTAATTATTTCTATGTTAATTATTACTTTGTATCTTCTTACACTGGAGTATGCCAGTAGCCAGGTTAAGTCAAGGCAATCCCTATTCCTTGATCCTCAAAGAGCTTGACTAAAATAACATCCTTTAACCATGTCTACCTACCTTACTGTCTTTTAGAATTCTCACCATATAAGTCAACTTATATTTTTCTCTTTCAAAATCCACGTTACAGCTATTTTCTCTGATGAAAGTGGGATGAAAAGGAGAAGAAGAAATCTTATTACGGTATGTAATTTTGTCCACACTGAATAAAAATTCAGAAATAGCTAGCCTATTTAGGCTATATGTTCTTTGGATATTAAAAAAAAATGAGATGGAATAAAGTATATATTGTAATAACCATAGGGTAGAGCCCATAGATCTCTAGATCTTATAGAAATTCAAAGGTTTTAATATGAAATATATACAAATATATCATATTAAATAGCTTAAGTACTTTCATAGAAATGTTCCTTTTTTTAAAGTGACTTATTTTTATATTTATTGCCATTTCAATAGTTTAATATATATAAATAGAACATGTACTTGAGTGGTAATTGACAATGGTGCTATTTTCCTCACAGTCTAAAAAAACATATTCAGAGCTAAAAGTTTACTCGTAAAACATCTATAGCATCGTGACAAGAATTCAATATATTTAATAAGTAGTTAGAGAGCAGACATTTCTCTTAGGATTATAGCAACCTATGACTAGGATTATTCAGGTGCCAACATTATTAAATAATATGAGAGCTGAAAGAAAAACCAGTGTAACATTTAACGTTCATTTAAATGCTCAATTTTAATAGAAGTACCTAAAACAGTATACAACCAAATTAAGTACTGAGCCCTTACTTTATTAAGGCTAGAAAGGAATGCATGAATTTCTTCCCCAGGTTTTTACTGTTTTGCTAAGGACCGTCTAGATTAATTTGAAAATGCAGTGTACTTTTTCTTAACAGAAAAAAAATTGAATCAGCTGAGAGATGAGAAGAATAAACACTGAAATAAACATTGCAGCCAAAACTAAAGTAACTGAAGTGAAAATGTTTTTCATAATGAACTTTTATGTTTAACAAGCCCAGACACTTGGAACAGTGTAAGGTATATTAAACCCTTTTATGAAAGGATTATGTTTTGTATGATGAGTGTTTTAATATAAGTATGGTACACAGCGTAAAATACAACTACATTTAACTCAAAGTAATTATGAGAACTCAGGCAAAATTATTTTCTCCTGTACTATCACATTGATACAGGAAAAAAAATTCTTCTGGAACCTTTCACCAACATGTCTCTGTTTCAATTATTTTTGGCAGTATATATATTGCGTCTCTGCCTCAGCTACCTTTTATATCGACAGTTGGTAGCACAAGCCTTTTAACGCACAAAGGGTAGCGGCTCTTCAGCCAATCTGTGATAAAAGGGAAAAAAATGAAATCACTATGGAAACTGCAGGAAGGATCTAAAAGCTCTCTTTATAAAGTAAACGTCTGATGTTTGTGACTGCAGGGGTAAAAAATTCATAAATCTGTGTGATGCTATCATTTCTGATTTGTTATCACTTCAAATGCCAACTCGGAAGCAGCCTGACCTTAGCTTCATTAAGTGTTATCTGGTCAGAAATAGTTACTATTCAACAGGAGGAAGACGCAGAGAGGTCAGGAGTTTAAGGGGATAGTGTGGGACAGAGCGAAGAAACTAATTTGCTTAGAATGTTTCCCTTCTTTTCTCATTTGGTTGTCTTTTTCTTTTAAATCACAGTGACTTGATGGAATCAGGCACACCGAATTGTTCTGCTCTGTGTTTTATTTTGGTTCGTTTTTCATTCAGAAATGGAGCAAATCTCAGACCCAAATTCAACTTAGAAAACTATGTCTGTCTTTGCTTTCGAATTGAAAAAAAAAAAATGCTAACCCTCTCCTTCCAATCAAAAAGCGAATAAATACCAGGGAGAAGCCATTCTCACTTCAGCACTCTGGACCCTCAGGAGGGAAAAAGGAAGGAGATCGTGACTATACAGCTCTGATGAATTTGATCTGACAACAGAGAGCAACAGACACCTGTGTCAAGGAAAAAGTTTCAGAATATCTCATCAGTTCTCAGAAGTTAAATGACTTTTAAAAGAATTGTATGGATATCAAAATAGGGAACTTTTAATTTAATAATAGTTCACCTGTGGAAGAGAGACTATGAGGTCAAGAGGACACTGAAGAATTCTCAAATGTGAAATTCTGCAAATTCGAGAGTAGTCTTAATTCAGAGGAAGATGAATACTCAAGTAAGTAAACCAGTAAACTGCATATGCTAGATGCTTATCTTTTCAATGTTTGCAATTGAATACTACTTCATTAGTTAGATTTTCAGGCAGTAGAAACTGTGGCTTTTTTAAAAAGTTTATGGCAACTTTACTACAGTTGTAATGCATTGAAATGTCAAAGATTGATGTGCATGGTAATTGATTTCATATCGTCATGCTGTACTTAGACAATTATAAACATTGCTAATCTAATGTTTCAAGGTACTTATGAACAATTAGTGACTGCAGTAACATCTCAAACACACTTTTGATGATAAAAATATATTGAGATGAGTTCTATAAATCCTAAAAGGGCTGTTGTGTAAATGATGATTAGAAAAAAATTAGAGTTTCTTTTTTTTTTCCCCAGTGAAATGATTAAGGCTTTGAAAATAAAAACAGGAGTATTCTAGTTGTGAGCATGCAAAAATTACGCACAATTAGCAGGGAGAATACATTGCTTTATAATAATATACTTGTTTAAAATAAAAGAATATGACATCTACCATTCTAACTTCATTGAACTTCTACTATTACTAATGACTAACTTGGCTGTTTATGCAGCCTTTACAGTTTTCACGGTGCAATCTCTCATGTTAGAAGGGTGTCGTTAATGGTCAGTGATATAGAATCGAATGGAAGTATGTGTTTGGGTACCCAAACATAAATACATGCAGACCTTCATTTGATAATATTTAAATGCCTCATACATACGGAATTCACTGATGCTTTTTGTGCATATAATGAAAACCAATTATCTGTGGAGAAAACTTGACTGGGTGGAAGGAAATTAAATTGGTTTTTAAAGACTTCCTTAAACAGCAGTAGCTAGGGAAAGCTCCAATAACATTTTAGCTCAGGATTGTAATGACTTTGCCATATTAATAAATCATGCTTTATCCTGACTTTTATCAAAAGACTTGGATGGGGAAGACTGCACATGACAGCAGCAGGAGAGAAGAGCACTTTCAGCTGAAGCTACGCATGTATCAGCCACTCTCCCACTTCCTGTGAAGCTCTGGAAACAGCCACTGAAGTCAGGTAAGGTCCTAATTCACTCAAAGAACAGGATACAGGATAATATTAACAAAACTTCCATTTGTAATTTCTTGCAAGAAATATTCATGTTCTGGAATATTCTGTGATTTTTTAAATGCTGTACAAAATAAATGCGAGGAAATCTTTACCAACTTTTCTGCCTATTCCTCTGGGAGTTTCCCAACTTCTTCAAAATGCTTTTGTGTTGAATATCAACTCTCGTCAATCAGCTCCATGTTAAATTTTTTTTTTTTCATTGTGCTGTGTGTCTGAGACCACTTAAGAAGACGTTTATGGAAACTTGGAAAACATATTGTTTCATTTACACATGGAGCAATGCAAATACTTTCCCTTTGTTACTGTTCAAAATATTAACATTCTGTTCTCTGTATGTATGTTCTCAGAGTTGACTTCCAGCAGCTATTGTAGACCAAGGAAGACAGAATACCATTACCTCAAAATATCTGATTGCTTACTAATTAACGGGTAAAATATTTCACTGATTTTTTCTGAAACCAAATATTTATCTAATTTAAACTCTATATCAGGAAGTTGGTTAGGTAGACTCTATAAAATATGTATTACTGTGCTGCAGTGAGGGGATTGTTAGGGAAAATGCGTACTTTTCCCTCTATTAATTATCAAATGGCCATACTGTTAAATATTGCAGGCCTTTGGATGTTGTAAACTAGCCTCTAATGTTTTCCGTTAAATTTTCCCTGACTTTTCACAACAGTGCTCCTAGAAATAGTGTTTTCACTTAGTGAATTAAATGGAAACATAAAGAGCATTTATTCCATCCTGGGTCTTAAATATTAAGAAAATTTATATATTCCATGATGTGTTTTCTAATCAGTCAGTTGCATGATCAGATTTTTAATGTCGGTTTTGAATAGAGTAATATTTCCACACCCCACAGAAATTTCATCTCTCGTGTCTCTTTCTCTCCAACTCTCAAGAAAGTAAAGTTCTGTGGAATAAGTCCCCAGGGAATCTCTTTATGACACTAAATAAGCGGGGCCTAAAGGTGGTTTCCGAAGGTGCTCATAGTTTTGTATTATTTTCTTCCTATTAGAAATACTTTGTAATACTGCCATCAGTTGCCAGCTTGCCTCCGTCAGAAATCTCAATCCCACATGAGCTTTCACTCTGAACCAGAATTTACTCTCTAATCTCAAATCGGCCAACTGAGATAAGACAAAAACTTTTAATTAGAATATTAGTATGTAATCCAAGCCATTTATAGATTATGCACAGAGGTGATCTTCTATGTATTCAAATAACTGTGTGGAGAACTTAGACAATATTTAATTTGGTGGAGAGACTATTTTTAACTTTGCTGGAGTCTGGTTACCTGCGACGTTCCCGGAGTGTCTCTTAGAAGTTCTATCAGCATGAGGTTTATGGTGTGAATGAGTAACTGAATGTGTTTGTAGCAAGCCCTGGGGGCGGGGGGGGGGGAATTATAAAAATTGGAATAGTCTGTAATATAATGAAGATATTCTGTTTTCCTTTCACATTTCTTCTGGGAAGCCTAATTTCATGTCTCTCAGTCCAAGCCATGTGGATGAAAAGAGAATAATACGAGCGGAGTACCAGGGGAATTAGCCTACCCCTTGCTACTGTTAATGAGTGGTGCCCCTAACCTCATGTGTTTAGTCCTCAAAAACCCAGCACATGAAACAGTTTTTTTTTTTCCTTTCCTTTCCTTTCAAGAAACAGTTGGCACTTTATGTTGGACTTCTGCTTGACATGAATTATTTGGCAAATTGGGAACTGAAGTGTGAATTATAAACTTAGGGCTGTGTAATAGGCTTCAGGGGTGTTCTAGGGACAAAGCCATCCTAGTAGGGTTTTCACAAAGAATTTTATTGAGAAAAAAATGATCTTTTCCCCCACTCATGAAACAACAACAACAAAAATGTGGACCTTGCTCAAATACTGATTCCCATTTATACACACACACACACACACACACACACACACACACACACACACACACTTTGCCTGAGCGTATCCTCTGTTTTTTATTGCCATGTGCACATGACTCTCATTAATGCTGATAACCCTCTGCACATGCCTCCAGAAAATAATGGACCCCGACTGTGAGAACTGTCTGTATTCAAACATGTTAAGAGCTGAATATTTAAAATCTGTTTGGCACGCCAGGCTTGGGTTTTTGAAGACAACAGAAGTTGGACAGAAAGATCAATAGGGGAGAAAAAAAAAAACTGTAAAAGATAATGACATCTGGATGCGGCCTGGGTAATGCTCTAATTAAATGTACTTACACCTAAGTCTTATCACATGCTCAGGAGCAAGGCTTAGACGCCCCTTTTAAACTGCTACATTAGAGGCAGTCGTGGGAGCCTTGCCTGCGAGCTGTCACCTCCCCTGTGATCCAGTTCTGTTCTATATGTGTACCTATAATCTATCTTACTTTCTTTCACTGAATGGGCTCCTGCTATTTTGCTATTAAGATAGCCATGATAATTTAGGTTATCCCTTAAGCTTACAAAGATATGCATGTTCTTTAAAATGGGTTTGAAAAAAATCGGTTTATCCCACCTAGAGAAAGCAGGCTACAGGATTCTCTTGTTTTGTTGCTGTCTCATAGGTGAAGATGAGCTTAGTAAGAAACGCTGTGTACTTTTCTCCCTGTTTGGGTAAAGTCTTCTGACATCCTTTCCCTTCTGAGCATAATAAAAGCTCTCCCTGAGGACAGTACACAAGGTAGACTTCCAGAAGTCACCACATCAAGCAATTTTAACTTCTAAAAGAGTTCTGTATTAATTGCACAGAGTTCTAGGTAACTTGAACTGGTTTCAAAATGCTGTCATTTAAGATAAGAGACAGTGTGAAAGGAGGGAACTGTATTTGCTGGGTCTTTTTTTCTTATCTTTAAATAGAGTTTTGAAACATCATGATGTAATCTCTTATTTGGTTCTTAAAAAAATAAATAAAACAACTCTATAGATATTTAGAAGAAGCTGCTGGGCAGCGCATAAACATATACTGTATGTCTCATTACCATTAAGAGCCATGCATGGTTAAACCTCCCCCTATAGCTTTGAGTATTTCCCCTCTGGCTTTGTAAAGTGATGCTTGAGTGTGGGTTTCACCAAGGAATTTCATAACCATTTTATAGACTTGGTAGCACACCTACCATATCAGAATATGCACACTGTTTCTTGGGTAAATGTTAACAATCAATGAAATTCATGTTCATCCTGGAAAAAAGTCCAAAGTGCTGGTAGATTAAGGCTTTGTAGGGTGTATAAGTCTATCTCTTACTTTAACTCAATGAGAAGCTACTTCTTTCTTTTGTTTTTTCTATTCCCTGACTTCTAATAGTGCTAAGCAATCAAATGCAAGGCATTTTGCCTTCTTTCACTCCTTAGAAGAAAATTATTCAATTAATACATGAAGATGAAGGTTAGAAACCCACTGTAATCTAGAAAGGTCCAGGAATTTAGAGAATCAAATGTACTCTCTGGATCTCAGGATCCATCAGGGAGAATATAGAATACAAGTTATTTTTCTCTGAGCTTCCTTAATTTTGTTTTACTGCTTTAGGTATAATTAGAACACTTGTGAGGATCTGAGGAAGGGACATGTTTGGGGGGGTGCTTCAGATGTCTAGTGGGGTCTAGAAAGAGAGAGACCAAAAAGACTCCAACCTCTAGGAAACCAGAGGTCTACTGGGGCAGCTTTTTGTGCGGAAGGAATTCCGTGTGCCACACCCCTCTGCAAAAATGTTGGGACCCCTTTGGCTCAGGTAACCCCCTTCACATTCTAGGGTGCTTCCCATAGCCCCAATTGCTGTCTTCCTTTTCCAAATTGGCTGTGCTGTTCATCTTGGATGTCAAGGTTTTCTTTTACTCGCTAAGTCTTCCCCGTGTAATCTAATGCTTCATTTCTCCCCAGAAAAATAAGATAGTTGCTTCAAATTCAGCATTTCAGTAATAGTAGTGAAAAGTCCCTCTTTGTAAAAGATACGGGATTAGTTCCTGCCACGAGCTCATCTGTATCATCTCCATTTATTTCTCGTGGGTGTTGGGAAGACCTTTGCATTTGACCAAAAAGCACTAGTAAATAAGGAGTTAAAATGAAGGCAGGCTCACTGGTTTGCTGAGATCTGTCAGAGTCTGACTGGCTGGCTACATATCTGTCTCTGGAACAATAGGTACCTGTATTCTGCACGGACTACTGGGCAGCGCTGACACTCTGGAGAAGGTCTGCCTCTGGCTGCGCTTTCCTGGTGAGAATCCCCAATGACAGTTCCACTTTTCAGTGGAGGAGAAAAAAATATCTGTCTATTCTCCTGATGAAGGACAGAGCTTTGATCATTTTTATTCAGGCTTGTCTTGGCCGGAGGTTTCAGGTTCTTAGTCTCAAGTCAGCAGTCTCTCCCGTTCCCTCTTTCTCTCTCTCTCTCTCTCTCCCACACACACACACACACACACACACACACACACACACACACACACAAGCACACACATCCACTCACTCCCTCCCTCTCACTCTCTCACTCTCTCTCTCATTTCCCCTCATAGGTTGTATGCAGGCAGATGAGTGCCACAGCTGTAACTGAGGCACAGAGCAATAAACACAGTGGAGCCAATTTCTACAATGGCGAGAGGGGCATCAGAGGTGACAATAATGACAAGGACCCAAGGACCGTCCCTCTGACAAGTTTTAGGTAAGAAAATGTTTATGCCCCGATTCTTGTATTTTTGCATCCTTGTGGCTGAGAGAGACATTGAGATAGAAAGCGAGTCTCGATAGGGAAATATTTGCCTCAGAGTATCATCTGCTGTCACTTGCCTGCAAACCTGTGTTCTCAGGGCTTTGTGTTACTAGAATCATCGGAGGTGAGGTGTGAGAGGGGCTGGGCAGCAGGGTGAGTTGCTTTTTATATCTGTCTGGTGACATTTATCATGCTGTTTAAATTCATATCTGGAAAAAATGCTGTTTGATGATAGTTGGCAATGTTTTGGGCAACATAGAGCATATGGCCGTGTAGAATTCAAGTGATGCTCTTTCATTCTTAATTTGTAATTATTTTTACACTCAACTGTACTGAGGTCAGAGAGTTTTAAAAATTAATGAGATTCCCTGTGGAGTTCAAATAGTAATGCCTACGTGAGCTGTCACAAAAAGATAAGATTATGCTGGTATATTTTTAACATAGATCTAACTGTCTTTTTTGCACATACTCCATTTGAAATATTTTAATTGTACAATAGTTTATGGAAGCTTAAGTATTTGGGGATATTAGTCTTTAAAATTTTTTGTTAATGACCCGGAGAAATTTTGTCAAAATTAGACTGTAGAAGATGAGTATTTTGTGTGGAGATATTGCTAAAACTTAACAGATATTGTTATGGCAATGGAGAATACCTTATACTTTCGAGGAAATGACAAATAATGAATGAGACACATGCTAAGAAAATCTGCAAATTGGTTTCATCTTAAGTAATATATAAAAATTCAGGAGATATTTAGGGTAAAAAACTGTTGGCATGAACAAAGAAGCAAGTGTACACATAGATGAGAATTCTTTGTCACAAAAATGAATCCAGGGCATGGATTTAGGAGGTTAAGTGATTTCTACATTCTCGGTGCCCCACAAAATGGGTGAGTCCAGTCATTTAAAAATGTACTGAAAACTTTCATTTCCCACAATTTAAAAACATTGTTTGTGTTTCTGATACAACACATTGTTTAAAAGAGGGGAATTGGAAAGCTGTCTGAGTATACAGTAATCGGGGCTAAAGATGCTTTTTATCCCGAGTTCCCCATTTACAAGACCCATTCTGAGCTTCCTGTGATATATTGTTATGTAAATACTGTGCAGCCAGGGAAAGCAGTACTATGGAGATTCAATTTACTTTGAAAGTTGTTCATTATAGCAGGGATGAATGTTATTTATTTGATGTGATTCAAAGGCTGGAAATGACTTTTTCATTGTGGCGCCTTTTGTAATGGGTGCAGGGTGATCTAATCTTTTTAATTTTGGCTTTCACACCAGTGGAGATGAAAAGAGATCTGAACTCATTTATCGGTTGCTAGGTCCTTCTGGAGACCCAAGTCCTGTTCTTGGTTGCTATGGCCAGTCTGACCTCAATCTCTGTGGTTTGGGGGACTTAAGCAGTCTTTTTTTTTTTTTTTTTTTTTTTTTTTTTTATTATTGAGGAGCATGTACCTTGATTTATGTCCAAAACTGTGGCTGAATGTCTTTGTCTGCAAGTGATAAATGGCGAACAATTCATCAGTTCTTACAAGTAAACACCGCTGTCCCACTAAAAATATGTTTTGTTCTGAGTTAATGGTATGGAACAAGGCAGCCTCCACATACGGCTATCTTTTATTGTGGAGGGGCCTCTGAAACTTGGAGCAAAGTGGAGGAAATTGGCATTCACTTTCTTGTTCATTAGCATTTCATTTGTGATTCGGATGATGCGGCTTTAGGTGGACAGAGAATGAGAGGGTAACCCTTCCATTTCCTTACTTTCTCTTTAGTGGGGTCTGTCTGTGAAACAGGAGCAGGCCCTCTTCAGATGCCTGGATTCTGCTGGGGCAGTAAGAAGTCAGGAGTAGTTTCTGTGATGGGGTTGGCCTCCGCTTTACAACTGCCAAGAGCTGAGGCATAAACAGGCGGGTGTGCTGCGGCTCGGTTGCCTTCAGTCTCCTGCCGGTTCTTTGAGGGAAAGTTGTATCTGTTATTGGTGACTCCCAAGAATGTTCTGCCTGTGTGCTACTTAATGGTCCCCGGACGTCCTTGCATTCTAGAACCTTGTTAAAAGGAGCCTTGGTGATTAAGAGGCTGTGGAGTATACAGCCATGCTTAGCAGATGAGCCCTCATGCATTTCCCCGTTCCCTTAAAAACTGCTTAACTGATGCTGCAGGGAGCACACACTCTGCTAATAAGACGATGATGACAAAATAGGTATCTGGAAAGGCATTTATTGCTTATAAGCGCCATCAGCTTCCATCCAAGAGAGATTGCGGCTTTGTAGTGTAGTTTTTTCTTTTAATAGTAATACGCTAATGGTTTTTATTCTAAATCGGCCAGCACTGAGTATCTCCAGGAAAAATGGGTTCCCTAAGAAGTGACATCCTCCTGGAATTGAAAGGTAAAAATTAAACATTTTTTAAACTGCAATTTTCAAACCGTTTCATGTACTTATTGCCAGTAGCATTAGAAAACTGCTTTCTGAATGAAACTGTTTAAAATTGAAACTATTGTTCTTAACATAAAGGGTTTAAAGAAGAAACTATCTTAGGGAATTTTATTGTTAGTCATTTGCTAAAGATTGACTAGGTTTTATTAACAAAATAGAATCAGGTACTTTGTATGTTTACTTTCAGCCTTGAAAATAAGCAGACTTTTATATTTTAGAAAAAAATCATTTGGGGGATCAATTAAAATGATCTTTATCTATTTTATGTAGATTTTATTTCTAGAACTGGTTAAAAAAAACAGGATTTGGTGATACGGATGGTCTCTTCCGGCTTAAAAATTCTTCAAAGAGTGCTAGTTTTCTGAAAATACACGTAAGGTTTATTTTAGTCCTTTATTAGTATAACTAGACTAATTCAACTAATGTTTAGCTCTTTAGTTGAACAGCAGTTAAAAGTTCTATGCTCTGTGGTACAAGTAATAACTGTGGTAAAGGTAATTTCCAGAAAATTGATTTTTGAAGGTATTTTTTTAAACTGCTACTTTAGCGCTTTATTAAGAGTGAGGTTTTGCAAAGCTTAATTGTGGCTTCTTAACTTGGGTTTCTTACTTAGGTCTTCTTGAAGGTAATACGTTATATGAGTGGTTAATTTCACAAGAAATATTTAATTCCAGGTATGCGAAGACAAGTATTCCCCAGGATGTGGTATGTATGTATGTGTGTATACGGACATATTGTAATATAAAATGTCTTATAAATTTCACACTGTATTTTGCTTTACTGTTATTTCAAAGGATTTAAGTGAATGTTGGGTAGCACTCAATTTTCTGAAATGATTAAATTGAGTCTCTGAAGAATCTGGGGGAAAGGCCTGTAATGACAATTTGATGACTTTCATTTTAAGGTGTAATAGAAATTGAGTAAAATATTTTAATAGCTATTCTCTAATATCTCATTCCAAATACAATGTTTTTATTGCTCATTCTAGCTTACAATTTTCTGGTGATAATAATGTGTGGCTGGTAATTGTTTCTTACATAGAAATCATTTTATCCTTATGTAAAAGTATTTTAGAAAAGTCTTCACGAATTTATCTCAGCTGAAGCAATTGTATTGAACTCCTGAGATAAAACAGTGAGTATTTCCAGATTCCTCCTATTTTAATTTGGTAATTCCTTACTAGATTTAGGTGTATCTTAAAGGGAGTAATATTCCATATGATAGTTTGTGGTTTAAAGAGGAAAACAACAAAGAGTCATTCATGTAAGTCAGGGAGGGCTGAGAAAACAGGAGGAATAGATACTATTACTATACACTATCACAAAATTGACTTGACTTTTCTTCCAGCTATCATGTATTTTTAAAAATTTTTAAATGGACTAAGAAATAAAATATATGTGTATAAATGTGCAGTTATTATATCTATCTTTATTGAATAGGTAGGTGAAGATATATAAGCTTAATTTGATTGCGGCTAATGTTACCAGAAACATCTTTGCACCTCAATTCTTTCAGGAGATGTAGACACAAGTAAAGTTAATCACATAGCTTTTAAAGAATCAAATCTTTTGGGAACTGGAGTTGTGACATATTATATTAATTTTCATGTAAGTCAAAATGAAATCCTTAAATCATTTTTTCTGTGTATGTTACACAAAGCCATTAGCTTCCAAACTGCATTGTTCTAAATGCTAATTAGAAAATTTTTATGCAATTTAGCTTGATTGTAGTGAATATTTAAAGACAGAATATAATATTATTGCTGAATTAACATGCTGCAAGTGCATTTTTTAATAAAAGTAAAATTAAACTCTAGTATCAGATTATTCTCCTCTCCTAATGTGTTCACTAAAATTTCCCAAGTTTGCTTTCTTCTTGTAATTAATATTCCTTTCCAAATACCAGTGTTGCAGAGTAATTGGTTACTCTTAGTTTCTTTCTGACTCCTATAGTTTTGGTTTTTGTCTTTTTGGTGTGCCATTATTCTTATCTGTCACCTAGAAAGTTGTATTGACTTTGAAGGTAATTGTCTGACCTATTTGTCTGAGTTTGGGGTAAAAAAAAAAAAAAAAAACCCCAAACTTGTTTTATTAGAAATTGTGTATGAAGTGCTGAAAAATTTGAGTTGGCCTTGGGATGTTGTTCAAGTGGTTGATATTAGGATACAGGGTTTTCCCAGTAGTGGCAAGTTACTTGCGTAATTCAATAAAATCTTTCCTTCAGCTATGTTAGTTTATTTTCCACAAAATAGTTTGCCAGGTGGCAAACCTCAAATTACATTGACCATCCTCTAGAAAATTTATTATAGAGAAAGAAGTGGCAGGGGAGGGGACCTCTTAGATAACTAATGGATTTGCCCCAACTTACTATCCTAGCATGGTGGCAAGGTCACATGGTAAAGTTTTATCTACTGGTGTTTAGTGTTTAATCACCTCCGAGATCCAACAGCAGATTTTAATTTGCATAGCCATCAGTCAAATACTTTTGTTTAAATGATACCAGAATGAATTAAGAAAATAAAATTTTTCTCAAAAGCTTAACTATATACTCTATCACTCACTAATAATTAATTGAAACATTTAAAATTTGTTCAGATTTTAAAATGTGAAAATTGTTATTTGCTTAATGGTGTCTATAATTTTTTTAATCAACAGATGGCCTATATAGACTCATAATGACCCAAGTCCTTCTAAAGGCGCTAGACTTTATAATCCTATACCATATAGTAAACAGAACCTTTTTACATTCTTAATAATATCTCTAAGCCATTATTTATATTCTTAATGTTGTTTGGCATTATTTAAGCACGATGATTCATAAATCCTTGAATTTCCTGTATTCTTCCGACAATTGAGTTCACAGTCCAAAAGCAAAGACTAAAATATACCATAAGGCCAGGAGTGTCCTTAGAGAAAGGAAGACAAGGTAGCTTACCATGGTCAGGAACATATGGTGTATAGTTAATTATCACAGTCTCAAGGGTTTTAACATAGTTTACTGCAGGCATCTTTAAAAGTATTGGATTTTCAGGAAATCTTTGAAGAAGAATTCAGTTTGCCAGAAATTTGAAAAATAGACATCAAATAAATTACAATAATGTCTTCCCATACAGATTTAGAAAATATTCATTTGTTCATTCCACAAACCCTTATTCAGTGCCTGCCCTGTGCCAGATACTGTTCTTGTAGCTCTTAACTGAATATTCACCATTGATTCAATATTTATTATTTGCCTGATTTTGCAGATTATAGAAGTCTTACCAGATACTCATATATCATCAATCACATCACAATCCATATCATTTTGGAACTTGTATTTCTCTTGCCTAGTCTTTAAATGGCTTAAAATATATTCTAGGCATACATACCAATTTAGAGGAATATATTGGCAAAACAATCACAATGGGTTTTAATAAGCTGTCTTATTGATATTCAGACCCACGATGCAGCAGACACTAAGTTGGTTTTACTGCTTTTTATGCTTCCTTCCAAAGCTCCTTATACTATTTTAACGGACCTCTAATTCTAATTATTAATGGCTAACATTTATTTTCTATATGCCAGTCAATGTGCTAAGCCCTCACCTTGATTCTTTCAATTACATTATGTGAAAGGTAGTATCACTGTCCCTCCTTGCAGATGAGGAAACTGAGGCTTTAAGAAGTTAAGTAACTCCCTGGAGGTCACAGAGCTAGTAAGCAGCTGAGATGACTTAAACCCCAGGTCTTTCAGACTCTATTCATTCTTCTAGTCATTCAACAAATATTATTGAGCATTTATGATGGCCTAGGCTGCTCAAGATGTTTAGAAAAAAAGAAGTGGCTCTAACAGGCAAGTCTCTGCCCTTAGAACAGATACTCACAAGGACTTTGATACTTTCATTATGTAATTTTCCTTTGCATCTATGGATTTCCCAGAACCTATTAGATAACATTTTCAAATTTCGAAACTTCTTCAGACTTCTCACCATTTGGCTTCAGTCTTTCTTTTCGATTGCATTATTGCCTATTTCTAAACCGGAATTTTCTACACTGGAAGGCTGATCTGCTCATTGCCCCCACAAGGTTTGCCTTGCATTTTCTCTGATCATTCCTGCACCTGAAACAGTTTTGCCACAGCTTTCTCAATGCCTCTCATGCTTCAAAGTCTGGGTCAAAGCCCTGTCTTAGAAATGAAATCCTAAAATTCTTTTATCTGTGTTGATATGTGACATTTGCAACAACCAAAGTGACTTGTGGGTGGGTAACATTTCACATATTTCCTGTGTGCCGGCTGCTTCAATGTTTGTAGATGTACCCAACTGACATGTTGGCAAGAGTTCAGAGAATCAACAGTAAAATAAGAAAGTAAAAAATCTAAGACTGGAAGGCTTGGAAGCAGGAGCCCCACTGCCTAGTACAGCGCCTGGCATAGATCATATAGTTAATATACATTTGAGGCTGGGATGAGGGCAAGAGAGGACCCAAGGAGGGAGAGATGGACAACAGACAGAAAGTTCACAGGGAAAAAGAAAATAGTATTCCTAAATTTATAGCCCAGGGCCTTCAAAGACCTTTAAATATTTAATAAGGGTCAAGGATCCTATTAAGGGATGTATAGATATACACAATAATCTTTACTTTCAAATATATGTTTGCTTCTTCCGAGAATAAATTGTCACTCATCAATATTAATACATGAGACATATAATGAACTTTCTGGTGTTTCTAAGAGAAAATGGAATTGTGTTCTGTTTGTATATGTTTTCCATCGCTATTCAGGCCCATGATGCAGAAGTTGCTGGCCACTGCTCCCCACGAAAGAGCCATTCTCTTAACCATCATAAAGTTTTAATAGTTAATACTTCATGTTGGATTTTTTTTTCAATAAAATTCAAATTCAGCATTCAAAATCCTAGTGCAAATCTCCTATATCAACAAGCAGCTCTTCTGGTTAATTTTATTGATGTTTTTACTCAATTATATTAAAAAATGTAGCCTTGAAATCTCAAGGGAAATATATAGGTCTATATTTTTATGGATTCTCAAAATCAATGCTTAAGGTAGAAAGTTTACTTCGTAGGAAAATCCAGGTGGATATTTCTTAAAGCAACTACTACATCTGACCTCTGCTATGGAGCTATTTTACTGACTATAGGAGCCATGACTTGTATACATAGATATGACTATAGGGCTTACTTAAAGGAAGTATTACTAATACATAATACATATGTAACATGTACTAATTTTCCTGGGTGAAGCAAGCTGGAAAGTTTGCACACTGAACCAGTGAACATGATAGTGTATGTGTACACTCTAATTTATATGGGGATCCTCTGCTGAAGCAGCCCCATTCTTTGGGCATCCCTAGCTGAGATAAGCGAGGATGAAGCGTGGGTAATGAGATGGGTGGGATCGGGGTGGGGATGGGAGGGAGGTCCAAGAGGGAGGGGATATATGTATACAGATAGCTGATTCACTTCGTTGTACAGCAGAAACTAACACAACATTGTAAAGCAATTATACTCCAATAAAAAAAAAAGAAACAAGGAATATTTCTGCAGTCAGTATTGTAACAGTAGCAGCTGAACAGTCGTTAAGAGTTCCAAAAATGAAACTGTGTTCCAAATGCTTATCTGCTTATTGCATGCTGTGTTGATGGTGGTAAAATGTAGAGGATCAGCTTGTCTCCCCTTTAACCCTAACTTTCTTTGGTGCTTTCATTTTGACACTAATTTCAGGCATGAACCTTGGCACCTAGCTACAGTGTGTAATTGTTGGTGTCTCGCTGCCACCTGGGTGCACAATGGAGAACAATATTTAGCCCCTGTGATTTACCATAAGAACACACCACATGCAGTTGGAAAGGGAAATGTTTAATCAGCCAGTTTTCTTCTCTACACAGTTTCAATCAGTTGAGTGCTTTGAAGACTTTATTTTCTCTGAGTTAACTGGTTGTTTTGCCACTGCTCAGGTAAAACCTTTGGATCCCTCTCAAATTTGAACTGTATAAATTTGGGGACATTGCATATCAATTTGAATGTACAAACAAAAAGAAGATATTTTAAAATATGCTAAGTTAATAACTCATTTTGGTCAAAAGATTTTTTTTTTTAAGATTCCTTGAGTCCTCTGTTTTTTTGTTGGCTGCGGACTTAATATGTAAAAGGCTCTGAGTGACGCACGAATAATACCATTCCATTTTTAGGCGTGTCGTATGATGATGCTGTTGATCTTTAGAAGAAATTCCATTTGGTGACATTTACAAAAATAGTTTCATGTTAGCAGCTTTTAATTTTAATTTTAAAAGAAATAACAAGAATGGTATAACTTGCAAGTGCCAAGAAATTCACCCAAGAGGTGTGTATACTTACATAATGGAAATATGAAACATACCTTGCCTCCCATCTGATGTTGTGCTTATATGCAGTCCAGGGAAATAGTTTTGACAAATAGGAAAATGGTATAAGAATAGAATTATCTGTATAAACGGGCAGCATATCATCTTAAAGATTGAGATCTGTGGATTTTTTTTGTTTTGTTTTTTTGGGTTTTTTTTGTTTGTTTCGTTTTGTTTTTAGAGCTGGTGCTTTCTAAGTGCTAGAAAGATTTGAATCCACAGTTTAGTCTTCATTGTACTTTAATCCTACAAATTCATTGCAATGCCATCCAGTCCAATCCACTTCAGTTCACCCAGTTGCTCATTGAATTTCTAATATTTATAAAAATTTTAACCTCCTCTAGTCAGTTATCTCTTTAGTTGTTTTATTTTATTTTATTTTTTGGTTGGGTTAATACATTCGGAAATGTCAGTATATATGGCAAAGAATTTGTGGTTCTTTACTGCAAAACAAACTATTTTATGAAGTTCAGGATTTCTACATGGTTTAGGGCATTTTATTTTTTCCATTCCAAGTTGGGTAAAAGTTGGTACAGTATATGATCTTTCTAACTAAATTGGTCTCTCTTTTACTCAATAATCATAATTATTGTCATAAATTTGGGAAGAATTCAAATCATTTATTTACTCAATTATTCAATTGGCTTTTTTCCCTTAATTATCTTGTCTGACCATTGTTGCTAAAGGCACTGTGGAGGATTTTATAAAAGGAGAAAATGTGATCTTTCCCTCATCAACTACAGTATAATTGGAGAGAGAAAAAGAACTCTAAAGAACTAATTGGATAATATAATAAAATTACTCTTAGTAATCATGCTTCAGTACTGTGAAGGGAGAAGCTATTTTCTCACAGGTGGAAAACAGTATTAACAATCAAATATAGCTTTTGGGCTCAGAATATTGTTTCAGATTATTTGTAGTGAGAACAATAATGAGAACATTTAGAATAAAGGCTACTTCTTGAAAATAGATTTTACAATTTTCAATTGATTTCATCAGCAAAAAACTTTCATTTCACGAGGATTTAAAAAAAATTAACTGTGTTACATGGTTAGTTAGTCATTAATTCAACTGTCCAAAACTTAAAAATGCCTTACTTTAATTGACGATCTATAATAAAATATGTGTGTGGGGAGGTGGAGTTTACCATTACCTTAATTATAGTTTGCGATATTCTTCCAAAATTTGGACACAAATGTAAATTGAAATATTTTTTGAAATACTTCAACTTTCTTGCTATCTTGAGAAGACAGGCTAACATATTCTATGAAATGGAAAACTTTTCAAAGCTGCCTTTAACAACATCCCTGTACGTATAAAGCCCTGCCCATAGCTTTGCTCTCTTGACAGAACTATCACACCATTCGCCCACGTAGATAAAAACTCTATTCCAAATAAAGTCTAACATTAAGCAAAGAGCTTTGGGATTGGTTCAATTTTCAGTTTCTATCTCGAATATGAATTTTCAAGATTTTAAGGAAAAACAAAACTTTGTTTGCATGTTGATTATCATCTTCCAAAGCCAAAGATTAGTCAGCCAAAATTTTTTAAAACTTTGCTTAACAAGCCTTGAAGTGTTTACCCTTAGTTACGTTGAGAACTGTGTTGAAAAGCCCAGTGATAACTTAATTATTTCTCTTCTTTTATCATGAGGAGTTTGTATTTTGTAGACATAGAGAGAAGGGCCTTGACCATTTTTGTTTTCTCTGCTCAGGAAAGGGAAGAATTGGGTAGAAAAAGGCACACCCCAATCCCACCAGATATTTCCTATGGACAGTGTATGGCAGCCACTAAGCAGGGAAGACAAATGTCCTATTTTAAGGGGCTGGGTGAGGGGACAGCAACAAACTGATTCTCCTTTGTATCCTACCTAGCGCGTGAATGGACTTATAATAGACACGTCATGGGGAAGATCAGACAGAAGGATACTTGGAGACTAGATAGGAGCATCCTCTCTAGAATGTAGCAGTTCTCGATTCTTGGTGTCTTTGGGAAGCAGGGTTCACCATCTACCTGTCTAAACAGGTAATGAGAGCAGAGACATGACACACCTCCCTGTGACTTGTGAAAGACTTCACTGTCCCCAAATAAGGAATTCCTCTCACTGCTGTCTGCTCTGAGCTGCATTTCATTTTGATAGCCGTTTGCAATAGGCACTTTTGAACTCAACACAATGTAAAAAGTTATGGTTGAAAAATTCCCCAGTAGGATTTCTCTCTACCTCCCCAGTAAGATTGAGAACATGAAGATCAGAGACTTAGAGACAGTCTATCTAGCCTAAAACTACGCATGTAAGCTCATACCATTTGAAGAAAAATGAAGCAGATAAAAAGGAAAACTTGAGAAGGCGAAAGAATTCTATATCAGGGAATATGGAAAATAGTTAAATTTGTGAACCGGAAGAAATAAAAGAAAGCATTTAGGAAAAAAGAGATCAAGTTTTTGTTGAGTTAGAGATTCACCGATTCTCAATTTCATTTTCACTTGCTGGATCATGATGTCCATTGTCTTCTCCAAATGTAATTTCAGCATCACACGTCTAAAAGTAAATAAGTTTGAGTGTGGACATCCTCACCTTGTTCATTGTTTGAGGGGATGGCATACCTCTTCAGTCCATCTCCGGCAAGCTCACTCTTCATTTAACTGTGGCATAACTTGCTCGTTGTCATACTGTTCTTTCCCACAATAAAGTAGCCAAAGTATTTTGATGAATGATACTTCTAATAGCAAATATAACTTTTTATGCTTCATCTGGAAATATTTAAAGGTGAAATTGGAATGAGAGTGCTGCATCTATGTCCAGGAGCACAGAGCCTTTTTCTTGCACCTATGGTGAATCCACATCTTGTCAGTAATCTACGATTGTCAGATTTTTCAGGTTTATGTTCATTTTTTAGGCTATATTGACTAGTCATGGCTTTAGTCCTTTTTACATTTGAGTTTAGTGCTCTGTGATTTGAGGACCTTGAATGGTTTTTGAAAGTCTAATATTGTAATATTTGAATACACACTTTTGGAAGAAAGGTTTATTGGAATACAGGCATCCTAGAATGATTATCAGGATGGAATTTGGAGAAACTTCTCAGCTGATGTCTCCTTTTCTTGTTCACTTTGGGGCTTTAAGTTAAGCAGCAGCCTTTCAGGCAGGAAGTGTAGAGTCTTAGAATCAAACCAAATTAGATTCAAATCCCAGACCTGGTATTGTCTTGGACCAATTGTTTAGCATCTTTGAAATACAGTTTCTTTCTCTGAAAAATAAGGATTAACACCCACCTTACTAACATTCCTTGACCATTTCCCACATGCCAGGCATCATACCCACATGGCTATAAGGGAAGTACTGTTATTATCCACAGCTTACAAATTACCACACTGAGGCTTGAAGAGGTAAAATAAACCCACTTAAGCATACGTAGTTGTTAGGTATTAGGTCCTCTTGTTGTTTCTTTTATTTCTGTAGAATTTGTTTTTAGGCAATGACTTGCAGGGTCAAAAGACAGGTACAAAATAAATTTAGTTAATTTTCAAAATGTCATTTAGCTTCATGTGCTTGACTATGAGAAGCAATGTTAAAGCTGTAATTTATATTTCACCATGTTGCCGTAATGCGGACCGATGCTGTTTGAGAGTGCACTCTGTGAGTGGCCGTGGAGGGCTATATGCTATGAGAGCTGCTTTATGCTTTTCTTCTTGAAGATGGTGATGGTGCCTCTCATTCTGATGAGCACAACTCCTTTTCAGTAAATAGTCTAGATAACTGGCTGCTGCATGGAATTGAATGCTCGCCTACAAGGCAATTGTTATGTCTTAGATTAAGAGTGGATGCCATCATATATACAATGGAATATTACTTGGCCATGAAAAGAAATGAAATTGAGTTATTTGTTGTGAGGTAGATGGACCTAGAGACTGTCATACAGAGTGAAGTAAGTCAGAAAGAGAAAAACAAATACCGTATGCTAACACATATATATGGAATCTAAAAAAAAAAAAAAAAAAGGTTCTGAAGAACCTAGGGGCAGGACAGGAATAAAGATGCAGACGTAGAGAATGGACTTGAGGACACGGGGAGGGGTAAGGGTAAGCTGGGACGAAGTGAGAGAGTGGCATGGACATATATACACTACCAAACGTAAAATAGCTAGTGGGAAGCAGCTGCACAGCACAGGGCGGTCAGCTCGGTGCTCTGTGACCACCTAGAGGGGTGGGAAAGGGAGGGTAGGAGGGAGACACAAGAGGGAGGAGATATGGGGGTATATGTATACGTACAGCTGATTCACTTTGTTGTACAGCAGAAACTAGCACAACAATGTAAAGCAATTATACTCCAATAAAGATGTTAAAAAAAAAAAAAAGAGTGGATGCCATTTCCAGAAGAGCTTGACATTCTCAGGGAAGAGTTTTCTACCTTGAAGAATTTATATGTGTGATTTGTATGATCCTGGACAAAGGAAAAAAAATGAGAATTGTTTACTAGATACTTAAAACTTTCATTCTGTTGCGGCTTCATCTGCTGCCCATTCCCCATTTGCAAGACACTGCTAACTTCAGCTTTTTCTCCTACTTCATCTGCAGGCTCTTGAAGTCTGTGGGATGCCCAAGTGTGTATAGAAACACGGAAATAGCACAGTCCCTTTGGTTAAGAATAACATGTCAGTTTTCTTTCCCTGCTTTTGTGCGCTCTCTGGAGCTCACCCATGCATGATGTTCCAGTTGACTTCAAAGACAAGTCTGTGGTTGGATTAGCTCCACAGAACTGGGAGCAAGGTGAGAAACAGGCTTAGTGCTTTCAGAACCCACTGGGGAGCTGCTAGAGCCAAGCTGTGTAGTTACCAAGACCACATAGCTTGTGGTTCATTATGTCCTCCTGGAAGAACAGGAAAATTTGCATAATACTTTCTGTATTATTGTCACTATTAAAATTATTTTTTAAATGATGACTGGACAGTACCCAAAAAAGGTTGACTTATAGTTATATAATTCCTGCGCTTGGGGAGCTTGGTGTCTAATAAAGGAGATACAGATATAATAAATTTGGAGTGAGAAAATACCACTGAAGTCATGAAGGTATAAAACATGCAAATCCTAGGGTAATTTTAGGTATTTTAAAAAGGGATGGCGTAGCTAGTGGCGTGTGCTTGAGAAATTACAACTAAGGTATGTTTGCTTTCTAGACATTGCCAGCAAAGGTAGATTTCTTACAGAATTGCCAGGCATTGCTGAGGGAAGGAAGGGAGAAGACTGGATGAGTTGGAGACATCATCACAAACTCAGGACACACTTTGGGAGAAGGCTTAGTAATGAAAGAGGAATGGCTGAATGATTTGAGCTTGGAGATGACTTGCTGGAGAAGAATATGGCCGACTGGAGAGGGTTAAGAGACAGAGCAGATAGGGCAGGGTGAGGTGCCCCTGTAGACTGTGAAGCTAGGAGAGCCTACAGAATAAAGTGTCAACATGAAACTTTCTTCTGTGGAGGAAGTAGAAGTGATGAGGTCCAGGGAAAATAGGGAAGCAGCCCTAGCAGTTCTACTGTGTATTGGCCACAGGCTTATTCTTGAAGTTTGAAAGCCATGTAAAGGCAGATGAAGAGTTTTAATTTTCACAAATCAGGGGACCAGATAAAAGAGGCCATAATAATTCAGGCGAGTGACTGCCAGGTCCTGGACTGGGCCTGTTGATGTTACGTGAAATAAAAAGGCAGGAAATTTCGTAGACGTGAAGGAAATGAGCGTACAGAGTAACAACATTAACAAAACCCAGCGCCACAGAAGGACGACTCAGAAGCAGTAAAGGAGAGAAAGGAATTAGAAATTGTTCAAAGGTTTTGCTTATTTGATGGGGGAATTACAAGTAGAGCAAGACTGAGTGAGGGTATATAATAAATTCCAGAAAGAGGGCCAAACATACTGACTGCATGTTTTTCTCTCTGACTATGGAATGAAGAAGAAAGAGAATTAAGGCTATTTCTTTGCACTTGGATTTATTCTATTTTTAATCCAGGATCACAAAGTATTAACATATACTAACATGTTGAAGTTATATAGAGCTAAAAGCATTTTTTAATTTCCTAGTTCCCACACACCAGAGTTCTTTGAGGTCATTTCATTCGGCATTGTCTAGGGAGACACTACAGAGGGAAACTGCTGTCTGTGTGGTAACCAAAGGCATGGACTTTGTATTACTGAACCTCAGATTGAATCTCAACTGTGGTTATGTTCTAGTGAATAGAGCCAAAACAGAAATGAATCATTTGTCTCCAGAAATTGTCATTCTGACTTTGCTTTTGGAGACACTCGCATGTGTACTGTGGCTGGAACAATCCTGCTTTGATTCATCAAACACTTGATATTAGACTTTGAAAGTGAAGAAAAATATTGTGTGATTCAAATGAGCTTTTCATTTGAAAAAAGAAAAGACTATGTGTATAAACTATCTTTTCTAATTATTTCCAGTACATATTTGTCTCCCATGATATATGCCATAATTTTATGACCTTGTAACTGTTTAATATTTGCTTCAGAACATATTTGATGTAATTTCCTAAATCTTAGAAAATACAACAGGAGTTTTGGTCATAGTTTTCTTTTACCTGGAAATTCTGGATGAGGAAACCATCAGATGGAAGCATCTTATTACATAGTTGAAATGAAGGCTGAACTTGGAGGAAGGACTTGTATAGGTCACAGGGGCTAGGTGGTGACAAAGCCAGGAGAATCTCAATTCTATTTATATCCAGATGAGCCTCTACTTATGCTGTGCCATCCCTTCCCAGTGTAGGAGATTCTAAACTGGAGAAAACTAACTGCACATATATTTGCCATCGACCAATAAATCAGATCTTATGTTCAATGACTCATAATGTGTCTGTACATCTATCACAAAGGCATTATTATAAAGTAAAGTATAAGCACTCTAGTAATGACTGACAGGGCTTAAATAGGAATTGAGGAAGAGATTTTTTTAAAACAGTAATTATTTAAGAAAAAAAATCTTTTCTCTGATTTCCTCAGGAGATGTCATAAGAAAATTATGAATCTGCCTATCTCATTTCGTGTTTGCTTGCTAAAGAGCTAAAGTTTCTCAAATGCGATTGTAGTAGAAGAACAGAAAGGACTGATGGAAGAGGAAAAGGAAGTGGGTGGAACAGCCATTGACGGAGCCATAGCTGAGTTTGCTGTGGTCTCGGTTGTCACTCAGGCATCTGCGATGACTCGGGTCATCTGTTCAAGTGTATCCCTGTGTTTTCCCTGTCCTAAAAGTCCTCTCCCTTGTTCTGGTCCCCATCCATCTTCATTTCGATCTCTCTACTCCCCATCTCACTCAAACCTCTTGAAAATGTGATCTATATGTGCTTTGCACATTGCTTTGTCTCCACTTGACAATTCCCAGCATCTGATACCTGCTTTCACTTCACAATGGAACTTATGATTCTTGGATTGCTAAATCCACTGACTATGGGGTCTTTCCTGGCTCTCTCTGAACTTTTGGCCCCATTAATCACTCCGTCTTCCTTAAAGTTCCCTGCTCCCTTGGCTTCCACAGCACCATACCTGCCAGATCATCCTCTAATTGTTCCTTCTCTGTCTCTTTCATGGCCTTCTTTTCTTCCTCTTCCCCAAGGTTCATCCTCAGCCCATTGCTTTTCTCACTCCCCACACTTTCCTTTTGTACTCTCATTCACTGTCATGATTTACAGTTACTCAGACATTTTAAATGTACTGTAGTTCGGATCTCTTTCCTGCAATTCAGACTCGAGTATCCAACTGCCTGCCCTGTCCATTGGGTACCCTCCAGCCCAACATGTGCAAACAAACCTCCTCATTGTTCCCGTAACCTGGTTTTTCCATCAGTGCTCTCTGCATAGTTTTGTAGAACTGCTGTCTACTCATTCACCCATACTACAAACTCCAGGGTCATTTTTGGCTTCTCATTGCCCACTTCTGTTGTTTTTCACATCAAACCCATTACCAGGACCTGCTAATCTTCCATCCGAAATACTTCTTGAATCTGACTGTACTGCCCATCATTACTACCACTGTTGTAGCTCAGACCTACTGCCACTTGCTGTGGTTTATCTCTTGCTTGGGCATGTGCACCATTTAGATGGCTTTTCGTCCACCAGCCTTGTCACCATCAAATCCATCTTACATACAACCCAAAGTCAACCTGCCACTTGCAAGCTTAAAACCCTCTTGTGTTTTCCTGCCCTGCTGGATAAAGCCCAAAATAGTCCCATCTTAAATTCTACCCCTAAATATGCTACTTCCTGCCTCTCTCTAGTCTTATCTCTAACAATTTCCTGTTTTAAACTTTGCTCTCCAGCAGCACACAATAGCTGGGAATTCTAGGTATAAGCCGTATCATCGCTTTGCTTTTACAGACTCCTTGGCCTCTAAGTCACTTTTCACTCCTCTTCCTTGGCCCACTCCTAATCTTTCTTCAGTCAACACAAGTGTGTCACCTCCTCCAAGAATCCTTCCTTTCTATGTCTTGTCACCCTCCATCCCAATTATTCTTATCAGTACCTTGTGCATATGCCGGTCATTGAATTAACTGTCATTTTCTAATTTGTATTTCTGTGAACTGCATAGTCCACCAATAGCTGTTAACAACTTGTTAGCTACTTATTTCCTTCAACTAAATTCAGACATCTTTGGATAAGAATTCGGTACAGAAACATTTGGTTCCACTGCTGACAATTGAGTCAGGAAGCTGATCATTTAAATATATATCTTTTTATATACATTGTGTCTTTAATTTAATTTTACCTTTCCTTCTGAACAGTAACTGAGTCACAAATATACAAGTATCTTTAACCTCTCTCCCAGCATCCATAGTTTACCTATATTTTACTCCCCCAAAAAGCTTCAATTCAAAAAAGACTAAGTTATTGACTTTCACAGAACACCACAATTCATTTAGAAGTGTCACAAGAGTCTATTTTCTCAATTTCCAGATCAGTCCTCTTACTTTTATGACATTGCTTCTCTGTGATCTTTTTCAACATTTAAAGGTATATTTTATGTGACCTTTATTCAGTCACATGCCTAAAACATGGATTTTCCGGGGTGGTCAGTTACCATGTTGGAGAAAAGATTTTAAAGCTTTATTTATGCACATTTCAGACATATTATTTTTCGTACCAAGAAGTATCACACTGAGCTTAGCTGTCCCCCAAAATATGACAAATGCTATTTTCTCAGGCAGAAGAGTGAAGTTTATTTTTTGCTAATGAAATGCCAGACAAGCCCAGCCAACTTGCCGGGCATAATTAAATTGGAGCATCTTTGGCAGTTAGCTACGTAGCTCCATCCATGCAAAGTTTTGCAAAAATTTATCTTAAGCAGTTTTTTTTGCCAGTTTCTTTTCAGGATAAAGTTGGGACATTCAGGAATTGGAGCAGTTCTCACAACATTATAAACATTTCTAAGGACTGGTTAAATAAACGCCATTATTGTCCTAATTATTCAACTCCAGCCTTTCTTCTTAGCCCCACCACAGGCACCAGAACTTCAGCACTTGACCCATTTGGGTGTGAATGAAGTGGCAAAGTCGAGATTTAAAAGCATTGCTTGTAAAGTCCCTTCATTTCTAATTTATGTTCCCCCTACCTATGTCTTACAATACTACTTATTCACCATCTTTTTTTGGTTCTTCCTAGTATCAGAGAGGGAACAAACACACATTCCTTAAGAAGTCACTCTTAGAATATCCTGCAGAAATAGATTCCCAAAAAGAACACACCAAAGTGGAAAATAGACAAATAGGTACCTTCCATTTTTTAAGCACACCATCCAATTTTAATTAACATATTCTCTGTTGTATCTATTCACCTCTTCTGTTGTAGCTCAAAAGCAGCCATAGGTAATATATAAGCAGATGAGCATGAGTGTGGTCCAGTGAAACTTTATTTACACAAACAGGGGGCAGGCTGGATTTGGCCCACTGGTCATAGTTTGCCAACTCGCCATTTAACTCACTACCTCTGTCAGTTAACTCTTTTATTTTAATTTCTAAAGCTGTGGACATAGATATTAATGCTCACTTCTATAATGAATAAAATTTTAGGTTATATCAAAAACAAACACATGAATTCTTCAAAGGTGAGAAAAGATTAATTTTTAAGATCTTTTCTATATTTGAAGTTATTGCTTGTACAATTGTAAGTTTCTTGAGGAGAGTAAATAGATGATAATTCATCTTACGCTCTCACCTTGACCCAAGTGCCTGGGTCATGGTACAGGCATATTTTTGAACAAATAATGATTAGGGCCAACTCATAAGTCAGATTGATCATATTGTAGACAAAATATCAGACCCAGTTTTTAAGACCCTTAATTCTTTGTGCTCCGTTATTTCCAAGGATCCCAGCTTAGCTGCACTGATAATGGGATAAAGAATGGTGCCCTTGGCAGTGGGGAAGCAGTGTGGGCTTCCACCTGAGCCCATGTTCTGAAGCTTGTGGGGATTTTCTATGGTAAGTAGGTATGGATAGGTTTGTAGTAAGTAGGGTACGACTTTTTCTCTAGTGCTTTAAATCTGTACCATTACAAACAAGAAGGAAAAGCCTTTTAGCTGTGAATGTGGGCTGACAAGCATGATGGATTTACTAGTATTTTTGACTCCTTAGATTTGAGGTTGTCATGGGCATAGTGTCCTGGGAGAAGCTTTGGAAGTACTTGTGACGGGTAAATGGCCATATGCTGGAGAAGGTGCTACTTATATCAATTAAAAATATCTCTTCTACAGAACTCGGTGACCACCATGGAGTAGTAGGCTCGATTACAAAAAACCTGTAATATGTATATTAATCATTCCGTGCTAGCTGATGTAAATCTCCTTCATTCTGTTTATGAAAGTACTGCCCATTATAAAACCACTGTATACTTTCTCCCCTCCCCATGTAAGCACTGTGCTGTGCTTACAGCGGTATTCAAAGATGCTTGTGTTAATTAATTAAAGAGATGAAAACAGTCCTTCCCGTGGTGGGGAAATGAATATCTACTTTTATTCATCTAGTTTTACTTTTAATTGGCTTATGGATGATCGTTGATAGTTTTGTGCCAAATGTGCCCTTGGTTCTCACTGTGGCATATTTTTGTGTAACTGTGTGTTTATAATTATACAATTCTAAGGGCCCATGCCTGCAAACACACACACATGCACATATGCAGATTTATTAATTTCAAGGAGACAATTCAGATGGCCAAGCTCAGAGTAGAGATCATTATGACATCTATCTGCCTTTTGTGACAATGGCATCCTAACGGATACAGTTTGCAGATATTGAGCCTCAGAATATTCTACCATCCTATAATAATTGCTACATGCTTTTAGCCATATTAAAAAAGAGCATCTTTAACCTTCTATAGAAGAAACCTTTATACCTTACTATTCACAGGCAGCTATTTTTAAAATTTCCAAATTCACTTGCAGCTCTATTCTCTGCAAGATCTTCCCATCTATTCCGACTGTGTCAAACTATACCAAAAACAGAAGGAAACAAGAAGAGACTATACGTGTCACTCATGTTGGCTGAGAGATAAGCTGAGAAAAAGAATTGGATGATGGAGGAATAAACGTACCATCATTTGAAAAAGAACTCTTCTCTTTCAAGCTGTATATAACTTATCCATTGTAAACTGAGTGAGACTATTAATAGTAATAATTATAATAACAATTTACCTTACACTTGTCTATTCCAGTAACTTACAAAGTCTTCCTCAAACTTGAATTCATTTCATCTTTTTGACAGTCCCATCAATTAGTCAGGACAGAGCTTATTATTTCCTCCCTGCTTCCCACCTCTGTGATTACTTCTGCTGCCGTTTCCAAGCCTGACGCACCACATTCGGAGAAGTAGAGCTCCCGCCTTAAACACCACCTAGAAGTCATTATGTTTGGGCAACGTGCTTGTTGACATGTTAGAATGTGGAAATTTCTGCTGTGGTTAGCATCCCCTTAGAGAGAACACAAATCACTAAAAAGCTCAGGTCAGATAACTTAGAATTACTGAGGTGATGCTACTTTTTTGAAATAGAGACATATGACAATATTAAAAATGGATAGCATGACTTAATTTCTAAAATTTATTCTCAGTTATATCATAGAGTCATTTCAATTCCCTCCATTTCTCCAGTAATTTAGCCACTGATAATCATAATTATGACCCTTAGGTGTGCTAAGACAATGAAAGGCCTCCCGAATTATTAAAAAGTGTTCATTTATGTCTACTCTGTATGTCATTTCGTGTATTTTACTGCATTCTCATTTTTTGAAAATTGGTCACCTGTATATATGATATACACATAAGATTAAATTTTAGAAATGGTAATATGTTTTAGAAGAAAACCCTATTCCTAGTGTTGAATAAACATGATTATATTTTATGTGACTTTTCCCCCTAGATTTCTGTTTGGTATCCATGATTTATTTGCTCATAGGCCTAGGTTGGTATTTGAGAAAAAATAATCCTGAGCATTTGTATGATGCTTTATTAGGAACCAGTGTTTTCATTGTCATATACACTGTCCAATTTATTATATAAGCTTCAAGAGGTATTATTACCAGCGTTTTATAAAGTAAGCCTCAGGGAGTATAAGTGGTTTGCTCAAAGCCACGTGGCTAGTAAGTGGTAGAGAAGAAACCCAATTCCATCTGTCCAAGTCAAGAATTTTTTCCATCAAACCACAGCCCTCTCAGAAACTCATCTCCCAGAACTGTGTCAGGAGGTTTCAGCTAGAATGGGCCTCTCTCCTTGTAAACCCATCTGGCAGAGTTTTTTTCTTAGAGCTCGTCAGAGGAGCTAATATCAACCAACAAATCCGAGATTCAGAAAATTTGTTGTAATTATCAGTGAAAAGGGATAATGTCCCCAATATTAGATTGCATTCCATCCACCTAGAGAGGTGCATAGAATGCATCATTTTGCCGAGAGATGACTTTATTTATCCAACAATACAACCAAGACCGTGATAAAGTGGGACCCTTTGTAATAGCTTTTTACCATATATGAGAATAGTAAGCTTTGAAAGGAACTATAGATGTGGGCATTCTCCATTTACCTTGGATACAAAACAAATTTCTGCCTTTGATGAAAAGAACAGGCAGTGCCCATTCTAAGGAGAGAGTGTGAAATAAGAGAGAGCTCTGAACGCAAGGTTTTATCATCACCTCCTGGTTTTATTTTTTCCATTCTAATCAGAAACCTGCTTTGAAACAAGCTGCCCTGATATTAAAAAGTGACATAGAAAAGTCACTGCCTTGAACTTGCTCGTATGAAGAGTGGCACGAGAAAGCGAGGGACACCTCAGAGGAGGAAGTGCCTTCACCATTAATAATTATCTCTAAGGAACAAACAGTGCCTGGGAGGTAGGGCTGGATTCGGAGAAATAGAAATCTGAAACATTAGGGCATCTGCTTTTTCATAAGATAACGGCTGATGCTGAATGCAAATTTCCAACTAAAATAAAGCTGATAACAAAGCTTTCCTATATTCATTCATCCTGGAATAGTAAAGAGAAATGTCTCCTGTATTTATTAAGCTACTTCTAATTATTTCTGATGTGTCAAATATACTGGGATAGAGAGAAGAGAAGAAGATTGGGGGGAATCTTTTTTAATATGATGTCAGTCTTCAAAGAATTGAACGAGTAGCTAGCCCCAGAAATGATTATTTCTATAAGTCTGACACTGCTACTTAATAAACCAACAGAGAAAATATTGAAAGGAATTCTGTCAACATTCTGGGACTAGTGTAATTTTGAACAATCAGGCATAATGGCAGGATCAAGCTTGATGTCATGCTGTACGACTTGTAATTCTGCAAAATTATAAAACTTGTGAATGAAAGGGAGGGAGAAATATGTAACCGTGGAATGGAGGTAAGGATACAGGAAGCCTGAGATTCCACTTCTGTCGCATCCAACCTTACTGATATGCAGATTGTTCCACTGAGACAAAATAGCAGAGGTGAAACAATCAAGGTTTCCGAAGAAAAGAATTTCCAGTTTCACCACAGAAAAAGATAAGTTTTGCATTTGGAACATCTGAGAAGTGTTGTCTCATTAAAATTTATGATCAGAATTAATTCACATTCATTCTGCTAAGAACCAAATCACCTGGGTTGAATCCGTGTGGGGAATCATAAAAAAGGATAATGAGAAATGACAGCAGGTCCGCAGAGTGGTCAGTGAGGACCCCTCGGCAGATCTGATTTTTCTCTTTTCCTTTTTCTTTTAACTTCCCATTTGGTGTTTGGAGATTATCTGGTGTTGGAAAATCAATGTCATTTGTTGACATTTGTATATGATATGCAATAAGTAGCATCCTTTTTAAAATCACTCAAGTTAGAGGATTTAAATGGCCTTAAATGAGACCCTCCTGTGTGGCAATAAGAAAAAAATTACACTGCTACATGCAAATGAGAATTTTATTTGTTAAGGATAATTTCGTGCCTGGCACAGTGCTACGCTGACTTAATGACGCTCGCAGATAGAAAGCCTGAGTATAGGATAACTTTCCCATAGAATTGCTGAGACGGTCCATTTCCTCTGCTCTGGATGGCTCAGCATCTCCAGTAAGAAACCAGATTATGCTCTGTGGCTCCTCCTCGCCCCCTGTTCTCCACATCCTGTTGGTCGCAGAATGCCGAGTACAGCCTCTCCTCTTCACGCCTCTATCATTCGTGTAGATAATTCCCAGCTGAGGCTGCTGACCTCTCTTGCCAGCAGAAGACGTTTGTTTCCCGGCCTTTCCATTTTCTTTGGACTAACAATTGCTATCAGGAAATTTACTTCTTCTCTAATACTTCAGCCACCTCCTTCTATCTCCATGAGTTCTAATCCTAGAATTGCCCCTCACTCAATGATCCTTTAGGCTGGTGACTTTCTGGGACACACCATCCTTATCTGGAGAACTGGAACCTGACTATTGCTAAAATCTCATTTCAGAATGAAAGTCTGCTCGTCTGTGTGTTTATAAGTCTGAGCCTTCTGAAGATTGATGGTGGTGAGCTTTCACAGGTGCAAATGTAGGATTAAAATGAACACCTTCCGTGTTTGTCTCACCATCCCTTTTTCTGTCTACTCCCTTTGTGTCAGATGAGGCTACACACTGACCCCTTTATTCAAAATTTTAATTCTTGATTAGGGTACTACTTTATACATCAATATTTTCTTCCCCTCAGGATTGTCAAAGAGTACCCCATGTCTGAGGCACTGGGAAATGAGGGAGATGTTCCCCTGCTCCCTGCTAGCCCCTTGGGGACCAGCAAGTGGTTCCCAAGTCCCATGGCACCTGGACCACAAAAATGCAATTCAGCGTCCTGGAAACATCCAGGGAAAAGTGTGAGCTTTACCTAGAATAGCTTCTCGGTAGTTCTCTTTTGGGGCCTCCAGGCTTCTTGCTTTCTCTCTCTGGTGACTGTGTCCGTTTTAGAACTGAAAGGAAAAAAGGTTTCAATCTGTTCCTTTTTCTTTGTATCACATTTACTGAAGAGCTCAATGCTAGTGGGCATTCAGCGAGTCATCTTCTTCTAGTACTTATATTACTCTCTCGTCGATGGAAATTTCTATTTCAGGTTCCTAAGCAGGCATTTCTAAATCTCCCTTGTGGCCTCAAAGAGTTGGGACTTAAGCATAAGCCTGAGCTTTTAGAATATAGAGAAAGGAAGGGAGCAAAGAAAGAAAAGACAAGCTGGGTATGTAGACAGTTTTCCTGCTGCTGAATTGCACAATTGTTAAAATTGCATCTCTGCTGCCCCGGTCAATGTCTCTTCAGTAACTCTGTGCAGAAATCTGGATTATGATATAAAAAACAAACAATTAAGCAAGTAATCCTTTTATGTTACTTAAAACGTAACCGTATAGAAATAACTACTTCTGGCTCTCGAGGCGGGTGTCTGACAGCATCGTAAGCTCTGATGATTTTTTAGGTAGTTCTGTCATCTTCTGTAATTTACCTGTGCTCTCACCAAATAAAGGGGAATGAAATTATTTGCGGAGCTATGTCATGGTGAATTTCTTTTTTTTTTAATTTTTTTTTTTTTTTTTTTTTGATGTGGACCAATGGTGAATTTTTAAAGCCAAATTGTCCCTGGGCTGAAAGAATTTCCTGCGACCACATCCAATTTTCCCAAAATCTGTATTAATGCTTTTACACTGAAATGGCAAAACTTTTGATTGTTAGTGCTTAGTTGCAGCTCAAGTCTAATCTATACAAACTGAATCTAATAATAACAATAGTGTACATTTATTGAGTGCTTGCTACGTGCCATGCAGTAAGTTAAGCGTTTTACAGGGATTAGTTTATTTAATCCTCAAAACCCTCAGCGGCAGTACCATTTTTATTCCCATTTTATAGGTGAGGAAATTAGGTCATAGAGGCATAAATAACTTGTGCAACTTGTGAAAGGTAGTGTCAGGATTTGACCTCAGGAGGCCCAACTCCATTAGGCTGCAATTAGGTACCTACTCTACTAAAGGCCCTACTTAATCACTTTTATTCTTGCAGTTCTTTTCTGACTTATTTTCACATTCAGTGAGCATCTTCCAGGATTTAAGTTTTCAGGGAGTAAATGGTATCCCAAAGCAATGATTAGTGAGAATCAGTTTTGCTTCTGAGTGCAGCGAACTTATTCTGAAAGAAGAAGATGCTGGCTCGATATAGAAGAAAATGCCTGAGGAAAAAGCAGATAAACAAGCCCAGGGCCCTGAACCGTTCATAGGGTAAAGCTTTAGTTCCAGGCATATTAATGCCCCTCATATAGGAAAGGAAGAGCCAATGTATAGAAGCCGTGTTTTGATATAAATCTCTATCCATAATGACATTGGTTTGGTGACCGTGGCAGGGCAAAGAGAAGGGAAACAACGTAAAAGGACTCTGGGGCCAGACTGCCTGGATTCAAATCCTAGCCCTACCACTTCCTGACCAGGTGATCTGGGGCAAGTTCCTTGCTGCCTCTGTGACTCTGTTTCCTTATCTGTAAAAGAGAGATAATAGTACCTACCTTACAGAGTTGTCATGGGGGTTAAATGAGTTCATGTCTATAAAGCATTTAGAACAGTGCCAGACACATAGTCAGTACCATAAGGGTGTTTGCTCTGTCGTCGTCATCATCATCATCATCATCATCATCACGAGTTGCTCAAACATGGTGTGGCAAAGATATCAACAGTGGTTTTATATTTAGACATTCTTAGGGCTTTCACATAGGAAAAGAAGATACTAGATTCAATTTATCTTAGATAGACTTGGCTATGTAAAGCGATTCTTAGATCACCTAGATTTATTTTGGTTTTAGAATTTGAGTGGTAATTTATAAGTTAGCCAACAAGTGTGTTTCCATGACTCAGTCTGAAGGTAGGATTTTGCTCCCAGACAAAGGGGCTTTAGCATCTAAATTGAATGATGATTAAACAGAGAGACTAACCCCCTATCCTCAAAAACCTGAAGATGGGAGTAGCAGAAAAAAAATGGGAGGTAATTCTACCTGCATTAGGGAAACTGGGGTTTGGAGTTTACATAGCATAAACATAGCTAACATTTATTTCGGGGCAATGTAAAGTGACGCTCGAGGAACACAGTTCTGATAAATTCCCACACATTCCTCCTTTCTTCAAAGGGTTGGAATGGATGCTCCCTAACACCCTTTGAGGGCATCCATGGGAGTGAGAGAGGCTCTGTTCCTTCAGGACAATTTGGTCCAACTCTGCCTGCTCACCGATGGGGGAAACCTGGCAAAATTCCAAATGTGATTAGTGGTGTATCTATTATTTTACAGGGTGCGGTGTGTTTGGGTGGATGGAGGGGGAAGCCTATAACTTCAGAGCTGGTAGAAGAACATTTCTGCTAAACCTCTTTTTATTCTAAAAATTGATGAAAGGATCTCCATGTTCAAGATGATCTGAGGGCATTGTACTGTCCCCAGAATAGAATGCATCCCGGTTGTTACTAAATTTTGGTGGTGCAAGTTGGAAGAGTGTAAATATTTCCTCCAAAATATCAATTACCATTTTGACCCATTTTTTTGTGAGATTGAACTAATCTTTTTAATTATTTGAACTCTGAAGATTGTTCTCCATAAATATAAAATCAGAGCTATAAGCTTACTCTAGACCAGTTTAAAAAAAAGTACTGCATTTTTAAATCATGCCACCATTGTCTTGTTTAGGAAGAATATGATTGGGTTAAACCAAATGTTGAGTTATCAGGTATTTCAATACCCACATTCATCGTTGCCTGTGATGTGTTAGCATTCTTATTTTTTATAAGTTCTTTGAATTACATTCTAAATGACTACCATGTAACTAAATTAGAACAACGTAGGTCATTTTCATCAAATGCTCAGTAATCTCATTGCTGTTGTGTAATTAGGTGAAGAAGCTCCACCCGAGCCTCCATGGGTCAGCTATGTGGACTCTAGCTGCCAAAGGCGCTTCTCCTTCTGAACCGAGCGCTTTGCTCAGCCAGTGTAGACATGGCCTGATAAACAATGGAACTTCTCCCTTGAGAACTGGAGTTTGGATTGATTTAATTATTTAACTCAAAAATGTGCACAGGTTTGATGAGCGGTTAAAATACCTGCATTTTAGTAAAACAGGAGCTTACATTGACAGTAATGTGAAGAATAGCATAATTTATAATGAACTTGAAAGGCAGTAGCGCTCACTGTTGCGCAAGCTAATAAAGCGACTATCAAGTCAAAGTTTGAACATGAGCTTAAATATCTGTGGCAGGGAGGTTGTTCTTGCAGGTTTATATCTGTCAGGTCTTAACACTAGACCTGTCAGAGTGCAACATGGCTGTGTCACTTTTAACCAAGACATCACATGTCACATATACAGTGGGAAACAACCTGCTTTGTGTTTTCGTCTCTAGAATTTTATGAGAAAAAGCAAAGGTAAAAGGAATTTTTTTTTTAACACTGCATTTTTAATTTGCAGATTCTCGGGCTGATGGAGTGAGTGATGGAGTGGGTTGCCAACCGTAGTTACTCCACTCACTGCAGAATGGCTGGGGGGACTATATTAAGATATGCCCAAAGAAGTGTGCCCAGGGTGAAACAAGTACCTTTGAGGTTTAAATCAGGTGTGTGAAGAATGCTGGAAACAAGACTTCTTGGGTTTTGATTTTGTTTTTATATTTATGTTTCTCAAGGAAAGTGATGGCTCTTGCCTGTTCTCCCAACTCTTTAAAAAAAAAATGCTGTAAAACACTCCCAAAAGTTTAACCCACCCTCTCTCCTAGGATTTGATATGCTCTACTCCACTGCCTGAAAGGGTCTTCTAGTTTATCAAAACTTTTGATTTTCAAGACATGATTGTGGTTTCTCATATTTAAAAAGGGTTTTGATTTTGGAGATATTTTTAAATTGGGAATTGAAGTTTGACGGGCTTTACCATTGTCTATTTTCTTAGAAAAATAAGTACTATTTGTAATATATGAGTTAGCTGCAACATACTTAAGAAAATTACGTTCAAACTATCTTTTAAAATATATGTTCATGTTATCCCTAGAAAGTTGTTAAGTGGCTCAGAAAAATCAAGCGAAGGTAACTTTTTTTTTTTTTTTTTAGAAAATGTAAACCACATTTCCTTGTAGGATGAAGTTGTGCTTAATAGCCTCTGTTTAATTTATTCAGAAACTACACGACTTTTGTTGCTATATTTTGTTAGAAAGGAAGGAGAGGCTGTTTCTACAGGTGTCATAGAAAAATCGATACTGAGCCACGGATTATTGGATCCCATAGAGCCACAGAGACTTGGCAGTGAAATTCTTCCAAAGGTGAGTAAGGGCATTGATTTTTCTTCTCATGCCTGAAGATATATGACACAAGGAACAGAGGCTAAATTTAGACTAGAAACAAGTCTGATTTGAAACTATGCTTTTACAAAACTGGTGACTTTTTTTCAAAAAAATTAAATGAGGCAGTCAAATGAGAATTTGAGCATATACATTTTTCTCACATATTTTTCTTAGATTCACTTCTTTTCTTTATTCCTTTGGGTACTTTTGAAAAAATATTGACTCTTTGACCAACATTTTGTCTGTAATTCAGATCCAGTGATTTCCTTGTGGAATACTTGTGTTGTACAATACAAAACAATCTCTCTCATAAACCTGTAACCAAGAAGGCAATAGTCCTTCAGCTTCTAAGAAAAAGCATATTGTTCACACAAACTTAAAAATATGAGCCCTGATCTTCCTTATTTAAACTGTGTATTCGTCCAGCAAATTTGTGCCTTGAGTTTTAGACACATACTTGCTTATTTGTGTACTTATTTTACAGTTTCTTCTAGATTTCGCAAAGTTGAAAAGCTATACGTAATGCGTCGGTTGTTTGACCGCATTGCTTAGCATTCCGTCCATGCAGGCAGACGGTGTTCCTAGGTTTGGAAGCATAAATCCCAGGGGAAGTGAGCTGAAGAACATCTTGTGCATCACTCGTCCTATCATGAGCCCTGTGCTGCTTCGTCTCTCTACAAAGTAAGCCATATATTGTGAGTTGGCTTCCGGCAGTTGAAAATGACGTATGCTCATGGCTCTTGCTTCCAAGTGTGTGTTTTTGGAGCTCATAATGGCGAGTATAGAGGTTGTGTTATAAGCAAAAGAATAACTGGAACATTTTAAGTTACTCACACACGCTTTAGCTTGCTCATCTGTCCCCACGTAGCATTTGGTTGTTCTACCCTGGGACCCACATTCTGTAGTATTGTCTTCCTCGTGTGAAGCGAGGTGGTAAATCGGTCATTTTTATAGCGAATTTGAGCACAGCAGATGATCAAGGAAGATAATTCAGGCCTCCAAGTAGAAAATTGCCAAATTACCACCACTTTGCTATGTCTGGGTGTAGGTAAAATTTGAGTTTTAATACTTTGTGGGATCAAAAACTGATTATAAGGAAGTTAAAATATGAAATGCTAGCACGTTCGTGGTAATATATAGAATTACCTTAATATTTTTTTCTTTTTGGTATCGAGTGGAAAATTCTTAACACTTTTTTTCTTACCTTGAACTTTCAGACTGGCTGAAACAATAGAAACAACAAAAATTGTTTATAATTTGTATTCTAATTTTGGATCGTCTGGTTAATACCCTGACTCTGATTACCCAGAAGAACAATGTTCTATAAGAAAGACTATTAGAAGTTTGCTGCTGCATTATTAGTAAAATAACATGGAAAGCGCAACATTCTAGATGTCTCATCTAATGAGGTAAGATTTTGTCATGTCCCATAAATTGAGATTACATTTAATTTTATTTATTATTATCCCAGCCCAAAGAAAGTTTTGGATTTCAATTTGACACAGAAACCCATAATATAAAGCTTTATATGCATTGTCTCAACTGTGACCAATTTGAGGCATTTAAAGCTAGGCTATTTAATATATTTTATTTATGCATAAATTACATTCTTTTTATTGTTCTTCCATCCTTTCCAGCTTAGTAAATTATAACTCAGTGTATCATGCATATTTAAATAAAAATAAATTAAGTACATTATAATTCTTATTGTGGGGGAAAGGCATACGATGCTCTAATATTTGATGAAGTTTAACTTTTGATGTGTGAATTCTTAAATGTGATCAAACCAAAGACAGTGGAATACTTTGAAGTATTCTAAAGGTAAAATGGAAACTAAAGATTTCATGGTAGGTGACAGCCTTGCATTTACTGTTATAATAATATAACATCTGCATGGGAAGAAAAAAAGTACAAAAGACAACAGAGAGGTGATGGAGGAGCCAGACATATGGAAAGTTCCAGGTGCCTGTAGATACAATGTGAGAATTCTCAAATATCTAGTCCCCTTTATTTGGTACAGATACTGTCTTCCATCAAAAAAGAGCTCATGGGCTCTTTTTATAGTCCAAAAATATTAGTGTTTTCAACATCACTACCCTTTATATTTATACCAAAATCTCCCACAATATGTAAAAATTTATCTTATCCACGTCTGAGCAACATGATAGTAGCCATTCTCTCTTTGGGTTAAGCACATCCTGTCACTTTTCCTAAAACGTTGCAGTGAGGAATTTCCACTAGATAATTTGTAGTTTGTAAAGCATGAGTTTTTGAGGAGAAAAGTGGCAATTAATTGAAGCATAATTATCTTTAGTGTGAAAATAGTCTGGGATGCCAACTTTGGTGAGCAGTGTGTCTTTGACTCATTAGCATTTTCTTTGCGTGCTTTGTTGTCATCCTTCGGGTTCTTTTTGGATCCATCTCTCTTTTGTTTCCCTTTGACTCCTCTATTGTATTCCAGTTGGCAGTTAAAGAACAGAAACAGAGCAATAAGACTGCATGGCTACATTTTCCCAGTGCCACCAACTGGGAATTAAGCTGACTAACATTTTGAAAGCTCAGCCCACTTCCTTCACAGCAGGCATGACAGGTAAAAGCATTTCTGTATTAAAGTACACACTTTGTTTCTTCAGGTTCTTGGTCTAATCTCTCTTGTTTGCCAGTTGTGGGGAGAAACAAAAGTAGGTTGGGGACCAAATGCCTGGGGTATTTAATCAAATGCCCAGCAACTCTTGATTATAGGATGCAGAAATTTCACTTTCGAGGATTAACTCTGGTGCATTTTGTCAATCCAGATGGGTATCCCCTTCTACTCAGCATGTTATTGGGCTACTGCCTACCACTGACTAAATAAGATGTAGTGGAGGAATCCCAAGTAGTTTTAATAATAACTCCTGGGTTAGCAGAAACTAAATGTGCGGGGTGAAAACTCCCATTAAATATAGGTATTTGTGAAGGTCCTCAAACAGTACATTTTACATGTTATTGTTTGCTTCTATTAGAACAAGAAACTGAGAATTCTCTGTGTTCTATTAATTTGATTAGTATTTCCTAAGTGGTAAATATAAACCTCTTTAAATATTTTATGAAGCTCCCTTAATCAAGTAAATACCCTAACGCACATCACTGTATTGATCCTTGACCTTTTGACCTGTCGCTCTGCCACGTTGGATGCCTTTTCTCACGTCCTTGCGGAGGAGAGCCTAGGAAGCAGAGGGCATGAGGAGAGGCGTTAGTCCTTCTCCCTGAGCAGCAGTGGGCTGTTCAGTTGTCTCCTCGGAGGGGATTTCCTTGTGAGTGGTGAAATTGGGATGAATAATATCATTTTGCATCTATACTGAATATATATTTTAAGGAAGCTTAAGAGCACTATGTAAGAGTCATCTAGGAGGGATAAATGTAATATACATTTAAGGTGGGAAGACTAGCGCTCTTGAGATACATGCAAACATTGTAATAATATCATAGCAGATCTTATGAGTAAATCAAAATATTCCTCAGCTGGTGCCCACATGCCATATATTGAAACAAATTTTCCAAAACCTCTTCTTTCACTAGAGTTAGAGCCTGTACATGTATCTTCTTACCATGAAGTATAACCCTAGTTTGTTTTGTTTTATCAGACTGGATCAAAAGTTAACAGAGGGTGCAATGCAAAAATAACATTTAAAGTGTTAACAGTATATAAATATATTGTTTTCATACATATATATTTGTGTGTGCATATATGTATACACACACATATATATGAATGATTAAAGGGCAATGGATGTCCACACCATGACTGTACCTGGAATATTTTCAGGAGTGTGAAGTCCCTTCTATTTTAGCCATTAGACAAATTCTTTAGCCAATTTGGCCTCAAGTTGACAAAGATTTTCTATTTATAAATGTCACTTGGGGTCCATGAAGAATCTCTGATACTCATTTATTTTCTAAAGAAAGGTTCAGGATAAATAAGTTCAAAATATTTCAAAGTCACCATGCAATTCTTTGCTTGACTAAAGCAACATTGTCATGAGTATAGCCAAAGTCTTTGGGACACTCGACATGGCTACCTTCCATTGTACTTTAGTGGATGAAGTGGCCTCCTGGTTGTCTAGTAGCATGAGGTCTCACTCACATTTGTTTAGTTAGTGCTTTCTGGTTTTCAAAACCCTTTCCCAGGATAGTCGTGGTCGGGGGCAAGGGGTAGAAGCGTGGGGAATAAGGATGAATTTTTTGTGTTTCTTTTTCTTTTCTCTTTTTTTTCTTATTGTGTTTCTTTTTCTAACTTGTTAAATGAAAAGATAAAATGTCTTTCTTTTGGTTTTGGATCAAATAACTGCATGAAATGTGAATCACAATATAATTGTCATGGTGACAAGAGAGGGAAAGAAGCGGTTACCCTTCAGCTACTATGGTTCTTAGGGGCCACTGTGCTATTAATGAGCTAAGAGGAAGGATGCACCATTTCTCTCTAACGTAACATAAAGATAACAGTTCCCTTAAACAGATTCAGTTTTCAATATGAAGGTCAGTGATCCATGATCCAGGTTAAATATATGCACACACATATTCATATGTATATACTTGTCCAGATTTTTCAGCCAAGTAATAAAAATGCTGGAGGGGAGAGAACAGGGTCTCTCTAAGGAGTCCCTGGGGAACGGGGGTGCAGCCCTAAACAGGTGCCAAAACAAGTCCATTTTTAATTTGCAGCTTTGGGTTTTAGCTTAGAAATTCACTTACATTTTGTATTCTATTCCATTAAGTATTGTGATTGTTTTATTATATAAGAAAGTTTTAATTTGCTTACCTTTAAATAAAACTGATATTTGAGATGAGTGCCATGTCTACCCTTTCATGACTCACTCAGAGAACGATTACTGAGCTTCTCCTGTGTGCCAAGCACTGTTTTACCCCCTCCCTGTTTGAAAAGCACAGAATAGAGATATACAAGTTTGTGAGACAGATGAATTGGCAATTGACAGGTGAATTGTAAACTACCATAATTACTAATACTGTGCACATTTTTCTACCCAGGGATTTTAGATGAGCATTGTCAGAATTTAGCAGAAAGCCCCGTCGAATCTGTAGGTTTTCGTTGAACTTAAAGCAGTTCCTTCACACTTTAAAAGTTTACATTTTCAGTGTTTGTTTTTCAGAGGTACAGAGAGTTCTTCTTCGTTTTCCATTTCTACTTTGACAAATGTTCCACACTTAAAAGTTTTATGTCCTTCCACTTTCACTCTTTCCCTCCTTGTTTCCCAACTTTTCTGAAGATAACTGCTGCATTCTTTTCCTTCTTAATCCAGTTTTTGTGTACTTGGTGCATATTAAACCAGGAGATTAAAAACACAATGGGTAGAGGGCTCTGGCTTCTTTGCTAGAGGGTCTAGAATATTGATGTGCGCATGTGTGTGTGTGTGTGTGTGTATGTGTGTTATGATGAAAACACTGCAGCTTAAGTTTAGTGCACAAAGGTAGAGGTTAAACTGAAATTGGATTGACTGGTTTAAATTCTTGCTCTACCACTTACTAGCTGTATAAACAGTTTCTAAATTTGCTTTTTCAACTATAAAATGAGGAAAGCAATCATACCCACCCCCATTTGGTTGCTGTAAAGATTAAATGGAATAATGAGTGTAAAGCACAAGCCTTGGTAGATGGTAAGAGGTCAATAAATACCAGCAACGATCTTTAGTATTACTATTATTTATTGCATTGCAGTGCAGATACACACATACCCTGTATATGCAGTTTTCTAAATGATGCATTATTCAAAGAATGATGGCTAATCTTAGGCAAAGTTGTGAAAAGTCAATATCCACCTTCAGCATTGCCAGCTTTTATTGAGAAGGTGCATTCTCTCCTTACTCCATTTGAATGCCTGGTGCTTGCCTCTCTTCTTGCCTTTCAGAGTAAAACCTCCTTTCAAGTAAGGACCTGAAATTTATCCCCACAAAGGTCTAGATGATGGAGAACACTTGAGCTGTTGCCCTTGTAAAGGTCACTGACCTCTTATCAAAGATCAAATACAGAGCTGATGAGATTGCAGGCATCCGACAGCAGCTGGAGAAATTTGATGATGTGATCTCTCCCTTGCCTTCTGGAAGTCTCCCCAGCATGGGAATGGTTAACTGGGCCAAGGGGTAAGGTTGTTCTGGGGGTTGTCTAACATCCTCAAAGGCTGCCTCTCTCTAAGCCTGGGGTCATTTAGGAATGTCTGTCAGCTTTTCTGGGTTTTTTTTTCCATTTGTATCTGTGGGTTTTGAATCTAGTTATGCCTTAGACCACAAGCGGTAGTCCTTTGAACATTTTTTCCTAATACTCTTCTTTATTTGGGGATATACAACCATATTTTTCTACCCACATCCCATCCACATATTCGTTCTTGGTTATCCATTGTCCTTCTTTCACAAAGACCTGTATTCATGGTTTAAAGTTTTTCACACATCAAACTATTATTCTGAGACATGCTCCTGAAATCGTCTTCTTCTTTTCTGTAACTACTTTACCTGTATTTTCTGTGCACAGGTTTGAGGATATGAAGGAGTGGGTTCATGTTTCAGGTACGCCTACACGGGCAACGTATGGTTGGAAAACCCTTTCATTTGTTAGCTTTAGTTGGTCAATGAAGGGGGAAGAGTGGGCTCTGCCTTGGTGTTGTATGAATCAACTGAAGGGTTTTGTAAACTCAAAAGTGGAGTAGAAGCTTTTTTGGTCTTCTTTTCACCCATTATGACTACCTCCTCAAGCCGCCTTTTTAAGGGAGGACATGAACAGACACATTGTGTTTAGTAATTTCTGAAAGAGGAGATAGGATTCTCTCCCTTTGACATTTTCCCTTATTACCTGAAATAGCTATTCTGTGTATTCTTTTGGTATTGCTGTCAGTTGCCTTTTGCCAGCGTTGTATCATTTAATGCAGAGACAGCCCAGAGAGAAATTCTCAGATGAAACTCTAAGAGGAGAAATGTCTACCGTTAAACAAAAGGGGCCTGTATGGATGGGCTAGATCCACAAGCTCTTTCTGAAAGGATCCAGGTCGTTCTTTAGAGCATCCATATGCAGCATGGTCAGTCTGAGACGCTCGCAGGTCACTCAGAAGTTTGGACTGAACCCATGAGGCATAACACCCTCTACACAAGTGAGAAAAGAAAAAAAGCTAATATTTATCAAGCACCTACTATGTGAGAAAAACACTTTCAATAATAATAACTGATAACTTTGGGGTTTTGGTGGATGCCAAAAGGCACTGAGCTACAGACATTACTCAGTTATCTAATCCTTACAGCAACTTTGTGACACTGGTATTATTATACTCCTTTTACAGTTGAGGAAACTGAGGGCTCTCTGTTACCAAAGCCAGTGCTTTTGCATTTTCCCACAGATCCTGGGATATAAACAGCATGATGTGCATCTTGCAGATGAAGCTGTTGAGACACAGTGGGTTGAAACGACTTGTCCCCATGGCTCTGTGTGGAAGCACTGGACTCTCCTCCAGGTTGGCCTGACCCTGCACACTAGGCATCCCTGCCATTCTGAGTGTACTCATTCTCAAAAAGGACCTTTTTTCCCTTCTTAATTTACAATCTGATGTGGATTAATACTTTCATAAAATAGGATGGAATTGAATTACTGGAAAAATAAAATTAGAAAAGACATATAAAACACAATTGTTTATTATTAGATTCAGCAAACATAAAATTACTCTCACATGGCTATAGGCACTTCTAAATGCTTGCTCACAATTTCTGTGTTATCTCATGGTGGACCAATAACAAAACTGCTTGTACCAGCACCAATGCATGGACAGTGCTTTGAGGAACGCTGCTTTAGGCCTTTGGAATATGAAGATAAGGCAGTTTCCTCACTCATTAACAAAAATCTTGTAGCCATAGATTTAATTTCAATATTTACCCATGAGGCCTTGAATAATACCCATGTTGGAAATATACTAAAACACAGTTACAAGTTAAAAGTCAAGGGCCCTATTTTTTGTGTTTTTTATCTAACTGAAGTTAAATAGAACGTCTTAACAATGTACCCACAGGAACTAAATTAATTTTGTATAGATTATGGCTATTATGTAAAGGCCTATCCTCTTGTAACCTACATAACTGAGAAATGTAGACCACTGTAAATTAGCCTATTTGATATAATAGAGATAACACTATATTGCAGGTATATCACTTTCTCTCCAGAGGACAGGTTCATTGTTGTATTGATTAATTAATATTCTCTCCCACTATATTCAAGTAGGTGAAAGAAATTAAAAGAAGTGTGATAACAAAGCCAGCAAAGCAAACATTTCTGGTTAGTTCCCACAGTGACTAGAGAAATGCTTGTCACCTGCTTCTTGCTGGGCAGAGCAAGTTAGCTTAGCAGCGGTCCCTTTTTTGACATTCCTGAAAGCAAGTCTTAAAATAGAATGGCCATGAAAAACAGTGAACACATGTTTCCCAGGGGAGAACAGGGTCTGCAGCAGGTGCCTGTCTCCACAGCCATCTGTAGAAGTATCTGCGGGAAATAGATGAGGGGAAAAGGCTTAATAAACAGAAAATGTCAGAGTCGCCATTTTTGATGTTTCTTTAGCATCATCATATCCCGGATTTCAAGACAAAGCTTAGCTTTTGTCTGCTTCCTGTCCCACCCCTCCAAGCATATGACTGATGTTTGGAATGCTGTGTTTACATGGTATTAGTGCCGGTTATGGTTAATCTTCATTGGGCTTTAACTTCTCAGAAGAGGTGCTAAATTCGAGGATCTGTTTGGATCAATCATTGTGTTAAATTGCGTCACCAACTCTCTGCAATCAGTGGAGGTAAAAATAATGGCAGAATATACAGAGGATCTTTATTTGTGCTTATAATGGAGCCCTTTGCTGACCACGGCATTGGCGACCTTAGTACCCTGAAATTCACATGAAGCTCCATTCTTGTCCTTAAGCAGTGCCCTACCTTGATATCTAATCTGTTATTCAGATTTGCTGCAAACATTCATACACTGATCATTCATTTATGGAGTACCTACCATGTGCCAGGTCCTATGGGAGATACATTTATGAAGACTTGGTTCCACCTTCAAAGAATTTCCAGCCTGGTTGGGGATGCACAGGGATGCAGAGATAGATTTAGAGCATTGTAGCACTTGCTACAATAAATCGGGATTGACTGGCCTATGAATTTAGGAGAAGTGACAAACTCGAGCTGTGGAATCAGAAAGTGCTTCACAAAATGAGTGACATGCAGCCTAGATATGGAAAAGTCAAGAAGAGTTTTAAATTTAAAAATGGTAAACACTTAATATCAATATTTTTGTGCAGTGTGACTTTCCTTGGGTTTTCATTCATGACATGTTTTCTTAGGACTCTTATTAATAAGTCTCCCAGTGGAACTACTGTTTTTATGGAATATTTTATGTTGTTTCTCTGCTTCTCCACATCATATTCCTTGTGTCTGGACAATAGCTAAAAGTTAGAGTGGCTAAAAGCAACATTTTATTTATGCTTTCAATATCTCCCTACTGATTGTCTTTGCCATATTGATTGCCAGCAGCTTTCTTCTAGTTTCAGAAACTCACCATCTGCTGATGATTTTTATTTCCTTCTTCCCCTATGATAAAATTCATTAGTAGTTAATGAGTTCCTAACTGTTAAATAGGACTTTAGCCTTGCCTCAAAGATCTACAAGACAAAGCATACCTAAGATAACATTTAATTTTTTAAAAAAATAAGCTTATACTTAATCAATTTTAGTTATGGGAACCTTGACCAAACAGAGGCTTTTGTTTAAAAAAAAAGAAAAGAAAAGAAAATGAGTAAACCCATAGGGAGATTAGAGAATGTTTTAAAACGTCACCCCCGCCCTTTTTTTTTTTTTTTTTTGAGAATTCCAGGGGAAAAGTGTGGTGCTTTTAAAAAAGTAAATAAGTACTTTTAAGAATAACGGCTGTCACCATGCATTGCTAACTGGCAATTTAGACAAAGCCAACAAAGAAAAAAGATTATATTAAGGGGCTTCCCTGGTGGCGCAGTGGTTAGGAATCCGCCTGCCAATGCAGGGGACACGGGTTCGAGCCCTGGTCCAGGAGGATCCCACATGCCGCGGAGCATCTAAGCCCGTGTGCCACAACTACTGAGCCTACGCTCTAGAGCCCGCAAGCCACAACTACTGAAGCTCGTGCACCTGGAGCCCGTGCTCCGCAACAAGAGAGGCCACCGCAATGAGAAGCCCGCGCACCACAACAAAGAGTAGCCCCCGCTCACTGCAACTAGAGAAAGCCCACGCGCATCAGGGAAGACCCAATGCAGCCAAAAATAAATAAAATAAATTAAAAAAAAAAAGATTATATTAAACAACAGGAAAATTTGCCCAAGTGAGCCAAATAGGTTGCCTCAGAATGCTTGGCTACAAACTAGACACTGGGTGAGGCCACACAGACTTTAAGGGTCATTGATAAGGGGTGCCACTACTACGGTATATGTCGGCTAAAGTGTGAAGGTAGCACATCCTTATACGTGTCAAGAAAGTGGCCAGAGTAATCCCAGTATCCTATTTTTGAACAGACACATACTGTATTCCCATCCAGAATCCTGCTGTTCTGACATGAATAAAGACATCTGAATATCTGAAGAAGTTGGTAGAAAATGTGATAAATGTCAGTCGCTGTTCATTTATTAAGTTAGACTGATATAATTAAAACACTATTTTCAAACACAAAACCAAAAACTTGGCACCAGGCCTTTACATGTGCCAGACACAGTTCTTCTAGGGATTAGAGACATGGCGGTGAATGTCCTTCCTATCCTGTAGCACTTAAGGTCCAGACAGGGAGACAGATACTCATCCAGTGTTAAGCATGTGACAACAAGGTAGGTAGAGGGTATAATGGGTCTAACTAGTGAGGAAATATATCCAAGTCTTGGGGTATCTGAAAAAGTTTCCTCGGGAAGTGAGGTTTTAGTTTGGAGCTGAAATAGCAATTGAAGCTAGCCAGTTGTGAATAGAGGCTAAGATTGGGTGAAATGTGGAGTCCAGGGGTAGGATGCAGTGGGGAAAAAATGTTGAGCAAATATGAGAGATGGGAGTGGGTTTCATAATAGGGTAGATTCTGTAAATCCCAGAATATATGAATTGGAATATACCCCTGGGAGCTTGGAGGAGTGGGAAGACCAATTACCAGAAGATGAAAGATCTAAGACCTAATGTCAACTCGGACACTTACCAAGGGTCAGCTTAGGTATGTCTCTTGGTCTCTCACAACTTCTTTTCTCTCATCTGTAAAATGGTAGGTGTGATCGGTACTTTGCCTAGCTTATGGGATGATTGTGTGTATCATATTAATATATGAAAATTCTTTATAAGCAGTGAATATATATGATGATAGACTTTGTTGCTTAGTACTTTACGTGGCAAGAGAAACTATTTGGGAAAAATGGTTTCAAAACATAAATCCATTTTGGAAGATCTAGATCTAAGATTTGTGAACTCAAATGAGCCACCCCTTCACATTAATACTGAAGGGAGCTCAGTCAGGGCAATGATATAGAATAGTGGGAACTGCAGCAAAATGGAAAAGGCATGCCCTGTCCGAAAACCAAGACAATGTATTGTTAATATAAAAATACAGCAATGCCGGGTCTTTCAACTTTAACTTCTAAATTTTTTAAAGATCTTCTGATTGTAAAGTTGGAAATTCAGATGTTTATGTGAAGCTAGTTGGTGACTAGTTCAAATAGTCAACAATGGCCCCCTGTGTGTCAATGTGAAACAAACCTCCCTCCCCCTCCAACACACACACACACACACACACACACACACACAAGAGCTGTGAATTCTGACCTGGGGACTGTGACATCAGGTTTAAATGAATAATGGAGAGCAAATACATCCCTAATCATCTGAAATTAATGTCAATGTCATATAAGTTAGCCATATTCTTTGGTGCACAAAGAAAGAATACTACGCTAGAATACTGAATGATATAAATGGCAGTCTTTATGTTCCTTGTCACTAGACTGCTAAGACAATTTGCTTACTCTTTCATCATTTTTCCCTTCTGTAAAACCCATTGCAGCCTTCAGAGTCATATTTCCTGACTTCTGTATTGAATATGTCACTCTCTTGCTCAAGATCTTCAGGTAGTTCCATCACATACATCAAACTCAAAATCTACTTTCTCTTGTTTTGTCGTCTTCTTCACTCATCCCACCTGATCCCTTCTTTCTGTTCTACTCTTTATTCTTTACATCTTACTCAGAGCCAGCTCTGCCTTTTTCCATGTACATTGAGCCTTCTGAACCCATTTTATTAACTATCAGCTCTCAGTGTTCTTTAGAACCACAAATATGCAATTGCACAGCTTGTACTTATTTTTAATGGACTTCCAGAAATTTTCTTAAGCTGAGCAAGAGATGTGGATCTTGTTAATCATTTATTAGTACAGCCCTGTCTTATTAAACTATATTAAATCTCAAGCCCAATGAAAGTAGATGTAAATACCTGATTAAGAAGGCACAGACACATACACTTTAATGATTAGGTTTAGTCCAAATTTCAAAGACTATATTTCCTAAAATATACTTCTTATTTTATGTTAGCATTTTCATTATAATATTAAAATATTGCCCTAAAAGTATTATTAGCACAGTAACCTTCATGTGTAATGGGTGTGATATCATAAACCCCCAGCTTTTATCTGTGGCTTTTGTATTCCCAAAAAAAGACTCTGAGTATTGTATGTTGTTTTAGAAACATGAAGAAAAAGTTCTTAGACAAAATTACATTTGTTAAAAGTGGTCACTTATATTTATTTTTATATTTTCTTTCACCGTATCTTGGATATCCTAATACATATGGTTTCAGACTTCAATTTGTTTTATATCCAGGATATGAGGATAGGAAAATAGGTGCCTTATTTTCACTTACTGCTATACTGAGTTCTACCCTTTGGAAACATGGCAAATAACCCTTGGACTTACTTGCTAAGATTAGAGAAGGAAATGGTAAAGGAAGTAATATAAGAAGGATTACCTTCCTGGAAACCTTGGTCACCCCTGTTTGAGAGCATCTCATTTTAATCTTCATGTTATGTTCATTTTTATTTCACTTTGCTGTTGATGCCTTATGAAAGATTTTAACTGGAAAATATTAGGTTCTCATTTTCTCTCTGGGATTTATACTTTGAAATAGGTGAAATTTGGTTGTCAGATTGTACAAATTATTTAGAGGTGTCTAAGGCAAAATCAATGTAATGGTTTTCCTTAAGGTACTCAACAAACAATCAGGAAAATATTAATACTTAACTCCTATTATTATGCTTATAGAATCACAGGTTAGTGTAGAGACAGTTCTGAGTTAAGAATGCCTAGGTAATCAATGATGAATACAAATCTTCTAAATGAATGACTGCTTGCAAAGAATTTGGGTTTTGTCAAAAGTTTAAAGAAAAATTGACAGCTGCATAGGACTGTGTTTGGATTTCTTCTACTGTAATACAGCAAATGCTTGGATATGACAACAAAAACTGAAAAGGTTTACAGTGGAAACTGAGAGTAACACTTGTCTTCTGCAGTAATGAATATTTCAAGCTTCTTACTGTGGTTCCTTTCATGAAAACCAAAAGTATATATGGTGACAATGCCACGTATTACTAACCCTGTCATTCTTTTGACCCATCAGCTAACAAAATGTACATAGTTGCTGTTGCACATTGATAATGGGTGGATAATACACAGGTGGCTCCCATTTTACTAAGATTACTTATTTTTATTCTTCTAGAGATTTCAGTATAATACAAAGAAAAATTTCAGAATTGGATTTAAGTTTTGATATCACTGCCATGACAGAGGTTTTGAAATGAATTTAAGAATAATTCTACCTATATAGATCTTATTGCCAAAAAAAGTTAAAAGTTTGATTTGTAAATTTTCTGATAGGACAGAAAGAAAATATTGTACGATCTAGGTACCTGAAAAGCAGTTTATTTTCTTATACATCGTCAAGAGGATAAATACACAATAAATTTAATACATGAAGGTGTGAACCATTTAAAATATTTATTGACTTCTGTATATATGAAGTCATTGTATTACTAAAAAATTTTATTTTAATAAAAGCGGCCATTATAGTTATTGTGGATACATTTAGTGGTAAATTATATTCTCAATATATATAAATTAGATAGGTAGACTGAAAAATATAAACATATATGACTACATAAGATTTTATATTGTAATATAATTGACAGTGATGTATTAGTTATCAAGCAATCTTGTTTACTGTCCAATTTTGTCCCATGAATATAGTTTATAAAATGGCTTAAATATCTACTGTCTTTATACGCTATTTACCTAATTTGTAAAAGTAATCTTTGTGTTTAAAATGGTAGACATATTGAAATGAAAATAATGGTGAGTTTCTTTTCCTATCTGAATTCCCATCTTTAATTTTCAGTGATTAATGTAAAACATGTATGTATCAAAAAATTTATTAACTTGATATTTACTGACTACTTTCTATAACCCAGGTGTTCTGCTAGGCTCTGGAGATACAGAGGTGAGTGAGATAAATTCTCTGTCCTAAAGGACTTCATTGTCAAGTCAGGGGGACAGGAAAATGGATACATTGCCACACAAGGAATTAGAGAAGGTTTAGTTGGTTTCAGTAACTCTACGGGGTAACTGGGAAAGGTTTTACCTAAGAAGATGAAATTCAAGCCATTTACTAAAAGATGCAGAATGCAGACATGGGGGGAAAGCATTCTAGGCAGAGAAAAAATAACACCTGCAAAGGTACCTCACAATTCTGGTGGGAATTTCAATATGGTGAAGCTTGGAGTGTATGTACATGTGAAGAAAGAGAGGTAATGAATTAGAAAGATGTGATGAAGCCAGATGGCGATGAGCTTTGAATGCAAACGAAAGGAATCTGAATTTTTAATCTCGTAGAAAATAGTCAGCCAATGTATATGATTGCATTTTTGTTTTTTAAACAGGCTTGTGATTTGAAATGCTTAGTTGTTGTTATTATTACTATTATATTTAAGATAGTTAACTCTGCCAACTGTGGAAAAATACATATACTGGCTAAAAGGATAAACAAGAGAGAAAGATAAGGAAGATTTTATCATTTTCTAGATGCCCAAATAATAAAGAGCTGATTTTAAACATAATGATGAAATGAAGAAAAAAGGCTAGATACAATAAACATTTCTGAGTTAGTACTGATAAAAGTTAGTGACCAATTGAATGTGATGGGACAGAGAGAGGGAACCTTTAAGGATGGCACTGAATATTCTGGTTTAGAAGACTATAATGGATAATAATGCCATTATGGTTAATACTGGAAGAGAAAAATTTACTGGGGATGGGGAGGGAAATAAATATTAAATTTGAAATACTTGAAAAGAATCCTAGTAGAGATCTCCAGAGATTAGTAATGTGGGTGTGGAACTCAAAAGAGCTGTGACTGTTTCATTCTTATTTGTACCTTTTGAGGCAGGTGAGTGTTTGTAGTATTTATGTAACAGGCGAGTACCTTTCCCCCAAACCCCCAGTCTAGGGGAAGGGATGAAAGCATGGAAGAGTACCACAGCTGGAAACTTAGTAAACTGGCTCACATTTAAAGGATGAGTAGAATGGAAGAGTCTGTCAAAGGCGACAGAATGAAGCCAGGGAAGACTTAGGGAAGAATGGATTTTGATCAGTAGGGAATCCTACTGGTGCCAGATTTCGCTAAGCTGCCAAGTAGTATGGAGATTAAGCATCAGCCTTTGGTTAGGAATAAGGAAGTTTATGGTCATCTCAAAAAGATTGAATTAGTGGGAATGTAAGCCATATCATAAGGGGTGGAATAATAAATATGACTTGAGGAAGTTGAGCCAGTAAAGGCAAAGCAGCCTACATTTTCTACACATTTGGTGTTGAAGAAAAAGAGGGAGATAGAATGGTAGCTACAAGTACTGGTAGTATCAAAGGAAGACTTTGAGAAAGTAAGGGATTTGAGAACATTTGTAGTGAGAGATGTTTGTAATGAAAGAGAAACAGATTACCTAATGGAGCAACTCCTGGTGGAGATGGAAGAGGATACAATCCACCTGGAAGAGGGACCTTGGAAAGGAAAATGTATACCTCTCTCCTCCCAGAGAGGAGGAAAGAAGCTCAAGACAATTGTCAAATGGTAAAATTAAGAGGTTTCTACCTTTTGGCTCTTTTATTCTTTGGGAAATGAAGCAAGGTAGTCAGCTGACAGTTGACAAGAAGAGTAGTAAAGGTTTTTAACAGCTGCCTGGAGGACTAGGACACAGAGGTGAGTAGGTGTAAGTGAAGGGGTTTCTGAAGTCATCTCTTTGTAGTGGCATCAATCTGCCCAGTGCTGGAAGTGTTTTGAGCATCACTGACTAGCTTTGGAGCAGGAATAGAGAAGAGCTATTAGTCAAATTTCCCCAAGTTAGAAATTGATCCAGGGTTATGACAGAAGAACAGTAGGGCAAAATATAGAAGTCTGAACGTGGTCATGTAGTTATGTAGGGTGGGAGAGACTAAATAATCAAGTTTTGTAACATTGCTTCTATTTTTACCACAATCTTGGAGGTTTAGGCAGAAAGACTTAATTTATTCAACGCAGCTTTAAAAGAAGACAAATATTTAGACAGGAATCAGCTTGTCTTCTTTACTAGATTCATCATTGTGTAAGGTGGCATAAGTGGAGGAAACCTAGACTCATTGGCTTAATTTTCTTGAGCTTTTGTAGTAAAATGAGTTCTCAGAAAGTTCATCCTTTGAATAGGATTTTAACCAGGAGACCATCATTACTTTGTCTCAACAGGTATCTTTGAAATTCCTTGAATTCTCACTTGCATTCTAGTTAGTAAGGGATAATAAAGGTACACCTTTGAGAAAGGATAATTATAAATTTATTTAGGATGATTCCACTGTAGGCATACAGCTGATACTAGAGTTCCTCTCTTCTGTTGGCATCTTAAGTCAAACCTTCAATTTACTGTCACAGAAATTTGTTGAAGTCTGCCTTCAAATAGAAAAAGCTCTTTCATTAATACATTCTCTAGGGTGTGACAAAGTGGACTATATACCGAACTTGCTGGTCTGATTCTGCTCTCAACCACTTAAATCCAAATATGTTACTTTATATCTTAGGGCCACAATGTAATCAGCATAAAAAGAACTGCTTTCCTCCAAGGTTCAAGCTGAGAGCCTGAAATTTAGGAGAAATCATCTTTTTTTTTTTTTAATTAATTAATTTATTTATGGCTGTGTTGGGTCTTCGTTTCTGTGCGAAGGCTTTCTCTAGTTGTGGCAAGCGGGGGGCCACTCTTCATCGCGGTGCGTGGGCCTCTCACTATCGTGGCCTCTCTTGTTGCGGAGCACAGGCTCAGCGATTGTGGCTCACGGGCCTAGTCGCCCCGCGGCATGTGCGATCTTCCCAGACCAGGGCTCGAACCCGTGTCCCCTGCATTGGCAGGCAGATTCTCAATGACTGCGCCACTAGGGAAGCCCGAGAAATCATCTTATAATAAAATCCTCTTGGATGGACAATTAAGATGGTTTTACCTTCTCTCACTACCTTTCCCTTCCTCCTCCCCCCCCTTACTAAATGAGGTCAGAATATTACAGAAGCAAATATAAGTTGAATCAAGCATCTCATCCTTATCCATCACTCCAGTCCCCAGCACAAGTGCCCTAGCTTGACGTAGGTGACTCTTCTCTTTGTTCCTAGTGCAACCTGATTCATTCACGTGTTCCTGTAGTCAACAAATATCTATTGAGTGCCTATTGTGTGATAGTCACATTTCTGGGTACCGGTGACATCTGTGAACTTAAATGTTTCTCTGTAATGCTATATTTACCCCGCTGTGTTGAAAGTTTACGCTCATGTTTATGTCTTACCCACTAGACTGTACCTACCTGAAGGAAAGGGATTATGCCTTATTTCTTCAAATCCCCATAATCTAGTGCAGTGTTTGACACAGAGTGGGTGACCAGAGATTTGCTGAGTAAATTAATGATTGCAAATAGCTCAGTTAACATGAGCACATTTACACTCTGAGACTTATAATGGAGGAGACATATTTACACAAGACTTGGATTAACTGTCTCTTAAGATCGAGTGATCTGCCATGTGGGAATCAAACAAATACATTTAATTAACTTGATTTGTTTGGTGACCTCAGAAATAAAGCAACTTTGTAATTTTGGTGAAAGTTACAGTTGAACTATGAGAAACATTTTCTGAGAATGCCAACAACAGATGGAGGCATTAAAAAATCCTATTCATGAAAACCAGAGAGGGGCAGGTTAAAGCCGTAGAGAAAATAAAATCTTTGGTTTTCATCATTGCCATCTAATAGGTGATTTCTATGAGTCACTTATTTACTTTGTAATTGAACAAGTCATAAAAATGAATTGAGTATCCACAAATCTGTTGGAAATGAACATGAAACCATCATGTGCTTGTATTTTGTAAGAAACTGAATTTTCAAGGCTTGGTACATTGTATGGTCGTAATGCCGTTATTCAAACAAATGATTGTCCAGTTTGTCTCAGTAGAATCTTAGCCTATTTAAGGGGAATATTTTTCACTAAATTGGCATTGTTTGAATTCATTGGTCAAAACTGCCTTGATCTTTTATTACATAGGGAGTTACTTCCAGAAACCCAGTAAGTGATGGAAACATTTGTCATGCGTGTTTACTCTATGTGACACCCACCAAAATGGTCAAATTTTTTTAAAAAATTCAATTTATCACTAGTCTATTTTGCCCTACTCCCACCACACAAGTAGATGTGGTGAAATTTTTTTTATGCACAATTTTTAAAAGTTAAATTTAACAGTTGATTTGTGATTGTGCAAGCAGAATTTATTCACATGGAGTCCATGGTTGGGATCTTATTTCTCCCCTTGTAAACTTTTTTATTGTTTCCAACCTCTATCAGCTTCTTCAGTCATAAAGAATGAAATTCAAAATTTGACATAAATTTCAAATTTGAAGTTTCTTTTATTATTTTGATCTCTAATTGAAACTCTAGAGCAGAGAAGGTAAATTATCTTAAGTAGAATTGTTTTCTACTGAGAACTTATAATAAACTCTTTGGGAAATCATACTTCTCCTCATTATCAGGAATATACAAATTATTCTAGAGGGTCTCTCTTTAGAAATTCGTTGCCATTTTTCCCTTTCACATTATCTTTCAATTTTCCAAAGAAGGAGAGCATGGAATAGTGAAAAACATATAGGATTTGGTCCTGAGGTACCTGAATTTGAATCCTGACCCCGGAATTTACTTATGGTGTGAACCAGGGCAAATTGCTTCAGTTGTCTCATGTAGGAAACGATAAGTGTCATTTTGAAGAGTAAATGTAATAACTAATTATAGCAGGATTAAAAGTGGAATAAAGTAACCTATAGAAAGATGTCCACTTTGTAGTTGAAAACTATGGGGTGTGACAATGACAAAATGGCTTTGAATCCATTGATTCATAGGCTAACCAGAGCCATTGCTTTATAGTCATCTTTTGTTCATGTATATGCATTTGGATATCATTTTAGCTATTGCAAGATGTGATCAAAACCAAGACAATACTCAGCAGATACAAAGCTCTATGTTTAGATTTTTAAAAATCAGTTTCATGAGTACAGAATGGAAGGGACCTGGCTTGTCAACAGTGCAAGTAAGGAAAGATGTAGCAGCTTTAAATGGCTGCTTTGTTCACAACATTCATTTACCAAATATTTATTGAGTGCATACTGTGTGCTCAGTGCTGAGGATGAAGCAATAAACAAAACAGACAGGATGTCCTGCCTTCGTAGAACTTCTCTTCTAATTGATCATGAACTCAACCCAAAACAAATCCAACGAAGCTACTGTGAGAGAGAAGGAAGGAGGGAATTTGCTTTTATATTGCAGTTTCCAACTATAGTAAACAGGGTTCTAATGTATTTTATGCTTATTGAACATACTTGTTTTATACTTTAAATAAACATACTTTATTTTTGGTGATACCAATTAAAAGGGATATTGATAGATTGGAGTGACTTGGGAAGGCAATGCCATGAATTTTCTGAAACCATGTGTATGGTAAATGGTGTGCTAGGAGAAATGCGTGAAGAAACTAGATAGGTTATGTCCAGAGACGAAAAGGGCTGGAAGAAGCGACAGCTGACATTAAGCATTTAAGGGGTGGATTCAAAGGAAAGGCAAAGACTGACTTTACATTTTTCCAAATATAGGACTAGAAACAAAGAGTGGCAGTTTTTTAAAAAGTAGATTTCAGCTCAAGACAGCAAATTTTCTATTTAGAAGAGTTATTCTTTTGACAAGTGGTGGTCAAGGGTCAAGCTTCCTCTTTGCTGAAGGTCACTCAGCAAAAGTTGGAAGATCAGGGTCGGGTCCTCTCTGAGTGGAAGACAGGCAAGATGTGCTTCTGATTCCCCAACTCTGCAACACCGTTTTTGCTCCATACTTAACCACTGCAATAATTTAAAAGCTCAATAAAAATTGTGAATCACATTGTGCACCTGTAACTTACATAATATTGTATATCAACTATACTTCAATTAAAAAAAAATTTTTTTTAACCCCAGAGCCAGTGTATTTCTAATGAGAATATCTCTATAGGTTTCTTGCCTTTAAGGTTTCTTACAATTTTGCAACTTTGAAAGTATCTCTTTACTTGGTAAATTTTACAGGAAAAGAGAACGAAGCCTTTCTTATTTATCAGCCATGTTCAAGAAATGTTTTCTTGGTGTATGATTTCACTTTTGTTTTTTAAAGTGGCGACCCCTTGGAGGTTCGCCTGTCTAAATCCATTTTCTCGTCAGGATTGGAGATGACAGGTTATTCTTTTACCTAAATATTAATTTCTGTGGCATATCTATGTATTTCATTGGCTAATCTTCTGTGAATTTTCCAGATTTCGATTAGCTTGTCCTAAACTCCTGGCAAGCTAAATTTCTCTAACAGTCTTCAATTCACTGCATTAAATTCCTGCTCAGCCTTGGAAGATACATTGATTTTTTTTTTTTTCAGCAAAGTGACAAATACCATTTTCATGACTATAATAGAGATTGATTACGTCTTATGGCACACAGAGAGAATGCTGATCTTAGTGAGACAACCTTGGGGCTTGCAAAAATGAAAAAACCGTTTGAATTAATAATGAAGTTAATGAATTCATCTGTTGCTGATGAAGTAGAAGTATTTTGAGAAAAAATGAAAAGTTCTGCAGCTGCACAAACACTAAGAAGAATTAAGACCAATTTTATTACTTTGGAGGTGCTGGTTTTGTGAAACCTTTTAAAAAGTTAATAGTACTTGTTCTTAAACCCAAAGCTATGGCATTAACCCCCAGCACACCTGCTGGGCAGGTTGTTTCTGATATGACTTATGTAGCCTAAATTTAAAATCAAACCAGTTTCCTTTTTATCCTAAGCTTCTTAATGGTTAGGCTTAAACTAGGACAAGTGTTAATTTTTTTATTATTCTGCCTTGCTGTATATAACCTAAAAGGTATTTTAAAAACAAACAAACAAACAAAAAACATGCACACATGTCATAAGCTTAATGCATGTAAAGGGTATGACTATGTTTTTTGAGAGCTAATAGAAATAAAAAACAAAGGTAAGTATTTTAAGGTGTTGAAATAAGCTATGGTGGACCTGGAAAACATCGCTAAAAAAAGATTATAGAATTACTTTCTCTGAAAAAAAACCCTTTAAAACAAGGACACCAGCTCATGTCTGTTTAGGAACCATATCCATTTATTCATCTTCTGTCCCCCTCAGCAAGCATTGTACCAAGCATCCTATCTAGCACATAGGAGGAGCACAGCAGTATTTGTTAAATGAATGAACAAGTTTCCCTGATAGCAGAAAGAAATAAAAATCATCATAGCAAACAATGTTTGTCGAGCTACCAATATGTGCCATGGAACTTTACCTATCTTATTCTCAATTTTTGCAGTTCTTACATGACTACAGGGTGTTAAGTCCCAGGGCAGCGGTTGGGCCACTAGCATTGATAAAGCTGAAGAATATTTATGCATATTCTAAAATATGTGTTTATATGTTTGTTATAGTTATGAGGAAAAACGACCAAACCTGAGGACTTGGGAAACACCAGAGAAATTATGGTGAATATTTTTGTGGCCCATTCTTTTATTCTATGATTGTACTACACATAGTAACACTGTTATTTAAAAAATATTTTCTAATTGTTTCATAGCTATATGCTTTGTCTCTTCTATAAGCTTTTTGTTGATAAATAATTTTTGGTCCATCCTAGATGTTCTTTGTATCAAACTGACTGTAACCTTGGATTCAGAAAGTACTAAAAGTCTTAGGTCAGTGAAGAGATGAAATCTCACGTTTTAACATATTTATGCCAAAATGATGCAGAAGCTACTCCAACAATAGTCGATCATATAGCTAGAGAAAACCTTTTGTATAATTTTATTTTATTGAACTTTCCAGCTTTACATTTATAGAAAGGATACTTTTGTTCAAGAACTCAGTGTTTGCTTAAGTATTCTCAGTTTGTAAAACATGACTTTAAAAGTAATTTAAATAAAATAAGAGCTATACGACTTACTAATTGCCATCAAACTCTATGAAAACTCTGCAGTAAGTAGTTTTCTCCTTATTATTTCCTATCTGAATAGGCTTGGTAAAACTGTTCCTTTCAGTATAACATAACAGCCAGCAAAGGATACGTGTGTACCATTGGTACTATTAAATATATAAAAATATAATTTACTTTACATCATAACTATTTTATATTTTACTTTTCCCCTCAGGTTTCTTTAAATTAGCTAGAATTCAGATTAAAACCAATTGCTGAAAAATTGGAAAATTAAACCTGGGAAATACACAAATCTACCTAACTATATAGAATTTCATGATGAAACTATGTGGTTTTTTTCCCTATAATGTTTGAGAGTTCAAAGATATTTCCTGACTTTTAAAAAGATACATAAATTAGTTAATTTTTTAAAAAATTGCTCTGTTGGTGTAGGGAAAAAACCCATCTTGAACGTAGTATGAAGTTAGTGACTTAACTAGCATCTGTTGGATGAAATTATGAGAACAAATTGCTATTACACTTAAATGTAAAATAAATGTTCATATTCAGCATTCCCATATAAGTTACGATATTTTATGGGAACTAAGCACCTAATAGTGGTAAATTGGAGAATGAGTGAAGGTGGTCTTATGAAAGGTATCTAATGAATGATTAAGTAGCATAATTACATAATTTAGTCTATGAACTCTAATATTATGGGTATGTATTTATTTCATACTCTTTAAAAATATAAATATAAAGTTTCCTCCATCAAGTAGAAAGATTGATAGATTAACTAAAATGGAAAGGTTTTTGTAAAGTAGAAGTCAGTATGTACATCTGTAACTTTTCTGGATGATTTTAAAAGCCTGCAGTTCCATTAAATTTTGAAAATTAATTAATCAAAGTGAAAGGAAGCCAGTTTCCCCTCCACACCACCTTCAAAAGTGACACTATTTTCAGAAGTTATTTAAAATCCTTGACAAGCATTTAATAGATTGTAAATACTGTATGTTTTAGCTACTTCAAAGTTAAATTTTTAAGTTTATTTTTTAAGTTACAAAAGTGTATTTTCTCATTGATAAAAAAATCTAAGTGATACAGACATGTGTAAATTAAAAAGTGAAAGCCCTACCCTTCACTTCTTGTTCCATTCTCCAATTCCGCCACAATTGAGCTTTTTCTGCAAGCAAAGAAATGTATGAATACACATTTCTTTTTTCATTAAAAATTGCATTATTATATACATATTTTTCTACAATTTATATTTAAAATTATGCATCTTGAATATTATTCTACAATAACATAGATTTTCAGAATTTATAGCTATAACTGCATAGCTTTCTGTAATACTTATGTAACCTGATATAACTATTCCCTTATTAATGTTCATGTAAATTTTCTCCCCCTTTTTTTCTGAATATTAATGATTATGTGAGCATCTGTGTGTGTGCACGTGCATGTGATTGATCTATCCTCATGTGTCTCTGTAGTTGCTTTTCTAAGCTAGACTACTAGAAGCACTTTTTCTTTTACTAAAGAGTGTGGGCATTTAAAATTTTGTTAGGTTTTACCTATGCCCCTTGAAATGGTGTGTCGATTTAAACTCTCAAAATAGATAGTAATAGTCCTCTTTTCTCAATACCTTCATCAACAATGAATATTATTTATTCTCTTAATTTTTAAACTATGATAGTATTTATGGATGGCTTTCTAATTTCTCTAAGGATTAACCAAACTAATGTTTACCTGAAGGGTTAGAATTGAGTGAGACCTTCTGAAAATGGGCACCTAAAACAGAATTATCAGAGGTAGAATAGTGTACTTTAAAAAGTTTTTTTTTTTTTTAAGGGAATAGTAATGTCTTACCAAAATCAGTTGATCTTCAAAGTCAGTCTTTAAAACATATTGATATGTAGGAATTTCTGATAAGATTTTGGATTAAGGCCTTTTGAGAGAAATGAAAATATCGATGTTTATTTGGAGCAAAGATGATTATTATCACCACACATCTAGGTTAAAATAAGAAATTCTGTTTTGGACTTCTTGCCCAGACTTTCTTCTTGTCTCCCAATTTTCCCTTCCTTAAGTCCTTCTAATATATCCTTCAGTTCACTTCTCCCCAAACACTTTAAATGTTCCCTGTTGCTTCTAAGCGATTAAAAATAATATTGTAACTTGCAAACTTGTTCAGAAATCCAGTTTCTCAGTTCTCATCCCTGAAGATTCTGATTCACAAAGTCTGGAGTGGGTCGGATCATCTGGGTTTTCAGTTGGAATGCCAGATGATTCTCCAGACTGTATCTTGAGAAAGACTGGAGGAAACTAGTTTAGTACTAACAAAGACTTCTAATAATTACCTTTTAAACCTTTTCAACCTCACACTTAATGTCTCTCTAGCCAATTGAATGACATGCTGTCTCTCAAACTGGATTCTGGGTTCTTCTATCTCTGTGCTTGTATCTCTTTCCCCCTGGAAAACCAATTCCCTCCTCTCCACCTCTATCTTTACCTTATCCCTCATGTCCTAACCTAATCCCACCTCTTAAACGAAGACTTCTATTTTCTCATCCCATAATGGTCCACTTCCGCAGCATTTATCCACATCACGCATTTGGTGCTACGGTGTAGTATTGTTACTTACGGTTCATGTGTAATTCTCTGTATCTCTTATCGTGCCTTACACATAACCAATGCTAAAAATGTGTTGCTTGGCTGGTTGAGTGAGTGAGTGATAATGTAATTAGACTAATAGGGAGCAGGTCAGAGAATGTACTTCAACCCCATGAAGCCACTTCTTGACATTTTGCAACTTGTTCTACTCCTCAGAGACTCCCTTGCTCTCATTTCAAATTAGATTGCTTGTTTTGGTGAATAAAACAAAAGCTAATGCTTACCATTTATTTGGCTCTGTTAATTACATATTTAAATCAACCTACATGCAGTGCTTGAGAACATTAATCCATAGCAGAGGCAGAGTTTAAAAATTATATGTGACATCTACTGATGCAACTCCACACAATTTTTATCCCAGCAGGTCTAGGTTGCTAAAGGCCTAGATATCTTAGCTTTCTTAAAATAGGTTAGCTTTCTTAAAAGAAAATTATTTTTGTGTTCAGAATGGTTTCTTATCAGTACCTACAACATAATATTGTGGTGAGGTCTTTAGAATAAATATAACATTTGTCACAAGTACAGCACTTGAAGTGCATTTGGTTTCTGTGCTCTATTCTTGCTATTTAGAACCAAATTATACAATTTAGCATAGGTATGAGTATAACCCAGCACTGTGTTCATAAAAAAATGGGATATACTTCATGCTACTAAAAAACGATAATTTCCTGAAAATGGAAAATGGAACTAGCATATATTTACCAGTGTTATCTAAGATTGTCTGAAGAAAAACACTACTCATTTGAAAAAAACTTAATCGCCAGGTAGGCATCTTCCTAATACTGTTTCATGACATAGGAAAATTTGCACTATTTTTTCTCAGTTTTGAAAAGCAAATACTTGGTAAGTCACCTTGGAAAAATGGAGTTGATTTATTAATTTGTCATTTTCCGGGACTGAAAATATCTTGACAAATAAAAGGACATCCATCGGACATATATTCCTTTCTCTTCAAACTAGCAATTTAGAATATAAGTGGAACGTCTTTGGCCTGGCTGGTCTCCTGTAGGTTTGACTGTGGAGGAGCAGGTGTGTGCTTCCGAAGTGTCCTTACAAGTGTCTCAGTGGGGCTTCCCTCCCACGCCTCCGCAGGAGGCAGCTCATCTGTTTAATCCTTATGTTTTAGTCAACCTTTCTTATTATGCAGACAGGGCTCTGCGGCTCAGCTGGATTTTGACTCTCTGAATGAATTGATGGGACTCTTTGATCTTAACTGTGTATTGCATCTGTTTCATCTTTCGTCTTCACGCGTAGTCTTCCAAACTCCGATTCTAACTGGTGCTCTTAAAATAAATGGATAATTATATGAACAAATAAACAAATAAAAATTGCCGTTTAAAACTCAGCTACAAACCACTTTTCACATTGGACATTTTTGTTGTTGTTGTCGTAGTAAACTTTCTTGAAAAAAATCCCCAAAGCAATTTAATGGTGTTACTCTGTAAGGGACCACCAGACGTAAGAGTGTTTCACTGTGTGTGTATGAATGTGTATGTGTTTCGTGGGATCAGATTTGCACGGAAAATAAGAATGACTGATCTTTGCAATTTAGTATATTGTATGATAGCGTAATATCTTAATAGACTATATTGAAGTAAGTGGCATGCAACTCGCTTAGAAAAGTCTATCATAGAACTATAAAGATCCTGCTGGGCAATATTCCTCTTTCTGATGGGACTGAGAAAGACTGAGTTGCAGGGAAAATCAGGTAGAATCAGAACTAATCCACATGGAAAGATCATACTAGGTTATAGGATGCTAACATAACATTTCTTTTAAACAAATTTCTCAAATGAAATATGTATGTGTGAACTTGTGTGAGGTGGGAATGGAGGAATGTTGAAGGAACAGCATGGATTGTTTGCTTCCCCACATTAAAGCATATAAAGTTAGGATTAATTGAACCAGAAAATATCAAGTTTTTATCTGAGTAACCTTTGATAGTCTAATCTGGTATCTTGAAGACTTGTATTAATTCTTTTTATTTTTAATTCCCCACAATGCCTCATTTGTCTTTAAGTATACCACGATCTTGTGATGATAATGTAATGTCAAAGCTGTCAGAATAATTCCAGCTGAGCAAAAAACTGATGTCTCATAAGAGCCAGAAGCCCTTGAGAGAGTTATGAAAAGGTTTCTCTCCGAAAGGAGGAATATTGTGATATGACCTTCTAGACTATTAAACATATACTTTATCCCAACATACATACACTAAATATACTAATAACTATTAGTGAATTGGTCAGAATAAACATTTCCCTTAGAAACATTTAGAGATAAAGTATATAAGAAATTTAATCCCTACTCGTAACCCTATCATATTGCTGTTTTAAAAATATTCAGCTAACTTCCTTCCACTCAGAAGTACCCCTCAAGCCCCTACGTGGTATTCAGCACTGAACTGGGGATTCTTTCATCACTATTCTTGTACTTGCCATATGGAATCTGAGAATAACTGTACAGGAAGGAAGTAGGGAAGGTTACTCAATCCTTCTTCAAGCACAACTACTCTAAACTACTCACTAAAGATAGTATTACTCCCCTCTAACCAGTTTGTCTAGCTTACTACCAACTGGGATGTGCTTTCCTTGTATTTATTTACTTATTTACTTACTTAGTTCTTTCCTACTTACTTATTTATTACTTAATGCTTCCGTTGGAAAAAGAAGATCTAGCAACCAACCAAGAAAAGATATGTGGTCTCAATGAACTTCATTTAGGTTCCCTGATTTTATTTCTTTTAGTTTCTTATCTCACATGCCTGATTGCTCTGTCTCTTCTGTAAAATTGAAACAAAAATGCCTACACTCTTAGTCTAGGTATATAATGCCTGATTGTAATGATTCTGTGCTGCTTGAACTTCTGAAAGGTTTGGCCTTGCCCACATGAAATGGATCGACACAAGCCAAAATCTTATTTTATTTCTATGCTTTTCTGTGATTTACAAGTCCTGAAAAGTTCCAGTTTATGTTAGAATACTGTTCATTTGGTTCACCAATGTAACTCTCAGGTCAATGCAGCTTACTGTATTAGAATTTATTTGAAAGACGCTACACTGCTACCTAAACATTTCCTTACGTTCATCAGTTCATACCCATATAATTATTAACTTGCTTTCTTATTGCTTCTTAAGGGTAATTGGGTAATTCATTTGACCTATGTTAATCCTACCTAAATGTGAAAGGTGATTTTCTTACATTATCCTCCAAAGAAGGGAAGAAAACATTTATGGGTGTATTGGTGGAGATATGGTTTCTAACTATTAACTGCCACTGAAATGCTCTTGTACAGGCTCTCTGACCATGTATTTTGGTCTATGACTGTCATTGCATGACCTCAATTCTTGAATATCTGTTGCACCCATAAATTGCCAGAGAACCAGAAGTTACCCAAGGCTGTGTTATTTTCAACTCAGAAGTTTGAATGACTAATTAGTGCATCATGAAATCAACTTAGTACGTAGATCATAATCAGCCTAAAAAGAAAAAAGAGAGAAAAAAAGAAATGTTAGAGCGTGTTGCGTATAATGAGACTAAGTATTGTTATCATGAACAAATTTTTTCAAAAATATTTTGAATGTATATGTGGTACTTGCTTGTGCTGTAAATATTTTTTTTTACCATGGATCTCAGTTTTTTTTTTTAAAAAAAGCCTGAAAAACCAAACCAAACCAAAAGTGAGCTGGATCTTATAGCTTCTAGTAAGGTTTTGCCTGTATGCTGAGTTTTAGAATTTAGAGTATTATTTTACCATATTCGAGTTATACTTTTCACCAGTTAAACCTCAAGCAAATCAAATGAATTAGCTCATTGCAATAGAAATAATAATGAAAGCTTAGCAAATGTTTCCAGAATTGTTAAGAGCTAGGCTATATCAGCACACTGAGGGTATAATATTCTTACCGATCAGACCGTTTAGCTTTAAGTAGTTGTTTTAGAAACATGAATATTTAGTTACACAAGAGAAGCACAGAGACCACAGAAAAGGGATTTTGTTAATACCTTATTTTGTCATTGGGCCAGAGTAAATATAAACTATGACTGTATACTTTTGTTATGACAAGAAAGAAAATAACAGTTATCACTCTTTTAAAATATCTCAAGGTTAAAATTTTTGCCTTTTCACTTAAAAAAGTCTTCATAAATGTGATCCTTTCATTATGAATGATATAATTGGGGATTTCCCCCTTGCCTTTATATCCACCAGGAGTTAATGTAGAGAGGAAGCTCTACTGGTCCTTTCATTGCACACTTGCATTTTATTTCACGACTGAGAAATGTAAGTGCTGCTCTGCGAGGTCAGCATGAGAGAGAGAAGGAGAAAATTATCATTTGGTTGCGCACATGTATATGGTTTAATATTTGTTGTCATGTCATTCTTACCCTCTGTAAAGTCCACAGTGGTATGTAATTGGTACTCCACAAGCAGCAGCACCAGAGTCACTTCAGAGCCTGTCAGAAATGTGGGCTGTCAGACCCCACCCCATACCTACTGAATCAAAATCCGCATTTTAACAAGATCGCCAAGGGAATTACATGATCATGAAATCTGAGAAGTGCTGGTATATAAGCTAAGTATTACCAATTGCTATATGGACGCGTATCCATTTCATGGATAACATTTTCTCTGGAAAAGAAAAATTAACAAGTGAAAAGAACCAGCAGTTTTTCATATCCTAGAGCAGCAGTGGACCATCTAACGGTGTTTATTATTAACAATGATGACCATGCTGCTGCTGGTGATGAGAGCACCTATTATCAAGTGCTCCCACATCTTGGCCATTGTGTCTAGTACATCAAGTAACACATTTAAGCATCTTCTTTCTCCTACCAGTTGGATGCTGTTTTACAGATGAGGCAGTAGAGGCCAAAGGTTGCCTAAGATCACCCTGTTGTGAATCCAAGCCTTCCGACGGCTAACATCTGTGACTGGTAGTCTCACCTTTTAAAAGTAAAAAAGCCTTATTTGTTTCAACTAGGGAGAAAACTTGCCACTTGAAAGATTCCTATGAAGGTATCAATTGACACTTGTTTAGATAATATTTTTAATTAACAGTGAGTTTTCAAATTTGCATATTTGAAAAGACAAGAAAAGCCTTGCGTTTTAAGCCCACATCAAACTTTAGGGTTGTCAGTTCACAATCTATTATATACTGGGGGGTGTAGCTGCTGTGTTGCATCTTGTGCCCCCTTGGCTCTAGACATTCTGCTGGCATCTAGGGAACTTAGCCTTGAGAGCAAACTGCCTATCTGAGGACGAACAATTGTACATTTGTAACATGAATAGAAGACGCCTTACTTGAAACAACTCTAAAATTGTACAGAATGTAGGAATGCAGTTTGTCTTTCATGTGCTGAATTAAATCCTTTATAAGCATGACATCCTTTGAGAAAGGAGATGCTGTAGGAATGTCAACATTTTGGCATTTACTGCATGAGGAAAATCAACTTATGTAACAAATGCTATCAAAAATAGCTTGAAATATTTTTTCTTTTTCTTTTACTTTGTATCTATATGAGGTGAGGGATGTTCACTAAACTTACTGTGGCGATCATTTTATGATGTATGTAAGCCAAATCGTTTTGCTGTATACCTTAAATTTATACAGTGCTGTATGCAATTATGCACCAATAAAACTGGAAGAAAAAAAACGAATTATGTAGAACTGGAAAAAATAGCATTGAGATGAGAGTTGGAAGCAAAAGTTGACAAGGTCATGTTATGGTGCAGAAAAACAGTGCTGTGTCCTTCAGATCAACTGGGAAAAAATAAGCTGGTGAACCATATCCAGTAACATGGGGAAATGGAGGGTGTCTGGGCTTTTTTGTAAAGAAGCAAAGATATACTGACTGCACATTCAAGTAGGGATAATGAAAAAAAATTTTAATGTTAAATTTGTTAATTTTTAAATAAATAAATATATATATATATATATATATACATAAATTCATACAATAGCAAAGAATATATTGTGAAAAGTAGTTCTTCCTCCACTCCTGCTCTCCAAGCCCCAGTTTCTATACTGAAGCAACCATTGTTAGTAGTTTCTTGTGTATTTTTCAAAGATATTCTCTTTATATACAAGCTTTATGTACAAAATCCTTATTAAACAAAATGATAGCATATAGTACACATGGTTCTGCACCACTCTTCTTTCACTTAAAATGTATCCTAGAAATAATTCCATGTCAGTACTTTGTTCATTTTAATGCCATGCAGCATTCTAAAGTATGGATATAACATAACTTATTTAACCAGTTACCCTTGGTGATTTTCTTTAGATTATCCTCAGTCTTTTGCTATTACAAAGAGTACTGCAACTAGGATTATTGTCCATATAATGTCAAGCATATGTAATATATGTATTCTCAGGTCTTCGTGTACACAGTAATCAGTGTATGTACAAGTCTGTATTCTGCTTTTTTCATTCACCATAGTCATAAGAATTTGGTTTTCTCAGTCATCCTCATCATCACATAATGACTGCATACAAGTAATTGCCATAATTTATTTAATAATTTCCCTCTTTGGGAACATTAGTTTGTTTGCATTTTCTCTTATAGATACTACTGTGATGAAAAACTTTGTGTATGTAACATATTTTATTCTCTTGGAAATTTCTGGAGAAAAGTTCCTTTTTTCTCTCAAAGTGTAAAGAGCTTTTTGACTCATTTTGAAATTCTGAGTCAGAATTATTTTCATAGGAGCAGATAGCATTATTGAAATGCTTATTTTGGAATCTGATGAGAAATGTCTATTTTGAATTATTTTTAGGTATGAACTCTTTTTCAGTATTTTAAAGATATAATTTTGAATGAATATATGCCTAATTAATATACAGCCATCAACATAAGGCCAAAGGAGTGATTTTTTTTGCATTATTAATTTTTAAAGTCAGTAAATTAGGCCTTGAGGGAGGGTGTACGCAACAGAAGTGTTCATTTTTCATCAACACGTATTTCTTGAGAAACTACTATGTGCCAGACCCCACGATGGTCGCTAAGGCTACGGCGATGAATGTGATGGGCACAGCTCACTTCCTAGCAGAGCATTTCTAAAAGCCACATCTAAGATTCTTTGTCCTTGACGTTGTGTTACAACATACTCTTGTTCTCCAACATTTCCAGTTTCTTTGTTCTCTTGCTTTTAGGGTATCTGACTCATTTCTTAATATCAGCCCAAGATGTGAAGAGTAAAGAATATCTTACTCTCAGAAAGATATATATATATATATATATATATATATCTTACTCTCAGAAAGATATATATATGTATATATATCTTAGAAAGAGATATATATATATATATATATACACACATATATATGTATGTATATAGTTTAAGAATCCCTGAAACCATATTTTCCCCTACCTTTCTGATATTGAAGAAACCCTTTGTCGTCAGGATGAAAATATCTTTCTCTGTAGTTTGTGGGATCCCTAAATCATCTTATCCTCATTGTATATATTTTAGATTGCATCTAAATACATTTATCTTTTCAGCAATTTAGCCTAAATAAACCACGGGCAGGGACTTCGGACTCTCTGTTACAGGAACATCTTTATGTGAAAATAAAATGTAAATTTAGGCTACATACCATGACTGATTAATACAGTGCATGAGAACTGCAATTTTCACAGGTCAAGATAACCATTTTGGTCCCCTTTAGGTAACCAAATATAAAGAATCCCTATGTAAAATTGCACTTCAAAATTGCATTTTAACTTTTCACCAAACTCTTCCATCCCAGAAAGACCCACTAATTTCTTGATGAATATAACTTTATTATTATAGTGTATATTATTCTTTTTTAAACACTGTAGTGCAAACTTTTTACTTCATTGATGCTTAAACATTTCAATGGGAGAAAATAATTCTTTAGTAAATATTACATCAGTTTAAAGGTTACCAAGCAGATCAAGCTCTTCACTGACCAAGTGAATATTTCACTTTCAAAGATATTGTCATATCATTTTTTAGGAATTTTACATGTGCTACCTAATATGCATTTAAATTTTACTAAATTCTATGTATGTTTGTGTATATCTACACATTTCTCTATGATTCAGTAGACTGACCTTTAGAAGGGAAAATGTGTATTAGGATGTAATGATACCTATCTCTCAATCTAAAGTTGTATAAGTTATTGTTACCAGAGATGCCCAAATTAGTTTCTCATTATTCTGTGTAAATATGATTTGAACTTTTATGTCAGGATACGTTCCAGGAATTGGAATTTATAGAGAACTCTTCTTGATGAAAAAGGAAAGGGTGGAGACAACTTCTTAATGTCAGAATACCGCTGCCATAAGTTGACTTAAAGCTATTTAGCCATTAAGCTGGCTCCTCCTGGTAACAATCTGATCATAAGCCATTACCAAGGTAGCACAAAGGTCGAAAAGAAAATACAAAGGCATCTGAAAATGCAACTCTGGTAGATTTTAAGAATTCTCCTCATTCTATTATCCCATATCCTTAATGTTGAGATTGAAGTCCTCCTTATTGCAACTTTGCACATACCCTACTGTTTGAACTAAAAACCCTAGGAACTCCATGTCTGAGATCTGAGTGTATTCTTGGTCCCAAATCAATCTCGTCACTTCTCAGAAAGCAATGCAAGATAATAAGTAGTATTCACCTGATTGCTTTCCTGCTTTGAGACAGCTGGTGACGCGTGTCTTCCTGATAACCAGGAGTTTCAGATCTAAGGCAGGGATAAAGGGAAGCTGGGAGCTTGCGGAATCTAAATTTGACAGTCGATGGCTGAGGAGAGGGTCAGAAGGGATAGAATCTGTGACACGTATGAGAAAGGAACAAAATTTATCTGCTCTGGTTGCAATGATTAGATGTCTCTTTGTCTGGCTTTCTTACAGCGGTTGACTGATTGTACCTGCCAGCTGGCTAATATCATAATTAACAAAGTTGCTACTACGTCTGCAAAGTTAAATCGAAAAATTTGCCAGTGATATGATGTCATTGTCACAAAGATCACAAGGGACTCGGAGTCGACTTTTGCTCAAGGTGGAACGGCAAAGCTGTGTAGGCAAAATGAGAAATCTCAAACTTGTTCAGCCAAAGGTAGGTTTCTTTCATAATCCAACCTCCTGGGCTTTCTTATTAAGACTTTTGTTTGATGGTTAGTGGGCTTTTTTTTGTTTGTGTGACTAAAATAATTCAGATAAAGATCCATATGCTTCTTGAGCACTTACAGCACGTTCTCAGAAAGCTTTGGGTGTTTTCCAAATATAGAAATTCAGAAATATAATGAAATAGCTTTTGATGCTGAGAATGGAATATAAAGCAATGTATTTGCCTGTTGTTGTGTCTAGCTAATATTTATCAGTTTACAGACTATTTGGTAACAAATATCATTTGAGCATTTATATTGTATAGCACTTGGATTTATTTTGCTCAACAACATAAAAGCCATTACTTTGCTTTATTCTATTGTGTCAACCTAGTTATAGGAGTGAAAAAAAGCAAGCGTTATAGAATATGTAGAGGTTCTATTTCGGTTTCAAGAAATGCTCAAAGTGGGGGGAAAAGGGCTGAGGTCTTGACTTAAGTCAAACACAGTGATTGGGGCTTTTTCTTTATAACACTTAGAAAGACTGATATTTTTTGAAATCATGTGCTATTCCTCAGTGTCTGTCTGGCCATTGACGTTTATACCTGTATTTTCTTTTTACCGTGATTTGCTTTGCTTGATTGAATATTCACGCTCTGGGGAGTTTCCCGTATGATAGCCTTCACATATTGCTAATTAATGGATGTGAATTATTGATAAGGAGGGGCATGTACCTCTGTGCTTCCTCTGAGTACAGAGAGAGAGGAAAGCATCTCAAAAAATATGCAGAAGGCAAAGTTTGGGTTATTTATGCTGTGTCACAGCACAGCTATAATACCAAGGCAATCAATTTGCAGTGTAACTGGGGACAAACGTTAATGTTCTTTTACTTTCCCCCCATGGTCATCCGGGCACTGTATCATGGCAAAAAAGCGCAGTAATTTGTTTCTTGTCCATTGCTATTTATCTTTTGTGTTAATAGCAGTTTTTAAACATCCTGAAATAACATTTTAGAAACAAATTAATGCACAGCACGTATATTTTTTAATAAGCCCATAAACTTTCTCCTGGTTTTATTCTTAACCACGGGAGACTAGATATTCTGAATATAGTCATTTTAAAATTTGACAATCAGATTTCATATTCTCAAATTTAAAAAATGAATCCTTTTATGGGATTATAAATTGTAAAGCCTTTAAGAGTCTGGATAATTTACAAGACTGTTTATTGAAATTTTGGTTAAATTTTGACTTAACATATCTCTAATCTTCACTAAAATGTAATGATGTTGATAAGAAAAACTGAAAGTTGAGGTTTAAATCATTATTTTATTATATTCTGGACATCATTTTCGGAAGAGACTGTTATTTTCCTGATAAAGGCTCTCTTTCTTTTTTTTTCTTTGACTTTACATCTCTCCCTTCCTAGTATCTGGTACATAATAGGCACTCGATATATATTTATTGAGTGAATGAATTAATGAATTTGAGTCTTTCTACTGCTATTCAAATATGGTTAACATTTGCTGTCTCCAAATCAATAACTTTTGTATGCAGTAAACATTATAGACAGAAACAGGTAGATGAATGGCACAATCACAGACAACAGGGAGGATTACGTTCCTAAAATAATATAATGTTGTTTTAACCTAAACCTCCATAATATTTTGTGTAATTGAGATTTGCTATTGTAAGAACTCAGCTGGAGGAGCAAAGGTCTATGAGGATTAGAAAGGGCTAGGAAAGTGGTTCACAGCTGATGCACCCGTTCTTTTAAACAGGATTATCTCCTGAGATGTGTAGAAATGAACTTTTGTCAGAGTTTCAAAGGAATTAATATTTTTGGTAAAATGTGCTAATGTAAAGAGTTAGAAGATTAGTGATGCATAATGAAGGCAATGCATTCTTTCACATGGAAATAGGGATATAATAAATGTCCTGCAGGTGATTGGGGCTGTAGCAATTTTATTCAAGATTAAAGTTTGATTGACCTTTGTTGGGGTGATTAACCCTTCTGAAATTAAAAGCCAGAGCTGAATTATTCTGGCCAATTTAAATGCAAACATTGAGCAGGTCGTATGTCATTCAAATAATAATAATAATATACTCTCCTATTTTAATTTTCATTTTTGCACGTCTGAATGAGATGCTGCTTTGGAAGGATTATAGCTCAGGCGAAAGCATGCTGGTGGCAGAGAATACAGAATAATGTATAGATAATTGGGAACATGTGGGAAGAGTCGAGGCATTACCCCCCCCCATTCAAAGCATCAAAACCACCACCCCAATAAAAGGAGGGAGCCTGAAAGCAATCTCCACACACTGAAAATGTGTGCTCTCAATAGGAAAACAGTCTGGGAATAGCCTGAAAAGTCTAGGAATAAATAACAGTGACATCTCTATTCTAATCCAGTGCCAACCACCTAAACTGCATATTAGAGCCACACTAAATCCATATGACGTCTTCTGAAAATGGGGGCTTTGGGGTACAGTTGCTTACGAAGCTGTTCGTGAAAGTTGACTGTTTCCGATGACTGGAATTTCATTCCCTGTGGTCTCTGATAGTCTATGGATAGAGTTGGTATTTTCAAAAACGTTTTAAGAGGAGCAAACTCTAGTTATTTACCAAGCTATGCAATGATTTGGTTTTATTTTTCTTTGTTAAATTTTCTTGAAGCCTTGTGAAAAGTTGCGTATTCATTTCGCTTCAAAAAACTGTTTCCATTTTTCATACCATATTAAATGTTTTTATTCCTAAGTCAGTGAATATTTTTAGTTTTAGGTCCACCACATGGTGAGCGCATCTTCCTTTTATGTGTCTGTGGACTATTAAAATGATAATAAAGGTTCTCTTCCTTCCATATGTAATTTATTTCTCGCTCTTTTCATCAAAGAAGTTACTCTGAATGTGTCAAGGTAGAAAAGTCCAAGGTATTGTAGTGTAAAAATTAAGAAGCCCGAGGTGCTATAGTTTCTTTCAGTACATGCTTTTCATGTACTCTTTTAACGTCCTTTTGAACAATGGGCTTCTACTCCAGGCCTATGAAGAAAGTCAAAGATGAAAAACTTGTGACAGACCGACTGAGATTATTCAGCTAGCAAAGTGACTCTGACATCCTCCAGAGAGCGGGATAATACCTTGCAGCATAGATTAATAACATGTTTAACTAAGATCTGTTTTCTATAAGGATAATTTCCTAATTCTTAATCGTGGGGCTAGTATTCAACCATAAATGGTAAACAAATACTTTCTGTACCTTGCCTGATAAAGTGTAGATTATCAGCTTTAGTTCTGGTACATTGAATTGTCAAACTTTTTTAAAAATCCAGCTGTTCCATGATAATATTTTCACTAAAAAAATAAACACTACCATTAAATCAAATCCCTAAAATAAACATTACTAATTCTTCAGATATAAGTCAATAATCTTCTCTAATTTGCTTATTCTTGTTTTACTTCTTACCAGAACTGAATGAAAATAATTTGGGGCATTATAATTTGTTGTAAATGCAGCATCTTCTAAGCATAAAATGCTAATGTGCCAAACTACTGATAACATCTCGGTGTTGCCATTAATACTCAGCAGTCTTTTCCATAAAAGAAAATCATGGCACGAGAAGAGAAAGTCGTACTGTCTTAGGGTAGAAAAAATACTTGGTGAAAGAGCAAGGTCAAATAAGATTATATTTTGTTAAATCCCAAATCCAATCATTTGTTTTGCTTCAGTGTGTTTAGAAGACATTTTTATTTCTTTGTTGCCTTTGCTTCTGGCAATCTGTTCCCCTCAAATCCATCTAGTCCCAGACCTGACATTTTCGCTTTTAGTTATGAAATAACATTCTTTGCCATTAACAGGCCAAAATTAATCCGTCTGATATTTTCATGGGCCACATATTCTAGTTGGAGCCCTTCTGTTCAAAAAAGCATACAGTTTTAAAAGTGACTGGTGGCATTATTTTATACATTGCCTATTATTTACTAGTCAACAATTTAATTCAATTCCACAAAAATTTAGAGTAGGGCTACCATGAGCAATTTTATTGTTCTGGGCTAAAGAGAGAGAACAAGTGGCAAACTCGAGGATTTTCAGCGTTTTAAAAATCAATACGAGTGAAAAAATAGTCACAGGAATTTTTCAAGATGTTATTCTCTTTAACAGACACTCATTCTAGAATAAAATTAGTGGGTTATGTCAGTCCAATGAGTTATTTTTTGTAATTTGTTTGGCAAAATAATAATGCTCTCAAGACAATAAATGCTCTAATGTTGACTTTCTGGCTAATTGTGAAGGTTAGTTCCTTAGCTTTAGTTTTCAAGTGAATTGGAAGGCTCCCTAATATAGTGTAGTGGCCTCTGGCCTATTGAGGCATTCCCTGCTATTTGTATTAAACGATCACACCACCTCTACATAATACCTTGGAAGCTGGAGAACTGCTTAATATGATAACTTTGACTAAAATGCCTTTAGCATTAGTATTTCTGGAGCCATCACTGTCTGACCTTTATTCCATTTCAACATTTATTGAGCACCTCCTATGTTCCAGGTACCCCCTCCAAACCAGGGAGTTGGGTCTATGAGCCAGATTTTATGAACCAGAAACTGAGACTCAGGGTGGAGAGTGATTTGCCTGAAGTCACATAGCCAGTCAATGGCACAACCTGGGTTGGAAGCTGGTGCCATATTTCAAGGTCTTTGAGACCAGAGCTGCCCTTGCATTGTCCGTAGTGTTCACTTTGCCAAAACTTTTTTATTGTGCACACAGGATGTTTACCACTTTCCCCAGACGAAAGAATTTCCTAAGTCGCAGGAACTACAATGAAAGAATTAATTCTCTCCTGATTCATTGCTAAGGAAGTAAGAGAAGAGGTGGTTTAGAACGACACAGATTATTCACTGGCGCGTCCAGGCAATGAATGTCACTTAGTTGGCTCATTTCATGGAGACCAGAAATTGTCCTCCGCAAATATTGATCATTTAGTTCATTGAAAACCAGTCTTTAGGCTCTTTTAAAAATTGTCTTTAAAATGTGTGTGCTTACCTATCTTTCATTTAAAATTCATAAATAATTCTGTCTAACAGAGTCCAAGTCAGAGGAACCTCCATCCCACCTCATCTACTTTCATTGGTTGAATAGTTGGACAACCATTGATAAATGTGCCTCCAGATTTTATAATTCCTGCTCTTGAAACTGGATATGAGCACAGAGTCTGTTAGATTTCTATTCCATAGGGTATTGTCCAATTGTTTATGCCAATTGAGTTTAAAGGAATATATGGGGAAATTTTTTTTATAAATATTTTAAAAATATGAGTTCTATGGGGTGACTGCAATATGAGAAAAATACATCATGCTACTTGGCAAAAACAATTTTGGTTCTCATTTCCCGATTTATTATGAGAATAAAGGAATTAGCATGGGTTAGACAAAAAGTAAACCTCTGAAAAATTAGCCTAGGAGGTCCCAAAAGTTTGGGATTGACAGATATATTTTTCCATTGGAGACTTGTTCCACCTTTTGAAAGTTGGTTCTTTTGGTCTACAAATTCTCAGAGCATGGCTCAGAGAACTGTGATGGGTCCAAATTCATCTCTGTATCTACCCATAGGGCCTAGAAAAGTGCCTGATACAGGTAGGTACTGAGGAAATGTTTGCTAAATTGGATTGAAAGTGACTATTACCACTAAATAATGCTAGGCATGCTGAAATCAGTACTTCACTTAAAGGCCTGGTGTCTGCACTAAGAAATAAACTAAGAAATAAAGTTTCAGACTTTCAAACTTCAAAGTCTGAAAAGGGAAGAGAGAAGTTGAGAGAGAGAGAGATGTAGAGATAGTTATAGCTATATTCCCATATCTACGTCAGGATGTTTTTTAAAATGGCCCAATTTTCTCCTTTACTTAGCTTTACCTCTAGGCCTATCAACCTATCCCAACCCTGACTTGTTAGTCACTAGTTAGTCACTTAAAACCTACCAACAGTGAAGCTAGTTTTTCTGAACTGATTAGAGTATTTAATCAAAATGATCAGATTGGATTATGTCTATAGGAAAACAGGGAAAATAATTCACAATATTCATTTTGAAAATGAATGAAAAAGCAACTAAAGGGCATTGTGTAGAACCAGGAAAGTTTAAGAGTATTTGCAGGAAAATAAGAAATTACTATTGTGATTCTAACTGCAAATGAAAGTACTTTGCAGCAGAGAAAATTAAAGTGTGTGATAAGACAAAACATACTGAGAGCATCTTCCCTAAGAGATGCTATGCAAGATGGGAGAGCAAGTTTGACCAACATCTCTTCTAATGAGATAAATATTTGAGCATTCATTAACCATTTGAGTCCTGCTTGATGATGATTAAACCCTTAGGCAGATGTGAATCAACTTTACTATGTGGAAACATTGAGGAAAACATTTATGAAAAATATGACCCAATTTCTGAAAATACAGGCCAATTAAAGTTCGAGATTTAATTTAGGGATTTTTACTCTGTCTGCATGATGTATATATTAATGATGATGTCTCTCCTCTCATTCTTCATCTTCTTAAGCAAAAGGGGATTTTTACTTATTGACATATTACTGAAGAATCTAGTTTTTCTCCAAAATTACACATTTTTTTGGCATAAATGTGCCTAATTACCTGAATTCAGTTTTGATTAGCAGTGTTAATTGATGCAGCTGTGGATGGTATCTGTTTACCTAAATTACCATGTGCAAACAGCAATATGTCTGGAAGTGAATATGCTAAACTGAAAATACTAATTAGCTAAGACAGATTGTTATTCAAGTCACATCGTGGAGCTTTCTAATGAAAGCCTGGATGTGTCAGGGCTTTATGATATTCAGACAGAAATGTCTATATTACATATGATTTCTAAATTTAATTCATAAGAACAGATGGGATGTCAGCCAGGGTTCTTCTGCCTTATTCCAGTATTAATGTGAATATTTTACTCAACTGGAGATATATTCATATGGCTTTTTTTGCTAAGAAACTGGTTGTGTGCCTTTGTAAGAAACTGGTTGTGTGCTTTGACAGTGTGTCAGTTCTGTGCATTCAGGGTCATCTATTTCTTGACCAATATATTCCTAGATTATATCCACCTACTGTCCCAAAGATGAAGATAAATAAACCACCTTGCACGTTTAATCACATCAACTGGCTAATTTAATGAAATCAAATAGAAAGTTTAGTTACATAGACAGCTTACACTGAGTTGTATTTTATGGGTGTTTTCTTCTTGCATCCCAAATTAATAATAATAATAATAAAAGTTTGATCAAAGGATTCTTAAGAATCAGCAAGCAGTTTGCAGGGCTGAAAGGTGATTTCTCACTGTCTTCAGATTGCCTGGCATCTTTAATCATTTAAAAATGAATAGAAAAGCAGTGCTTATTTTCAAGCACCCAGTTTTAAAGTGTTACAGCTTTTTTTGTCTGAGGTTACCATTACCTTTGTCCTAAAGCATGATCTGCTTTGCTTAAGGATTCTCTCCAAAGAAAGCATTAATCTTTTACTGTCTGTTCAGGCACTCAGCGCTCATTAACGGCAATGTAACTTAGAGGTACCCAAAGATTATAGTACAAATCCTGCACATCATATAGTGAAGAAATAATGGACCCATATTCTTTTTCCCAAGAGGCAAAATAACTGTGCTTACTGCATAATAAGTCTCTTCTTCCCAAAGGCTGTGAAAATAAGGCCTCTTGACTCAAACTTAAGAGTTTAAGATCCCTTATTAGATATTTTAAGATGACATGAGCAAAATGGGGATAATTTTCATGATGCAAATTTGAACATAATTATAGTTTGGCATATTTAATTTAGGTTTAAGTGAGAATTATAATTACCAAAAATTGAATTATTTCAATTATGCTAATTTCTATCCCCAAAGTTTTATGTAATTTGAGTTCTCTAAGATAGGTTTAGACCCAGCAAAATTACAATGGAATCTAGTACTAAAAATAAGGAATTTGTGAAAATGCTCTAGTTACATTTTAGCTGCAAAAATGTTATAGCACTGTTAACTAGCCCAGGAGAACATGCAGTGCTTGAAATACCTTAAATCAACGTAGAAAAAAAGAACATTACACACTGCTTGGACCATTTGCATTCCATTTTCTGTATCAATACCAATTGTAGTATATTATTGCTATTTGTTGTCTAATCAATAAGGCTAATCCCAGTATTTTTAAAATAAAATTCATGTATGTTACAGTTATGGTTATTTAATAGTACACTTTGAAAAGTCACCTTCAGAATTGTCTTGCCTTTTATTATCATTTTACCATTAGTCTTTTCAAAGAGGCTTAATGTAAAATTCCTTTATTCTCGGAATTTCTTTATTCTTGAAAATTTGGAAGGTTTTATTTCCCAGTAGCTAATGGTAGTTTGCTGCATTGTTCTGTGGACAGCCCAAGAGAATTCACTGTTATATAACCAAAGTGTGTGTGTGTGTGTGTGTGTGTGTGTGTGTACACACACATTCATAAAATCACCTAAGTGAAGAGTTGAATTCAGACACTAGAGTCAGTCAACCAGTTTGATTGTCGGGTGTGTTTACTTTCTGTGCTGCTGGATTCACCAGAGCAACTGCTGAGTTAATGTAAGTCTGCTTTCCAAGCATAGATAAAAGAAGAAAAATCCTCTCTATAAATTTCAGCCATCTATTCTATTCAAAGCGGTGTTTAGGGAATCTTTGCTCACCATTAGATTCCCTAAATAGTGTAGTAAAAGTTTCTTTTTGTCTCCATGTGGAGACATGAACTTGTTCTGTGTCAGAATCTTTTCTAGGATCTTTGTTGACGCATGTGTGCATTTCTACGTAATAACCTTAAAATGGGAAAACAGGTCAGTGATGTGAAATGTAAAATGGAGTTAAGGAGTTTTATCAGACATTCCAATGAATTGTCTTCAGGCAAATCACTTAACTTCAGGGTGCAAATTAGTTAATTTTAAGAATAAATATAGTCCTCTTTCTGACTTATTAAGGATTTATCACTTGTGCCCAAGGGTCAATGGATCTGTAAATGAAACATAGGGATCTTTTCTTTGAACTCTAATTGGCATGTGGGGGAAGCAGGTCAGAGTGAGTTAAAGGCTGAGGGACTTAATCCTTTGAAGAAATTTTGATTTAGTTTTATTGCTTCTAAGTATTACTAATATATTCTAAGATTAATTTGACTCTTTCACTGCTTCACGTATGCTGGTTTCTTTTCAGAAGGATAGATTGTAGGCTCCCTGAGGGATATTTTTTGCTTCTTTATTAAATCTCCCCTCTGCCTTCACGCAGCTTTATCACAGGAGGAGTGGTATGCACACAGGTTCTCCTTGAATGAACTGTGGTTGCCACTGAGTAAAAGTCATGGTCATTAACCCCATTTATAAATCTCAGTAACTTATGTTACAGGATCCCATGTATTACCTGACCGAGGGGCTGTAAGACATTTAAAACTTTTTTAAGTTTCTGGTTATTTTGAAAAAATTGCATATTTTTGATCAGTTTATGTTTTGGTCAAAGGAACCCTAACATTTCACAAAGGATAGAATTCATTTGAACTTGCTCCCTGAAAAGTATAACTAACGTATGCTACACTTGAATTAATGCAAATTTCAAATGAATGGGATTTGAATTGGTAAACAAAGCTTAGTAGACAGGCAGACCTAAATGCACATTTTGCCTGTCATGTGTCAGCAGTGTGATCTTGGGGCATTTTCTCAATTCTTCTGGGCCTTAGTTTACCCATGTAACAGAGAGAGAATGATACCTGCTTATAGTGGTGTTATGATGAATAAATTATATAATGTATGTAAACACCTTAACTCGATGCCTGTCATCAACTTGACAATAAATAATAGATACAATTACTGTATAAAATACAGTAGCTCCATATTAAAAACCAACAGACACAATTAGAGAAATACTTTTAATGTGGCATTCATTAACTCTTAAAGTTTTATGCAGTAAATTGATTCAGATTTCCCACCAGTATATATACAAGCCCATTTATCCCAGGTATATAGGTACACATGCGTATGTATACACATACACATATCATTTATATAGGAATGAAATTAAACACCCAGCTTCCCAAGGTATGTAGTTCATGCACCTTCTTTCTTATAGCTATCTAACACTTCATAGCTCAAAAACTATTCTGTACACATTATCACATATAATCTTCACAGTAAGAGGATAAGGCAAATGGCATTACATTCTTCTTTATAAATGAGATATGCAGAGATGTTAAGTGACTTACCCAATGTCTCTTACTACAGTGAGGGACAGGGCAGGGGGATAGCGGGGAATAAAGGAAGGAAAATACACTCAGAGTCTTTATCTGGGCTGTTTGGAAAAAAGAAGCTAATGATGCTGTTTCTCCATGCAATATTGGCAGAGTAATGTCCTAAGAGAATATTACTACATTTAAGTATAGGACCCAGGGATGAGTGTATTATGAAATCCAGGACATTATCCAGGTTTTGACAGGTGGAGTGGAATTTGTTTCTCCTCAACAAAACTTTATTAAGATATTCTGACTCATTGATTGTTCATAATTGTTAGACATTATCATTTCCAAAGATACTACCAGGGCTTATGTGGAAATGGGGTGGGCCTTATTTGGAAAAGCTGGGGCCAGGAACTGAGGTCTCCCTCAGGCCTGGAAAAAGACCCAGAGGTCTAAACATGGGTGCAAGTCTAGGGATTTCTTAAGATATTAGCACCTGAAGCCAGATTTCTGAAAAATGTATTCTTCCTTCATGTAAGGAGCTAGCATAAGAGAGGGGAAATGACCCAAAAATGCCATTTCACCTGTTTATAATTTGTTGTGTTGGGTTAAAATATTTCACTGATTCAACAAATATCTTACAGGTACCTTGTATTTCTGAGATATTGCAAAAAAGCACTGTAGGTATATAGAATAGGGATATAGAAACATAAGACGCAGTGCCTTCAAGAATTTTACATAACTATCCTATCCTTGTATACCTATTATTGCAACAGCAATATAGTTTAGGTGGTAAATTCTTCCTCCTTTAATTCTAAAATTATTGATATTAAATAATGCATTTGTCCATTCATATGTTCATTCAACGAGCATTTATTCCTTCCTGCACTGAGTAGTAGAATATGAATGTAGCTTTTGAAATTGGATGGGCTGGGTATATAGATCATTATTTCTCCTCTAATTAGAGGTGGGGCAAATTATTTGAATCTTCAGCTTGCTTATCTATAAAATTGGGTTGATCATAAAAAGATGGATATGGGAATTGACAATATTTATAAGGCACTTCCCACTGTGCAGGGCACACACAAGTGCTATTATTTCTTGAAAGTGAATGCTCTTCCACTCAAGGGATGTTAAAATAGTTGGAATGGATATACACATACCTAGAGCAACTAGAGAATTCTAACATGTGAGTAAGTACACGCTAACATGGTCCAGACTCCATAGGTGCTGACAGAATTTAGAAACAGGAAAGGTCTTTTAGAGAAAGAGAAAACAGTAGCGAAAATGCTTTCTAAACAGTGTTGTGTTGAGATTCTAGCCATGCCTTTCCCAGTATATGCAGCCTGATGAGCATCTCCCTGGAGACCACTGTTAATTTAGGAACCTACAACATCTGTGCAGTTTAAATAAGACCAGAGCCCAAATCCAAAAACACATAGAACACGATTTCTTATTCAATGTGGTTGAATAGGACAACACCCATCCCTGGGCTTTGATTCATAAACTACATGGATCTAATTGACACCGGTTGTTGCCTTTTCAGATAGCATGCATGGTAGAGTTTTGGTGTATTTGGACTTGTTCAGGGCTCTTATGTCTAGAAGTTCCAAATTACTTTTTTGCCATTAGCTTGTCAAGCTTGTCTTAAGCCCACTTAATGAGGTCTGCCAGTGGAATGCCTTTTATGTTCTGTGGCCTTCATGCTTTAGTCTCAGCTACTCTCAACTGTGGCTAAGTTAATGAAGTTGCCACAGTGCTCGCTTGTCTGCTGCTTTTGAAAACACACCTCGTATGTGTTTGGGTATTTAAATTCTGTTTTCTGGCTTTTAGGGTTTATATCCTCGTAGTGCATTCAAGTGCTATGGAAATAAGACCAGATGGATGTGACAACCAGCCATTCGGGAAATTACATACACATTACATTTTAGAAAACCAGTGTACATATGTCTTTCTGGATGCATTCATATGCTGGATTATTTTTGTTGCATCCAAATGGCTGGGATTTCAATGAACCAGTTACCTAGAATGTCAGCTGGAGAATTCCTTTCGGAGGAAAAGCATAGCCTGCAATGAGCCATTTTGTCAAACCCAGTTGAATATGGAGACAGAGTAAAGGTCACTCTGCATTTCTCTGCCTTCCTTTAGTTTTCTCCTTAGTACTCTTCACTACAGACATTATATTATAAATTTGTCTATCATCCCCCTAGAATGTGAACTCTATAAGGATAGGAAATTTTTCTGCTTTGTTTAATACTGTAGTGCTTGATACATGGTAAGCATGCTGTATGTAATAGTGAATAAATTGACCATCACTGAGATAATGAAATGGTATTTAATTCCCCCTTGTGCTAAAACCAGCATAACATGGAGATTTTCTTTTGTCTCTTAAATGATGAACATATGATTGTGACTAATGATGATGATGATCATACCTAACACTTATGTAATGTTTACTATGTGCCAGGCACTGTTCTAAGCATCACAGGAACCTTTGGTGGGGAGACTGTTATTTTATGGATGGGGGATCTGAAGCACAAATACTATGATGTGACAGAGCCCAGGTCCAAACTCATCAGCCTGCCTGCCCTTCGACATTTCATGTGCTGTTAAAATGTGGCTTCCAGGGCTTGACAATAAGTCATCTCAGGAGTTTATCCACCCTTTCGATTAGCAAAAATCATCACATAACCATGATTTATTTGTTCTGTGCTATTCTTAAATATGCTATTCAGTTCAACACAGTGGTGCAAGGAGAATTACTCATATTTTGCTCTAAGAAGTGGGAATCTATAGAGGCAATCACTTTTCATATTTTATATTACCCTCTTCATTGATTTGCCTATCTACTTACTCTTCTGTGGAAAGGGGAAGACTAGATGATAAATGCTGTAAATAAATATTTCAAGTTTCTGTGCTCATTAAAATATTATGTTAACAAACCCAAAGCATAATGTCAAGCTAAATGAACTATTGGCATTGGGGATTCTACCTTGGCTTACTCATGGTTACTCAAGTTTTATTCTTACTAACACAAATGGTGATGGAATAATCAAATTTAGATTTGAAATCAAAACATAGAACTTTTAGCAACAAATGTGTCAGTCCAATTGGGTTTATTTAGGTTGATTAAAGATTAGTTTCTATAACTCAGCACAGACCTCCCATGGTGGTGTATGCTTTGTCCCAGGTGAGTGCCAGAAAAGAATTGTTAATTCCCTACTAATTGGCAAAAATCACCTCCAGACACATAGGTAATCAGGGAGTGGACAGTATATAGAATGTAATGTATAACAGATCTTCAGAAGAATAGCACAGTTTTGAGGGATGCATTTGTGTACTGAGGGAACAGTGTTCCACAGCCATAGGGACCATATCTTCACTAGAATTGGGAATTATGTTCATTACCTGTATATTTCCCTGAAACCTTTCCTATTGTCTATCCACCTAGCCGTATTATTTTACCAATTCATTCAAATTAATCTTCCTTCCTTCTTTTCCTAAATTTATCAGTTCCATGAAATCTCATTCAGAAATGAAATAGCTTTATTTTGGGTTTACATAGTCCTACATATTCCTTTTATATAATATGCATTTATATGGTGTGCAATTTTAATATTACCTAATATGGTAGGATATCAATTCCTGCCCCTACTAACTGAATGAGATAATGAATGCAGAATTACTTAGCAATACTGAGTACATGGTAAGAAAACCCAATAAATGACATCCGTTATTAGGCATCAATTCCTTGTAAACATACTCAAATACACTGGAAGAAAACTGAAGAAATCCATTTTGCACGAGAACTTTTGGATGAGCCCATGATTTTTCTCATTCAGGGTGAGATAAACAAAATCATACGTTTATGATTTAAATTACACTCTTGGATTTTATCATCATACTCTCTCTAGTCTGCTTCCTCATACCTTCCCTTTTATATATTATGAAATGAATTGGTCCTCGTCTAACAATCATCATCATCATCATTATCATCATCATCACCATGATAATTGTATCTCAGAAAAACACTTAACAATATTTACAGAGTACTTTACAGTTTATAAGGCACCTCCTGTTAACGTTTTCTTCTTTCCACAACACTCTGTGGTTGACATTGCAAGTACAGAGGAAAGAAATCATGTTGCTAGTGTGGGACACATCTAAGATTCAGAGTCTAACTCTCAGATTGTACATCACAATGATAAATGGGAGATCTGTGCAATTATTAGCACTGTACAGAATTTTTTTTTTTAATTTTATTTATTTATTTATGGCTGTGTTGGGTCTTCGTTTCTGTGTGAGGGCTTCCTCCAGTTGCGGCAAACGGGGGCCACTCTTCATCGCGGTGCGCAGGCCTCTCACTATCGCGGCCTCTCTTGTTGCGGAGCACAGGCTCCAGACGCGCAGGCTCAGTAATTGTGGCTCACGGGCCTAGTTGCTCCACGGCATGTGGGATCTTCCCAGACCAGGGCTCGAACCCGTGTGCCCTGCATTGGCAGGCAGATTCTCAACCACTGCGCCACCAGGGAAGCCCCTGTACAGAATTTTTAATAACACCTGCAGGCATGTCCCACCTTTAGAGAACAAATGTTGGAAAAGACTTTTTTGAACTAATCAGTGATTGAGCCTGACCTTAAGGAATGTAGACATTCTCTCCTGTGTCTCTTCCCCTATCACTTCCAGTTAGTGACCTTGGAAAAGGTTCTCAGACCTTGGCTTTCAGCTGCCCCCAAGCTCTTCTAGCAGGCAGAAGGCAAGCAGGTATTCAGGGTATAGGGCTAGATATATTTGCTTTTTCATCAGGATCGTAATACGGCAAGGCCAGAAATATGACAGGTCTTGGCATTTTTTAAAGATTTAATTTTTTTAGAGCAGTTTTAGATTTACAATAAAATTGAAAAGAAGGTACAGAGATTTCCCATATAAGCTCTCCCCTCACCCATGCGTAGCCTCTTGCATTATCAATATCACTCACCAGGACAATACGTTTTTTTACCAAGGACGAATGAACCTACATTGACACATCATAATAACCCAAAGTTCATAGTTTACCTTAGAGTTCACTCTTGATGATGTACATTCTATGGGTTTGGACAAATGTATAATGACATACGTCCATCATTATAATATCATACAGAGTACTTTTATTGCCCTAAAATCCCCTGCTCTGCCTATTCATCTCTCCCCTCCCCAACCCTACCCCTGGCAACCACTGATCTTTTTCTGGGTCCATAGTTTTGCCTTTTCCAGAACTTCATATAGTATTGTCTTCTTTCACTTAGTAATGTGCATTTGGGGTTCCTTGATGTCTTTTCTGGCTTGAGAGCTCATTTGTTTTTAGTGCTGAATAACATTCCATTCTTTAGATGTACCGCTGTTTATTTATGCATTTACCTATGTAAGGACATCTTGGTTGCTCAGGTCATGGAATTGATGAGGAAAAAAATCCTAGGGATGAAAAAGTTCTACTCATTAATGTTGCTAATATTGCAATGTTACTATGACTCCACACAAATATGTCCAACAGCTCTAGAGCTGAAGAGATGAATGGGACATGGTTTTTACAAATTATATGTGTCATTGGGTGGGATGAGAAATGGGAATGTGCCAGTTCTTATTTAAACAACAGTTCACCAGGTGACAAAACATTCAAGATAACAGTAAGGACTTATCTTTGGGTGCAATGTTGAGAGCTTAGTCATTGCAGGCACAAGAGGAAGTGGGAAATGGAAGAGGATGATTTAAGAGAACTGAAGGAGATATGCCTCAATCATTATTATTATCAAAAACTATTGTTCTTTTTCTATCATATATCCCAAATTGGATGCCGTCTTCATCCTCAAAGGGCTTATATCTTAGAAGGACATTGCTGTTTCGTTAACTTAGTTTCCTAGTCATTGAGAATATTTGAAGAATATATATTTTTGATAGTAAAGATTTAATCTTTCACATCTATATTTTTAATCAAGGAAATGTTGGTGTCAAAGTAAATTTTTGTGACTTTGACTATTCTGTTGTGGTGGGAGTGAAGAAAAATATTTTGATCGTATAAAGAACAAATGAAGAAAAGTCTACTAACTGAACATTAAAAATAACCAGTGGAGGTTGACTTGAAAGGTTTATATTTATTTGATCAAGCTCTAACTGACTCTAAGTTCTGAAAGCAGAAACTTTGGGAAAGAATGATTTGGGAACATCGACAAAATGGAAAAAAGATATTAGATTTTGCAGAAATACAGGGCTGCTCATTCCCTGCTACTCACCTCGAATGGTTTAAAACTCTGAAAATGATTCTAGAACAAACACATCTGCACATCATTAGCTTTAAAACCAGGCCCTGTAACAAGTCGAAATATCCTTATGGGAACAAATCAGTAGAGCCTCAAATCCTTTTTGGATTTCAGAAGAGAACATGTTTTACCTTACCATGTGACTGGTAGAGTGTTGAGAATACCTTTTGTATACATGTGTTTTTATTTGATTTTTGAAACAGGCCCTTTCCTTTTATAGCCAGAGGAGCCATTCTCGGAAGGCATGCAGGCAATCAAAATATTTTCAAATCCCGAAAGCCAAAGAAACGCTAGCTTTTGGTTTATTCACTGGGCTGTGTCTTTCTGAACATTTTCTTCTTTAAACTGGCCCTAAGGGCAATAAAGTAGACCTCTATGAGGCCTGAGCGAATAGAAAAGATGAGAATTAAACGACATTCAGCAGGAATGTCATGCAGATGATGTCTGTCTCAAGACGAATGGCCCATGAGGTAAGTTTAAACAGGAAAAGGTAAACAGAGGACCATCACTACGTGTTCACACCAATCAGCCAAAACTTACTCACCAACATGTTTACTACAAACTCAGCTAGGTAGCATATTTGTCAAGAAAACATGCATATGAGGGGTTTTCTTTCTTAGTTTCCCCCCATTCCAGTCTCATTACTATGTGTCAGCAGTGTGCTAGGTCTTGATGAGGCAATATAAACCTTCAAGAAACTGATGGGTGTTTATTACTGAAAATGTAACTGTTGACATAGAAGCAGGTATTAATAACAAAGGGTAAGTTCAAGACCTGTGCTCCACAGAAAGAGAATGAGGTGATGTAAGCCAAGTTGGAATTTCAAATCTCTACAGAATTCAGTATTTTGTAATGAATGTTTCCTTTGCCATTTTATATGCCAGGAGACCAAAACACACAATGGTTTTTAAGTAATTAGCATCCATTAAAAGTTCGAAGTTGAAAATGAATTGAGAAAATCAAATGGTATTATTGGCAAAGGACCCTTTCTTAGAGTTCTAAATGCTATATTGACAGCCATTAAAAGTAACGAAATATTATAAGAACTGAAATAATGTCGATGGTGTCCAAATATGGGGACATAGCCTGTGTTTTGACAGTCCAAATATGGGGACATAGCCTGTGTTTTGACAGTCCAGCATGGGAATTGTTCAGGGAATTCACCTGTGTCAGATAATTTAAGATGTGGTTGACAAATCCTTACTACCTTCGAATCATATAAAATATTTGTGAACTACTGTCAGTTGCTGCAAAGTTAAATTTAAACCCACACTCTTGGCTTCATGAGATGAAATATTTCTGTAGGATCTTTATTTTCTTGACTTTATTATTTCCAGTGCAATTTATACTGCCACCTACATAACCCCCTGCCACCAGGGATCCAAGACCAAACATATTTTGTGGCATCTCTCCTTAATAAAATGTCTTTTGGCCATACATTCACCCACATACATGCCAAGTGGGGTTGGGAAAGTGTGGTTGGAAAGTAGGCTTACCAAATCCCAGAAACCCCAAATTATGGAGTTTTCACTAAAGCCATCGGGGGAGGTGAGTTGAGCTACCTTTATTGAGCATGTACTATATTCCAATTTACATATACAGGTTTCCCCCTGCTATCTGAAAGTAGAGCATTTCTGTGAAACCTTTCATAGGCCAAAATGGTGTAAAGCAAAGAAGCAATCATCTTAGGACACACCTTGGTAACTGATGCACAAAATAAATTGAGGTAAAGCACGGATGTTCACAAACACAGTTCAAAGCTATGGCGGCTTGTTGCTGAGATGCCTAGTGTAATTCCCAGGGAAGGGGCTTGGCGATGCCACTCTTGCTGCTGGGATGCACTGCCTCTAGAATGGCTCACTGCAAAACAAACACTGAATACTCTTTTCACTTTTCTCCTTTTTTCGTAAAAGTGAAAATCCCCTTCGGATTTCTTTCAATTAGTAAAAAAACAGGTATTAGTGTAGGTCTTTCATAAAAGTGAATTGGCCTAAACTTTCAAAAATCAGAGGATACCTGTATAACCTCTGATTGATACACAACAACCCAGAAAAGTAGACAACACTCTCACTATTTTATAGACGAGAAAACTGAAACCAAGTGTGTTTAATAAACTTTTCCAAGGTTACCCAGATCAGATTTTTAAATGAAGGTTGACTCTAAAGACCATATTCTCCCTATCACAGCACACCATGCTCTCTTACTACCTTGAGAGGCTGTACCAATTTAAAGTTTAAAATGAATCAATGGTGTTCATGGTCCACTGTTAACAAACACAAAGCCCTGACCCACTGGCCCCTCAGTCCTCTTGATAATTGAAATCACCAGGCCTGGCATTTCTTATGCCATCTAGGGGAAGATAGAAAATCAGCTAAAGGAGGGGAAAAAAACACAGAAAAAGAGAATATTAGCTCTGTCTATTTGGTGGTGGCTCTTCGAGGAAATAAAAGGACGATACATGTTTTCCTCCTAATTTTTCTGTTTAAAAGAGAACCTGGGGTTGGGGGGGAAATGCCTGGGGTGAAAGGCCAATAGAGAATATTGATGCCGTGATCATGAGCAAAGGGGAGTTGGTTTGGGGCTTATTTCTCCATCACCCTAGTCATTCCATCCTTCACAGAATGAGAATATTCTGTTCGGCTTCCAGGCTGGGGTTGTCATGTGAGAAGTGTAAGTTAATTTCATCTTTTCTCATAACTTTCTTTTGGGGATAAGCATTTTGGTTTTCTGCTGTTTATTATTTCAAAGGCATCTATATGCTAATATGTTTTATGCTAATTATTTTCATGTTTTCCCCTTAGGTTATGCTTCATATCATCCACCAGGGAGGATCATATCTCTTGAAAACGTTCAAATTTGATTTTGAAAATTATTCAGAAAATTGAAGCCATGCTATCTCCCAGTGTAGGAAAGCATATGCTCTGGAGATTCCTATAATTCAAAGAAAATGGACTGGGATAACATTTGAGTTCTCATGCTGCCAAAATGCTCTTGAGGCGAACAGCGAGGTACACAAAGCATTTAACATTGTGGCATTGAAATGTGGGAAGAATAATTAAAATAAAAATCTAATAATAGGTTTTCAGAAATCACTAAAGTACTGTTTGATCCAGAGAGGAGAAAGGAAAGACTGTTTTCATTCTCCACCACATCTGAAGTGTGCTAACTTCTTCTACTACTATGAGTACCGTATTTTAGTTGTATGTCATCACTCCTTAGTGTCATTTCTAGAAAGTTAATTGTAATGATATTAATGCCTGAAACTGAGTTTGTGCTTACAGGAAGAATCAGGTGAGAGAGGATTTCATACAATAAGCTAGCTTGATGTTTTCTTCCAGTTTTTTTTATTACAGAGATTTTGTTTTACGAAATTGCAATTTGGAGAGTAGGTTGCAATTTTTTAAAAAAACATAGGAGTGAGCCAATTAATCTGTCTTAAAAAAACCTTTATGCAGGCATCTTCATTTGAAGATAACCAAGGCTTAGAAACTGATTTCTCAATGTGAGATATTAAAACCTTGGAGAGTATTTTACATTTTTCCTCTGGTTAGGAAATGGACTTCTTTTGTCCCCAAGCACTTCAGGGGTGCAAAGAAAAGGCCCTCAAATTCCACTCCTCTGCATTGTTCTCTGCCCTGCTCTGTGCTTAAGAAAAGCAAGGATTCAGAAGCCCTGGGGGATTCACACTCCAGACTTCAGTTCATTTTGCGACTCGTCTTTTCTGTACCTGTTCCTCTCTCTGCCTTTGATAGCTGCACCTCATTTCATTTCTATTTTTTAAATGCTTTCACTTTTAGACCTCAGTAGTGTCTTCATCCTGCAAGAAGTACAGCCCCGCTGCTGCTTTTTCTCCTCTTGGTTCACTTTAATGCCTCTTGAGCTCTAAGGTAGCTTTGTCAGTAGGAGAGTTCCCTTTCGGGGTCTCCTTCTGGAAGGGGGCATGGCAAGTAAGCTAGGCTCTCCTCCAGACAGAAGGGGCTCAGAGTCAGCCTCCAAAAGGCAGGTGAAGACAGGTACCAGGACGACCTGTTTTGGAACTGCCAACCAGCATTTCAACACGTAACAGTCTTCACCTCTCTCCAAATAGGAAGAATCATTGCTGGGGATACATTTGGTAAATTGGTTAGAATCAGTGATTGTCCGTTAAAGGTAAAATAACATTTTGTTGAAACCTGGCTGTGTTTGGTACATTCTGTTGAAATAAAAGACCTACAGTAGTTTATGTGCTAAACCTTTGTGACCCATCATTATTTTCTTTTCATTCTACTTATTTATCGGTGACAATAACAGAATAGCTAACCATTTTCCCTTTAAAAGTTGTGTTTAGAGAAGGATCCCTTGAGCTAACACATTCCATCTTTTTTTCTTTTAACATCTTTATTGGAGTATAATTGCTTTACAATGGTGTGTTAGTTTCTGCTTTATAACAAAGTGAATCAGCTATACATATACATATATACCCATATCTCCTCCCTCTTGCATCTCCCTCCCACCCTCCCTATCCCACCCCTCTAGGTGGTCACAAAGCACAGAGCTGATCTCCCTGTGCTATGCGATTGCTTCCCACTAGCTATCTATTTTACATTTGGTAGTGTATATATGTCCATGCCACTCTCTCACTTTGTCCCAGCTTACCCTTCCCCCTCCCTGTGTCCTCAAGTCCATTCTCTACGTCTGCATCTTTATTCCTGTCCTGCCCCTAAGTTCTTCAGAACCTTTTTTTTTTTTTTTAGATTCCATATATATGTGTTAACATACAGTATTTGTTTTTCTCTTTCTGACTTACTTCACTCTGTATGACAGACTCTAGGTCCATCCACCTCACTACAAATAACTCAATTTCGTTTCTTTTTATGGCTGAGTAATATTCCATTGTATATATGTGCCACATCTTCTTTATCCATTCTTCTGTCAATGGACACTTAGGTTGCTTCCATGTCCTGGCTATTGTAAATAGAGCTGCAATGAACACTGTGGTACATGACTCTTTTTGAATTATGGTTTTCTCAGGGTATATGCCCAGTAGTGGGATTGCTGGGTCATATGGTAGTTCTATTTTTAGTTTTTTAAGGAACCTCCATACTGTTCTCCATAGTATCAATTTACATTCCCACCAACAGTGCAAGAGGGTTCCCTTTTCTCCACACCCTCTCCAGCATTTATTGTTTGTAGATTTTTTGATGATGGCCATTCTGACCGGTGTGCGGTGATGCAGTAATCAAGACAGTACGGTACTGGCAGAAAAACAGAAATATAGATCAATGGAACAGGATAGAAAGCCCAGAGATAAACCCATGCACATATGGTCACCTTATTTTTGATAAAGGAGGCAAGAATATACAATGGAGAAAAGACAGCCTCTTCAATAAGTGGTACTGGGAAAACTGGGCAGCTACATGTAAAAGAATGAAATGAGAACACTCCTTAACACCATACACAAAAATACACTCAAAATGGATTAAAGACCTAAATGTAAAGCCAGACACTATAAAACCCTTAGAGGAAAACATAGGCAGAACACTCTATGACATAAATTACAGCAAGATCCTTTTTGACCCACCTCCTAGAGAAATGGAAATAAAAACAAAAATAAACAAATGGGACCTAATGACACTTAAAAGCTTTTGCACAGCAAAGGAAAACATAAACAAGGCAAAAAGACAACCCTCAGAATGGGAGAAAATATTTGCAAACGAAGCAACTGACAAAGAATTAATCTCTAAAATTTACAAGCAGCTCATGCAGCTCCATATCAAAAAAACAACCAACCCAATCCAAAAATGGGCATAAGACCTAAATAGACATTTCTCCAAAGAAGACATACAGATTGCCAACAAACACATGAAAGAATGCTCAACATCACTAATCATGAGAGAAATGCAAATCAAAACACATTCCATCTTAATGCAGCCCAGCTAAGAAAAAGCTTTCTCTTCTTGCTCTTCTCTGAACATAAGTCAAAGGTAATTCAAATAGAAAAGCAATTCGCGTACAATTAGGCTCCAAAATTTATGAGGTGTAGATGAGCCATGTAATTTGATTAAGGAGGCTGCTATGAGTGTATTATTCCCTTGGAGAACCAAATTCTGTGAGGACAGAAAAGAGATCTATCGGCAACTATTAGCCTGTAGTAACTCTAGAAGGTGGCTGCAGTTGGTGGACTTGAAGCAAACATTTGGTGGGCTTGACTTGGTCTATCTGAGCAGTGAAATTGGCTCAGCACAGCTCCAGAAATGCTGTATGATCCGAGAAGAGTAGCACAGCTGGGTCCTGAGCATGGTTAAAAGTACACGGCTTTGAAATGATAGGGAGTAGAATCGGAGAAACTGGATTTGCATCCCGCATCAGTACCTACTAGTTGTCTGACCTGGATGAGTTTCTTGGCCTCCTGAGCCTCATTCTCCCCATGGGTGATATGGGAGGAAAAAGAAAAAAATCACACTTACTTTTTTAAGTTGGCTGTGAGGATTAAATGTGTGCATAGTGCCCACACCTAGTAAATACTCAGTTAATGGTCATTACTTCTATTATCATCATTATTCTTACTGGTAAATGATACTTTTAGGATTTTTATTATCATTATCATCATTAATGATGTTAATGGCTATGTGAAAGGTTCAAAATTTTTCCTTATGGAGAACTTCGGTAGTTGAAATTCAGAGATGCACACACTGGGTACTTTTGCTGCTAGTAATACAGGTCCTGTGAAATGAAGATGTGGACAGGCTCAAGCTTTAAATGATTCACTGGAATCCTCTGGAATTCCAGTGATTCACTGGAAGCCTTTATACCACCGCAAACTTTCAGTAAACACTTTTTTGGTGGTCAAAGCTAAGATTTTGCACAGGATGGAAAAATTTTTAAGGCCTCCAAATGTTATTGCTTGTATTAACCAATGCCAAATATTCAGTAAGACAGAAAAAAAAGTCACTTAGCAGCTCAATATTTTTACCCTCACTGCCAAGAATTCAGATGTCTAGCTAATGAGCTGGCTTTTTCACTTGTCTTTTCCATACCTGAGATTATGAAAATCTTCTAGTCTTGCTGGTATTAGTGGCCTTATTTATTACAGGGTACAATTTGAAATTCCTGAATCTCATGAGGTGTGGAATTGCTCGGAACGAAGGCCTTCTAGAGGAAAAGCCACCTTGCTGGTTGAAAAGCCCTAGTGAGCTGCCAGGCCATCTTCATGGAGCCAGAGCTTCATATAAAAGCATGCAGTCAGGTCTCAAGGCTATTAAAAAGTTCAGCCTCGCTTGCTAAATGGGAGGAGAGTAAATAGTTTGTGCTTGCCTCCAAACACATGGCTGTTCCCAGACAGAAAAGTCAGACATTAATTAAACCATTGCAGGGTTAGAATGGATCATGCCATTCTGTTTTGAAAAGTTAGCTTTGACTTCTACTTGCATGCCAAAAAAAAAAACAAACCCACAAATGCATTTGCTAACGAAGGTTCTTATTGCATGCAAGTCACATTTAAAGTAAAAGAGAATCTTTTTTCTTTGTATGTAGAATGGCTCTAATCACAACAGAGCCTTCACGAAAACAATATCTTGAGTGTATGCTTATATGTTTTATTTAATTTTCATCCTTTGTATTTAATTTTCATCCTGTGGATTTCCCTCTTTCATGAAGCCATCCCTCAAAGTAAATGCTTACAATAAATTAACATCCACCCTGGTGTATTTTAAGGTGTTTCATTTTAAATGTTCACACTTGGATTAAAGTGTGGTATCATTTACCTTCACAATGCTTAGCATATAGTAAAGGGTAAATAAATAGCAATTACAATAAAATAGCCTTATTAGAACTATAGTGATACTATCCTAGATTTCATTTCCATTCTGTCATTCTTCAGTGAAGTTGGTGTAATTTCCCCTTGAATGGGCAAGACTTAGGATTGTTCACAGTCACAAGTAAGAGAACAAAATAAGAGAGATTTTCATTTATAAGATTGCCTTTCTCTTATCTCCTAGTCTTGCCTCCCAGACTGTCTGTCTGTCTCTGGAAAGCCAAGTCAATAAAAATGATTAGAGTTGGCATCTCACAAATGTATACCCTTAAACCATGAAGTAGTAATGCTGTGCAGGAAATATTTTTCTGACCTTTGCAAATTGCATCCAACTGTCTCGGGAATTTCTCAGTGACTAGAGGTAATAAGGTTCAATCCGTTTTACTGGCTGGCTTCAAATTTAGTTCTACCGAATCTCTAACTTATCAATTCTTTGCGTCTTGGCTCTGGCATCCATTCAGCACAGAAATCCATGCATCTAACCTTCTTTCCCCTCCTCAGGTTTTGCTAAAGGATCACACTGTGGAATCTACAGCCATGACAACTCTCCACTTATTGCCCCTGCAAAAACAAAATATTAGCATGGGGAAAATTAGTGGGCATAATGTCTTGTCAGAAGCCCTTGTTTAATTAGCTTGTAGATTTCAACTCCCTCTTACATCTCGGTTTTTACCTATGTGATTTATGCCTCGGTAATCTTCGTTATATAAAACTTTTTCAACTTAACTATACCAAGGCACTCTATAGAATATTAAAGAAGCAAAACTATGTGAATTTCTTTTGTGTTAAGTTGATTTTGGTTTTTCTTCTGTGAGTCCACATGCGATGAACACACTCCCTTAGTAAGGATGGGAGTCACCCAAGTGTGACTTGCTAAAAGGCAGCTGGGCGGCCCCATTCTTCACTGTGTTCCCTGAAGGAGAACAGAAAACGGAAGCTGGGAACACATTTCTTGACCTCACCAAAGTGTTGGATGTCAGGAAGCCTTGACGAGGAGTTAAAAAGCTTGTCTTACTTTTCGTATTTAGAGCATCTCTGTGCTGAATGTGATGCGGGGGCAGATGTCAGTGTTTTCTCATTTGTAGGAAACACCAAATTCAACACATTTTGTCGCTCCCATCCATTGCCTTTGTACTGCCTTCTTCAGTGGTGATTAGAATCCTGGCTGGAAGTTCCTGTGGTCAGTGGAGCTTGGAGCCTTTTTCTGGAGCCTCTCTGTTCATGGGCAAACAGCCACCAGGAAGAGGAAATCTTTTTGAAGTTGTCCTTCTAAGAGTCTGTATTTGCTTGTACAATAATTGTCAAGTTGGATCATCATAAGATATTTGGCTTTATAAAACTGGACTGAATGTCAATATTATGACATAGTATGAGTGGGTTTCGTGTTTGGTAGTTGCAATCATTGTTGCTTTTGTTGTGGTCATCCATTTACAATGCTTGGCGTCAGTTTATTTATCTCTTGTAAAAATAAAATACAGTGTGTGTGTGTGAAAAAAGAAAAAATAATGAGATTATTTCAAACAACGCTATTCGGAAGATAGGTTTAGAGAGAAGAGGATAAAGGGCAGACTTTTTTTTTTTTTAGCTATGTATTTTTTTTCTTGAAAGAAACTGAATCTACTTATACCAAAGTTCATCTTCAAAATATAGCTTAACTTTTCCATTTTAGAAAACAGAAATAATGATGTTGATGAAAGTTAAAAGGAAGCTTACAAAGTATGTTTAAGGACATGAGTGTTTTTTGTCATTGCTATTTTGTCACTTGAAATTCAGTTCATCTTGACAGAGCCACAGTCCTGATTTTGTCCCCTTACAACCTGGGTATGGTTAGCTGGCATTTTTTTTAGTAGAGATGAGGCATTTTGGTGGTTTTGCATTATCAGATTACCTAGCATTTGCAATGCAGCACCGTGATTTTTATCCCTAGCTGGGGAAGGATGGAGACTTCCAGAGGAGGTAACTAGAGCAGGTCTGCTCCTTGAATGCAGCTGCATACACCTGATAGGTTGTTAATGCAGGTGCGTGTCAGGTGTGTGCACATCTGCATGTACGTGTGCAGCCATGTGTGAGGAGTGCACGATAACTTGAATTTGGAGTCAGAAGGCAACAACTCCAAAACCAAATGGATTCCAGTTTCTCCCTGGAAATGATATCTCAGTAAATTGGAAACTTGGCTATATTGACACACCCTTTCAAAACAAGAGTAGCTTAGGGACTTCCCTGGCGGTCCAGTGGTTAAGACCCTCTGCACTTCCAATGCAGGGAGCCTGGGTTCGATCCCCGGTCAGGATGAAAAACAAAACAGAGTAGCTTAGCCAACTAGCTCTGATTATTACACATTTGGTGCCTCCTTTTCTCCATTTCTAAATAAACCATCTTTCCTACCCTTCAGTACCTGGAGTTAAAGCAAAATCAATGTCCAGCCCTTCCACTGAAAGTGTAAAGTGATTTGAATCTGGTGAAAGAAAGGAGCGAGGGTGTGCCAGGTTTCATTTGGAATGAGTTATTTTGCTTTGCTGGGTGTTCTTAGAGTTTGGGGGAATGGTTTGTGAACTAATCAGGAACCTCCAGGTAAAGAGGCACAAGGGGAATGAGTAGTCTAGTGTCTAGTTAGCAGTGCTGTGAATACTAATAGCTGCTCCTTATTGACTGCTATCTACCAGGTGTGTCATTGATAACTCACAGCCTCCCTTAATCTTCCTAGGAGCCCCATAAGACAGGCACAACTATCTTTGATTTACAGGGGCCGAAAGTGAGGCTTAGAATGGTTAAAACTGAGCTTGCTTGTAAGTGGCAGGGGCACTGTATGAAGAGAATTATTTTTATATGGAAAAGAAATAATTCATTTACTGAACTCAGTGAGTTTTTGACATTTTCTCCTCCTCTACCACCTCTTCCTCCTTTCTTCTTCTTTGCTTTTCCTTCTCCTATTCTTTTCTCAAAGAAGGAATGAAATGAGGCCAAAACGGTAAAGCACTGCCCCACTGTATCTTCAACAAGACAGCCATTCTTCTTTCCATCGTCACAGAGTTGCTTTCAGTAGAGCTACATATATAATTATTCTGAAAGTTTAATAAGAGCCAAGCGTTCTGGCTAGTGGCTTAAATTACCTTATACATAAGGTCATTTTTATTACCTTAAAATAATAATACAGAGGCAGAAATGGTGATCATATGCTGTCCTCACAAGCTCACATTCAACCCTGTCTAATCTATCTTTCATCTGTGGTAATGATTTACCAGGATGAAAGAATGGATGCAGAAAGCGGAAGTTCAAAGCTGTTTTTGTGAGTAATCCAGTAAAACCTACTTCTATAAATGTAATGTTTCTAAATCAGGATATCTAGGAAACTGAATTCCTTCAAATGTACAACTGAGATCTTTTTTCTTCTTCTATTTTCTTCACATCTCAATATTACAAAAATAAATATTCTTGATTGCCAAAGCAGGCTTGTTATTGTGGCCTTAGCTCAATGACGGTATCGACACATAAGGATTACATTTCATTCTTACAGTGATGCCTGATGTACTTTGATTTGTTTCTCCGCGAAGGGACTTGGTTATTTATTCTGGGTGAACTGGGCTTGTGTTGCCACATCTCCACTTGCTCTCTGGTGCCAAGGCCAGCAACCTGACGGGGCCTCATTTCTCCCTGGCATATCAGGCAGAAAATTGATTCAAATCTAAGCCAAGTGGTAGAATCTCAAAAGCTCTGTCACCACTGTTCACAGCAAATATATTTCTTCCTAGAGTGGGTGTTCTGAAATTTTGGTCTGTATCTCACTTGAAATAAATAAGCCCCTTGAAAAAATTTCAAAGAGAACTACACAGGAAAGGCAGCATGGCTTTAGATGGAAATATGATTTCAAGGTCTGTCTGTCTGTCTCTCTCTCTCTCTGTCTCTCTGAGGTCTCTTGAAAATGCATGTGATCCCAGTACAGAGTTCTTCCATGAAAGCCCTTATGTTTTGCACAAGGCCCCTTCGATTCCCACTATCACCCTTATTGGAAATAAACTCAAAATAATATAACAAACAGGAATAGATTGTTCTGAAATGATCTGCCAGACACAGTTCATCTTCAACACTTTGCTTTCCATTACTGCTGAAGGAAGGGAAATGACAGCATCGGCTTTAAATCTGTAGACTGAGTAGTGGGCCCCTGCCTGTGCTTCTGTGATATAGTGGCAATCTCCACTTATTGTCGGGGTTCAGCAGTATTTATTATTCCTTAATTGGAACCCCGCTGATACCCTGGGGGATTTCCTCTCCATGGCAAGGCAATATATCCATATAGACATAGAGCATAGCCACCATGGCCTATTGTAATACCGTAGTCAGAAATATCAACATTGGGATCAAAATTAAACCAACACCTAGGCTAATGGAGTTTCTAGACTGCCTTTTGATATTATTAGGAACTCACCATTTTCCTGTGTTTATCTTTGGACTTAAAGTGATGTCAGCAGAAATTCAAATTGAATACACTTTATCACAGTGTTTCCTCTTCTGTTTTAATTCCTCACTGCATTGCTTTCAGGCGCGAGGGGAACACTGGCAAAATTACTAAAGATTACACATTACAAGGACACAGCAAACGCCAGAGGTCCGGGCACTCTATATAGAAATGTTACTGTTTTATTCTATCTTTATTCTACTTTCTATCTTTTCAGGTGAATCAATATAAGGTCAACTTTAGGAAAAGGCCTGGAAAGCCTTAATTTTACTAAAATTAAGTTAATTAAAATGAAATTAACAAGTAAATCCCTTTTATCTTAATTTTCAGTGCCAAAACAGGTTTCCTTACTTTGGACATCAGAGGACCCCTTCGTTGTGTTTATTTATGGTCACAGCACTTGCATTCGCTTCTCCCTTGTGCTATTTTTATTTTTGTCATTGGAGTCCGTGAAGACCTAATCATCCGTCCTCTAATTTTCCAGAAAAAAAATGTTGATTTATCGAACTGGCTGCAGAAAAGGAAGAAGAAGAAGATCAATCTGACATTGTAGGTTAATAGTAGGGAACAAAACACATTCATAATTAGAAGAGAAAAGGACTTTCCTTGTTCATTCCAGTTTATAATAAAAAGCCCCTCGCCAAAGTGTCTTAGAAAATAATGCATTCGGACTGAGTCGAATTACCGCCTAGCAGATTCTATTTATCTGTAGCTTAAAAAGCAGCTGCGTTTTTGTAAAAAGCAATGAATGTGGCAGTCCTACTTAAAGGTAGAAGAAAAAGAACACCCCTTGTTTTGTAATAAGGGGATTTTCCATTTAAAAGAGAGAGCGAGCCTGTTGTGTGAAGTACGATTATTACATTCACTGTGTTCTATCTCACCCACCAGGAGGCTAATAATGAAGGGGCCAGAGAAGGAGGCCAGTGCTACGAGGGTTATCTCACAGCCTCAGATGCTGGATAAGTCGAAGAAGGCAGAATCGCTTTTGGATGACATTCAGAAAGGCCGGAGTGATTATCTGGAAGAGAAAAGCCTGCCTATTCTTTTCCAAGGTAAACAGTTCATTTCATCTGTCAACTGCATGTTTTATTATAAAAATATGTTTATATAAAGATATCTATGAAGTTTGCCTTTAAAAAATTATTTTAGGTGCCTGAATATTCCCCCAGCCTGCCTGTCGGTCCACTGATGAATTACTAGCAACCTGCCTTAGACAAAGGATGCACTCGGAGCCCCGCCACACCTTAAGCCACTGTCTGAAGGATCTGCCCAGCTCACTTTTAATCATGAGCAAGGAATTACCCACATGGAGTCAGCAGAAAATGAGAAAGTAAAGCTCGTGCTGCGAATAATTCCAGCAAGTGCCAAGGGGCTAGTTGAGGAATGGCTTCATGAGGTGAATATCTTTAGCTTGTACTTAGGGTTTGGGTAGCGTATAATCATTTTCTCTTTTAGGAGCGATGACTATCATAAGTGTCCTTCCCAGCTAAGAGCGCTTAGAGCATTTGTCAGGCTGTTGACAGATTTGATACCAGTCTCGTCCTTGTTGTTATTTACTGTGACTAATTTTACATCTGCAAATATGCAGCAACCCACTGGGGCCGGGAGGCTGTTGAGCCCGTGGCTGTGAATAGCTGTGTGTATTTGTGTGAGTGCCTGTCCGGTAATCTCCGTCTCTGTGTGCGTATGTGCCCTTGTTCTCGTCTCCTCTCTGTTGTGCACGTAGGCGGGGAGGATTGGCCAGCCAGCGGGTTCTCAGATGTGATGTGAGGCTTTCCTTTGATTTTTGGACCAGGAAAAAATGATCGTGTCACATCATGATGAATGGTCAATCTGAATTTTCAATTCATACAGAAGGCGAAGGGGGAGGAGAGTAGGAGCTCGGTGATGAGACTAACCTTTTCCCTTTGGGAAGAGCATGATTCAAGTTCAACATCGCGTTCAGTATGAAATTTGAAGGCCTTTTTTTTTTTTTTGTGCCTGGTTTAACTCCTTGATGGGCTGCTCTTTCAGGGAGGATCCCTTCTGTCCACCTCTGTGCCTGAGTCTATTCCCGGCAGCAGCCCGTAGTTCCTCTTCCTTTGTTCTATTTTTCTGAAGATCAGGTCCAAAAGAAACCAAGAAAAGCATATTTTACTATTTTCAAAACTGTTATTCACAAGATAACGTTCTCCCTTAAACATGTTATTTCTTGATATCCCAAACTAATATCTTAAATAAACAAACAAATAAATAATCTTCTAGTTTTAAGGGTAATTTTGCCGGGGAGGAGGGAGAGGGAAAGCGAGGGATCCTTTCGAAAGACCCTTCGAGGCTCCTCTGCTGTAGACCAGTGTCTGCTGTCAGAGGGAGCCTCAGAGGAAGAACAGCAACCAAAAAGCCCAGATTTGCTCCTTACTTCCCTAGTTGCCCACATAACTGAGTCACAGTATCGCCATGCCAACCTGCAGCAACTTTGGCCTCAAGCAAGCATGTGCCGGGACTCTTTGAAACCGCCCTTCAGTACTTTCTGGTCCAAGGACTTAGGCCCAAATGTGTAGAAAGAACCGCTGTCCGTGGACACGCGAGGCTGCTTGCGCATCTGGGTACATCCTTGCTGCCTCTGTTAGGCACCAGCAGGACTGAAGATGTGACTGATTCTCTTTCTGGAGTTTGGTGGCTTGTGGGGAAAGGGATAGTATTGAAAAGGCTAAGAGACAAGGTTATTCTTCCAACGTATCTTCAGAAGGAAAATGTTAGGGCTTTTAAATTCCTTTCCTACAGGAAAGAGGGATGTGGCGGAGGAGGTGAGGCAGCTGGGGGTCGAGGTTGAGGTGGGAGGGGGGATGGGAGGTGGAGACAGAGGAGTAGCTGTGTTTATTTTAATACATCTCATTTAACCCTCACCTAAAAACAAATTGGAGAGGTTTGGGAGTGCATTAATCTGGACCCAGTTAGCAAGTCTTTCTCCTTCAAAAGTGCAACCTGAGATTAATGAATATAAACTAGAGTTTCAGATGCAGTGCTTAAATCATTTGCATGTTTCACGCATGATAATTGAATTTATGTCTGCACTTCCTTTCACTTAACTATTTCCAGTTCTGTCCCTGTGAGTCACAGAAAGCAAGATTTCATTCTCCTAACCTCTAGGTTAGAAGAGCTTGCCTAGACCTTACTCCTAATGAGAAACTCAGGCGCTTGTTTCTTTTATTTGAATTTGAATAATACGATATTTTTCACAAAGCGGAGGGCAGGGCTTAATAGTCTGGGATGCTGTTTTGGGAGTTGGTAAGTAGGCACTCCAAGTTTATTTTGGAGAGGCCAGAAAATCCATGGGAACTGAAGGCATTGAGTTTTCAGTGGTCCCAGAGAATTGGGTTTCAGTGTGGCCACTTTTAAGTGTATTAATAATGCCAAAAGCAGGGTCACTTTAATCAGCATAAAGAATGTTCTTGGACTCTGGACCGGAGTTACTTAGATCACAGGGATTTAGTGCACAGTATCGTTTCTGGCATAGTTAGATATTTGCTTCCGTAGTTGGGGGAGGGGGATGGTGTCAGCCTCCACGAAGGTCTGTAGATGGTAGCACTTGTGGTCCCTTAGCATGCTATAGGTTTTCCTTCTTTTTTTCTTTCTTTTTTGTTATTTAGGTGTAGAAGGCTTAATGCTGACTTAGTGCAAGCAGGTGCTAAGGCCCTCCTCCCCACCTGCTCCAACATGAAAAGCCTAAAAGCTGGCAGTGGGTATGAAAGAACGCTTCCTAGGGAAAAAGTTGAAGCCAGAGGCTTGAAATAATCCCCCTGGTTTCAGTTTGTATCAGTGGTTTGTCTGTCTTCTGTCTTTCCTCATGTGTTTCCAAGTCCAATGTCAAAGTAATGAGCTTTTCTCCAGGAATTGTCCCCAGTGTCCTTTGTTTTTGGTGAGTTCAGTGGTTGAGTGTTGCTGAGTGTCTTCTGGTCTTGTTTCCTGGTCCTTGTAGCTAAGCATGTCGTTGAAGGGTAAAATCTTGTTAATTTGTGATGTCACAATTTAAGTGTGCTTCCTGTCACTTATGTGTAGTTTAAAATGTTCCTTAAAATAGCATGAAATGATTGGTTAGCTTTGAAATGGTGGTGAAGTCATGTGAAGAAAATAAGTTTTGCATCCGACCAAGATAAATTCACTCTAGTGCTTTATGGCTTTTTATTCCTATGTGATAGTAATAAAGTCTCATGTAGGGATGGAAGCCATGAAATACATTGTGAAAAATCATCAACTAAGAAGGGACCATCAGTATAGAAAACGTTAGCCTGTGGAGCTGTGAACGTGGAGAAATGATTTAGCGTATAGCTTTGCTACGTGTGTGGTGTTTCTTTGTCTTTATCCTGAGATTTTGACAGCTAAGGAATTTAGGTTACAAGAGTTGATTCATCTTTGTAATCATTGATTTACACATACATTTGGGTTTGCACATTTCTGTTTATCATATATTTTTCTCCGTTTTCTATTAACGAATGTGCTCTAGGGGAACTATTTATAGCCCACCAATCTGGGAGGCAGCATTTAGTCCTCCTATGCCTCCTTTCTCCTGATGTGGTCTTTCTTCTGAAACAAAGAAGAAGTAGTCAAATCAGATTTGCCCTCTTGGAAATGTGGTCCAGATTGCTCTACTCCCAAGCTCCAAAAAAGGTAGACATTGGGTGGGCTGGATCCACACCTCCTCAGATCCATGGAGCCTCTGAGAGTTGTTTCCAGCTTTACAGGTGTAGTATAGTCGAGAAACTCCGGGTGTCAGAGGAAAAGGGGGCTTTGGAGCAGAGTTGGGTTCTAATCTCTCTGCCACTTCAACTTCAGGAACTGGGGCAAGTCATTTAAGCTCTGCGAGCCTCTTTATCTTTAAAATGTGGGGAAGTAATGCACCTCAGGGGGATATTGTAAGGATTAAAGGAGCGTTAGGCATACCAGTGCCTAACAAAGCATTTAGCATGTCAAAAAACAGTTCATGAAATATTACTTTTTCCCCATCCTCTCTCTCTTCCCTCTTTTGTTCCCTTTTCTCCCCCTCTCCCCTCAGATGTTAGTCTAAAACCAGCCCCTTTGAGAGAGAAAAGACTAGAGTGCCTAATAAAATACAAGCAAGCAACTAAAAAAAAAAGAATGCCTAGTTGCCTCCTTTCCACATGTGGCTGAAATCTCTCTGTTGGATCAATAGTTTAATTTTTTTCCTTGAACTGTTTTAATGATGACTGACCTATTTTCACTTCTACTGTTTTCTGTATATTTATTTTTGCTTGACTGTTTTAATATTGACTATTGACCTCTACTCATTTTTACTGGTTTTCTGTATTTTTTTTCCATGAGAATTCCAATAAAACTTATTTTTGTTATCTTTTGCCTCTCCATTTCCTCCACACAATGGGATTTTAGCCTGTGCTCTGAAAATGTCTGGGCTGCTCCAGAAAGACAAATGATGCCTTTTCCTTCGAAACTGCCCACTGGTACTACCAAGAGAACTCTGTCCTCCCTTCATTTGCATATCAGTGTGCTTGGGGAAACTGATCAATTTGGTTGTAACTTTGATGCTAGTATAACTTTTAAACTACAGAAATTATAACAGACTTTATCACTAAAGTCTATAGGATAATTGTGGATAAGTAAAAGGACTTCACAAGTACACAAATGCTGAAACATTAACAATTACAGAATAATATAAGTGTATTGTTATAAAAAATAGAGTATAGTGAAAATCTGTGACACCATATTTGTATCCAGAGTTCTTTTATTATAACTGAATTCTTTCTTTAAACCTCATTCTTACTCCTGTATATCCAGATCCTAGTAATATCCCTGATCCTTAGTAATTACTCAAATATTAGTGGATTAATTAATGAGAAAGGAGAGGAAGGAAGAAGATGGGGCGGGGAGGGAAATAAAGAAGTAAAAGGCCATATCACCATAAGATATAGAATGTATGGTTAGGAAAGTAGGGCATACACACTCAGTTAAAGGTCTACTACAAGAGTGTGATTCTGGAGTAGGGCAGATAATACTAGGACATTCAAGATAAAATGTAATGAGTGACGTATACAAAATTAAGCATTCAGAGCATGGAAAGTTCCCTAGAATCAAGGAAAGATCTATGTCAGGATTTAGGACATCAGCCAGATTTCCAAAGGCAAGAGTCAAGGACTTAAAAATTAATTTATCAAGGAATTTATGAAAAGCTCAAGTGAGCAGTTCTTGGAAATTTTTCCAACGTATGAAGTATTCAACCCTGGAACACATATTTACTTCTAAATATCTTCACAAGTGCCATTAGAAACAGATAGTAGATTTTAATGGACACACTTAGATTAATTAATTACTGCTGAATCCCTGTGGGCTGCATTTAACTCTTACCCATGTGAGATAGGACAAGTCTAGACTACCAGCATGCGTCTGATTTCAAGGATGGCCATGTATTTGCCCAGTCTTTCCCCTCCTTTATTCTTGTATGGTTGTCTTTAAACTCCAGTACTTGCTGTAACTATGAGGCAACTTGGGCAAAAGTGGTTGCCTGCAAGAAGGGCTCCGCATCCCCCAAAGCTCTGGATATTGAATCTGTCACAAGCCTTTCAGGGTGATTGTTTGACAGTAAATCTCGTAGTCTATTCCTATGTCAAGTGCATATAAATGTGTTGGCCAGTGGAACAAAATGCTGCAATAAAGAGCGATTTCACTCAACAAGTGAATGAGTAAAGCTCTGTCTCACCAGTGGTCATGGCACAAGCAGGAGGCAAGAGCATCGGAAAAGAATGAGAGTGTGAATATGGGGCAGAACAATCCTTCTCACTTTGTTTCCTTCCCATATCTTTATCAGAAGTTTCACTTCATCAGAAGTTTCACCAACAATATTATCTTAATCAATGGAGGATAATATCTATGGGATCTGGATTTGGGCAGCTTAAGAAAAGCTACACATTGCCCTATACATTCAAATCCCAAAATGGTGCTATGGAATTATAAGGCCTCCTATTTGGTGAAATAAAGAGTTCAGAATTCTTCTCTTGTTCTTTGGATAGTCCCGGGGCCTCTGAAGCCATGGTTCAAATAGCAAAGCCTCATCTTTTTAGTCACAATTTGGACCTCGCCAAGTAGGTATGTACTCTGAGTTGTCTTTGCCCGAGTGAGAACGGATTTATGCTGACCCACACTCTCACGTGCCTACCTTTATGACCAAAGTCACTCACACCTGCATGTCAGGCATGACTGAGCGGCAGGTTCATCATTAGCTCTGGATCAGAGTGGGGTCTTCACAGGAGAACAGAGCCCAGGACCTCAGTGAGCACCAAATAACATGACCCTCTTGGTCATGAGCTTCAGGTCTTCCATCTCTAAACCATTCTTGGAACCGGATCTCCCAAGCATAGCTACTCCAGAAAGAGCTGCCCCAGACCCTGTATTTACAGATTAAACTGTCCCTGGATTTGAAACACTGGTGGTCAAAGGGTGTAAGGGAATGGGGTTTGAAGAGATCTTTCATGATGCTACTGGATGGCTCTGCCCTTCACAACATTCCATGAAACAGACCCCACCACTGCCAGACCTCCTCACCTTTCTTTTCACCTTTAGTCATCCTCAAGATGAATATAAAATAAACTGGTTGGTTTAAGGTAATAATACTAGCAGCCCTCATGGTTCATTCTTTCATTCCATTAACTCTTTTCTCTTTCATATGTTTAATTAGGCATGATGAAATAAAACTTTCTAGCCAAGAGACATAAAAATATTCTGGGAACATGTTTTAATAGGGAATATATAAGTAACTTATTGGTCATCCAAAATCAGGTTACACAAAGAGGGCTTAATAAATATCTATGACTTAATTGCTTGCTGAATCAAGTTCAAAGTGCTTACTGTAACCCACAGGGCCCCACCAGGTCTGCATTTGTCCTCTCTTTCCAACGTCATCTCCTGCCCCTCGTTCAACCAGCCCAGCCTTGTGGATTTTGTTGTATTTCCTGAATATACCAAATGAACTTCTACTGCAGAGCCTTTGAAATTGCCATTCCCTCTACCTAGAACACTCTTCCTGGAAATCTACAGGTCTCACCCTCTCGTTGCCTCAAGTCTCTGCTCAAAAGTCTCTTTATCAGTGAGACTTCTCAAGTGACTATCCCCTATAAAATAATAAGCCCCATATATGTATATAAAACATATATATATAACATATATAACTGAGTCACTTTGCTGTATACCTGAAACTAACATAACATTGTAAATTAACTCTACCTCAATTAAAAAAATAATAGTAAGTCCCCTCCTCCTCCATACTCCCACCTCCTTATCCAGATTCATTTTTCTCCATAGATAACACTTTTCATTATCTAATATACTACATATTTACCTGATTTTTAAAAATTGATTGATTGCTTTTCCTTACTAGAACATAAGCTCCAGGAGGCCAGGGGATGGGTCTGTCTCTTTTGTTTACTGCTTCATCACCAGAGTCTAGAATCATGTCTGCACATAGTAGACACTCAAATACTTGTTCAAAGTAATTTTCATCAGGCACTTCCTGGCATCTCTGTGTCAAGATACTGACAATATATATCCTAACAGCAAAGAATCACTTGTATTTCTCATCATTCAAATTAACCACGCTTTAAGCATTATCTTCTCATAAGACAAAAATTTTACTTTTCCAGTTTCCCGTCTTATAAGTAATAGTGTGATGTGCATCTTTGTCCATCAAATTTAATCCAAATTCTTCCATAGGAAAAACTCTTAGTTGTGAAATTACTGAGTCAGAAGTTAATGGGCGTCTTTATGGCTCTTTATTTATATTACCAAATTGCTTTCCAGGCATGTTGTACCAATCCACACTCGAAGCAGAAGGAAAATGTCAGAAAATTTTTGTTTGACTTTTTTTGACAGCATCACACTGATTTCTACAAGTTAACCAGATTCCCTTGCTCTCTCAGTTCTTTTGATTGATTCTTCCTGAGAATGTCAAATTGTGCTATTTTTATTTACATTTTGAACTTTGATTCTAGATCTAGAATGAAAGAAATTACTTTAGAAATGGAAGGAAGTCAGAAATTATATTTTCCAATTCCTCTATTAGACCCAGGCACAGTGAATTTCCAAGATGATCCTGTTGGTTGCAAGCAAGGCTGGGAGTGAGGGACACAGGGCTGCTGGCTCTCAGGTCAGCACCTAAAAATATGTGTAAACAGTGAGTCAGCTCACAGGAATCGGAGTACACCATGCCACCTCTGAACTATCGGTGTCTACCTGTTCCTCATTAAAATTCATGTCAAAATGTCCACAAGAGTATCTCTTGATGTTGAGAGATTAGTGATATTTATGGTGAGTAGGATATAATTTTTAACTTGAACTTCCTGTACTACTGGCTGTGTTAACTTGTTCTGGAATCCTTTGTTTATCTCAGTCTCTCTTGCACAATCTGGCCCCTTCACATTTACCTTCTTTCTGAATTTCATACAGTACGAGACATCCAAGAAACGAGTAGCATTTGCTGCATTTCTTTGAATATAAGTAAAACAATTAGGTAACTGGTCTTTTTTACCAAAGAAGAATGTTTTGTGCTTCTCTGAGCTAACACGAAATTATCATTTGGGCACTGTGGGAATGACTATTCAAACCAGCTCGTACATTGATAAAAATCTATGCACCTTTGAAGACACCTATCTCATGTATAAACACATATAATCTCCCATTTCTCTCTAGAGAAATGTACACTAATGAAAAACTTAGAATTGTATTTTGCCGTTCCTTTAAAATCCTCAAAACTGGTCCTGTATTTTTTTTCTCACATGTATATGCCTTCGTAAGATCTCTTTTCAGATGAAGTGTTCTTACCTTATTCATGGATTGAATTGTTCCAAGAGTGCCATAAGTGAAGATCAAACAGTGCTTAACATCCATGGTCAACAAGAATAATTAATAGAGCTCTGTTCATTCCAGAAAGATCTTGAGGGATGAATCAATTGATAGCTTAAATAGGGCACTGTGTCCTGATAAAAAGCACTTGTATGTGAATATATGTCTTAACTTCGGTGCCTCCTCTAAATGCAGGAATTCTGAAATTCCGAACTATTTATGGAGAATACACTATTATTTACTGATAGGCATTAATATCTCCCAAGAAAATGTAGGAGCCCAGGTAAAATAAACAAGTAGCGCAAATTGACAGGAAACTTCCAAAGGGAAACAGAATGAATGGATTTAATTGTCACTCACCATAGCTGCGTGTGCTAGATGTGTACATGTGGGCATATCAATTTGTTTCAGGAGCACAAATTTATTTTAAATTCAAGGGCAGAAAGTTGTGAGGCTCCCCTGAAAGAAACCAGACTTTAACCAAGTAACACTCGTGATTTTGAAAATTTTATTTTTACTTTAAATATGTATTTCTTAGTTATGGCCCCTTCTTATTTAGATTATAGGAAATCATCTCAATAAATATTTTCCTCAGTTTTATCAAATCCAAATCTTTAAAGCCAATGGACCCCCAACATCTGTCAGCAGCTATGCCCTCTCAAGTCTAGATAATAACCTTTTCTTAGATATTCAAAACTTCATTCCCTCTCACTCCATTTCTACACTATCTTTCCCTTCAAGGTGCACAGAAACTAAAAACAACAATAATCCACCAACCTGTTTCAGGCTGTGTTGTTGATATACATCATCTTGATTAATCCTCTCAGCAATCTCACCAGGAAGTTATTGTACTCATTTTTTTTTTTTTTTTCAGATTTAGAAACTGAGGGGCTGAGAGATTGTGATTCACCGGCTGCTTGTCACATATTCTCATTATGTCCCTGGTGTCCATCCTCAACTCCAGGGCATGACTCACACCAGGTGTGCCAGTTGTTGAGATATTGTGTCTCAGCTCCAAACCCCCCTCTATGTCTTGTATATGGTGATACTATAGGATCCCTTACTCCTCCTTCTCAGAGGATTGGGATTGGAGTGATTGCCCAGCCCACCTTACACACACACACACACACACACACACACACACACACACACATCCCCTTCTTCATTTCCTCTAATGGTTGAGCCTGCCCAGGAAAGAGAGGATTTGTGACCCTGTCCCCCATCACTCCACACCCCGAGCCACCCCAGCTGCTGTTTTCTGTCTATTGTTGCCAACATTTTCCCATAATTCTTGCTAAAGGTCAGAATGATGCTAGAAAGGGCAGAGCGGGCCCTATCAGGGCTAAATGTCCTCTGGGTACCTGAGCAGTAAGCTTCCTGCCTCCCATGAGGGAAGCAGGGTGCCGAGGGTCCCTGGGTGCCTTGGGGAGGCTTTCCAGACCTCCCCCACTTCCTTGTGTAGAGAGTACCATTGAGGAAGGTCTGTAACCTAATTCTGCTAGGGCAGGTGACATCAAGAATAAAGGAGAGTGCTGGAGCAGATATTTCAAAGTGACTCAGCATCCTTTTGCAATCCACACAAGGAGCTTTCCGTATTCACAGAGTACATTGTCCGATGACGGCTAGTGAACATGACAGTAGAATCACAATCGGAGGGCCCAACTCTGCCCCTGGCTAGATGTGTGAGCATGTGAAGGTCACTCGCTCTCATGACCCAAGTTCCTCATCTGTAATCTGGGATAATTTCCATCCTTACTCCGGGTGGTTTTGAGGCTCAGCTCAAGAGATACATACACAGAAATGCTTTGGTGAAACACAGCACTTTGGAGATGTAGCGTCTAGAGGGTTATTAGGTTGGAAATTGACACAAAATGGCAAAAATGTAATTTCACTTGAAATGTAACTTGGCGATTTTAAGTTCATTCACTGGTTCATATGCCAAGCCCCGTACCAGGGGATGGGATGTTGCCAAGAGCAAGGCAGGCGCAGTCCTCAGTGGGGCCTAATGGCACTGATGGAAGACACAGACAGAACCTGCAGTCAAAGTAGAATGAGGGTTATGAAAAGGGATGCTGGGGTTCAGGGGGTATATGGAGGGCTCCATTTGGGGGATCAGAAAAGGCGTCCTAGAGATGCAACATTTAATCCTGGTTTCAGAGGTGGGAGGCCACAACTTCCTGAATACCCTAAAACTCTCCCATTCTCTGATACTCTCCTACTCTCTGATTTCCACACCTTAAAAAAAAAGTCCAGTCATTCCTTCTACTGTCACACAGATGTAAAAATAAAATTAAAAGGAATTCTTAGTCTAAGGATGATAACTGCTTACACAAAGCATTTTCCAATCTGCTCCTCCTTGGCTAGCTGAGCGGGGCTCGGTAACTACTGAACCGTGTTTGGGACATGCAACGCCATTTCTCCTGGTGGGTATAAAACGGGAGCCATAGCTCCATTTCTTTGATGGGATAGAAATACATTTTCCCGTGGCTGCAAAAACAAACCAGGTTTTTAAAGTCAACCCCTCCAACTACTTTCCTAAATAAATCTCACCTCTCCTACATGCACCAAACTTTCTCAGAGTATTGTCATTGGGTGGACAAGTTATTTAACCTCTCTAGGGAGGAACACTAAAGCCACAGGGTGCTTCTTGTAGGGTTGTTGTAAGAGCTAAATGAATTATAACTTAAAATAGTGCCTGGAACATAGTAAATGTTAGACAAGTGTAGCCAATATTATTATGATTATAATCACCATCTCCTTCTTCCTACCTCCTACTTACTCTCAGTTCACTACAGCTTGCTTATAACCCATGACTCATATCTGTATACAGTTCTTGTTAAGGTCACCAATAACCTCCATGTAGCTGAATCTAAGGGGCTATTTCAGTTCTCATTTTACTGACGTCTCCATAGCGATCTAGCCTGTTAATCAGAGCCTTTTAAACATGTATATTCTCTTCTGTTGACATCTATGACACAACAATTTCCTATTTTCCCTTTTATATCTCTGGCTACGGCTCCACTTCTTTTGTCGGCTTTTTAATATTTAATATTTAATATGAAGTTACTCAAGATTTGGGCCTGGGTCTTTTCCTCTTCTCTCCCTAGGTAAGCCTCTTTAGGCCTGTGGCTTCATAACTTCTTCCCTATCTCTTCTCTTAGTTCCAAATCCATATACATAACTACCTTCCACTACATCCACTAGGATGTTTCAAATGTATATCATTTGCAACACGTTCAAAACAAATTAGTTTTCTTCTACCCTAAACCTGGGCCTCCTCCACAGTTTCCAATATCTGTGAATTATATCCATTGTGTAAAGTAGAAATCCAGGAATAATCCTTGGTATAGTTCTTACTCCATTTCCTTTTTTTTAATTGAAGTATAATTGATTTACAATGTTATGTTTCTGGTGTACAGCAAAGTGATTCAGATGTATATATCTATACAGATATATGTGTGTGTGTATATATATATATATATCTGTATATATAGAGTCTTTTTTATATTCTTTTCCATTACAGTTTATTATAAGATATTGATTGTGCTATACAGTAGGACCTTGTTGTTTATCTATTTTATATATAATAGTTTGTATCTGCTAATCCCAAACTCCTAACTTATCCCTCCCCCCACCCCATTTCTAATTTCAAGTTATATCTTTTATGTATCTATTCAATCCATCCACTTTTCTCTGACTCCACTGCCACGACCCAAGGTCAAATGCCAGAATGACTGCAGTAGCCTGCAGCTTGGCATTTCCGACCTATCCTGCACCCTCTCTGGGTCTCCAGTCTCACAGCGCAGCCAGACATAGCTCGTCATATTCAAAGCTGACATGTCAACTTCCTCTCCTTCTTAAAACCTTTTTAGTGTTTTCCAATGCTGTTAGAAGAAAAACCAAAGTCATCACCATGCCTTCCAAAGTACTAGAGGATCTGGCCCCTGGCCTCCCTGTCCCCATTGCTCTGTGCACTCTGTTCTCCTTCGTGTCCCTCAGTCCTTTAAACAAGTTTGTACTTTCCCACCTCTTTACACTCATGGCTGCCTCCATCTGGAAGGCTCTCCAGTTCACCACTCCATCTCCATCTTTCTAGGAAGGGACGTCTACTCAAACTTTAGACTTTCCTCCTCCCATACGCCACCTCCCCAGCTTCCCATACTAGATCAGGTTCATCTGTTACATATTCCAACAGAAGTGTGTGCCTTTTTTTCAGGAATTTTGACTCAGTTTGTAATTATTCATTGTATAATTAATTAATGTTCTTATCCCCAAATATAACTTAGGCTCTGTGAAAGAAAGGGCTTTTTCTGGTGTTGCTTCTGTTTTCCTGGAGCAACTTACCAGAGGACCTATTATCTAGAAGGAACTCAACATTTGTTGAATAATTGAGTGAGTGATTTCCCCATCCTGGGTTATCAGAGTATTTCATGTTTCTTTTCAAAACCCTCAAATCCCCTCCAAAGCTTGATCTTACCACATTCTAAGAAAGATTTGAAGATTATAATTAAATTTTTTGGCTAAAACATAGCAAGGGTTTCTTTTAAATAGACGTGGTTTCCCTATAAAAGTGAGATTCATTAAAGCACAAGTTGAAAGAATGTGTGTAAACAGCGTCAAATGAAGTACCCAAGATTCAAATAGGAGAGAAGCCACAATTAATTTGAAACCTAAATTGTATTTTTGCATCAACAAGGTTATAGAAAAACAAGTCATTAAGTAATTGCTATTGTGACATAGATTCATGCTATAGTTGAAGTACTTTGCACAGCTGTAATCTCAAACTACCTTGAGGTTTGCCGCGTTCTTTAATTTTCTGATTGACTAAATGGATTATTTGACATTTTGGCAGATCATAGAAATTGCAGAATAACAAAGACTTCTTTCATTCCTCATTATTTGCTCTCTCTGAGCTTAATGCAAATTCTTTACAAACAAAGGTATGATATTTCCTTTTCTATAATTTTATTTCAGTGTTGTAGTTTTATTGATAATAGTAGCAGTTTCTACACAAAAATTTCACATTATTAACTTAGCGTTCTCTCTAATTAAAATGTAATGCATAATAAGATATAGACTTCATATCATATTCAGACTTTTATCTTCTTGTCATTTGTACAGAGAACTGTGTACTTTTATATTCTTGTCATTGGAACAAAGGATTTAAAAAAAAAAACAAACCCTCACTGATGATGGAAAATTTCTTCAGTTCTAGCTGCCAATGCATCCTTTGGGAGATTAGGTATTTCCAGGTGACCAGTTAAGTGATGGCTTGGACAGTGTTTACATTGATTAGACTGGCCAGAGGAGGGCTTTTAGGTTCCAGGCTCGTTTTCTCTAGTCTATTCAGTTAGTACTGATTATATAAATATATAATACTTGTCACTCGTCCACTGGGACACCCACAGACCTCTATTTACAACCTCTATCCAACTTCTAACTTGGGTAAAGTTCCTTAGGGCAACCTCGCTAATCAGGTTCTCATGCCCACTCAAGGACAGAGGGTATTTGTCACCTGGCCGATTGCCTAGGAAGGCAACCCCAACAAATGTACACTGAGTTTCTACTAAGTGATAGGAGCTGGTCTAGGCATTAGAAATAGACACTGAAAAGACACCATGTTCTCTTTAGCACAAGATACTCAGACTCAAGTGGGGAAAATAATTATGATGTAGTATAATAACTGCTATCTTGGACAATTTAACCATCCCCTACCCAACTTGGCAAGCAAGGAAGGCTTGTCAAGGAACTAACATCTCAGCTGAGATTTGAAGGAGAAATAGGAGGAAATGCAGGGAAAATGGGTGGAGGGGGAATACACAGCATTCAGAATGAAGCAGCAGTGTATGTTAAGGTTGGAAACATCATCCACCATGACAAGATTCAAGATATGTAATCAATTCCAATTCAGTGCATCCCAAGCACAGGCTATAAGAGGGGTAGCTTAAAAAGAGGCGATTCAAGTAGAGACCTGAAGGGTGTGTCAAATAAGGAGCTCAATTTTATCTCTTATGCAGTAGAGAGCCACTTAAGATTCTGAGACAGGGAACACTATGGTCAGCTTTGCTTCTCAGGAAGATCTCTCTGATTGCAGGGGTGGAAGGAAAAGATAAGATGGAGAAAAGGAGACCCATTTGGAGGTTAATGCAGTAATCCACTACTGTGCTAATCAACCTACTCTAGTAGCAGTGGAGATGGAGACCTCAGGGGACAGATAGGAAAGCTATTTAGGAGGAATATTAGGCAGGAATTTGCAACCACCTAATGCAGACAGGGAAGGAGGAGCGGAGTTGAGGGCAATGCTTAGGCTTCCTTGGGCTCCTGCGTGGATGGCATCAGTCCCTGAGATAACACAAGCTTCCTATTGGCAGTGCTAATTAAAAATAGGTAGATACACTCCTGGATCCTGGAAACTTTAAGCAAAAGGGGTCCATAACATTCATTAGCTGGTCACTTTCCTGTCTGTGCAAGAGATTTGAGCCTGTGGCCTTTTTCCTCCAAGGGAGTCTTCAATTAGGTGACCCTTTGTCTTCTCAGGCCACCCTCGCTCCTGAATCTCTCTTTTGTTAACACATTTCAGATTGTGCTGTAGTTGTCCCTTAACTGTTTTCCTCAGCAGAACACGTTTTGGGCAGGAACAGTGTCTTATGACTCATTACTCAGACATTTATGAACTCAACAAGGTACTCAACATCCATGGTGTCTCCTAGGTGTCAGGCACTAATCATGCTCAGGACCTTACACAGTGCTTGGCACACAGGGGACCCGCAATGAATGTTTGAGGCATTGAATTCAGGCCAACATTCGACTTGATTGGCTACTAGTCAAAGATCTTCACTTTCATGTGAGGAAATCTCAGAGTGTGAAATTTTTGCAGACAGGTTGTCTAGACTAGCCTTTCTACTCATGTGGGCCGAGGACCAATACCATTGACATCACCTGGGAGCTTGTTAGAAACACAGAATTTGAGTCCCCACCCTGACCCACTGAATTAGAATCTGTGTCGTAATAAGGGCCCCGGGAGATCGGTAAGCACAGTAAAGTTTGAGAAGCCTAGCTCTGGAGAGTCAGTGTGAATTGCTGTGGCCCGCGGTTGAGTTGTGTACACATGGTGATTCCCCAGTACTCGTGATTATCCCTCAGCGTGCTCCCATCCAAGCTAAACTTTCTTGGAGGAGTCTATGTGTAGCAGGTTTCAGACCACAGACATAAGAAATCCAATGAGGGAGAAATTATTTAAGGATGAGATTCTGGAAGAAGGCTTCATGTAGAAAAGGTTATCTTGAGGGATGAATATGATAATTTTTAAATTTAATCATACATTTGATTATAAAAATTAAAATGGTAAAGACTATTTTAAAAAATATGTAAACCCTTCCCCAAATCCCATCATTCTTTTATTTCTATATTGTTTTCTCCCTTTTTTTGTCTCTGGGCATACATATTTGTCATGCTAAAGCAGAACTATTCAATAGAAATGTAATGTGAGCCACAAATTCAAGCCAGACATATAATTTTAAACTTCTCAAGATCCACATTATAAAAATTTAAAAGATACAGGTGAAAGTAATTTTAATAACATTTTATTTAACATATTATATACAAATATTTTCAATACAAAGTTAATGAGATTAATTCATATGTAAATACATTATTTTGCATGCTAGTTCTTCAAAATCCAGTGTGTATTTTACACTTAGTACAAATCTTAGTTCAGACTGGCCTTATTTCAAGTGCTTTATAGCCACATATGGCTGGTGGCTACCATATTGGCAACATCATTCTAGAAGGTATGATCTACACAGGACATTTAAGGGATTCAGAAATAGTGAATATATATTAACTATTATTATTGTTGTTTTTTTCTTGTCGTTGTTGTTAAAATAGAGATCTGGTTAAGACAAATCCCATAGAGTCAGACCACCGTGTGGATTACCCCAAATACTGGGTTAAGGGATTTGAATTTTATTTAATGGCCATGAGAAAGCACTGGCAATTTTGAGTAAAAATGTTAACTGGGCTGTGTTAGATGAATTGGAAGAAAGGGCAGTTGGAGGTGAGAAGACCAATTAAAAGTCCAAGAGAGAGGTAATTATGGTGTGGATTCCAGCCGAGGCAGGGGAAATGGAAGGAAAGGAACAAATGGGATAATGTTCACAAAGACATGGTGATTAATTTCATTTGGGATAGGGGTAGAGAAACAATGGAGTCAAAGATGACTCCGTGGCAGATGGGAAGGTCGGGGGAAGAGTTTGTCTAGGGTGTACAGAGTGATTCTGTTCAGGTTTATACATGTTGAATTTGAGATCTAAGTAAGATGACGTCCTGATCCAAATATCTAGCAGGCAATGATTGGTATGTGGGCTTGGAGTTTATCTAAAGGAAGGGTTAAACTGAAGAAGAAAGTAGAGAACATAACAGAGGAGATCTGTAGGGGAATATGAAAACTGTCTTTAAATACCTAACGAACTGATATTTGGGAAAATGATCACAGTTTACCAGTGCAGCTCTACAAAGCAAAAATGGCATTACTCAGAAAAGTCATAGAGAGGCAGAGTTTAGCTTCATATGTAAATAAATTACCTAACATTTAGATAATGGTCCATTCATAGAATAAGTGGCCTCAAAAGGTAGTAAATTCCTTGGCCCTTTTTAGAGCAAACATTTAGAAATAAAAGCACATGTTGATACAAATCAGATGTCTTTCTTCCTTTCTAACAAGACATTGCATCATTTCTGTAAGAGCTTATTTAAACTCAAGTCTTAAACACATAGCCTGAGTAGACTGTTAACCTCTATTAAACTCCTTATTCATAAGTGGCTGTGCTTAGGCCATCCCCATTCATAGTTTAACCACTGACAGACAGGTTTGATTAGCCTACCTGGAGTCATCCTTCCTCTGCTTCTCTCTGAGCCTTTCTGACAGAGAATTCTCTCATCACATGGCTCTTCTGTTCTCCAGCCAGGGACCTATCTTCTTTTGGCTTTCTTCTCTCTATTCTACCACTGATATCTATTAAAAGGGCATGAAAGCTTCGGCTTCTAGGAAGATTTCATTACTTTCTTTACTCCTCCTCCCTCTCCTTAGATTGAATCAGAATCAATAAAAAGAACATTTAGTCAATTATGGGGTTAAGTTGTGGTATGAGTTTGGTATGATGTGAAAAGAAGTAAAATCTGAACCTTCATGAGGCTGCATGGTCTCTCTCTCTCCTTCCCCTTCCCTCTCTCCCTCTCTCTCTCTTTCCTCCCTCTTCCTTCTCGTTTCCTCTTGGATCTTTTTCTTACTTTGGCTTGACATTGGAAATACTGGTGGTTGGTTAGAAATAGGCTTAATATCCCACTACAGATAAGAATTCTTTCTCTTCCATCCTCATCTTTTTACAAAACAAGCAGGATTCTGGGAGGATTTGGGACATGCCAGATGACACCATTGTGTTTTCTCTTTTAGTTTTAGGCACAAATCCTGAAAGCAAAAGTTTTGCGGATCCACGTGGCCCAGGTTATTAACTAAAACCTCCTCCATTAGAGAGAGTACAGTGTAGTCGGTAAGAGCATAGACTCTGGAGTCAGGCAGCCAGGTTCAGTCCTGGCTCTACCGCTCATTAGCTGTGTGTCCTGGGTCAGATTGCTTAACCTCTGTGTTTCTCCCATTCCTGACCTGTAAAACAGGGATGAATTATTTCTGCAGTTGTGTGGCTTGCACTGAGAGTAAAGCAGTATCAAAACAGATGACATTCCTGTTCTGATAGAGTTTGCATTCTGGCAAAGAAGACAAAACACAAACAAATAAGTATATGATTTGTTGAGTAGTGATAAGAGCAAAGAAGAAAAGCAATACAAGGTAAAGTGATAGAGAGTGATGGAAGGGGTACTAGTTTATGGAACAATCAGGTAAAGCCTTTGTAAGGAATCATGTCCCAGCAAAGACCTTGCATATATCTGGGTGATGCATGTCCAAGCTGAGGGAATGGCAGGTGTAAGGTCCCAGTGAGGGAAGCTTCTCTGGGTGCTCAAGGAATAGTAAGGACCAGCATAACTGGAGTAAAGTAAGGGAGGAGAAAGTGGCAGAAGATGAAGTGAGGAAATAGAGGACAGATCATTTTGGCCTGTAGGCCATGGATGTTGGATGGTATTCCAAGTGAAATGGAAAGCCATTAGAGAAGAGTCAGAGGTGACTGCAAAGTATTTTGCCAGTGCAGTTAGAATTCTGCATAAAGTTGTCATTTACTGAGGTGAGGGAAGATTGAGGGAGAAGCAAAATGGGGAGATCAAGAGTTTATAACCAGACACATTAAATTTGAGATGCCTATTAAATTTTTAATTGGAAAAGCCAAGTAGAAAGTTTAATATATACCTTTGGAGTTCAAATGCTGCGGTTGCTGTGAGCCCATATGAGATGAGAACTAAGAATTGACCACTGAGCTTGATAACAAAGAGGTCATTAGTGACCTGGACAGGAATATTTCAATGTCTTAATATTTCAGTATTTCAATGCGAGGATGAAAACCTGACAGCAGTGAGTTAGAAAGATAATGGGAAGATTCTGCTTCTGGCTATGATGATTGAGCTTATGTCAAACCGGTCTCCTGCTGAAATAACTAGAAAAGCTGGATTAAAAAAAAAATCTCTTTGAAGATATTTGAGATAATACTAAGACTGACAGTACTGGAGAAGCCAAGAAGAGAAGAGAAAGGAAGTACATGGAGGGAAGCTCAATATTTGATGCTGTCTTCTTTTCCTCATTTAAGGCATTTGCCTATTCATAAGTGGTACTGAGTAGAGGGTAGGAGACAAGAAGAAAGTGATAGCCAAGGAATTAAGAAGCTGACTGGACCTATGGACAGTCTAACGGAGCTGCAGAGAAAAAATTAGAGGAGGGAGAGCTGGTGAATAGCTCAGGATTTCATTTGGAGACCCTGAAGGGCCTCATCCTGAGAGCAAGAACAACCAGAAACAGACCAAACTTCCCAAAGAGTAAGCCCAACTTCTACTCACCTCAGTCACAGCCTGCAGTAACAGTCTTCCAAAAGCAATAATAAATCCTCCAGATCAGAGTGTCCAAGAGAACTTTTCATGAGGATGTAAATGTGCTTCTAATGAGGTAGCCACTAGCCACATGTGGCTAGTGAGCACTTGAAATGAGACTAGTATAACCAAAGAAATAATTTTAAATTTTATTAATTTTAATTTAAATTAATTTAAGTTTAGATGGCCACATGTGCTATTGGACAATGTAGCTCTGGAGGAAAATAATATATTTAGAGCCTCAAATTATCTGTATAATTTTTCACACATCATGTCTACTTTCAATCAAAAGTTACCAGGCATGTCAGAATATAAGAGCAAATGACCAAAAGATAAGAGAAAGAAATTATTAAGAAGAACCATAGATGATCCAAATGGATTAACTATGATTAATATATTTTAAAAACTTAATGAAAAGATGGGGAATTTCAGCAGAACACTGGTACTAGAAAAAATAGAAATAAATGGAAATTCTAGAATAGAAAATTTAAAAACTCGGTAGATGAGTTTAATCATAGAATAGAAACAACTTATGAGAAGATTAGGGAACTAGAAGACAGATCATTAGAAAGTATCTGGATTGAAGTACAAAGAAAGAAGAATGGAAAATATAGAAAAACATCCATATGTCATATGAAACACAGTGAAAAGGTCTAACATACATGTAATTGAAGTACCAGAAGGAGAGGAGAAAGAATGGGGTATAAACAATCATTCAAGGCATAAAAATTTCCAAAACTGAGGAGAGGCTTCAGACCATATTCTGGAGGGGTGAGCTATGATGGTATAAATTTCAGAGTCATGGGCTCCAGCAGTCTATCAGTTCTTAGACTAAATGAATCAAAGCACTGTATCTCTTACCTAACCAGTAGAAGCTGGCATAAATCAATGCACAGTGCTGGATTAGTTATCAGGTTACCCCTATAAATCTAAGTAGTTGATCTTATTAGAATAACCACAGTTAGTTAGAAAAATTAAACACAATAGAACGATGCCTTGAAGAAAGCATAAATGAAAACAATGATTTTGTGTTGAATACCTGACTGCCCTCCTTACCACACTGGAAACTTGCAGCATAAAAAAGATGTGCCAATTCTAAATTCTTATTCACCTCCATTTTGTTTTAAGAAAATAGACTGGACCATATACTTTAGAGTAATCTGCCTCCTGGTTCTCTTTTCCATATTAATCAGAAGTACCTCACTTACTTTAACTTCTTTTTTAGGGAAAGAATGCAGAGAATGAAAGTACCAACAGTGAACCAGATAGAATGGAAAGCTTACATAAAAGTAAAATAATGGAAGGAGAAAGGACCTAAAGGTTATTTAGTTCAGGGAGTTCTGGAAGGTTTAGAAGAAGGATGGGACAAAATAGGGGTGGGCAAAAGGTCTACAGGGGCTCTTCTGATTTCCTTCTTCAGCCAGAGCTGTCCCGAGTGTTCAATTATGGTTTTATTTGAAGAAATGTTTCGACTGATTACATGAAGGTTAAAAAAAAAAAAACTTTTCAAATTAAATGGCAGCCACTGGTCTAGTCCAACCCACTCAGTGAGGAAACTGCCTCAGAGAAGAGAACAGCAAAGCTTTAAGTTACAATTGTGTGGAGCTTCAAAGCAAACTTTTTTTTTTTGCTACAAAAAAAACCTCCCAAGCTTTATCCAGCAGGAGTACTCACGTGTGAAATCTTACATTAGTCAAGTTGAGAAAATTACCTGGATAATTTTCCTGGCAAATAAATCAGTAATCTGAAATGATTTAGCATGGGACTAATGACACTTTATATCATTTTAAGTACAGTTAAACTTAATTACAGACACTCTAGAGACTTAGAAAAATGGCTACAATAATGGCACGTCATTAATTCTAAGGAAACACAGCTCCCTGGGCAACACCTGCTAGATACATGTAATTTCCAGGTTAATATAGACTTTTAGAAATTAATAGTTTCCTTGTTTTTAAGCCGCAGTGAACTCCTGAAATCTCTACCCAGCTATGCCAGTGTCCACAGTGGTTCATTTCAATATTTCATAACTTTCAGAGACTGGAAAAATTCAGTACAAGTATTGAGTATTGGACACAGAATAAGTAGAGGCTGACTCCTCTCCTTGGAACTGCACAATCTAAACATGAATCTTTTAAAAGAAGTAATATGTGCTTAGTGCAAAAGTATAGAAGAGAAAATAAAAGATGGCACTCTCCACATAACATTTTCATTTCCAACTACAAAAGTTGTGTAAACAGTAATGCACTTATTTTTATCACTTCTTATGTGTCTGATGGGCTAAGAAACATATTTATGCTCATTTTCTTCAGCCTTGATCAAATGGTCCTTCAGCTTCAAACATGAAAGCTTTCAAATCTTCTAGTTCTTAGATTTCAGGCAGAATTTAGCCTTCATGGGCCATAAGTATCACATAACTGTAAGAAGGTAATTGCAGCCACATGACACATCCATGTTCTTTGTCTATCACAGAGCAGAATTCTTATATTTTAATGAAGTCAGGCTTATCAGTTCTTTCTTTCATGGATCATGTCTTTGATGTTGTATCTAAAAAGACATCACCAAATCCAAGGTCATGTAGGTTTTCTTCTATATTATTCTCTAGGAGTTTTATAGGTTCACATTTTATATTTAGGTCTGTGATCTATTCTGAGTTAACTTTGCTGAAGGATGTAAGGTCTGTATCTAGATTCATTGTTTTGGCATGTCAATATCCAGTTGTTCCAGCACATTTGTTGAAAAAACTATCTTTGCTCCATTGTATTGCCTTTGCTCCTTTGTCAAAGATCAGTTGACTAAATTTATTTCTATTTCTGGTTCTCTATTCTGTTCTGTTGATCTGTTCGTCTATTCTTCCACCAAAACCACACTGTCTTGATTACTGTAGCTTTATAGTAAGTCTTGAAGTCAGGTGTTGTCAGTCCCCCAACTTTGTTCTTCTTCAATATGGTGCTGGCTATTTTAGGTCTTCCTATCAATCTCCTTGCCTCCTCCAATTTTACTTATCATCTTGCTTCTATAAAGTGGTTTCCCTTAGCTCTATGCTCTTGAGCAAAGTAAGTTATCTCACAAATTCTGTTTCCCTCCCCATAATTAAAGTGCTTGTGTTAGAAAAAAATGCCAAAATTTCTTAAAATTTCAATATTCACTGATCCCCAAATCATTCTTTTTACCAGACCACCTCCCTGCTTAAACTTCCATGGCTCCCCATTTACCTACATTATAAACTCCAATATTTTTTAACTTAAGAAAATGTTCTTTTAAATTGTGTACCAACTTACCTTTCCAGTCTCTTATCCTTTTGTTTTAATCATGATTTACTCCATGAATGTTGGTTGGTGCCAGGCTGCACTCCATGTTCTTCCTACTTCTGTAATTTTCTCTTTAAGCCTTATAACTTTCCCCACAGAGAGATCCAGGAGACTATTGCAAATAAAAGAGTATAATCTGAGACAATAAAATAAAATGCTTAACAAATTTTAAGAGATAAAGGAATGAACAGAATCCATAATGAAAAATAGGATCTTATAAAGTATAAAAAGAAGATTTGAAAAGGAACCAAATAGAGTTTCCATAATGCAAAACTAAATGGCAGACTGAAGCTTAAATATAGCTGAAAAGAGAATCAGTGAACAGGAAGATTGATTTGGAGAAATCATCCAGAATGCAAAACAGAGAGATGAATAAGTAGAAAATTTAAAAGAACATTTAAAGATGTGAAAGCAGGAATGAAAAGTTCCAATAATACTTCTATTAAGAGCTATAAGGAGTGAGAGAGGTCAGGAGGTAATTTCAAAGAAATATTGGTTGAAAATTTTTCTTTAAAAACGTAAAGATTAAAGTGATTACAGAAACTGATTAGAAAGCTCTTGAAGAAAATACAAATAAATCTACTACTATATAGATCCTAGTAAAATTCAGAATGTAAGAGACAAATAGAAAATATGATATGGAACAAGACAAAAATATAGATTGCCTTCATAACATTTTCAAACTGACAATCTAAAGTTCTATATTCTGCTAAACTTCCCTACCAAAATAAGAGTGAAATATAAATGTATTCCTTACCTTTAAGGAATTTATACACTGCTAGAAAAGAGATGATGATTGGCTATCTAATACCATCTAAATGAGAGGTCAAGCAGACTCTTTCTGTAAATATTTTAAATATTCTGTGAATCTTTTAGACTTTTTTGATCACATAGAGTCTCTGTTGCATATTCTTTATTGTTTTACATCCCTTTAAAAATATCAAAACCATTCTTACTTACAAAATCAGGCTCTAAGCAGATTTACCTGAGTCATATTTGCTGACCCTGATGTAAACTCTCAACTTGTTATTTAATGACCTCTACTTTCTTTGCAAGCTTTTTTCTTCTTTTTTTAGAACCAATATGTTGGAAAAAATATCAACTCTACATTGGATTTTCTTTGTCCCTTTGGCAGAAATCAGTTGTCCTTATATATGTGGATCCAGGCTTTCTTTTTAATATTGTTCCATGGAGACACTCTACTCTGATATATTTAACAGAATAAAATATGTTTACTACAAACAATAGCAGAGGAACATATATTGTGTTTCTGTACTGTCCCAAGTGCTATGGGTGACCCAGGCAGGGCACAGTTTTTGGCCAGCTGGATTCAGAAAAATGTGCCCCTTTAACAAGTTTATGATTTAAAAGTGAAGCAGTCAACTGGAGGCTATATCAGTTCATATTTATCCTTAGAATTATGATCAAATATACGAAGACAATAAAAATTAATAGGATTCTGATCCTCAGTGTGAGCAACTCAGTTGAATATCCACATTTTATGAATACCCTGAGCAGGGCAAGCAATGGCCGTATTACAGGGGTTGGTTACAAAGATGAATATAACAGTCACCTACTTGGAAGACTTCAGAATCTACAAAGAAGAGAATTTGGGTGAATTAGTCAATGAATAATTTTAAATTCATGATTATCAGTTTCAAATGATTGTGTATTAAAAGGACATTGCAGACAAAGTCAAGAGGTTATTCTTGGACACTTACCATAAGTCATTTAAAGAACAAAACCAAGATGCTTCTGCCATACAGATAAATGTCCAGTTATTTCAAGATTCTGTTTTCTTTGGGCTATAATTTATTACTTACACAAAATTTAAAAATATATCTATTTCCTCAGGTACTTATTTGTTCAGATACAATTTGTCCTCTTGGTATCAACCACTAAGCTCAGGGAGCATTTAGATTAAAGACTGCTCTAAATCTTTCTTGCTTTCTGCAGAAAGTGTGGCTGTCTGTAGTGTGCATGTGTGTGTGTGTGTGTGTGTGTGTGTGTTGGGTGGAGAGTGAGGGGATTATGTATTGCTGTTGGTAGAGGGATGGGAAGATCTCCCTTAACAACAACAACAAAAAAACTACTTTCTTTCTTGATCTTTTAAACAACCAAGAAATCCCTGTGACTTCTGCTCCCAACCATCAATTACATCACTCAATCAAAACCCCACCTTCCAGCTCCCTACATAGCTAGTTCTATACAACGTAACTCCAGCCATCTCAATGCTGAGGCCACAGTATTAACAGAATGTATCAAGTTGCTTGTGATGCTTCATTCACAGTAATCAGAAAAAGAAGTCAAGCGGGCACATTTATCATGGTGACCTCAGAGTTTGTAGGTGAGATGCTCCGAAGGGAGAAGATACCTTTGATTAAGTTAAGACAAACTATAATGGATGAGAGTTCTGCTCAAGTCCAATAAATCACCAGAGCCTTCCTAGGCTAGCAGGAATAGGAATCATAGGTAAGTTAAAACTTGCTGCAATGGCTATGCTGATCTGATACATTTAGTGTGGATTCTGCCTGGACACCTCTGCAGAGGAAAGCTGTAAAAGGAAGTCTAAATAGTCTTGAGAGGATCTTTGTGATTGACGACTCTAAAACGTATTACCCAGTGGACTTTTTCAGGGCTATGCTTTAATAAACCTCTGTCCCTTTTAACTGTGGGATGTGGTGAAAGGTCTCTGGGCTCAATTTTAGCAGTCAGACTGGCAGGCTGAAATGGCAATGGTATTGGGACCATTGTGTATGTGGAACAGCCTCTCCTCTGAGGGTCTGAGAGTCAGAAGGTGTCATTTGAAATAAGAAAGTGTGAGTCTTTTTGTTTTGGGTTTCTCTGTGTGTATACATTTTTAATTTTTTTCCCTGGGATTCTGAGGCCATGAATAAAATATGAGCATGTTCTATTTCTTTTTTTCCTTAATGAGAGATTGCCTTGGATGGTAGGCCATTCCCTGCACAAAGAAAGCCACACGGTGGATTTATTAACTCTTAGCAAATGTTTGTTCGATGCTGAGTAATGAGGAGGTTTGCCAGTGCGGCAAGATAAAAAGCTTTCCCACTTTGTGTTTATCCTCTGGGTAATGAAAAAACAAATTGGCGATTTTGTATTTTTCCTGTTGGAAATTCATAAGGTCATTGGGGGGAAACAGAAAAGGTTAACTGGTATGAACATTTGCCTGTAAGCATGGTGTTGGGAAAGAAAGGTCACAAATGGATGAAATACCCCAAACCATAACCAGTGCCACTGCAAATGTAGAGCCCTAGGAAAAGAAATTACATTCAATGAAAGCAGAGCCTTGGGAATAGCACTGACTGGCATGCAAGGAGTCCCTCACTTTCAGCACAGACACATTGAAAAAAATCTTTTGTAAACCAGTAGGATAATATCTCCCTTTCAAAAGTTTTTCGCTTTTTGCCACTTTCCATTATCTCCCACTCTGTTGGCATTTTTTTCCTTCCTGCCTTTGTATTCTGTTTCCCCACCCCCTTTGCTTTTACATCTCCCATCGCAGGGAAAAGCTACATGCTAAGAGTAGCAAGTAGCTAAGGGTCAAAGGGAGATGGGAGGAGAGGCTGGCGAACCTGAAGCTGTAGACTTCTGGTGATTGATAATCTACGAAGAGTTCAGAGCATTCAGACCAGCCTTAAGCTTCAGCTGATAACTTTTCTTAATATGGAGCAAGATCAGTCCCTCGTTTCCTCTGTTAGACCCATGAGGAACCAGAGAGATGGGATTGCCTGCAAGTTTGCAGAGAATTTCAGTTGAATATTTTGCTGCAAAGTTACATCAGTCATTCCCTTTGGATGAATAAACCAGTTTGGCTAAGGAATCTGTTAAGTTAGAAGGCAAAGACCATGGTCATTTCCTGCCAGCAATCTTATTTCTCTGCCCTGGGGAAAACTGCTTTTTTCCTACCCCTTTTGGAATCCCTATTCTGCCCTACAACAATCTAGACTGGGTTAAAATTGGAAGAAAACTCTTCTGGTTGACTGATTGCTTTCCCAGAATATGAAATAATCCCTGCCCTCAATGGGGAGGTATCACCAGAATAGGAAAACTGAAAGAAGAATTAGAGAAAGAAAGAAGATGGAGGGGGAAAAGGGAAAAACTGGAAAGACGAATGGAAAGATGAGAGGGGTGAAAGACCAGTCTGTGAAAAGGAGGAAAATTATAGAAAAGAGGAAGAAACTGGGAGAAACCAAACTGGAAAGTAAAGTCAGTATAAGCTAGGGTAGACGAGGGTCTTGGGAAATAAGTTCATTCAGAAAAGGATAATGTTGGATTTCAATTATCCCCCTAGTTCTGTCCTTCACAAGTGGAAAAGTACAGGGTTCTGACTGGAAAAATACCACCTCTTCATTCTGTATAGGAAGGAAAGGAAGACCAGAAGGTGCTCCGAGGAAAAGAGCCCGTGTGTGCATATGTTAACTCTGAACTTTGAAGCTTTGAAGAAAACTATATGGTCATGGAATCTTCAAGTCAGAGAGGACCATTGACGTCTATCTAATCTAACATGCTCATTTTACAGATGAGAAAATCAAGGTCCAGATTATTGGGAGGGCTTATCCCACATTGAGACCGTCTGTTATAGTGATACAGTTGGGAGTTGAACCCAAATTTTCGGCCTCCCTGTCATGGAAATTCTACAGCTGTTGCTAGAGCTGACCATTTATTTCTCATTGTAGGTGCCTGGCCCCTGATAGAGCGCTGGGCTCCTGCCAGCTGCTTGCCCCTCACAGCTCTGACACTAGAAACCATAGGGGCTACAAAAGCTTTCCAAGCAGGGGAGTGATGTAACAAAACTGGGTTGGCAGAAGATCATTCTAGCAGCTGAGTGTGGTGAGCAGGTGGGGATAAAGAAATCACAACACCGTAAAGCCCTGATAAAGTACCCGTGTGACCTTGAACAAACCCGTTAATCCCTGAACTCAGTTTTCTCACATATAAAATAACGGCATTGGATGGTCCCATGCACCTGTAACGTTTCATGATTCTGAACCACCCCTATCTGCAGTCGTGGCACTTAACGTTGCTTAATTGCAACAGCTGACAGGCTATGACATGCCTGTCATATATTTCCCTCGATGTTGGCCACACAGGCCCTGAGGTAAATTGGCCACTCCACAAACAAATCCCTGAGAAATGGCAACTCTAGCGACTTGCCAGAGGCTGGGCCATGCCATCCAAATGGGGAAAAGACAGGAGCACACAAACATGTGTTTAACACTACTCCCTTTGATTAATGACTATTATCCAAGGTAATAGCCATAAAGCACAAAGAATTTACACAGCAAGAGAATCTACACCAGTTTCCCCAACCCCAACTAGCTAATAGGAGTAGAATCCCAGGGGTTCTGGCTGAAATAGTTCAGTATCTAATTGAAGGCAAAGAAATAACAGTCAGCTAATTCTGTCACCGGTAACATCGTCATCATGGAGAAAACCCAACTCCTCAATTGTTTCAAACCAGTTGCTCTCTTATTTTACATTTTAAAAGTTGTCATTTCAAAGGAAAGGCAGTCTCTTGTCAGAATTTACCATTTAGAATCGGGTTGATAATAGCCCATTATATGGAGAAGGAGGTCAGTAATGAGAGTTCTAAAAAAATAGTAAGCTCTTGTCATAGGAAGATAGAAAAGTCTTCCGAAAGAGAAAAATGTTATGGAGAGAATATTGTTCGAATGTTTTCAGAAATGTTGTGTGAGCTGTTCATAAAGCATTCTCTGAGGTTTGAGAAAAATTAAGTTACAAGTGCTAAATTAACAAACAGCTTTGGGATATTTGATAAACACGGGGAAACTAAACTAGAATTTATTATTGGATATTCAAATAGGAGGAGCAAAAATGATGTCGGGGAAATGGATTTGTCTGGAAGGAAGAACCAGGTAAACATCGAATGTCCACCCATTCAGAAGTGAAATGGTGTGTGAGTCTAACTCACTGATTAGACTGAAGAAAGACCTGCGATTAGGAGGAGGCATCTTGTTCTTTACCAGATTTTTTTTCCTTAAAAGGAATTCACAAGTCAAATCAAAGAATTGGCCATTGCATAACTAAGGCTTTTATTTTTACGGTAACCATTTATTACAGATTTTCATTTATCTTAATTGAGAAGTCTTCTGTTTGATTTCTTGATTAGAGATTTGTCTTGGGTGCCATGCAGTGATATTCAGATGAGTCTAAAAATCCAACTAAATATTAATGGTATGGGTACCAACTCTGTCAAGAAAAGCAGCCTGACATGGGAAATGAAAGAACAAAGAGAGAGAATTTATTAATTCTCCTAACAAAAACATTGTACGGCTTCTATATGTCAGGCACTGTGCTATGAACATATAGATCTCTGAGTTTTCAGAAGTTTCCTTTGAATATTGTGTTGAATGACCATTTTCTAACAAATGCTTTCATTCATAACTTATTGGAAGTCATATAATAGATTAATAAAAAGAAAAGTAATACACTACCCCGCTCAGTTCTACTATCTGATAGTCTTTTAACCACAGATAAATCGATGAATTTCTCAGCACAATTTTTTAAAATATCTCATGGCTGTGAAATTTTAAATGAAGGTAATATCAACAGTAGCTTTTTGTCATCTCCCTTTCCTTTCCTCTTCCCTTTCCCAATTTTTTCAGATGTAGGATAAATAAGTACTTTATATATAAGTGTATATATAAGTACTTTTACTTTTATATTATCAAGGGTGATAGCATTTACATTTTGTTCTCCAATTGTAATGGAATCTTTACTGATTTACCTAAATGTTGAAAGCACTTAAAAGCATTTCCGTTATTATGACCATGTAAATATGTTTTACTGAAGAGACAATGTGTACTCATATTCCATCTCTTTCTTTATGTTTCTCTCTGCCACTCAAGAATACAATGTTTTCAGAACCAAGGTCAAAATATTCTTTATTCCTACTCTTTGTTAAATTCTAATTTGTTTTATTTGGGGGACACAGTATTCTTATTTGTTTTCTGAGTTTTTGATCATCTCTTATCCTGAGAAAAAATGTTATTGATGTAGTTCAGCTCTTAATCATTGCAACTACTCTTTGAGATCCATTCCCTTCTACCTAAAGCCATGCTTGTGGGATGGCAATAACCTTTTGTTCTATAATTAGTTGGGTTTTTTTGGCCTGTTGTACAGCTGTCATCCTGGTCATTCTTATCATTGGACTCTTGGTTTAGTTCCTCCATTTCTTATATCCTATACCTTCATTTTCTTGTTCTTAATCTCTGTTTTGCTGGAGTACATCCTTAAATAAGTACTTGGAAATAAGAATATAAACTTGAAGAGTCTTCACATATCTGAAAATGACTTGACTTTACTTACATCTGATTACTAGTTTGATTAGTTATAGAATTCTAGAAACAATATAATATTCTATGAATTTTGAAGGCTCTGTTTTATTGTTTTCTAGCATTTATTACTGATGGTGAGATGCTTGATGATGTTCTGCTTTTTATTCTTTTGTAAATTATCTTTTGTTTCTCTTTGGTAACTTTTGAGATCTCTATCTTCCGTGTTCAGAAATTATAGAAATTATACAATGTTTTTTGTTGTGGGTCTTTTTTGGCACTTGAAAAACTCTTTTGAAGGAAAGCTTCATCTTCTTTCAATGCTGGAAATTTTTCATTTTGTTTTATTAAAATTTTCTTATGTATAATCTACTTAGAAATGCACAAGTCATAAGAGTACACTTAATTATTGATTACGAGCTGAAAACATCCTTGTAACTAGCACTAAGAATGAGAAATGGAAGGATTCCAGCACCCCAGAAGCCTTCCTCATGCTCTCTTCTAATCATTCTGCCAATGTAATGACTATCCTCATGCATAACAGGAAGTTTCATTCTTCCTGTTTTTGCCTTTTATATAAATGGACTCAATATATTATTTCTTTCCTCATTTCCTTCTATGCAAAATTTTCATTCTTTCTCTGGAACTCCTAGTAGTCAGGTTTTGGACCTTCTGGATTGATACTTTGTATCTGTTATCTGTTCTCTTGTATTTTCCATCATTTTTTGCTCTTAGTAGTGGAACATATTCTTAACTTATCTTCTAATATTTTACTTTTGGGCCACTTTTTTTTCCTCTGTTACTTTTTCATATTATGTAGGCTATTGATGTAAATCTGAGTGGTGTCACAATAGGCCCCCAAATATAGTGACTTAAATAATAAAAAACATTATTTCATTCGCATGTAACTGACATGAAATGGATGGACTGACTGTGCTACATGAAGACTTTCAGGAAGCCAGGTTCCCTCCATCATGTCACTCTGGGTGTATGCACATGTTAAAACATTAAATTTGTACATATGAATTAAAAAAAAAAAACTTACTCTCTTTCCTTCAGGATTTTGAAATCCTTTTGTCTTCTCTTTAATCATTCAGTAGATGATTTAGAGAACTCTGACTCTTAAGGAAATCTTACTGCTGCCAGAGGTTTGAGGGTATATGTTTTGGCTTCTACCTTCTTTTCTTATGTATATTTATTATATTTCACAATATTTACCAGATATGTTTTACGATTTTTTTTTATGATTTTTCCCCTTGGGGTCATGTTATTTTCTTTTCTGACTTGACTATGACTTTTTCCACTTATTTTTTACTGTTCTTGTTTCTTGTTTGATTTTAATGAAATTCAAGAGAGAAAGTATGGTAAGATGATCATAAACCACATGTATCCACCATCTTGAAAATTTTTTTTCTGGAAGGAATATTTGTAAGACATACTCATGCCTTGAGAAATGATGTGATTCGTACTAGACCCACTGGGTGAGAATTATCACAAAAAAAGAACCTAGATCTGTGCAACAGTGTTGCTGGAATACAGCAGAGCAGCAAGGCAAAGCTATATTCTTTTCACATGTAACTGAAAATGAAAGCAAAAAAAAGAAACAATTAGCATCCTAATATTTTTGAAATGCAGATCTTTTTTTGCCCAAAAGTTCAAGAGAAATACTTGAACTGCTTGGTTACTCATAAGTTTAGCAAGGATTACAATTGGGCATAAACTTGATATGAATCAGAAACATTGTGCTATTGTGAAAAGCTACCATTATTCTGGGTCATGTTAAGTAAGTATGAGGCAGAAGAAACCAGAATCGATACTTCTTCTAGCAATATGTGTCAGACCTTTACTTTAAAAAAGTATCTAGTTTAGTTCATAAATTTTTATTATGCATCTTCTTTCTTTCCCAGGTTCTGCACTGGGCACTGATGATGAAATGGGGAAAAGTTTTATCCCCCCACCTGCATGCTTTGAGGTGCCAAGTTCCTCTCTGTTACCTGTACTGTGTGAGTCCCAGTCTCCAGAAACACCTTCCTCAAAGTTTCCCAGGTACCCATTTCTCTGTTTCAGGAGGTGCTGTCCAAACCAGCAGCTGGGGTGCCTCAGGTAGCCCAAGGAATTCTGGGACTCAAACTATGAAGACCTCCTGGGCCTCAGAGCTGGTAGCCCATTCCAGGAAGGAGGCCTAGCAAACAAATCTCTTCTGCTGACCAGTATGATATTTCTTTCCAGGATCACTTGAGCTTCCAGGATGGTGCTGACTCATATTGTTTATATTGACAGAAATCACTGGGAGTTTGCCTGGGACACTGCCTACCTTCAAGGCAAACCTGGGGTAAGAATCACCCTTTCGGTTCGTGGAGCAGAATGTTCGGGGGCCAGGTGCAAGAGAGCGCAACAGGACCAGGGCAAGTAATCTAGATGCTAGAAAAGGAGGTGGGACTTCCTGGTGGTGCAGTCGTTAAGAATCTGCCTGCCAATGCAGGGGACACAGGTTCGAGCCCTGGTCCGGGAAGATCCCACATGACATGGAGCAACTAAACCCGTGTGCCACAACTACTGAGCCCGCATGCCACAACTACTGAAGCCCGTGTGCCTAGAGCCCGGGCTCTGCAACAAGAGAAGCCACCGCAGGGAGAAGCCCACGCACCGCAATGAAGAATAACCCCCGCTCACCGCAACTAAAGAAAGCCCGTGTGCAGCAACGAAGACCCAATGCAGCCAAGAATAAATAAATAAAATTTTTTAATTGTTTAAAAAATAATTTTAAAAAAAGAAAATGAGGCGCCTTGTATCCCACAGAAAGAAGTTGGACTTATTTTTTTTTTAACATCTTTATTGGAGTATAATTGCTTTACAATGGTGTGTTAGTTTCTGCTTTATAACAAAGTGAATCAGCTATACATATACATATATCCCCATATCCCCTCCCTCTTGCGTCTCCCTCCCACCCTCCCTATCCCACCCCTCTAGGTGGTCACAAAGCACCGAGCTGATCTCCCTGTGCTATGCAGCTGCTTCCCACTAGCTATCTATTTTACATTTGGTAGTGTATATATGTCCATGCCACTCTCTCAGAAGTTGGACTTTATGTTGAGGTCAGTGTGGAGCCAGTGAAGGACTTTAAGTGGGGAAGTTACCTGGTCAGATTATTGTCACCTTACTTCAAAAACTAACGAACAATACCTAAGGAAGTAGAGCAAAGAGAAGCAAAATGACCAGAGGAAAGAAGTCCATCCTTAAAGGAAAGATTAGAGGGATAACTTAGGTTTTATTGTCCCTATAAATGATTTGGGGGAGGAGGACATGGAATTTCTCTACAGCTTTCTGAGAGGAAATGAACTTAGTTTATATCAGGAGAACATTTGTGTGAACATGAAGAAGACATTCTCTCCTCTGAGAAGGAACACAGGAACGGGCCACCCAATGGGCGGCTGGTCTCTATCCCTGGAAACTTGAAAGAAAACATATCACCTCCAGTGGCTTCTATCTTCTTCTTGCCACAAGGATGATGATGAACTAGAGAACCTTGGGAATTAGAGAGGGTACTTTCAGTTTCAAGTGACAGGGATGCATCTCAAGCGAGTTTAAATGAGGGGGAATTTATTGGTTTACGTAATTAAAAAGGCAAGGAACTAATCTAACTTTAAGCATGGCTGGACCCAGAGGCTTAAAATGTGTCATCTGGAACCTATTTTTCTCCATCCCCTCCCTTTGCTTTCCTTTTTGTTGATCATGTGGCCCCAAGCTGCAGTTCCTATTACATCCTAATTCTTTAGCAAACTTAGTGGAATGATAATACTCCTCTCTCAAGAGTACTGGCAAAATTCTAAAATTGACTCTGATTGTCTTGGTCTGAGTCAAGAGCTTACCCAGGAACCAATTACTGAGAATGAGTCATTTGAATAGTCTAATTGGTCACTTGAGTCATATATTCATCCTTGGAGCTGGGGAAATTGGGCCAGCCTCACCTAAGGGCCTGAGAACGATGAGGAGCTGGTGGTGGGTGATTTCCAAAATTACACTGGCGTGTCTTAATAAAGAAGAAGGAAAATGTGCTGGACAGGCAAAACAAGCAAACAACAACAAAACAAAACCACCCCGCACACACATACATGTACACACATATATGTCCTCTCTACCTTTTATAGACTCTTTAACGACTATATTTACCAAGCTTCATATCTTAAGATTATGAATCCAGCCAAAAGTATTCCTAGTTTTACTAAATTTTACTCTGTGATCAGTTACGCTTTTCCCGTCATGCTCCACAAACTTGTTTGTTTCCATCCTGCACACTTTACAGTGAAAGCCAAGGCATAAGGAAACTAACTTCTTGGCTGTGGGTCACCCAATAAAATGTGTTCCCGTCTATGCTCTGGACTGGAAGTGCCTCTTGGCAAGAAAATAATGGAACTAGCTGCCTTCTTCATAAGGGAGAAGAGCCATGTGTAGCTTATGTCTGGAATAAAAAATCCAGTGTACAACTTTCAAGCAACAGATTGTCCCCAGCAGTACTGAGCCATGGGCAATGACAAATGAAGCCTTCTCAGGCTGTCCCCTGTACCTTAGTTGTGTTCTGAACTGAGAGCCCCAGCTGAGAGTGGTAGAGGCACTGTGCCCAGTTAATCCTTAACGCTCATGCCAAGACTGCCGACAAAGGGTCCCATTGTCACAGCACAGTGGGGCTATGGTACCAGTACGCTAGGAACTGGATGGTCACCACCAACTCATTGACTGAATGTTGTCTCCCCCTCCCATCCCAAGATGGAAATCAATGGTTGGCACTTAGCATTCATGAGCAGTCTAACAATACTATTCTCGATGCGCACATGCTCGTGAGGAAAAGGAAATGGATAAGCTAAAAGCAGTCTTCACTTCCAAACCTCCGAGGGGTTGCACACATCACTGAGAAAAAATTGATTTAGCAAAGTTATGACTGGTCCTGACTGCCCTTTTAATTGCATGCTAAGTTCGGTGATGATGTGTCCGATTTTCCTCGTGTGTTACAAAAAATAAAAGAAGGAATAGAAAGAAAAACTATGGGAATCAAGAGTCCCTGAAATTTCCTTTTAAATTTTCAGTTTCAGCACTTACCGTGCTGGCTCTTTCTCTTTATTGCTTGCTAAAAATGATCTCCCTTTCAATGTTGGAGGTTATTCTCTTGAACCATTTCAGACAGTTTTCTGTTATTACTTTAATTCTCAGTAAGCTGTTGGCAATTGCTATCAAATTGCTTCATGGATCAATTCTTCCCTCATAGCCCATTACATTTTGCTTTTTCGTCCAGAGTAAGAAGTCACAAACACATTTGGTTACATTTGGTCAGTGGGCCATAAGCCCTTAACTCCTCTTTAGAACTTACTGCAATAGACTCCCATTAGAATTTCTTAATGCCCCATATTTATGGAGCTTTACATATTCAGCACCATATCTTGCTATTATGGAAAGGTCTGTTGGGATTCAATGTTATTTGCTTGGATATGTAATCAGGAAGGGGTGTAAGTATATCGGATGTAGTTATTGGCTAAATCCCAGTACTCTTGTTGGTGATTGCAAAAATGGCCACAGATTAGTCCTTTCCCTTTATGGTGGCCACTTGGCAATGTGACTTTGCAGCTCCTTTTGCCAATAAGCGTGTCTCTTTCCCCACCTGTTAAATGGGAGCTGGTCCTGTGACTTGCTTTGATCAACAGCATGTGGCAGGAGTTGTGATGTGTCCGTCCCAGGCTGGGCTTCAAGAGGCTGTGCATGCTCCTGCTTGCCCTCCCGGAAGCCTGCTTCCGCCAAGTGAGCAAGCCCAGGTGAGCTTGCTGGAAGGCGAGAAGCCACTGGAAGGAGAGCCACGGTGTCCTGGCCTACAATAAACCACACCCCAGGTGACTCTAGACATGGCTCAAATTAATGACCGCAGAGCTAAATTAATGGTTATCGTTTTAAGCCATTGAATTTGTAGTTTATTATGCTATAAAAATTTATTGATAAAATCCTTATCTTATTGGATCTGGTGGTCCTTGCCAGTTTTACCCTGTAAATACCACCTTCTGGCTTCTATCCTAAACTAAGAAATTCTTGCTGTATGCCTAGTTAGAAAATTAATGATGATTAGGATCTATGACTATAATATTTATATCTATGATGGTATCAGCCCTCTGTTAAAAGAATATGAACAGCTGGCTATTGCCATTTGAATAACGCTCCATCTTACCAACCCAACCTTTAAGGCCCTGTACAATTTGGTTTTAGCCTACCCTTTCAGCCGTGTATCTAATTCCACTCAAAAACATTTTTTCTGGACTATCTGGATTGCTCTATTTTTCCCAAATTTCGATGCTTTCCCACCACCTTCCTTTTCCTCGTACTGTTTCCACTACCTGGAATGCCCTTCCCCTTATCTCTGTGCTGTAAAATCCCACATAGCTGTCAAGGTCCGTTTCAAATATTACCTCTTCCATGATGTTTTCCCAAAACATCCTGATCAGAAGGTATAATTTCTTCTTCCCTTGGAATGCTGAAAGGTCTTGGCATCTAGCCTTCAGGAGTCACCAAAGGGCCTTGGGTTCTCATTGCTTTGACCCCTGTGATGCTCCAGTATAGGACATCACCTCTACCATTGTCATCATCCAAACTACTGAGCGCTCATCGGAAACCAGACCCTCACATATTAGCTCATTTAGTCTTCTTAATTACCCTGTCTGGTAAGTGCAATTGCTTTCAGTTTATATGTGATAAAAATGAGGCTCAAAAACCTAAGTAACTGGGGACTTCTCTGGTGGTCCAGGGGTTAAGACTCCGCATTTCCATTGCAGGGGGCACGGGTTCGATCCCTGGTCAGGGAAGATCCTTCATGCCATGTGGTGAGGCCAAAAAAAAAACCCTAAGTAATCGGTCCAAGGTACCACAACTCCTGGGTGGCAGGTGTAGTGTTAAGCCTGCGCTTTCACTTTGTCCCTTAGGTCTCCTCACAGCCCCTGTGCAGGGACACACAGCAGTTGCTAACTCAAGGTCTTGGAGAGAGCATTGCCAGGGCTTTGACTGCACGTATCAGCCCAAAGGAACGTCTGTACTGAGCTCCGGAGTCAAATGAAGGGAAGAAATTGCTGAGAAGAGTCAATGGGGGTAGACGGTCATTAATACTGGGCTCTATCAAGACTTGTTTCTTCAACTTCCTTTGGCTAACCTAGAATGTTCTGAAATGTTTTATGAGTTATTATTGCCAGACAGTGGCTCACCACTAGAGACAGTTAATAAGCTTCCTGCTATTTGCTGCTAATTGGAAACTAATAACTCCCCCACCCCCATACTTTCTGGTCGTAATGAATTTCTGTTTGTGGAGTCTAGCTTGTCTGTACGTTGCCTATGTGACACCCAAGAGGTTGGCCCTAAAGGATCAGAATTCAATATGGCAGCTGCCTTTTGGCCTAGGTACTGGGAGCACGTCAGCAGCTGAGATGCAAGATAAGAGGTGGAAAGCTTGGCTTTGCTGCTCTGGAGGTACAGGCAAGCCTCTCTTCTTTTACGAGGACTTTTACCAGGACTTAGTTTGTTTGTTAGTTAGTTGTTTGTTTGGAAAGCCACAGATCATTCTCTCACACGCATCAGGAAAGTGGGACAATTTCACTACACTTGTGAGTGATTTCTTCTTAAAATAGTAAAAAGAGAATGGAACTCAAAAGGCATTATGTTTTGGTTATGGAAAGGTGTTCTTGTAGACAGAAGTATCTGGATCCTCGCTTTGAATGGCTGGAATGATGAGGCTGACTTCACGTCCTGCAGCCTGCCTGGCCACAGTCTTGGGCACAAAGACCCGGCTGGGGATCTTCGGTTCGGTCAAGAGGTGGCGTCTGCTTGAAAGGGGGAGCTCACACCGGAGGTATCTCATTTGGAGAGGTTTGGCCTTGAACCTGGGCTGGGTGCTGTGGGATGCAGACTTCCTGACTAAACCCGTGCTCCCATCAAGGAGTTTCCTGGGTCTCAATCTCAAATGGTCCTCCCCCCGCCAGAACCTTGGGTGTGGCTGCCTCAGAACACAGCAAACAAGCCTTGAGGACCACAGCCAGATTCCATTTCACCTGAAGAAACAGCTGCCCGCTACAGAAGGCTCTGGCTGTATGTAGATTCTGTTTCCACCCAAGCAGTACCTAATCAGGGAGACGGTGATCTTTGCCAAGTTCCCTCCTTGGCGTCTTAACAGTCTTGACCACAGTGGAGTTGCAGCGGGCTGGTGCCAGACCCGATCCCAGTTCAATTTGATACAGCAAATATCTGTAGACACTAAAAAGGCCCGGCAGCGTGCTAGGCCCAGAGGGGAATCAGACTTGGTTTGTATTCTCCAAAATCTCTTTAAGTACATGATATAAATACATGGCATTGGAGAGAAAAAACAGAGAGAGCTTGTAGTACAAAGTGCTTCTCGCTGTGTTTTCCATGCTTTTACTCAATCAGGTTTCATTTGCTTCCTCTTTCATGAAGTCACTTTCTCATGTTCGGCTCTCAAAACAGCAGCTACAACAGCTAAGCCATGTTTCTTTAGCATCTTCTTGACAATTACTGTGCTTCCCTCTGAACTAATAACCTGCCATTTGCAAGAAGCTGTTCCTGGAGTCTCATGATCAGACTCTTGCAGTGCCTTGCACATAATCGGTGTGCAGAAGACGCTCATATATATATAAACATCCTTCCTCAATATATCAAGGAAGGATAGCCAAGTGGTTCAGTGTTTGTTCTTTTATCAGGATGCCTGAGTTGGAAGTGCGGCCCTACCACTTACCTGCAGTGACACTAGAGGCAAATGTCTTTGTCTGTCAAATTAGGATAAAAATAACAATACCTAAACTGAAGGTTGTTATCAGGTTTAAGCAGTAAGCCCAGCATGTAGGGCATATTAAGCACTTAATAAATATTATTATTACTGTTATGATTTTTTTCTTTGCCAAGCATTCTACAAAGTGCTTTATCTGCATTTTTTTCACTGAATGTTCATAGTGTACACTTTGAAACAGGTATTGATATATATATATATTTATTTCCCAATGCAAAATCAAGACTCAGAGCGATAATAAACTTATCCAAGGCCAGAGAAGGGACTGACTCAGAGATCTATTCTCTCAACCCCCAGCAACCACAGAAGTCACCTTCTGTGGTGTGAGAAAAGAAAGGCTCTTTATGCACTTAAAAAAAAATTTTTTTTAAACACTCTGTAAAGTTTGTGGGAGGCTTATTATTCCAGAATGGGCAAAGGTTATTCTACACAACTCCATTGGTCAATAAGTCTGGCAGTCCTTGAAGCAGGATAATTCAGTTCGGAGCTAAGTTTTCTCTGCAATCTCCTTGCAGAATACTACTGTTATTTCCCATCAAATAGAACACATGGGAACTCATTTCCTTTGTTACTGGAACCTTTCCTTTCTCAGGCCACTCGTTATACTGAGAACGTGCAGCCAGGTTATAACTTAGCATCTCTTCAGTAGTCTCGGGGTCCCATCCCAATTTGGGTCTTCATGAAAGAAAACTAAAATACGAACTCTCTCTGATCAGCTCCCTACCAATCAACATCCTGGACAGAGCCAAGTGTGCACTCGCTCACCGTGCCTCAAGGGACCATGAGTGTCTTTGGCAGGGTGGAGGGGGCTCAAGCTCCTAAACAATAATATTTCTACAGCACTCAAATCTGGAATTTGGTCCCTCCTGATCTGTATGACCTTGGGCTTTTCTGCAATTGCTTCTTTTCTTATAAAGCAGATTCCAAAAAGGCCCAGCTCCAAGTGGGTCTCCTAGTGATGACGGTGGCAGCTCCCAGCAGCAAGGTCTTCCAAGAGCTACTCCTTGTTCATGGACCTACTGTGCATGACACCATGCCTGCCCCTGGGGAGCTCCCATTTAGCGTGGGACTCCTGGCGGCAGCATCTTTCAGCGATGGCAGCTGCCGGTTTCCTGTACTAGAGGCCGTGGACCATCCTCCCTGCACTGACCTCCACACCTCTCCGGTTCTATGGGATCTTAGAGCCCACACTGAGCATCATCCCTGGAGGCAGCTTCCAGCTGGGCCTCTGCAGAGCCCTCTACTGGCAGCGGTGAGAAACAAGCTCTTAAAGAACACACGTCAGCCTTCAGAACTGCTTAAGGAGTAACCATCACTACTGCTAATGATAATAAATTAATATTAACAACAGCTACCATTTTCACACACTTCCTGCATGCAGAAACTATATTAAGATATTTTATCTTCATCACAATTTTATGAGGTAAATGCCCCAATACCCATTTAAGACATGAGAAAATTGAGGACCAGAGAAGCTAAGGGACCTTACTCAAGGTTACTGGTTGGTAGGTGGCAGAGCCAGCATTTGAACTCAAATTTGTCTGACTTAAAAGCTCTTGCTTTTATCCTCAAATTTCCATTTGTCAAGTGATAGGTACCGTTCTGAGAGCCCTGTACACGCTGCCTCACATAAAGAACATGCGGACAGTGGGTGCTGCACCAACCATCCATCCTTCTGAGATGGCCCAGGGATCCACCTAGCTCAGGGTGAGCCCTCAGGATTCTGGGGAGGCATCCCTACCACCTGGAAGTGCCTGTCAGGACACTGGCCACAGCTTAAATTCATCACATCTCTATCCTCTTTGCCAACACCTCTCCCTCCCACCTCTACAAAGCAAATCCCTAAGACATGCAAACCAAATTCCCAATTTTGGCTGACCTACTTTCCCTGAAAACCGGTGGCAATGAATGCGTCTTACATGAAATAAACTGATTTGTGGGTCTCCCAGAAAGCAAGCTGAAGTCAAATCTAATAACTAGCATGCAGCTCCAACTTTGCATATCCATGAGTGGAGTACCCATGGCAAATGTTTAATCCCACATGAGGTTACATATGCCAAAGGGCTTTGAAAAATATAAAATATTCTGCAAATGTCAAATATGATTATGCTTGTCAATGCCACACTCACCCTCCCAGCAGGTATGTGCTGAGGGAGTATACGTGATGTCAGGACTAGTGGGAACCAAGTGTATTGGGAACATAGAGACTGTGATGGGGAGGCCAGTGATGCCAGGGTAAGAGCCCTCATATAACAGTCAGGAAATCTGGATCTGAACCCTGACCCTGCTGTTAACAAGCTGGGGAAACTTTGACAAGTCACTGGCCTTCTCTGATCTTCAATTCAATAATAATTCAATAACAATAGTAATGACATACATGAAACAACAATTGCAACTATTATCAATTGATGTATACTCACTCCAAGCCATGTGCTTGTCTAAGAGCTTTGCATACAATAGTTCATTTAATTCTCACAACAGTCCTCTGTACTGTTAACATCCCATTTTACAGATGCATAAATAGAGGCTCAGAGATATGAAATGACTTAAACTGGCTTCATATCAAGCAAGTAAGGAAGCCTGTATTTGGATCTAAGCCAAATTCTTTTTTTGCTATTCATTGCAAAATCAAGTGATTGGTGGGTTATTTGTGCTCTGTTTCTAGTTCACTTGTAGGAAAATTAGCTATGGTTAGATTTAGAATTTGTTAAAATCCCAGAGGGAACAAATAGACTCCTAATAAGTGAAGCAGGCGCATGATTGATTATGACATTTTCCTAATACATGAGCTATGCTTGCTCTCTCTTCGGAAAATGCCTTTCAGACTGAGGGCATTGCTCCCAGAAGAGGCTACCTTGGGAGAAAATGGAATATTGTGTGTAACTCCTCATGTTACAACTATCAATTGAGCCTTCTCTCTTGCTGTTTCTAGACTGTGAATTTTTTTATGGAAAGTGCTGGAACTCATCTACATCCCCAGCACCTATCACAGTGCTTGTCACACAGTAGATCAACATTCAATGGCAGATTGAATAGATGTGTTTGCAGGATGAATGAATGTATAAATGAATGAACGTCTGGCTCTTTGCCCTTGTGATTCTTTGTCCTTTTCTAGTAGAGCTAATTGACTTCCTGGTAGAACTAAATGACTAATCTTGTCCTCTGTCCCTTGGAGTCAAAGAAACCTAGTTCAGCAGCTCAGGTGTTGAGTCAACCTTGGAGCTCATGTTTCTCTGCTGTTGTAGGTCTCTGTCTGACCTCTTATAAAAGTGTAGTGGACATTTGTTGTTCATGAGTACTCAGAACCCATTTTACCTTCTTTCGGAAACACCTGCTCCCTCCTCTCATTTCATGTGACTCTGATTGGGAGGACACTCCTTTCTTCCCTCCATTCCTTCCCTAGGAGTGAACCCAGGGCCCAGGTATGAACAATCAGGGTACCCCATCCTCTGGCCAGAGCAATTGCTTGGTTCATAAAAATGCACATCACTCACACTGCCCCAGTGAAACATAGGACTTTTGTTGAGCCAATAAGGAAAAAGCAGCCCTTTTCCACTAGGGACACTAGACCAGTTCAATGCAAGCCTATAGCTGCTTGTGGCCATCTTGCTGCTGCAAGAGAATAGCCTGTGTGACAATGAAGCCAAATTAGGAAGAGTTGTGTTAAGAGATGAAGAGAGAGGTATTCTTGACAACACAATGTACATACTATTTACGAATTTATCCATGCTTGGAACCAAGTCTGCTAGAGGACTTTTAATTATGTAATCCAATAAACCCAGCCTCCTCTTGTGTGTGTGGGAGATCTGACCACCAGCTTGAACTGCTATATACCATGGTTGTTGAGTAGTATGCTTTAAGGACCTAACCTAACTTGTTCCCACTGCAGGATACAGCCAGCTCTTCTGACCAGTGTCTGCCCCATGCTGGTGGTTGTATGTAGTCTCTAAGCCCCTGTTCTTTAAGTGTGGGACTGTTCCGTCACTAACAGAGTTCTCAAGTTGCTGTTGTGACATATGTTAGTGGAGAAAACTGGTGGTTTTCAGTTAAAGATAGAGTAGCACGGCTTAATAGGTAAAGAGCCTTCGGTCTCAGGTAAACAGGGTCCAAATTCCACTTTGACTATTCAGAAGCTATATAACCTTAGAAAATTGCTTTATCTCCATGAAACTAAGCTCTTTTGACTATAAAATGGGGATAAAAATGTCCCCACTGCAAAGAATTAGATAAGTTATGTAAAGTGCCAAGAGCTTGGCAATACATAGTAAATGCTCCATAAATGGTATCTATTGTATTCGTTTTTTTATAAGCCTTAAAGGTAATCTACCAAAAAATCCTCTTTGGTCCCCCCTAAAGCTGTATACTGACTATTGTATGAAAAACAGATACGCTTGTACTTGGAAATAAAAAACTATCTTAAAGAATGACCACTATAACAGATTGTGTGATTCTAAAATCTTCAGACACTGGAGGTGGTCAGGCATATAGAGATGTGTAATGTGGACTTTGGAAGGAAAACAGAAGACGCTGAGGATTGGTTTTTTGTTTGATTTTTTTTTAGTTTTAAAAAGTTTCTGAAGATGTTTCTTTACCTCTCTTTTTTTTTAACATCTTTATTGGAGTATAATTGCTTTACAGTGGTGTGTTTGTTTCTGCTGTATAACAAGGTGAATCAGCTATACATATACATATATCCCCATATCTCCTCCCTCTTGCGTCTCCCTCCCACCGTCCCTATCCCACCCCTCTAGGTGGTCACAAAGCACGATCTGATCTCCCTGTGCTATGCGGCTGCTTCCCACTAGCTATCTATTTCACATTTGGTAGTATATATATGTGGGTTGGTTCTTTTTAATTGACAGCTCTTGGGCAGAACAATAAAGATATAATTTATAAGGCACCAAATAATTTACATGAACACAAAAAGTATGGAAAGCCATTTTAGATTTCATTAAAAAGGATTAGAGAAATATGGGTAGGACTTCTTGATATGAAACCAGCTAAATCAAATATCACAAGTAAACAAATATGTGGAGGGCTTTATTACAATAATTTATTTACATGTATGCGATACTGTACTATGAAATTTTTAAAAGACAGGCATATAATGTAGAAGGAGGCGAAGATAGTCTGCGCAATTTTTTTGAATGGAAAAAATAAAGATACAACTTGGAGTGAAAAAGCAAAATAATTGTGGTAGAAAAGAAATAGTAAGGAAAACATAATGATATACTGAGAGAGCAGTATTTCTAAAGACACGAAGGTCCTTAGAGAAAGGATAAAGTATGGTTGGCAGAGACAGTAAAATGTAATGTCGGGGAGGGGAAATTTCCGCCTCTACCCTGCTTGAGTTCTTGTGGCTGAACTAATAATAAAATTGACACAAGACAAATTAGCAGGAGAAAAAGAAACAAATTTAATTCCTGTGCACGGAGGTCTCATAGAAGTGGGATCTAAGAAGGGGCGAAAGCAGGCAGCTTTTATACTTTTTAGACAAAGAAACAATGAATTTGAGAGGAATTGACAGGACAAAGAAACTTCAGCTTGGCTGCTTAATTAGTAAGGAATTTAAGCAAAGTTTGGGCTTGCGTAGTGAATTAGTAGAGAATAACAAGGTTTCTTTTATACTGTCTTCTCAGCTCTGAATTCCCTGTCTCTGGTGATAAGGATGTCTTCCTACCTCCGGGTACAGGGAGGCCTCCTTGCACTTGGGAGATTCGCTTCTTGCTTTCAGGGAGACAGAGAGGAGGGTCAGAGCGTCCCTCTTGCACTGGCTGTTTCTTAAGTGACTTTTAATTCAAAATGATCAGTATGCTATTGGGGCATATTTTGGGGTGACCTGCCCTGGGCTCCCATGTTACCGAGCAAAGGACTCGCTGCCCGACAAGTATAGAAACCAATACTATGGCACTGACCATTGAGAAAAGAAAGAGCCTTATTGTGAGGTCTCAGGAATCCTGGTAAGGAGACAGGAGGCACAGCTCAAATCTATCTCCCTGATCAGGGGTTCAGTTTTATGAATTAGGGGAGGAAGTTTGGTATTCGGAAGTGCTGGCGGGGCAGGTTTTGATTAAAGGAACTTATTTACAAAACAGAAATAGACCCGCAGACATAGACAACAAACTTATGGTTACCCTAGGGGAAGGGGGGGAGGGGTAAATTAGGAGTTTGGGATTAACAAATACACACTGCTATATGTACAATAGATAAACAACAGGACTTACTGTACAGCCCAGGGAGCTCTACTCAATTCTGTAATAACATATAAGGGAAAAGAATCTGAAAAAGAACACATATATGTGTATATATATATAACTGAATCACTTTGCTGTACGCCTGTAACTAACACAACATTGTAAGTCAACTATACTTAAATTAAAAAAAAAAAAAAAAAGAACTTGGCTGTTTATGGTTAAGTGTGGGAAAGGGGCTTCACCAGGTGTTCCTGGACAACGGCCTTCACTTCTGAAAGGGTCCTGGCCTTCAGATTCTTGTCCTGTCCCTGTCCCTTGGTTTCATGGGGGGAGAAATTTTGGTTCCAGGTGTTATTTAAGATCAAAATTTTCTTCTCTGCGTGTACTTTGGCTCCATGACTTGCGGTTTTATTCTGTTGTCTCTGAAAACCAACTCAGTATTTGTTAGAAACAGGATAGCGCCTGCTTGGGGTGGGTTCTGCGGCTACATTTCTGTATACCATCCACAGAGTTCTTTCCCTGTCGATACAATGCTATTTTTGTTCACACCCCTTCTATAGCCCAGCATTTACTTACCCTAGGAAGCAATTAAATGTATTAATAAATTTTAACTAATGGGTCTAAATTCAGGCCTCATGCTCTAACTCCATCACTGACAAAAGTCTTCTTTCTAGTTTCTCAGAGTTGGCTCTTCCCCCCCAAATTGATTGCCTCAGGAGGAAGAAGAATGAGAGGTGGGCACCCTCCTAGGAGCTCCCCTGATTAAGAGATGAGGGCTCTGCAATTGAAACCAATTTCCTTTTTGAAATGAGGCTGAATCCCATCTCTGTTGCCTTTGGCCCTCTCCGTTGTCCCTTTAAATGTCACATCTGCCCTCATCACTCAATATGTTTTGCATAAGTCAGGGATGCTTCCCCACATGAGCTGAGGAGGGATGACGTCTTGGGCACCGAGAATTCATCATCTTTATAGATGCTGAATGTGCTCAGTGTTAGAAAGAAAAGCCACAAAGCAAGGCCTTTAGAGAAGGGTCTGTGAAATCCCCTAATCCCAGGAATTTAGTCCTAAGAATTATTTCGAATGCCATCCCAGGGCTCCTTTAGTGACATCAGAGAAGAGTGACTACTCTCTCAAGTGGTAAAAACCACTTGCTAATGGTTGAGTGGCTGTAAATGTCCGTTGGGCATGCACATCCAATGCTGTCGATCCTGGTGGGAGATCAATCTAGATTATTGGATGGGAGGTCGAGCAGCAATTCTTCCTCTTGCCACCAGATGAGTATTGCAGAATCCAGGCAACGCTCCGTGTCTAGTGTGTGTTGTTTCAATAGGAAAGTTACCCTTGAATCTTTTTCTACTCCCCCCTGAAACTTGTAATTGGTGTGTTGTGTTTAAATCATAGTCTAAGTTTTGTTTGCTGTTAACTCTCCCAGGATATCTATCTTGAACAGAAATAGCAAGAATAGGAGGCGAGTGTTTTGCCTAGAGAATTAATCTAAGAACCCAAACAGAATCCTTTCCAGAGGCAAGAAAATTGACAGAAAATGATGGGTGAGACACAGCTTGCTGTCAGAGTAATCATCTTTAGTTGTAGGAAGGTGGGGGGCGGGTGAGAATGATCACCATCAAGTGAAACACGTATCACAGAGAATGCATTTCTGGGAGCACATTTTGATGGCAATGCCTCATCAGCTGCCAAATCTCTCAGCAGCTCGGCGAGCATCATTCTGCAAATGGCCATCGCGGCCTGGATTTCATCACTTCACATTTGCACCTTTCAGCTTTTAAGGGCCATTAGAACCTAAACACTGCCCCATCAAAACTTGATCTGAAAAGAGTTGTTGCTGGCAGCCAGATAGCCCATGGAATCTCAGCCTTCAACAGTTCTTAATAGGTAAATACCTTTGCTTATGAGAGAGAATGATGATCTGGAAAGGCTGATGCTTGAAAACTCTGACGGTGTCCACGAGCAATTGGAAATTTGACACTGATGCCCATCACGCTCTTATGCTCGTGTCCCTGCCCCACGGGGTGGGCTGGAATATCAGAGAGCTCGCCTTTTGAAAATTTTGCCTAATGTGAGACATTAAAATTAAAGGTGGCGTTTACTGTTCAGTTATTACACAGATATTCCCAGATTTACAGTGAGATATTATTTCTCTTGAAAATGCTTTCTGTCCTTGCCAGTTACTGAATGCAATCAGACAGCTTTGCGTGGGCTGGCATACCAATTAGAGGCCTTGTCTGGATTACGTGTGATGTCTTCCCTCCTAAACTCGATAGCACGTCTGCACATAAACAGATACAGAGAGGAGAGAGCTCAATTCCCAGAAAAACCTAGAGACTATTTCTGTTCTTAAAATTACATGTGTACGTAGACTCAAGGTGGAAGGCAAAATAGCCATAAAGCCTGGCGAATAAAAGAAGATTAATGAGGGAAAGAATCTGACAAAAATATTTAATTAGAATGCAATGGCCTGGTCCTATTATCTTGTATTATTATACATCTTGTCATTAACCAAATCTGTAGCTAAACTGTGGGCATTTGTCTTCATTATGTAGTAAAACGATATAATGAGCAAGTTCCAAACAACGAATAACTGCCCTAAAATCCTCACAAACCTGCAGAATGGTAAATGTTTCTATTTTCGATTCCATGGGCTCAGGTAGCTAGAGCTCAGCCCTGCTTTGAGAGAGGAAGGAATTCTTTTGTGTTTAAAACTGTGGGTAGATGCATCAAACCAAGGTTTCTTACAGTGTGCCATCCAATGAACTTGGCATCCAGAGGCCCAGAGGTCTGTCTCTGCTGTAAACTCACCAGGAGACCCTTTTTGGATTGTAGTTTCCTTACCTGTCAGACATGATGGATCTGTATCATCTCGAAGGTCCCTTCTGGTGCTAATATTCTGTGTTCAAGAAAATGATATGAATTGTTCATTCTCGTTTGGGGTCTAGTTTAACTGATATGCAGGAAGCCATTCTTCATTCATTCATTTGTTCATTCACTAAACATTTATTGAATGTTAATAGAATGCCAGCTGCTACTTCAAGTATGAATGGTCCAGAGATGAAATTTCTGCCCCTAAGCTAGTGCTGTTGTTTCCAGTCGTAACTGCACATTAGATCAACTGGGGAAATATTTTAAAACCCTGATGCCTGTGCCCTAGCCCCAGAGATTCTAATTAAATTGGTTTTCAGTAGGGCTCCATTCTAAAGTATGGTTTGGCTTGAGAAACTCCTGATCTAGAGGAAGATGCAGAAATTACAATACATTATACTGTAGTGTTAAGTATGGTGTTTCTGAAAGACACGCCTTCCCCTTGCGAGAGAACTAACAGGGTACAGAGGAAGTTCTCCTGTAGGAAATAATATCTGAGGTCAATTTTAGAAGATGAGCAAGAGTAAAGCTGGCTGAGAGGTGGTGGGATTCAGGGTGGGCTGCCCCCAAATATGCCACAATGGCAAATTGATGATTTTGAAGTTAAAGACACAGCCAACACAAGAGGGCCACTCTGACCCTCCTCTCTGGCTCTCTGAAATCAGGAAATAAATCTTCCATGTGAAAGGTGCACTCCCAGCATCTGGAGGTAGAAGGACACCCTTATTGACAGAGATAAAGAAATTCAGAGTCAAGAAGCCTGTATAAACAAGCCTGTTACTTCTTTAATTTACTATCCTAAGCCCAGACTCAACAAATACTTCCTAACTGAGCACCCGAAACCTAAGTTTCTTTGTCCTGTCAATTCCTCACAAAAGTATTCTTTCTTTGTCTAAAAATATAAAAGCTGCTTTGGCTACTTCTTAGGTCTCATTTCTATGAGACCTCCATGTGTAAGAACTAAAATTTGTTTCTTTTTCTCCTGCCAATCTGTCTTGTGTATTAGTCCAGCCGCAAGAACTCAAGTTGGGTAGATGGGGGGATTTCCCCTTCCTGACAGAAGGAAAGCAAATGTACTCCCAGAAGAGATAGCTGAAGAGACATCAGACAACCTGGAGGTGCCCAGAATCCCTAGAAGTTCAGTATGGCCAAAGCCCAGGGGAAAAGGCTCCCCAGATAAGGTTTAGCAATAAAACACTTTGGTAGACACTGCTAATTGTTCCTCAGTAACCCTTCATTTTAAGCGAGGGGAGGGGGCCCATAGCTACCCAATTAGTAACCACATTCGCCAGGTCCCTGGCAACTAAGTATGGTCACAGAACTAAGTTCTGGCCAATAGGAATGTGAAAAGAAATGATGTGAATAACCTCTAGGTCTCATCCTCAGGAAAGCAATCTGCTTACATCCACATCCTCTTTCTCCCTGCCCATGAGCTGAAACACAAAAATAGTGCTTCAGCCGTGTTGGTCAACAGCATTCGAGAGAAAGAGAGAGAACAGATCAGTAGAAATCCCTTCTCTAAATGATACCCTGATCATCCACTAGCTTGGACTTATACCCCAAGGGAGAAATAAAGTTTTTATTTTGCTTGAGCAACTGTTTGATATTCTTTGTTACAGCAGTATAGACTCTTAATTAATATACCACTAGAAGGTTATTCTGGTGAAGAGAAAAATCACTACTTTTGGAGGGGTAGCTTTTATAAATATCTGCTTTTGTGAAGTTCTGTTGTAGAAAGTATAACACAGGATCTTTACAAAATCCTAGTAAAGGAAGAAATTTTCTGAATGATAATTTTTCACAAATTACCCCTTGCTCTCAATGCAGTTTTAGTGCCTCTAACATAGGCTGGTGTTTCTAAATATCACAAGATTGTAGATAAGTGTTCTTCATTCAACGACCAAGTCCGTTCTTTGGTTAATGAAGGCCCAGTTGTAATTCCAAAGATTTGTATTGTTAGAATGGGCCTGGAATTTGTCTTTTGTTTAATATTCTGGAATATGATTTTGGCGTACGATTCCCAGACTTCAGGATAGTACAAGCTCTCAGACATTTTATTGGGTTTTGATTGAGAATATTTGCAGGAGCAATTTACAGGGGAACACTTAGTTGATATGCCTCAGGAGGCTGCAATCTCAGGTCCCAAGGGGACGGAAATCACCAGTGGAAACATGACTATTACTGGGGAAATCGATCTTCTTGGCAGGACATAAATCAGAAGCTCTGACCAGACATGGCAATGAAAATGCCCTTGGTCGTCCTATGAGAGCAGAGGTGTTAACATCATCAGGACAGGAGAGCAAAGAAAACTGGTTTGAATGCCAGAGACTTCCCTCCTGCTTCACTCTATGTTCTTCACAGACCCGCTTGCAAACACTGGGCAACTGGGGGAAGTTGGTCCTGTGTGTTGTGGTGTCTGTCTTCCCAACGGATGGTGGTTTCCACCTTCGTTCTCCAGGGCTGAGTGTCCTCGTTCAGTCTTGCCCCTAAGACTATATCTGGGCTGAGGACCCTCTCCCCACCATCTCTAAGGCTCCTATTCTTTCAGTCTCTCTTGCTGCTGCCTTGGTTCACATTCCCATGATCTTTTGTTTTTTATTAATTTTTATTGGAGTATAGTTGCTTTACAATGTTGTGTTAGTTTCTGCTGTACAGCAAAGTGAATCAGCTATACGTATACACATATCCCCTCTTTTTTGGATTTCCTTCCCATTTAGGTCACCACAGAGCACTGAGTAGAGTTCCCTTTGCTATACAGTAGGTTCTCATTAGTTATCTGTTTTATACATAGTAGTGTATATATGTCAATCCCAATCTCCCAGTTCATCCCACCCCCCCTTCCCCCTTGATATCCACGCATTTGTTCTCTACATCTGTGCCTCTATTTCTGCTTTGCAAATAAGATCATCTATACCATTTTTCTAGACTCCACATATATGCGTCAGTATAGGATGTTTGTTTTTCTCTTTCTGACTTACTTCACTCTGTATCCCATGATCTTCTATCTGAGCTACTGCAGCAATTGGCTCCTAACTTCTCTTCCACCCTCCCTCCGTCATCTCCACTCTAACTTCACACTGTAGCCACAGACCCTTCGAGAGCACAGATCCAACCATGCTACTCCCCTGCTCCAGCCCTCCCATGTCTTCCCTTTGCCCACTGGATTCTTATCAGACCAGGTCAGCCAAATTCCTATAGCTCCCTTGGTCTTATTCTTCATCCTTCTTCCCTGGATTGGCAGATGCATTCCTTCCCTTGCCTTCGGGAGTGGGTGACATCATTTTCCTTGCAGGGGGTGAGGGAGACACTCCCCTGAGATACACTCAGGGTATCTCTGAGCCAGAGTTCCCACTCTGCTTCCATTTGGCTCAGCTCTTGGGGAGCAGCATTTCTGCACGGTGAATGCAGCCAAAGAGTCCAGCTGCTGTTAGCATACCTGTAACTGGCTTCTCACTACTTACGGTGCTTCTGCTCTCAAGATAAGAGATCAGATTGGCCGTGGGTGGTTCTTACCATATAACTAGCAAGTGACGGTAGATGCTACTTTCCTTTTTTTTATTATTGAAGTATAGATTTTTTTTGGCAGCAAAAAGTTTGAGATTTAATGTTTTAAATAGATCTTGTACTTTCCAGTTCACTGTGGTGCCCACCACTTTTAAAAAAAATTTTATTTTATATTGGAGCATAGTTGATTTATAATGTTGTATTAGTTTCAGGTGTACAGCAAAGTAATTCAGATACATATACATATATATATATATATATATATATATATATATATATATTCTTTTTCAGACTGTTTTCCCTTATAGGTTACTACAAAATATTGAGTAAGTAGATGCTTTCACTTTCACATGTGGTATGATTCTAAGAAGCATGAATAAGTCTCCTCCCAACACACACACACACGCACCTGATTCCTAAGAATCAAAACATGATTTTAAAAACCTAGGGCAGCAATAGAGAACAAGAGAATAGTAAATAGGGTGACGGAGTATCAAAAAAAGAAGATGAGAGAGAATGGTCTTGAAAGGGAATTAAAGAGACCAACTTTGAAACTTTGAATACTTCTCAGTTTTGTCAACAGCTGCCCCTAGGCCCAGGCATCTGTGGTTTACAGCCAGAGTTGATTGGGTTTAGGTGGCCTGTGGATCAATGACTGTAAAGACGCCTAACATTTGTAATAATAACCTATGTGAAAACCCTCTGAGGAGGTGGGATTCTTGGTCACTAGTCCTCTTTCTCTGAATCTCTCAAGAAATGAGGAAGCAAGATATTTACATGCAAAGAGCACAAGCACCGAGGTTAAGAACAATTGGCTCGGGCTTCCCTGGTGGCGCAGTGGTTGAGAATCTGCCTGCCAATGCAGGGCACACGGGTTCGAGCCCTGGCTGGGAAGATCCCACATGCCGCGGAGCAACTAGGCCCGTGAGCCACAACTACTGAGCCTGCGCGTCTGGAGCCTGTGCTCCGCAACAAGAGAGGCCGCGATAGTGAGAGGCCCGCGCACCGCGATGAAGAGTGGCCCCCGCTTGCCACAACTAGAGAAAGCCCTCGCACAGAAACGAAGACCCAACACAGCAAAAATAAATAAATAAATAAAATTAAAAAAAAAAAAAAAGAACAATTGGCTTTCGGTCCCAGTTACCCCATCTGCTAGCTGGGTGCCCTCAGATAAGTAGCTTAACCTCCCCGAGCCTCAGTCTACTTAATGGCAAACATAGGAACATAAGCACCTACTCACCAGGCTACTGTGAGTCTCAGTGAGATAAGGATGCTCAGTTGGCAGTATTGAAGCAGCACATAGAGGTGACCCATAGATAGCTTATCTCATCTCTTCTGAGCATGGATCCCATCTATGTCAAATGATGGAAAGACTATTTGCCTTGTCTCTCACAGGGCTGTTAGGATCTTTCACTACATAATGTTCATTGAAAGACCATTGTACATTATATAGTACTGTATGTATAATGTAAGTTATTGTTGTTGCTTTGTTAATTATTTTTATGATTCCTCTAGTGACTATTTATAGGGACCTGGAGGTTCATGATCCTTAGTCTAAGAAATACAGATACCTGGTGCACGGGTAATACATGTCACTCCTGGCAGCTGCCCACTCATATTGGAGAGAAGGAAGAAAACCAATGTCAGAGAAAGGCTTGGCAATGCCCTGGAAAGCAGAGTGAATAGACACCTAGGTTGGGACCTGGTTTTTGCTCTCAGATGATACGAGAAAGCTCAGAGCTGCTTTGCTGAAGCAGGGTGATGGTAAAATCACAATATGGTGTTAGTCTTATATGATTGTGGTCACTATCTGGTGAACCTCTACCCTACCTCAAAACTCAGCTCAAGCATCACCTATTTTATATGGGTTTAGTTCCTTCTTCTCTATGCTCTCACAGCACCCCATACTTACCTCTTTTCATGCAGCTATCATACTACATTATACTCTATCCATCCATCCATTCATCCATCCATCCATCCATCCATCCATCCATCATTCAGTAAATAGCTAGTGCATGTCTCTCATGGGCTGGACACTGTGTTAAGTACTCAAGTTATACAGGTGGTTCATTCACCTATTTCTTCCACTAGACTGAGAGTTCTGTGACCCTTTTTCATTCATGCCTATATCCTAAAGGCTTAGCCAAGGGCCTGGTACCTAATAGACACTCAGGAGATGGTTCAGTGTGGTGATTAAGAGCACACCAAGTCTGGTGTAAGTTGCTGAAACCTTAACCCTCATTTTCCTCATCTGTTATAATAATACCTACCTCTACATTTACTCTAAGGATAAAAATAAAACACTCCCATAAAACACTTGGATAGGTACCTAGGATCTAGTAAGTGCTGTATAAATGATAGCCACAGTCATAATCAATTTCTCTGGCTTACACTCTCAGGCATAGGAGACTGGTCTGTCACAATGTATGGGGCAGCTCACGCTCCTTCATCTTCCTTTCTCTCATCCCTCCCCTCCTGCCCCTCATCGCCAAGGCCCCCGTAACCACATACATACTCAGAAGTATCTTCTGGGTCCCTCTTGCCCAGAAACTCACCTGGGGTAAAGAATCTGCTAAGGTCTCTGACAGGCCTTCCCAGTACCAGGTGTCATCTGTCTAGTTTTTAGCAACTTTGTCCCTCTTTCTGTTCTCACACCCAGAAGCATCCCAAGGGGCAAAACTCATATCCGAGCACAAAACACTTTACTTTAGAAGCAATACCGAAACTGTCTGGCCACGAACAATGTCCTTTTCCCCAGGATTAATGTTTCCTTTTCATAACTGCTGATCAAATTAAGACTACAATGTGAGCAAAAGCAGAGAGTGGCAGATAGGAAAGTACAGAGTACAGAGGATTCTTCCCGCCCCCCTCCGCTGTCAACCGTACAAGACTCAAAGCTAAAATAAAATTAAAGGGAAAGAGAAAGAAAGGGACCAAACTGATTAGGTGCTGGTATGCAGTTTAGAAAATCAGTTTAACTGAAGTTAAAAAAAAAAAAAAAGTGGGGGCTTCCCTGGTGGCGCAGTGGTTGAGAGTCTGCCTGCCGGTTTGGCGGACACGGGTTCGAGCCCTGGCCTGGGAGGATCCCACATGCTGCGGAGCGGCTGGGCCCGTGAGCCACAACTACTGAGCCTGCGCGTCTGGAGCCTGTGCTCCGCAGCAAGAGAGGCCGCGATAATGGGAGGCCCGCGCACCGCGATGAAGAGTGGCCCCCGCCTGCCACAACTAGAGAAAGCCCTCGCCCAGAAACGAAGACCCAACACAGCCATAAATAAATAAATTAAATAAATAAAATAAACCCAAAAAAAGTTTTAAAAAAAGTGCTGTGGTGGTTCCTGTGTTTGGATTTAAAAATTCATCTCTTTAGATAAAATCCACTCTGTCACTCTGCTGCCCTCTGTCCTGCCTCCAAGTCATCCTGATGTTGGATCAATAGTCTCTGAATCGTGTTTCCTAGCTCCATGGCCAGTCACTGTGATGCTCACCTAATGACAGTCACCAGGAAGAATCTTAATCAAAACGTGGGTTTGGGGTCAGTTAAACCTGGGCTCATTTCCAGATCCATGCCCTTTGAGTTATGTGGCTTTGAGCAAGTTTCTGAACTTCTCTGAGCATGTTTCCCCATCTGTAAAATGGGTATAATAACACCCACCTCCCAAGGTAGCTATGAGGATTGCGTAGGATATATACATTGCTCAGCATACAGTAGGTTCTCCACAGTTGAGAGTTCCTTTCTCTTTGACACCTGAAGATGTTACTCTTGTTTTTGTGTTGGTCTCCTTTAACATGTAAATCCCCATTAATGGTGTAACTCTTTAAATTGTTATCAATTTGTTATTTGCTCCCAAATGGGTTTCAGATTATTTTTTTCTGAGTACAGGCTTTTATAGAGGAGACAGAGGGCAGAGAGAATGTGATGGATACAGAGTAACCATGGGATCCCAGGGGGAAGACAGCTGTGGAGAGTGGAAGGATTACAGAATCAGGAGACCAGGAGCCCAAATCGATTTTATATATACTAGTGTGTATATTTCAATCCCAACTAACACATCACTGTAAATCAACTATACTCCAATAAAAATTTTTTTAAAACTTATCCATTTCCTCCCTCCCTTCCTTCCTTCCTTCTCTTTCTTTTTAAATATTGACGCTGCAAATCACAACAGTCACATTGTACAAAGAAGTGAGTGAGAAGTCCAAAAAAGTGATCTATTCCCTAAGCACAGGATTAAAAGTGTCCTGGCATTACTGGATTTTGTAGCTGTGGGCAGAGTCATGACTTGAAGCCTTGGCTATTTTTCTGCCTCTTGTCTCTTTGGGCAACTTTCACATGCTAAAGGGACACATACACACACACACACACAAACACACACACACACACACACTGTGCATGCAACACAATGTATGGCTTTATTTATTGAATTCCTGCCATATAACAAGTATTAAGTATCTTATGGAAATTATAATTTAATTCTCAAAACTCATGTATACATTTTCTATATCAATTAAGATTTTTAGAAATCCAATTCAAACAGACCAAAACAAAAGGAGAATTTATTGACTTACAGAACCAACAAGTCTAGAGCTACAGCAGGATCCAAGGACTTAACTCTGTCTTTCTCCATCTCCCACCTCTGACTGTCTCTGTCAGGTTTGTGTTGAAACAGGCTTCTCCAAGGCTTCCAGTAGCTTCTGGTCTAATTTCTATCAGCTCAGTTACTCCAGCACCCAGAGATCATTTCCCCAATAATTCCCTAAAATATCTTCAGTGGGAGTCTCATTGTCCCAGCCTGTGTCACATGCATGAACTTGAAACAGCCCCCATGGCCAGTGGTCACAGTGCTCAGAAAGTCCAGAGGCAGATCCCGTGTCCTCTCCCAAGAGTCTGAGGTCATCCTCTAACACCACATGCCTTGAGAGTGGAAGGCATGCTCCTCCAGAGATAACTAGATTTATGTTCCTGAAAGCATAGAAATGGTAAGAACAAGAGATGTGCACTGTAATACTTCAGGAGGTGAGTAGTATTGTCCTTGTTTTACAGAAGAAGAGATTGTAGGTTAAAAAGACTGAGGGACCTGCTCAAGGTCACAGAGCTGGCAAATGACGAACCCAGGACTTGAGTTGACATTGGCCACTTTCCGGGTTTTCACCCTTATCCAGGTCTGTGCTGCATAAACTAGAGGTTGACACTGAGTGAAGCAGTTAAGTCTTAGAGGTCCCTAGATTGAGAAAACTCATTTTTGTTTGTTTTAATATCAACATAGCATGAGCATTCCTTCCCGCTTCACTATGTTCAATCCAGCTTTCTCTCACTTTTCCTCCTGGACAGATAATGGCTCTTCCTATCTACACTTCTTCACAGGCAGAGCCTCTATGTAAATAAGTTCTTATTAGTAAATTTGGGGGGGGGGGATATCTAATCTGCTTCCAGCTTTTTAAATAAAGGAAGTAAGAAGTTCTCAGCAATGTCAGCCTTGTCAAACTGAAATGTGTGGAAATCTAAGTGTGGCCGCCAGGGGGTCCATGGCGGGGATAGATTTTTTTTTAATTTATTTCTACATTTGTGTTAAGGTCAGTGTATTCGTTTCACAGTAGGGAAGGATGAATTTTGACATTTTTATAAGGGTGATTGATTGGTCTGTGTCCATTTGTGAGACTCAACATGGCAAGAGGCCATGGCTAATGGAAGAGGAGGGGGAAAAAAAACTCAAAAATAACTACTTTTGTCAGAAGTCTGCCTATCACTGTTTTGGAAGCTGTCCAGAATTGTGGACACAGATCTGAGCAGAAGATAGAAAAGTGTTCAACACACATTCATTAAAGTACAAAGGGAAGGTTATTGACAAGGATTTCATTTGAAATATGCATCCCAGCTGCCCTGAGAAAGAAGTATCCATCTCCCCCGAGTCCCCTGCGTTTTGCTGACAAACCTTCTGTGTCCCTCTCACGGAGGTATTACGGAGGAATGACATCTTCACAAAAGGGACCTTCTGCCTGGAACCCTCTTGCCCACACTTCATGGTCTCCATTGAAGGTTCGGCTTATGTGGACCTTCCTTGGGGTGTTGGAGGCCTCCTGAGCCCTCGACTAGCTCTATATATCCTGACCTTTGACCTCCACACGATTATAATCAGAGCACCTGTAACTCCTCCCTCAATTGTTGTCCTCCTGGCTAGACTCTGAATTTGCTGAGTTAATGAGGCTAAGGGACATGTGTGTCTGCTCATGGTCGTATCTCACTTGAGAAGCAGAGGACATAAAATTTATGGTAGGAGTTACCAAATACCTGTTCAATGAATAGTTTTTAAACCATTTCAATCTCTGCCTTTTGAGCTGTAGTACAGAGTCATGCTCTCATTTGAGGGAGGTATGCCCTGGCTGATTTTACTCAGCCATACTCTGGCACCATGGATAAAGAAGTGGACCCTTATCAAGTAGACATAAGTCTTGGAGAGCCCATAGTACCATGAGTAAACTGTAACTTGAGTGCTTCTTATCTGGTTAGGTCATTGCTAAAGAATAAGCAGAGGTAATGAGGTTAGCAACATATGTTGTTATATTACTGCTCTGAACACTGATTCCTTTCCTTCTCACCAAGGATGAGAGCAAGCGTCATCTAAATTGTTATGCTTGTAGGTGATTGACAGGGAGCCGTGAACATTTAACTGGAAAGCATTTCTCTATAAAAACAGAATACTGTTCCTTGGTGATTTGTCACATTTTTCTGTGATGACCTCATCTAATGTTTAACCACACTGAAACTTCCATGTTGACCCAGGACTGCTTATTCCTGTGACCTCATGTGTATTAGGCTTTGTTTTAGAGCATCAGAAGTCAGAGACCTCTGTCTGAAGATCAACTCCGGTCACCCCAAAGTCCTAAAGCTGATCCTTCTAAAGGCGAAGACCCCACGTTTGAGCATTCCATGATGCCAGTGATATTTCCACAGGGCCTGGAGGTGGAAGTCACCTGGTTCCGTTGACTCCACAGACAGTTCCTGGAATAGTTGATAAGTTACATTCTTCAGGGATTCCCTGGGGTCAATAACACCTAGAAGGGTAACCTCAAATATTGCATTTTCTGCTGGGATTTCGCTTGCATGCTATTATAAAGGGATGAAATTATTCACTCATGGATATTCCTAGCCTCTTCCCTCTCCACTCTCTCCCCTAAAAGAATTTTGGTTTTATGGTGGATTATTTCTCCTCCTCTGTTCTAAGAATTCCCAGGGTGGTTCTTTGGGTTTCCACGTTGCAGAATCTGAAGGGTAGGGAGAGTAGAAAATACCTAATCCAGGAGGGGGTTTATGGCAGCAAAATGGGCCTGATCAAAGTGCACTCCTCAGAGGCCATGTGACAAGTTGAAGGGGAAAGAGTATGATGGGTAGGGGGCATATTTGTGCGTTCACACCAGCCTTACAGCGTGGGATGGAAGTACAAGGAGAGATGAAAAGGTATGATTAGGAAAAGAGTTAGAAACTCCCAGATATTGCAAGATATTAGAAAAATTGGTGATGACTAAGGTCACTAATAACAGTTTCATGACTCATGTACCACAATCTGTTATATGATTTTCAAGAGACTTTAGGATGATTGGAAATTCTATTTTGACCACCTTTCTCTGCTTAAAGCTCTACAAGTAGGTCAGGACCCAAACAAATAGACTAGGCCCAAAGCATTATCTGTGACTTTCCATGTGTGTCACCAAAATAAATGGATTTCTTCCACAACTAGTTTCAGGTCCTGTCTTAAGGACCTTTCCCTTTGTTTTAATACCCTGTGATCCAAGTCCCTTCTTCCAACTCTTCATATCTGAACCAACTTTGGGATTCACTTCTAGACTAAGTGACTATGGAATCTACATTGGGGGTGCGTATCCATCTGTGAACCTTCTCTTACTCCTCCTTAGTATATAATTAATAACATGCAGACCAAGCCTTGTCACACAGGGTCAGGCTGCTGCTAACTGGCCAAGGGATCTGTATCTGACGTGGCCCTCAGAGTTGAGTGAAGTACATGGATCGCGCCCCTGATGGTTGCGTCAGATGAACCCCATGGGTTTGCCTCAATAACCCTTTCCCGTGCCGTCTCCTTAACATTATCTAAACTTCTGGGGCTGTGTTTTATTACTGCATCCTAAATCATCACTTGGAATGAAGTGTGTTCCCAATGCACAACACACTGTGTGCCTTTTTCTAAATTTGCCCTTTTCAAAAGTCAAAGGAGAGTTAGTCACACATAGATGTTTCAAAAGTTTAGCCAACCCCGCTCCTGTCTCTTTCAATAGCACAGCTCTTCCTCCTTCCCCAAACCCTGTTTATTCCTTCATTTTTCACCCATAAACTTGGAATCTACCATTCCGTCTTCTTCCCAGAAGCACTGCCCCGGGCACAGGGGGATAATAACACAACTGAGAAGCTTCATTTTCCAAGGTTGGGCAACTAGCATAGTATTTGACACATAGTAGGTACCCAATAAATATTTACTGAATGAATGGCTCTCCTTCAGAGATACCCGGGAGTGTGTTCTCGTGGTGTCAGGAAGAGTGGAGAGTCAAGTTATCTAAATAATCCACTTGCAAATCGCTCAGCAGCATTGTATAAGTTTTTATTCATTCAAGCAACTCATCTGCCTGGGCTTCAGGGCAACATCCGGGGCCATGGTCTGGTCTTTATACCTCTTTCAGATGGATAAAGAACTTGAGTTTGGTTAAGTCAAAGGCTTTGGTTCAAAGCTGGTTCTATCCCATTCTACCTGTGTGAATTTAGAGAAGCGATTCAACCTCACTGGCTCTTATCTTGCCCGACTGAAAAGTGGGGATGATAATGCCTTCCTCACAGAGTTATAATGAGAATGAAATGAGATAAGAAAGCCTGGCATATGGTGAATGTTCAATAAATGGTGCCTGCTGGTATTGATTGATTCACTGAAGAGTCTTCTCTGGAAAATTAGAAGTTTTGAGTAGGTAAGTTAGCATGGATTCACTTTAAGGAGAAACAAAAATCTATTTTTATTTTTATCACAGAATGTTGCTCTACCCTCCCTCTGCAACTCATATATTCTGTATCAAAATAGTCTTGCTATTAGAAAATTCAGGGTCACCTTACCTAAGCAGGGGCTAATTTCCTCTCTAGAACATAATTTCTCATAATCCTGGACATAATAACTCCTCTAACTCCTCGCATGCTTGAAAGCCATTAGTTGACATAAGCTCCACAAAGTAATATTTTCATTTAATTTAACATGTTTTTTGTTTTCCCAGGCATAATGGAAATAGGTCTATGGTCACAAGCCTTGCATCCTGGGCCATTTCCCATAGAGGAAAACTATCACTAATTAGCACCTTTGTGCGGGCCTGTGGAAGGGCTGCTTTTTTTTTTTTTTCCTCCTGCTTTCATCCCTTTGGCAAACACCCCTGGAAGGCTAGTTGTAAATGCTAATGAAATAGCAATTTCTGTTGGAAGATGAAATCCCAGAATATTTGAAAGCTCAAAAACTCACTTACCAGTGTGGTGCATTGTCATGTATATTAATATTCTTTTGAGACTTGTTTGTTTATGTAATTTAATATCTATTTAAAGAGCATTCGTCCAAAAGTGAAGCGCTACCTATGATGCTTCTCACTTCTACACCATCAGCAGGGAGAGCTCATCCTAGTCACCTGGTGTGGGTAAAATGCATCATCTTTATCCTTCGAGTTTCAAGGTAATTTAGTGATAAGAACTACATAAATATATAGGTGGGTAGATGCAAACTGTCAGTCTCTCAAGAGGGATATTAATGTGAGTCCCTAAAAGAATATGAAATGACTATTTCAAGTGATGCACTTTCTTAGAGCTCTGGCCTTGCTAAGATACAACACCCATCAAACGCAGAAAACTGAACAGCAGGAACACATTTTGCATTTCATTTAATCCTCTCGATAAGCAAGTCAGCCTACTTTCTGATCCTAGCAAAAATGTCCGGGTATCAGGCCTAAAGTCTATGCACCCATCCTAAGACTCCATGTGAGGCCGTGCGGAGGAGAAGAAAAATATACACTTTATTAAATGACTTGAACATGGACGGAGCACGCTCTGGAGAGTGAAGCAGTCTTGGTTACTTCGCCATCATTTTAAATTCCAGCTTCCCAGTCTATTTTAATTTCGTTGTTGCTGTTTCTCCCACACAGCCCTCTTCTCTCTCTTTATCTGCGATTATACACTGGTGTCTGATGCTTCACTATAGAGTTTTGGGTCTTGACAGTGTTTCCCATTACGGTGGGAGAATTTTCTATTTTCCCAGGCCCTGGAGATCAGCTCTGTCTTTTGTGAGAAGGAGGCTTTCAAAAGACAGCTGAAGTGGATAAGAGCGGCCCTGGGCTCGCCAAGGAGGCGGCTGCACATGAGCTGCCAACCACAGCATTAGCCCTGCTCCAGCTCGGCTCTGGAATAGCTTGTTTTGAGGGATTTGGCTTAAGCCTATGGAAATAAAAGGACTTTTCCATTTTACCTGTTCCCCGGGATGGCACAGAGTTACCATTCAGAGAGCACAGGAGGCCCCAGCCAAGAGGAAAACCAACAAAACTTATTGTAACTGTGCAGCAGAATCCCACAGCACAATGGCTCTCATGAGGGCAGATGAATACAGCCTTTGCTTTCCTGGCCTCTGCTATTTCCTTGGTTTATTTATACATTCAATAACACCATCAACGGGAACTTGAATTCTCCTCTCCTTGAGTCTACGCTGCCAGGAGTAGACGTACGAGCAAGAGCTTTGACATATCAGTCAACAAGATTGTTGTCCAGGTTGAGTAAAGAGGATGTTGTCATGTGTGTAATACAAGGCAAAACCATTATGCAAAATCAATATCTCCTTAAACACAAATTACTCTAATTAGGTTGGGACAATGGAGGGACTGATCTGTGAAGAAGTGAACAGCTTATTGCGATAATTATTTATTCTTTCAAAATAATTTTTCATCAGGTGAGTCAAGACATTTTGGAAGCTCTTTCTTACACCCCAGAGCTGACTTCCCTTTACTCCTCTGCTTTTTGAGCTTCAGCAGAAAGACTAATGTATCATATGAAGGTTATTAGAGGTGGCCTAGGAATTGGAAGCTGGCATTAAGTGAGCTCAGACTGGCCTGTAACAGGTTCTGAGATGCATTTATTGCGTGATTCTGTGGGAAGCAATGCATGGAAGGAACATTAGTGTTATTTTTGGCTTAGTTTTCAGTAAAATTAATTTTCATTTCGTTGTACTGAAAACAGCAAGCAAAAACAAATGCCTCTATCAGAAGCATTACTTTCTACACAATAACGTTTTGGAATAAAATCTTGGTTTTGGTGGAGACATACTTCCACATACAGAGACCTTTTGCTGTGAGTAAGAAACAATCCAGTATATGTAATTTAAAATGCAAAAAGATACATGTAATAGAAGACAGTTACTACCTACTCTTGATCACAAAGAAAAACCTAATGAGATTGATATTAACGTTGAAGCCTGTATTTTAGCAGTGTTTGTAACTTTTTTCTCCAATGCGAACAATAAATGTGCTTTTATCAGGAGCCGTAATATAGTCAAACATTTAAAGTTCTCCAAAATCTAAAGGGAAATAATACACAATAGGTCCTTGGCATGATGGTTTGGCTGATGGAATGAAATGTTAGCCTCACTGTAGCTGGTGGAAGCAGAAGTGGCTCCAGCATGGATGCTAAGAGTGCCAGGTATTTGATCTTGGTCCTGAATAGCATAAGAAGAGCAAGAAAGGGCTGGGAGACTGGAAGAAGGCTAAATGCTATAGGCACCTATTTATACTTGAACATGGACATGGTAGGCAGCTTCTGAAATGGCCCCCAATTGTCTCCATCTCCTGGTTTTCATGGCCTTGTGTAATCTCCTCCCCTTGAGTACAGTGACTTAATCATAATGAATAGAATATGGCAGACAGGATGGGATGTTACTTCCAAGATTACTTTACAAAGAGATGGAGACTTCTGTCCTACTCGAATTCTCTCTCTGGTACTGCCTGCTTGTTTGCTCTGATGAAGCCAGCTGCCATGGTGGGAGATGCTCTTTGGAGAGGTTCAAGTGGCAAGGTGACCTCCAGCCAGTGGTGGGAGAGGAACTGAGGCCCTGAGTCCAACAACCAGCGAGGAACTGAATCCTGCCAACAACCAAGGCTGCTTGGAAGCAGCTCCTTTCCCAGCAGCACCTTGAGATGACAACTCAGGCTGACACTTGGATCACCGCCTGTGAGAGGTCCTGAGCCAGAGGACCCAGCTAAGCTGCACCTGGATTCCTGACTCACAGACTTCGTGAAATAATATGTGTTGTTTTAAGCCACTAAGTTTAGGGGTAATTTTTTATGCAGCAATCGATAATGAATGTAGTGGAAAACTGAAAGTTTTATCAAGTTTATCAAATCAGGCATCACTTCTGGAATGGCTCAAGCCTCACTATTCCTCTTTTCAAACGATTAAAAACACCAATCTTGTCTATGGCTAGGCACCCGTTTTCCTCTTTTTCTAGCTACTGTCAAGCATTCCACTTGGTCAGGGTCCGGTTCTGATTACTGTGGTGCTAGATTTGATCCCTCAGATCCTCTGGAGCTTTCTGATGGCTGCTAGGGCCAGAGATCATATGGGTTCCAATGATGCAGAAGAGTTACCGTCGATGGGAAAACATCTCACTCCCAAAGTTCTCCAGAACTGATCACTGTTGCATAGTGGTAAGAGTGTTAGGCCTGATCTATGGAGCTCAACTCAGCAATTGGCACCTCCTGCATTATCTCCTTGACAGCTGTGTATCTTGTGCAGGGGAAGCACCATGCCAGGTCTCTGAGGAATGCCAAAACAAATAAAACAGTTCCTGCCCTTCAAGAAAGCCCAGTATAATGAGGAAGACAGGCACATAAATAAATAACTCTAATATGAAGGTAGAGCAAACATCTGAGTGAAGTACTCTCTGGCTGCTTTGAAGTGAATGATTAAGAGAATGGAAAGTTTGGGGAAGTTACTTTCTTTAGGACTCTGTTAACCTGGGACAACAAAGAGAGGTGTTTTTCAATGATGAAACTCTAAATTTTCTGAGGGAAGATGAAATGGAGGGAGTTTGAACTTGAGATATTATCTTATCGCTAACATGGTATGGTTTGGGCTATGTTGTCATGCTGTTCATTGTGTAACCTTGAGAAAACCTGGTTAAACACCCAAGCTGGTGGGTAATGAGTATAGCTTGAGATGGGAAATAAAATAGGAGTTAAATATTGCCCTGGATAGAGTGTGATCTTGGAGCTGACTTAATTAATGTCCTCTTTCTTCTACTTTTGGCAACTTGTGAGAGCAACACCCAACTTCCCTGATATTACACTGTTTTTCTTCTCCAAGGAGGCAGTCAGGACTCTCATGGACAGAGGCTTTGGCTATAAATTCCCACAGGTTAACAGATAAAAATATGGAGAATAGAGAGGCAAGGGTTATATTTCTGCCCTTTTCCAAGGCTGTGTGCCCACTCCTTCTTTAATCCTCCCTAAGAAGAAAAAATACTGATCTTATTGGTAGGATCACAGGATGTTGATTAGATCCCATTTACTAGAATGTAGGTTTGCCTTGTGTCAAACTGTCATACATTTACCTCAGACCCTATTCTTCTTTCTCCTTTAGCTAAGTGGCGGAGGGTTAGGTGGGGAAAGATTTGGAGGCAAGACCTGCCACAAGGAATCTCCACTGTCTTGCTTCTTCTCTTTCATCTCATGAACTGCTTGGGGATTCTACTGAGACTTAGTGGAGAAAGGCCCTTCTAAGGCTCAGGGACTAAGCCACAATCTCCAACCTAGTATTACTGTAGCTCTGAATTGGGGGCAAAAGGCCTTGGCCCAGTTAGTGACTGACACCTTCTTTCCCATTGGACTATTGGTCCCTGTGTATGAATGCATATGTGTTCCTTCAGAATTTCAGATCTTCTATCATAAAGATGTACAGTGCCATGGTGCTTTAGGGAATAAAGAAATTAATTTGGTTGAGAAAATCTAGGAAGACTTCATGGAGATATGAATTGATTCTTGAAGAATGGGTAAGAATTTGGTTAAGTGGGTATGAAAGGTCAGGGCATTCCAGCATGTTCCAAGTTTAGGAAGCTAACTCTGGTGGCCCTGTGGGAGATGCATTAATGCTAGAGGCAACGAGAGGTATTAGGAGACAGTTGTCATAGTTCTGAGATGAACCCGACAAGATACTACAAAGAATAATGCTATACAGACAGTGTGGTGTCATCAGAAGTGGCATGGAATGAGTCATTTTTTGATAGGAGACATCTTAGTAAAATCTCAGTCAAGCTTGTGATTTTAAGATAGCTCTTAGGTTAGAACATGAACTGTGTTTAAAATATTGTATCTGGCAAAGAAGTGTTATAAAAAGGAAACAAAATGCTTGGGATCCTTCTTTGAGGAGACTTATGTATAACCTATTTTTACAGAAAATACCAAGATATTCAAAATGTTTGAAAAACACTTCTGAAAAATTTGCCTTATAAGTGCAAATAGATGTGATTCTTCCATCGCCAATTTTGAATTGTGAAGAATAACACTGAATAGAGATGGTGAGGCAAGGGAACCTGAGCATGAATGGGCTGAAATGCCCAAACATGTTCAAGGACGTAGAAGAGTACATTGAATTGGTGAGCATTATTTATTTTCATTCCTGGACATTGCACTTGCCTATGAAGATTCAAAGCTAAATAATAAATGGTTCTGACCATAAGAATCTTACATCTAGTGTATGTCATCTAGAAGAAGTAAGTTCTGAACAACTTAAGGAGATGAGGTGCATCTGTCGGTGTAAAGAAACGGGCTGCTCATTCCTGCTAAGAGGAGAGAATTGTTAAGTGGAAAGTATGTAGAAGTGACTTAGTACATTCCTTTGGTAGAAGAGGAAATTTTGAAAAAATTAAAGGCTGGATGTGAGCAGCTTTGATGACCAGACTGAGGATGTTGGTAGAAGTCCTGATGATGGGTAGTTATCACACACAGAATGGCAAGCGGTGGCTTTCTAATGAAATCTGAAGGATGCTAAGAAGACTCGCACTTGAACTAAAAACATCCTCTTTGAAATGGACATTACTTTGCAAAGGCAATAAACTCTCTTAAAGCACAACTGCCTTAGAAAAACTAACATATTAAGCTGGCCTTCAATCATTCACACTTTTATTGATATTTTAGATAATATAACGCTTTTCTTCTAAGATCAGTTTCTCCAAGGTTAAAAAGTTTTCAGAGACCAAGAGAGGACTGAGAAGAAATTTAGAAGACCAGGGTATTTTCTGAGAAGGACATCCTGAGTTGGGTTTCTCAGGAGGACATATTCCATAAAGAGGGGACAGACCGATGAGACTGGGCAGAGGTGGATTAGAAAGTTAAAGAAAATTGGATGTGGTATTTAGACCAAAGTTTGCAGAAAATTCTCTATTGGAGGAACACAGAAGAACCAATAGCCAAGATGCCTCTCCTCTTAGAATCATAGTACTGAAAGAAAAGTCAACATAGGCCAATTAGCAAAATGTTGCTAATTGGCCTCTGCCACTTGGTCATCCATGGTAAGTTGTTATCTCAGGATAGGGCAGGACAAGAGAGTTGTATATGGTATTGGGCCTGGGTGGAAGGTGAGGATAAAGATAGTAGCAATATAACAAAATAACTCATCTGGGGCTTCTGTTCGTATAGTACAGTGGTCAGCAAAGTTTTTCTTTAGAAGTCCACTTATTAAATATTTTAAGTTTTGTGGGCCATATGGTCTCTATTGCAAATAATGAATTTTGTTATTATAGTGTGAAAGCAGCCACAGACAACAAAAAAATGAATGAGCATGGTTGTATTCCAATAAAATTTAATTTACAAACATAGGCTGTAGGCCAGATTTGGCCTATAAGCCATATTTTGCCCACCCTGGCATTGAACAAATATGCTGGTACAGTAAATTTTTAAACATTGGAACCAAGACTAGGTTCAGCATATCCTAGCCAATAAGTAGTTACAGTTAAGGTAAAGAGTCCAGAATTGGGATCTAGGTATCAGGATTGGGCAGCACGGCCCAGACTGCTACTATGTCTGTCCTTTGGTAGAACTCCTTGTTCAGAGTCCGGACAGGCCAAGAGAAGACGGGTCAGGATGGAGACCGGAGGAAATCTCAAGATGAACACATAGTAGCTTGCAAGGAGGAGAAAGGACTAATTTGGTTCAAAGGGAAAACAGCATATAACCAAGTGAACTATATGGATCTAATGTTAAGTCCCTTCTCTATGGACAGCTAGGGGCTGGCATTTATGATATTGGCTGGACACTGCTTCACAGGCAGAATGGTGCGTGGTCCTGCCCATTCTAACAAGCAGCCATTTCTCATATGTCTACATCTCCCTCAGCCCTGGAGTCCGGCCCCCTCACCAGAAATGTGTTTATTAATATTCCACATAGTTAATTATGTTTCTAAGTTTCTTCATAGAATTCAAAAAAGTGATTTGATTTGGGACATTCCATTTACACTCAGAGAATGAAACTATAATTCATCTTTTATGCCTTTCTGCCTTGCATGCCAAATAATACTCAAATTGTCATTCTCTCTACAGAACCAAATACCATCTTGAAATTGTTTATTCTTATTGTTTAAAACAATTTTGATTCTAGACGGTTCTTTTATCTCAAGTAAGCAATACACATTTAAGAAATTAAAAGTCAGATTATTTTTTCTCACTGAAATAATTTTCTTTTAGGCAGAATATTGTTTTGTCAAAAACTGGGATGTCTCAATGCTTTCTATAATTTTTTTTCAGATAATGCTAGATGGTGTGTTAGATAATTGTCCTAAATCTGAGTCCTAGTTCTAACTCTGCCACCTATTAACCTGTGTAACCTTGGGGAAATTGTCTAAATTCATTTTGTTTTATTTCATTTTGTTGCTTCTCTTTTTCATCCTTGGGGAAAAAAAGAGATGTTAATTCTTACTCTGGTTGTCTAAGTAATTATCTGATGTGTCAACATATGCAAAAGTATATTGTAAAACTCTGTAAGAACAGTAGGTATTACAATTCATCAAGCATTTATTTTGTTCTTAGTTTGTACCAGGAGCTGTACAATAGATGAGGGTATAAAAATGAATAAGACTAGTCTCTTCTCTCCAAAAACTAACTATATCAAATAGTTAATTACAATAGATAACACTTTTATAGTATTCACTATGTTCTAAGCACTCTGTATATGTTTCATTTAATCTTTGCAGTATAAGTACAGTTGTTGTTCCCACTTTAAGATGAGAATATTAACACAAAGAGAGGTTAAGTAATTTGCCCAAGGTCACACAGCTAGTAAGTGGTTGAGTCAGAATTACAACTTAGGATGTTTGATTCCACCATGCTTGTGCTTCTCCATCATGCTGTATTGAATATTAGGACTATAAGTACTTAACTGAAGGTGATTAGAAAGTCATTAGTGATTTTAGAAAGCAAATAATTAGGAAGAAATAAAAGTAGAAATGGCCAGAAGAAAGAAATATTTGTCTAAATGTTTTCCATGAAACACAAGTCCCATAGATGCTCTGTGGGAAAAAAAAAAAGGATTGTGTGGTCAGATGTTTGGGAAATATCTTGACCCTCCTCAGGAGCTTAATGTATGGTAACCTGGTAAAGTCCTGCTTAAAAGTGCAGCAGAAAGGATAACTATCTCCTTTTGGTGGGTCTAATGGTTCCCAAAAGGATTTGTCCTCAGGATCCTTTTTCACCAACACAGTTACATGATTTCTGCTGAACATTTTGTCTCCCTGAAACACTGGTGTAGAACTTATATTTGAAGAAACTTAGCATGGAGTAGGGTACTGATTTGAAACAGCAAAATGAGAATGAGAAAGGGCTCTGACCAGGGGCAAAATAAGGAACTGCTGGAGAGCTTGTGAGCACAGCTGGTGTTGAAAAACAACCATTGGTGATCATACCAACTGGCATGGTTATGGGGTTATCTGTAGCTATGCTCAGCAGTTGTGGAGTAGGGGCAGAGAAAGTGGAAGTTTGGGTTGATCTAGGATTAAAGACTGGCAAGCAGATGAAGTAGAATATAAGAAGGGAGGAAATGAATTTACTATTAATATTTTAAAAGGACAAGGCAAAAATGATGTTATGTTTCTTGTACATTGTACAATCTTTAAAGTAATAAACCTAGAGTTTTCAGAAATGTCACTGTATAAGCAACTTGACAAAGAAAACAGAGAAACATGTGTTCATCAATTTTTTTTAAAGAATATTTATTTATTTATTTGGTTGCACTGGGTCTTAGTTGCAGCAGGCGGGCTCCTTAGTTGCGGCTCACCGGCTCCTTAGTTGCAGCACGTGGGCTCCTTAGTTGTGGCATGTGAACTCTTAGTTGCAGCATGCATGTGGGATCCAGTTCCCTGACCAGGGGCTGAACCCGGGCCCCCTGAATTGGGAGTGTGGAGTCTTATCCACTGCGCCACCAGGGAAGTCCCGTGCTCATCAATTTTGAGTGAAAGATAACTCTCTCCGTAAGTTAATTTGGCGTCCCTTACACATTCCTGTTGGGGGTCTGACTAGGACTTTCAAAGCACTGATGCTCAGACACCTCTGCCATTATTCCCAGTACTTAGTAAATACAGGGGTCTCTGTGGCATATGCATATCCTGACCAGAGAGGGTGCAGCCTAGATTGTTATCTCAGGTGCTGGTGGCTGAGTAAATGGCCTTGCTCAGTTGTGCCTAATGCACAGAATCTGGCTAAGGAAAGCAGTTCACATGGCAACTGAGGAGCATTGGAGGGCGGGTCTCTTGAAAGAGAGAGAGGGGGCAGGGCTCTCCTAGAAGGCAATGGGAGGGGCTAGGTTCTCTCAGTCGTTCTCCCAGAAGAAATAGTGCCCTCTTGCAGCAAATCTTGGTTGAGTTAGTAAGCACATCCATCATTTCCTAGGGCAGGGGTGCTTAAACTTTTAAGTCTTCAGGACTCCTTTACATTCTTAAAATTTATTAAGGTCCCCAAAGAGCTTTGGTCTCTGTGGGTTATATCGATCGGTATGCTTTATATTTGAACTGAAAACTGAGAAACATTTAAATATTTATTAATTTATTTCAAAATGGAAATAATAAACCCACTACATGTTAACCTAAGTAAAATAAAATTTCGTGAGAAGAGTGTCATGGACTTGCATTTTTGCAGATCTCTTTAATGATTGGCTTAATAGGAGACAGAATGTCCTACCTGTTTCTTCAATCAGTCCATCATGATCTGTTGCACACATACATATAATTGGAAAAGGGAGAGGCATTTGATTGCTTTTCCATATCCATTGGGAACATTCTTCTTTGAGACCAAACCAAAACTCAAAAAGCGAAAGTGATAGTTTCTTAATGGTTAGTTGCAACGTAGAACCTGAAACCATATTAATGAACTCTTGGTACTCTGTTATATTAAAATTCATTGCTCCATCTCAGACTTAAAGTGGATGTTTTATCCATGCAGGGCTTTGTAACATCATACATTGACCATTTGGAAAACATTGGTTCACTGAGATATGCAGATCTTCCAAATGTTGATATATGTCATTAAACGATATAAAATACCACATTTATTAATATCACCTTCATCTTGTCAGAAAAGTCTTTAAGTTTTGAAAAGCTGTCAATCTCACAGTAGCCGATACAAGTTTTCCAAAATTCTAATTTTTGCTCGAAAGCTCAAATTTTATCATTGGCAACAAAAATTGCCAGTGTTTTCTTTGAAATGACAGGTTCACTTAGGGTGACTGACCATCCCGCTTTGCCCAAGATTGAGGGGTTCCTGGGGAAGTGCTAGGGTTTCAGCACTAAAACCTGGAAAGTCCCGGGCAAACCTGGATGAGGCAACCTAGGTTCATTCACTTTTGAGAAAATATTCATCAAAAACTCAAGTCAGAGTAACTTCAGTCATTCCTTCCAGCAAAATATGGTGTTCCAAACCAAGCACAACTAGTTCAGTTTGTAAATCAAATAACCACACAAGTGCTTTTCCTTCAGATAATCATCATTCTTTGGTATGCAGCAGACATGCTTTGTATTTCCTATTTTGTCACTCAGAATATTAAAAAGACAGTACTCACGGGTCAATGTTTAATAAAGATACTAATTTCTACTGCTTCATTACAGGCATTCTTAAATACAACTGGCATTTTTTAAAATTAATTAATTTATTTATTTATGGCTGTGTTGGGTCTTCGTTTCTGTGCGAGGGCTTTCTCTAGTTGCGGCGAGCGGGAGCCACTCTTCATCGCGGTGCGCGGGCCTCTCACTATCGCGGCCTCTCTTGTTGCGGAGCACAGGCTCCAGACGCGCAGGCTCAGTAGTTGTGGTGCATGGGCCCAGTTGCTCCGCGGCATGTGGGATCTTCCCAGACCAGGGCTCGAACCCGTGTCCCCTGCATTGGCAGGCATATTCTCAACCACTGTGCCACCAGGGAAGCCCACAACTGGCATTTTTTTAAACATAAGCATGTGACTGTGAAGTATATCTTAACTACAGTAGTTTGGTGCCACTGCCTTCACTCATGCTTAGGTTATCAGCAGTTTGTCCCACCATGGCTTCTGCACCGTGTGGATACAAGGTCAACAGAGAAAATAAAAAGGTAAATAGTGTCTTACTGTATCACGAAAATAGCTTTCATCTCATGGACTGTTATCCTCAAGAGTCTAGAAACATACTTTGAGAAGCCCTGTCTTGGGGCGTAAGCCTTGCCAGGGGCTCTGTGTAAGAACTGGTTCAAGCATCTGCCCCCTTGTGAACCCAGAATTACAATCCTCTTTTCCTCCCTCCAAGGATCTTTCCAGGGTTTGGGAAGGTTTTCCTTTTAAATTCTCAAAGCACATGAGCTTCGAATATACCTTCCTTTTGATAATAGAATTCTGACCTATGTCCACGCTTCTGAATAAACTTACTTTCAGTGATTCAAAAGCTCTCTATCTTCATCCTTGTAAGAGAATCCACCTTCTATGATCCCAACATGGTTTTCTGGCCCCATCCATCTAAAAAAGAGTGAACACAAAACAAATTTAATCTCCATTGGGTCACAATCCTGCTATATACTTTAATACATTTTAATACCCCAGTGGTCTAATCAAAGTAGAAGACTAGCATTGAAACGAGAAGAATGGGACCATTTTCAAATTTGTTAACATACTAATTTTTATTATTTTACTACAGGTATTAATAGATTTTATTTTGGGCTGAAACATATACTAAGATTTGAGGTTGCTATTGCCGGTAAGAAACCTCAGTTGGAATTATAAAAATAAAAATCACATCTTGTAACCCTGAGGCCTCTGCATAAAAACAAGGCTTTGTAATAGAAAGTAGACTCTGAGCCACTTTTCCTCAAGTCTTAGAGCTGTCCAGGGTTCTCATTATCTGTCACAACATCTGCCATAGGCTGATGAAGAATGAAATAAACGTAGTACGGTGGTGACATTTTGCTACATTTAGGGTTTGAAATAGCTTTTTTTATTAAACAAAAAAAAGAAAGGACAGATGAAAAGAAGTTCAAGACAAGATTGACAGGTAGACATATTCCCTGGAGACATACATTGCTATACTTTGGAGTCAGAAACATAAGCTAGAATTAATTTAACTGCATGGTTCTACTTTATTAAACATTTAACATGCACTATCTTATTTCTCTTCACAGCATTCATAAAGTAGGTATATACTTTCTCTCTCCATTTGACCAGAGGAAGCCAAAGCTGAATGATTTGCCCAGGACACATCAAAATAACCCTGTCTGCAGACCCAAAGTGCAGTGTTCATCCAGTGGACAGCAGTGGCTTTATGAAAACCTTGATGGTGGAGAGGAAGAAGTGGGGCCTGAGAAGTGAAATATGGCAGACTGAAGTAACTTGTTGATCTCTGCTAGCTTCTTGTGCTAGGCTGTTGGGAACACAGCATCATTCTCCTTCTACCTCTCCCCAGGGAACACATTTCCTGAATCTCTTGCCAGAGTGTTTCCAGATTAGGTGGAAGGTAGAGGAGAGACAGGCGTGATTTTATTGGTGCTTTAGCAAGAGTGTGTGGAGATACAGCCACAGTGGGTCTGAGGTTTACAGCTGCCTCCCCGTGGTTTTCTGTGCTGAACCAAAGTCAGGGTTATAAACATCAGCGATCACTGCAGGTGGTTTCTCATGGTTCCTGCAAACTTCCTGACTCTCTGAAAGCTAATGGAGACCTGAGAACAGGCAAAGCCTTTACTTGCTTGATCTTTGAAACTCCAGCCCTTACCATCATGTTCTAAACATCTGTATTCCCTAAATTAAATTCCTGCCTGCTTGAAATACCTGAGAGGCTTATTATTTTCTGAAAAAATACCAATTGGTAACTCCTCAACCCCACAAAAATGACAGTAAGATTTTTGAAAAAGAAGCATAAAACTTTAAGGACAACGAGAATGTGAGTTAAAACAACACAGTGATGCCAACAACTTTTTTGGATGACAGAATTGAGATGAGTAGTGGTAAATGACATCAGAGAAGAGAAAACTGAAACTCAGCTCCATGTGGTGGTGAAATGCTGATTAGAAGTAAGCAGATTTATGCTGTACTATTGATTCCTGGAAAGTTTCAGGTAATTTTGAAGTTGATAACACAGAATGAGATAGAAATAGGTGGATTGATTGAAAGTCTGTATAAGTATAGTTTAGGAGCTGGAAAACTTTCTGTAAAGGGACAAATAGTAAATATCTTAGCCTTATACTTCATGTGGTCTCTGTCACAATTACTTAACTCTGCAGTTGTATTGCAAAAGCAACCATAAACAATACTTAAATAATGGACATGACAGTGTTCCACTTTATTTACAAAAACAAGTGACAGGTCAAATTTGGTGCATGGGCCATTGTTTGCTGACCTCTGTTTGGATCATTAGAACCTTTCATCAGCTTGCATAGTTCTCCCCATCCAGGACAAGACAAGAAATTTACTCTCTGGGAAGACTGAAATAACGTGATTCTATAGTTGGGGACACTAGACACAGCTGGGGTGTGGATATGGAGTAAAGAATCACATAGAAAATAGAAGAACTACATGCAAGCCTGCAAACTGAGCCATGAGACCCAGAGAGACCTTACCTAGCCTGATTCCTAAGAAGCATTTTTTTGTTTGAAAAGTGGAGGTAAATAACAAAGGAAAATTGAAAGTGGTTGCCTAAGGGAAATGAGAATCAGGTATGAGGTGTTATTTCACTTTATAGGTATCATAGTAATTATTTGACCTTTAAAAACATTGCATGTATTATTTAGGTAAAATCAAAATTAAATTAAGAAGAAAATTAAAGTAGAGGAATTCAAGGTACTGCACGTATGTTTCATGACCCCATGGAGTAGGCAGCGCAGGTATTACTATCCTGATTTTCCAAGTGAAGGGGCTGAAGGGTTAAATTCGGAAGCTGAATAACATAGAGGGAAAGTTATTGCACTGGAGAAAGGAAATACATTGGGTTTAGTTGGTAAAAGTAGCAGGAGTTATCAGTAAATTAATGGGAGATATTGGTAGAAACCCACAAATATCGAAAGCACTACAGAGTGTTTAGACTGCTGTGATCACAAGTGTGGGCCAAGAACATTGTCGGACACAAACGGCTCCAAATGAGTGGAAAATCTTGGCTAAGACTGAGCCACTCTTAGTGGCCCCAGCTATGAGCACCCTCCTCATGTTAATGATATAATGAAAAAAATGCAAATGAAGTAAACAATAATTAGGTGCAGAGTAGCACATGGCCCAATTAACTCCATTTTGGAGGAAGTATTGGAATGGAATTTACAGGGTTGGGGTGTAGACAAAGGATGAGATCGTGAGGAGATGGACTCGGGTTATAAATAAATGTGAGTTGGAGATTCTCTTGGTTAATCCTGACCTGTATCCTCTCTTTCTGATATTTAAGTAAGTGTATGTTGGTGAGTTTTCAATCCCTTACCTGTTCCAGTGGACGCCATCACTTCAGGGGAGGAAACTACAGGGCAAGTAGATGACAGAGCTCATAATCCACACCCTATGGCTGCGGAAATTTACTTGGAATTATCACAACTGCCTTCCCCAATTAGTTTCCCCAATGATAGTGGCAATTCTTCCCACTATCAAGACGCAAAAAAACCCTACTTAAACAGATATGGCTAGGAGGAAGGAGTCCACAAGAGAAAAGGTTTTAGCAACCAATGCTTGGATATCACATCTGCCTCTCATAACCTGGATGACGTCAGGCAACTGACGTAGAGCCTCAGCTTCCTCTTCTGTTAACAAATATTCGGGGGATTGTGACGGTTAATTTTACTTGTCAACTTGACTGGGTTGTGAAGTGCCCAGATATTTGGTTAAACATTATTCCAAGGGTGTTTCTGCAAGAGAGTAACATTTGAATTGGTAGATTGAATAAAACAGATTGCCCTCCCTAATGTGGATGGTCCTCACCCCATCTGTTAAAAGCCTGAATAGAACAAAAAAGCTGAATAAAGGAGAATTTGCTCCCTCTCTGCCTGGTTGTCTTCAAACTGGGACATTATTCTTCTCCTGCCTTCAGACTTGGACTGAAACTTATACCATTAATTCTGCTGTGTCTCCTGTGACTGAAGATCTCAGGACTTCTCAGCCTCTACAATCATGTGAGCCAATTATATATATATAATTATTATATATTAATATGATATATATTATATGATATATTATATTCTATATATTATGTATTACATATAATATATATAATTATATATATTAATATTATATATTATAATAATATAATTTTATATATATATATATCCTATTGGTTCTGATTCTCTGGGGAACTCTGACCAACACAAAGGTACTAATACCTTACCTTTCACCTTTGGATTTTGGAGAAAAAGTTTTATTTTGTATCATACTTGATCAATTGTAAGTATATGCACATGTACAGAGAGATAGGTCTTATTATTATAACCATCTTCTTGGAAAAAAAATAAAGAAAAATCCAGAGGTGTAAATGTTTGTTGATTTTTCTTTGAGAACAAGCAGTAGAAGGTAGTAGATTAGAATGTGAACTTTGGGGTTAGATAGAAACCCTGCTGCCACATGTTAACTATAGGATTTTGGACAAAGTACCTAACTTTATATCATCTCAGTATCCTCTGCTATAGAATGGAGTCAATAACACCTCTTCATAAGCCTGTTTTGAGGATGAAATATGATAACATAGATAACATCTCTCACTCAGTAAATGGTGGCTAATATTGTTAAAGGTCAAACAATTACCAAGACCACTTGATTAATGAAGATGGGGCTCCAAACCAATCCCCCGACCCCTGACTGTTCAGCCCCATGACCTCCCACTTTATCAGCACTCTTGTGGTTGGAGAGCCATCCCCTGATTTTGCTGGGTGAGAAAGAATTTCTCTGGTGCTGCTTGAAAGGAAATGGACAATTTTCTACATGACCTTCCTTAACTATACACCTTTAATGAGAGAAGGGAAGCTTCATTTGGCATGAACAGTTCCTTTCTTTCCTCTGCTACCCGCTGAAATCGGGCTGTCCCCTAAAGGGAGCCTGTGATCTTAAGTCTTGGACTCCTTTTAATTAAAGCTGTGAATGGCTAATGACCAGCCTGCCAGGAGTGAGAGTTGGGTGAGGGACCAGATAGAAGGAAGTCCATAAGGAGTAAGATGCCAGTGGTTGTACAGACTATTGAATACCAGGCATCCAAGACCATTATGCATAATTGCTCAAAATGATTTCTCAGACTTGGCACGTATGTATCAGACACACACCCACCAAAAGCCTTCATCCTTCTGAGGCAGTAATGGGGCACTTCCTTTTCAAATGCGAAGTGCCTTTCAGGGCTGCATAACCCAAGAAACTTGAAATTCTGCAGGTCAGCAACAAATAATGATAATGTGTTTCTGGATAAAATCCTAAATCTGTCATCTTTTTCAGAGTGTTGCACATTTCCTGGAATGTAGGACACAGCTTACAGTTCTGAGCAGTTTTCAAGAGTGTGGATTAGATATCCTGATACAATGAAGGGTAGCTCAGGTCACTATTCCACTTTTGATTACAAGAGTCCCCTTGAGGCTTTGCCTATGGGTAGATGAGTACTTTGAAAACTGTAGAAGCATTTTAAATGATTTTTATCTTGATTACTGTAACTTTGTAGTATAGTCTGAAGTCAGGAAGCCTGATTCCACCAGCTCCATTTTTCTTTCTCAAGATTGCTTTGGCTATTCGGGGTCTTTTGTATTTCCATACAAACTGTGAAGTTTTTTGTTCTCGTTCTGTGAAAAATGCCATTGGTACTTTGATAGGGATTTCATTTGCTTTGGGTAGTATAGTCATTTCCACAATGTTGATTCTTCCAATCTAAGGACATGGTGTATCTCTCCATCTGTTTGTATCATCTTTAATTTCTTTCATCAGTGTCTTATAGTTTTCTGCATACAGGTCTTGTCGTCTTTGGTAGGTTTATTCCTAGATATTTTATTCTTCTTGTTGCAATGGTAAATGGGAGTGTTTCCTTAATTTCTCTTTCAGATTTTTCATCCCTAGTGTATAGGAATGCAAGAGATTTCTGTGCATTAATTTTTATCCTGCTACTTTACCAAATTCATTGATTAGCTCTAGTAGTTTTCTGGTAGCCTCTTTAGGATTCTCTATGTATGGTATCATGTCATCGGAAAACAGTGACAGTTTTAATTCTTCTTTTCTGATTTGGAGTCCTATTATTTCTTTTTCTTCTCTGATTGCCGTGGCTAAAACTTGCAAAACTATGTTGAATAATAGTGGTGAGAGTGGGCAACCTTGCCTTGTTCCTGATCTTAGAGGAAATGGTTTCAGTTTTTCACCATTGAAAACGATGTGGGCTGTGGGTTTGTCATGTATGGCCTTTATTATGTTGAGGTAAGTTCCCTCTATGTCTACTTTCTGGAGGGTTTTTATCATAAATCGGTATTGAATTTTGTCGAAAGCTTTCTCTGCATCTATTGAGATGATCATATGGTTTTTCTCCTTCAATTTGTTAATATGGTGTATCACATTGATTGATTTGAGTATATTGAAGAATCCTTGCATTCCTGGGATAAACCTCACTTGATCATGGTGTATGATCCTTTTAATGTGCTGTTGGATTCTGTTTGCTAGTACTTTGTTGAGGTTTTTTGCATCCATGTTCATCAGTGATATTGGCCTGTAGTTTTCTTTTTTTGTGACATCTTTGTCTGGTTTTGGTATCAGGGTGATGGTGGCCTCGTAGAATGAGTTTGGGAGTGTTCCCCTCTCTGCTATATTTTGAAAGAGTTTGAGAAGGATAGGTGTTAGCTCTTCTCTAAATGTTTGATAGAATTCGCCTGTGAAGCCATCTGGTCCTGGACTTTTGTTTGTTGGAAGATTTTTAATCTCAGTTTCAATTTCAGTGCTTGTGATTGGTCTGTTTATGTTTTCTACTGCTTCCTTGTTCAGTCTTGGAATGTTGTGCTTTTCTAAGAATTTGTCCATTTCATCCTGGTTGTGCATCTTATTGGCATATAGTTGCTTGTAGTAACCTCTCATGATCCTTTGTATTTCTGCAGTGTCAGTTCTTAGTTCTCTTTTTTCATTTCTAATTCTATTGATTTGAGTCTTCTCCCTTTTTTTCTTAATGAGTCTGGCTAGTGGTTTATCAATTTTGTTTATCTTCTCAAAGAATCAGCATTTAGTTATATGATCTTTGCTATTATTTCCTTCATTTCTTTTTCAATTATTTCTGATCTGGTCTTTATAATTTATTTCCTTCTCCTAACTTTTGGGGTTTTTTGTTCTTCTTTCTCTAATTGCTTTAGGTGTAAGGTTAGGTTGTTTATTTCAGATGTTTCTTGTTTCTTGAGGTAGGATTGTATTGCTATAAACTTCCCTCTTAGAACTGCTTTTGCTGCATCCCATAGGTTTTGGGTCATCATGTTTTCATTTTCATTTGTTTCTAGGTATTTTTTGATTTCCTCTGATTTCTTCAGTGATCTCTTGGTTATTTAGTAGTATATTGTTTAGTTTCCATGTGTTTGTATTTATTACAGTTTTTTTCCTGTAACTGATATCTAGTCTCATAGCATTGTGGTCTGAAGAGATTCTTGATATGATTTCAATTTTCTTAAATTTTCTGAGGCTTGATTTGTGACCCAGGATATGATCTATCCTGGAGGATGTTCCATGTGCACTTGAGAAGAAAGTGGATTCTGTTGTATTTTGATGCAGTGTCCTATAAATGTCAATTAAGTCCATTTTGTTTAATGTGTCATTTAAAGCTTGTGTTTCCTTCTTTATTTTCATTTTGGATGATCTGTCCATTGGTGAAAGTGGGGTGTTAAAGTCCCCTACTATGATTGTGTTACTGTCGATATCCCCTTTTATGGGTGTTAGTATTTGCCTTATGTATTGAGGTGCTCCTATGTTGGGTGCATAAATATTTACAGTCGTTATATCTTCTTCTTGGATTGATCCCTTGATCATTATGTAGTGTCCTTCTTTGTCTCTTGTAATAGTCTTTATTTTAAAGTCTATTTTGTCTGATATGAGAATTGTTACTCCAGCTTTCTTTTGATTTCCATTTGCATGGAATATCTTTTTCCTTCCCCTCACTTTCAATCTGTGTGTGTCCCTAGGTCTGAAGTGGGTCTCCTGTAGACAGCATATATACGGGTTTTGTTTTTGTATCCATTCAGCCAGTCTATGTCTTTTGGTGGGATCATTTAATCCATTTACATTTAAGGTAATTATCGACATGAATGTTCCTATTACCATTTTTTTAATTGTTTTGGGTTTGTTTTTGGAGGTCTTTTCCTTCTCTTGTGTTTCCTGCCTAGAGAAATTCCTTTAGCATTTGTTGTAGAGCTGGCTTTGTTGTGCTGAATTCTCTTAACTTTTGCTTGTTTGTAAAGGTTTTAATTTCTCTGTCGAATCTGAATGAGATCCTAGTTGGGTAGAGTAATCTTGGTTGTACGTTTTTCCCTTTCATCACTTTAAATATGTCCTGCCACTCCCTTCTGCCTTGCAGAGTTTTTGATGAAAGATCAGCTGTTAACCTCATGGGGATTCCCTTGTATGTTATTTCTTGTTTTTCCCTTGCTGCTTTAAATATTTTTTCTTTGTATTTAATTTTTGATAGTTTGATTAATATGTGTCTTGGCATGTTTCTCCTTGGACTTATCCTGTATGGGACTCTCTGTGCTTCCAGGACTTGATTAACTATTTCCTTTCCCATATTAGGGAAGTTTTCAACTATAATCTCTTCAAATATTTTCTCAGACCCTTTCTTTTTCTCTTCTTCTTCTGGGACCTGTATAATTGGAATGTTGGTGCGTTTAATGTAATCCCAGAGGTCTCTGAGATTGTCCTCAATTCTTTTCGTTCTTTTTTCCTTATTCTGCTCTGTGGTAGTTTTTTCCACTATTTTATCTTCCAGATCACTTATCCATTCTTCTGCCTCAGTTATTCTGCTATTGATTCCTTCTAGAGAATTTTTAATTTCATTTATTGTGTTGTTCATCATTGTTTGTTTGGTCTATAGTTCTTCTAGGTCCTTGTTAAACGTTTCTTTGTATTTTCTCCATTCTATTTCCAAGATTTTGGATCATCTTTACCGTCATTACTCTGAATTCTTTTTCAGGTAGACTGCTTATTTCCTCTTCATTTGTTTGGTCTGTTGGGTGTTTACCTTGCTCCTTCATCTGCTGCATATTTTTCTGTCTTCTCATTTTGCTTAACTTACTGTGTTTGGGGTCTCCTTTTTGCAGGCTGCAAGTTCGTAGTTCCCATTGTTTTGGTGTCTGCCCCCAGTGGGTAAGGTTGGTTCAGTGGGTTGTGTAGGCTTCCTGGTGGAGGAGACTGGTGCCTGTGTTCTGGTGGGTGGGGCTGGATCCTGTCTTTCTGGTGAGCAGGGCCACATCGGGTGGTGTGTTTTGGGGTGTCTGTGAACTTAGTATGATTTTAGGCAGCCTCCCTTCTATTGGGTGTGGTTTTGTTCTTGTCTTGCTAGTTGTTTGGCATGGGGCATCCAGCGCCGGAGAATGCTGGCTTTTGGGTGGAACTGGGTCTTAGCATTGAGACGGAGATCTCTGGGAGAGCTCTCACCGATTGATATTATGCAGGGAAGGGAGGTCTCTGGTGGTCCAATGTCCTGAACTCGGCTCTCCCACCTCAGAGGCTCAGGCCTGACACCAGGCCGGAGCACAAAGACCCTGTCAGCCACACGGCTCAGAAGAAGAGGAAGAAGAAAGGAAAGAAAAAATATATATATATTAAAACTTTTAAAATAAAATTATTAAAATTAATAATAAAAAATAATTATTAAAATAAAAAATTAGAAAGTAATAATAATAATAATAAAAAGAGCAACCAAACCAATAAACAAATCCACCAATGATAACAAGCGGTAAAAACTATACTAAGATAAATGTAAAAATAAGAAACCAGTCAGTCGCAAACAGCAAACCCCAAGTCTATAGTTGCTCCCAAAGCCCACTGCCTCAATTTTGGGATGATTCATTGTCTACTCAGGTATTCCACAGATGCAGGGCACATCAAGTTGACTGTGGGGATTTAATCCACTACTCCTGAGGCTGCTGGGAGAAATTTCCCTTTCTCTTCTTTGTTTGCACAGCTCTTGGGGTTCAGCTTTGGTTTTGTCCCCACCTCTGCATGTAGGTTGCCCTCAGGCATCTGTTCCCCTCCCAGACAGGATGGGGTTAAAGCAGCGGCTGATTAGGGGGCTCTGGCTCACTCATGCTGGGGGGTGTGGTGCGGGAGGGGTACGGTAGTTATAATTGGAACGCAGGATGAGCCTGTGGCGGCAGAGGCCAATGTGTCATTGCAACAGCGTGAGGCGCACCATATTTTCTCCTGGGGAAGTTGTCCCTGCACAGGCTCCCGGTGGGGGGGCAGTGGGTGTCAATAGTGACCTTTTCTTGCACACAGGATTCTTGGTGGCTGTAGCAGCAGCATTAACATTTTATGACCATCTCTGGTTTCCAAGCTGATAGCTGTGGCTCACGCCTGTCTCTGAAGCTCATTTAGGCAGTGCTCTGCCTTCTGTGGGCAGACAGGGAAGTAATCCTCTCTCCTCGCACACACTGAAACAATGGTCTCTTGCTCTTAGGCAGGTCCAGACTTTTTCCCGGAGTCCCTCCCAGCTAGCTGTGGCACACTAGCCCCCTTCAGGCTGTGTTCATGCAGCCAACCCCAGTCCTCTCCCTGGGATCTGACCTCCGAAGCCCGAGCCTCAGCTCCCAGCCACCGCCCGCCCCGGCAGGTGAGCAGACAAGCCCCTCGGGCTGGTGAGTGCTGGTCAGCACCGATCCTCTGTGCGGGAATCTCTCCGCTTTGCCCTTTGCACCCCTGTGGCTGCGCTCTCCTCCGTGGCTCCGAAGCTTCCCCCCTCTGCCACCCGCAGTCTCTGCCCGCGAAGGGGCTTCCTAGTGTGTGGAAACCTTTCCTCCTTCACAGCTCCCTCCCACTGCTGCAGGTCCCGTCCCTATTCTTTTGTCTCTGTTTTTTCTTTTTTCTTTTGGTCTGCCCAGGTACGTGGGGATTTTCTTGCCTTTTGGGAAGTCTGAGGTCTTCTGCTAGCATTCAGTAGGTGTTCTGTAGGAGTTGTTCCACATGTAGATGTATTTTTGATGTATTTGTGGGGAGGAAGGTGATCTCCACATCTTTCTCCTCTGCCATCTTGAAGGTCCCCTTCCCCTGGTAACTTTTAATCTACTTTCTGTCTCTATGGATTTGCCTAGTCTAGATATTTCATATAAGTGGAATAGTACAATATTTGTCTTTTTATGTCTGGTTTATTTCATTTAGCATAATGTTTTCAAGGTTCATACATGTTGTAGCATGTGTCAGAATTTTTTCTTTTTATGGATGAATAATATTCCATTGTATGTATATACCACGTTTTGTTATCCATTAATCTTTTGACAGACACTTGAGTTGTTTCCACATTTTGACTACTGTGAATAAAGTTGCAGTGAACATCAGCATACAACTATCTGTTCAAGTCACTGTTTTCTGGGCTTATTCTGGGCTTATATCTAAGAGTGGAATTGCTGGATCATATGATACTTCTATGTTTAGCTTTTTAAGGAAGACACTAAACTATTTTCCATAGTGGCTGCACCTTGTATATTCCCACCAGCAATGTACAAGTATTCTGATTTTTCCACATCATTGCCAATACTCGTTTTGTTTTGTGTGTGTGTGTTTTTTTAATTACACCTGTCCTGGTAAGTATGAAGTGGTATATCTCATTGTGGTATCTATTTGCATTTCCCTAATGACTAATTATGTTGCCATCTTTTCATGTGCTTATTAGCCAGTTGTATGTTTTCTTTAGAAAATATCTATTTAAGTCCTTTGCTCATTTTAAAATTGTGTTGCTTGTCTTCTTGTTGTTGAGTGTTAGGAGTTATTTATATGTTTTGGATATTAAATCTGTATTAGATATATGATTGGCAAACATTTTCTGTTTGGAGACATCTTTTAAATAAAAATTATATATTACAAACAATTAAGGAATGAGGCAAAATAAAGAAGTGAGGGAAGCAGAGAACAGACTATTCTTTGGGAAATTAGGTGTTAAAGAGAATGAGGTAACTAGGGAAGATTTGTGATAAAGCTGAGGGATAGTTAAATGTAATAGAAGGTGGAAGAGAAGGAAGGAGACAATGAAAAGTGATGGATTCAAAGAGAGGATAGTTGATGGGGAAGGTGGTGAAGATTCCAGAGAAAGGAGTGGGTACAAGGCTATAGAAAGATAGAAGGATATAGCCAGAAATATGAGTCTGGCAAAAGAGTGACAGTAAAGAGTGACCTCTTTTTCCTGATTTAAGAAGGAAAGTGATAAACCAGGGTTCCATGTTCTTCTCCATGTTCTCCTTGCCATCTTCATGGATGTGAGAAGTCAAATTAAAATAAATCAGGTCAGTGTCAACTAGAATTTATAATTTCTCCCTCATAACTTCAATAGGCTTCATGAATAGTTATTTATCATCAAAAGAGCCTCAAAGTTAGGCATAACACCTATGTCTGTACATTACAAACATGAAATCAATTGTCTTTCAAAAGCCCCTAGATTTGCTGGGCCTTCCAATTTCCAGGCCAAAATGTTTTGCAAAGACCTGCCTCCCACTTCTCATTGTTAAAGGCAGTGATGATGGAACACTTTGTTTTGATATACCTGTTCTTGTAATTAAAGACCCTGACCAGTCGTTCCTGCAAAACCAGCCTCGTATCACCTCTGCTCTTGACGTGTTCCTCACCATATTAAAAGACCTAAGAAGAAACCAATTTAACTTGGTTAACCCAGGTTTTAAGAAACTCATTCGAACACAAAACACTTTGTTTTATATTAACAACTATTAACCTCCCAAGGACCGAATTCCAGAAAATACACTTTGGGAAATGCTGACATGGATGAATAATTCCTTTTCTGGAGTGTCCTGTGTCTCCTTAGTTTTATCTCACGAATGTCAGAAGAAAACTTGCTTTATCTCCACCAGTGTTTTTCTTGCCTCCTCTGTAGCTCCTTTGCACTTTGCTTTTCTCTAGGAAGCATTAAGAGTGGCACTTCCATGAATGGCATTATCCAGAATCTAGTCTCATACTGAAAGCTGAAATATAATGAAATCTATGTACATATATATATATGTATATGCATACAAGCACACACGCGTCTATATTATCGTTGTTATTATTATTGGTTCAAATTCTTTCTACTGTTCTAATCTTTGACACTTCTGTGGCAGTTTGATGGGCAACGGTCCATCGCATGGAATTTCTGAGCAGAGATAACTCAGTAGGGGTGTGTAAATGTGCCCCAGGGATGTGGAGAAGGCTGAAAATTGAACCCTGTCCACACACAGCCTAACAGCAAGGTGGTGTGGCAGCACACGCCCATCCTGCCCATTTGTACTTAGAAAGGGGCAGTTGGTTCATAATGAACTGGTTCAACAAGTTCTTTCCTGCTGCTGTGATCATGAGCCCCTACTGTAATTGTAACAAAGTGATTCCATAAACAGTATGACCATGTATTAAACATATGTGATAGCGTCAGATAGACACCATAATAACTACAGAATGTTAACAAGCACAAATGTGTTTGTGTTTGACAAAGCATGACACAAAACTTCTTTAAGCAGTGCCTTTCCTTTTAAAGGATACCAGCAAGTCTGGAACATAAGATTCACATCAGATAAACAACCAAACAAGCAACAATACATCAGGAAAAAGAAAACCTACAAAATATGGATCCCAATTCCAATTTTCAGAGAACATACTGAGCTCCTTATCCTCAGCCTAGAATCAGAATGAAAAGGTTATTTAGGTGTAAAAAATTGAAATTTAGTGTAAGAAAGAAGTACACTTGGTGGGAAAATAAGTTCTAGTTGAGATATTTAGAGGACAAGGAGAGATAGAACCAGACTCAGGTCAATATGAAATGGCAGGCATCTATTAGAGGACATGGGTCCCACTGCTGCCACAATGGTGACCTCCCTAAGGGTCAAGATAAATGAAAATGGATGAAGAATATAATCTCATTATGGCAGCAACATGTAGGAAACAGACATGTGCCTCTGTGAAAAATACAAAACTGATGGAAAATCAAATGATCAGAACTTGAGGAACCTGTCTTGGAGAATACATTTGACTCATTGTGCGGGAGGTGGGAGAAACACGGACTGGACACTAGGAGACCTGAGTTGTAACCTTCCCCGGGTGGGCTAAGTCCTATAACAAACATCTCCCAAATATGAGTTGATTTGCATAATAAAAGTTTATTTCTCACACATATCACAGGCCTATGTGGTCCAGCAGTTGGTTCTGCATCACCAAGGCATTCAGGGAGCTGAGGTCCTTCCCTCTATTGGCTCCATGATTCCTAGGGCTTCATAGTCTTCCAGATCACGTCAGATCAGGAGAGGAAGAGAGAAAGAGAGAATAAGAGGGACTGTGTGAGAAGCTTTATATGCTCGGAACCTGTAGGTATCGCTTCTACCCACATTCTGCTGGCCAGAACTCAATCATATGGTCCCATCTATTTGCAAGGGAGACTGGGAAATGTAGTCTTCCTATGAGTCAAGGAGGAAAATGAAAGGGGTTTATCTCTGCCACATAAACCTACAAGTGAAACTTTTTTGTCACACTTTTCTGATCAGTGTTCAGCTCTCATATCAGACAGAACTGGGTTCAGAGCCACATTTCCCCACTTATCAGCTATATATATGGTCTTGGACTGGCTACACAAATTTTTGGAGTGTCCTTCTTCCTTGCTTTTAAATTGGATAATAATAGTATATTCATCATAGAGTGCCTATGAGGATTAAGCAAAATGAATTATATAAAGAATTTAGCATAGTTTCTGGCATAGAATAAGCACTCATTAAAGGTTAATTATACTGCAAGATTCATTTCAAGTCTAAAGTTTGAGGTTTTATTTTTCTTATATTTGTTATTGGCTAGTCAGCCTATAGCCATTGTCATCAGAGAAGGAAAATGTTCCAGGGTTGGCAAACATTTGACATCTGTGTCACCACTCTCCTCTCCCATTAATATTTTATCCATTGCTAATTGATAGCCACATTTCCCCCTTTAAGTTTAACAAGTCCGCAGAGTCCTTATAAACTCGTCATTAGAGTCAGCATGCATGATGCAACCTATCTGCCACTGTGAATTTAAATTTTATCCTAATAAGAAGTGAGATCAAAAGCTCTGGGACTAGTTGCACCATACAGGTAACAGGTTTGGATACAAGAAAGATCTTGATTTCAAAATTGAATTTAGCATTACTCAGAGAGGAGAAGAATGTAAAGTAATATCCAGTTGTATGAAGTCTAGCTGGGGAGCACGTGAGCCATAATAAAGAAAAGAGAATAAGGATAACTGAAGCTGATAAAGAATTTTAATGGCCATGTATCCCCAAATCAGAAGCTAAAATAATAAAATCAGAGCTGATGAAAGCCTATTTGATTTGAGTGGTAAGACATTTTCAGGCAGATCTCTGGGTGCTATTTGTGTGCTGTGATGAGTTCAGGAATCCAGGTGGGAGAGGTGCTGCAATTGTCTGCATTTGCAGAAAAGGCAGGTTGAGTTCCATTCTCAAGGAACATATCCAAAAATACAAGGGAAGAAATTGGTTCATGCTTAGGCAGGAGTTGATCGAGGAAAGATTTTTTTAATAATAGGGATCATGAAAATATGCTTAAAAGTCTATGGAAAGAACCCCAGAGACCAAAGTCTCTTTCATAATAGCAGCAGGAAAAGATGGAAAAATCCCAAAGAGAAAACCTGCAGGGGCATAGCCGAGTGACAAGAAGTCAGAGGAAATTAATAAGAGAACAGACGCAGCCCTCACAAACCAAAGATTCCAAGTGGCAGGAGGAAAAATGGCAAACTTTCTGCAAGTTAGGAATGGTGCAGAACCTGTGAAAATTAGGACAAATGGATCTAAAATGAACGTTTCAAAGTGAGGAAAAAAAATTCCATTTTAGATTAGGACAGGGCTGCAACTGAGGAGTCTGTAAGTCATGGGGAGAGGCTGCCCACATATAGCGGTTTTGCCAGGCCATGCTTTCATCTCTAGCTCCTCCTTTAACCCTCAAATCTTCTTTCCTCTCTGACAATCCCTCATGGACGGCCACCCTGTCCTTCCACGCAACTCACGTGGGGGAGAGAAACACCGTGGAACAAAACAGTGGAGCAATAAAACAGCCCACAGTTAGGTTTGAATCCTAACTCTAGTACTTAATGCTTACAACCACTATTTCCTCACATGTTAGGTGAGAATAATAATACTCTTTTTAAAGGCTATTATGGGAACAGAATAAGAAAAGACATATAAAACATCTAGCACTGTGCCTCATATGGATAGATTCTCAATAATGACTAGCTATCATTATTGAAAAGCAAAAGAATTCCACTTTATGGTTCTCATTATTGAAAAGCAAAGGAATTCCACTCTACAGTTCTTCTATAGATTGGTGCCCTAAATATTTTATTTGATTGCTTGGTACAACATTGAAAAAGTAAATTGGACAACTTCTATTCCTGGTCATGAGAGACTAACAGGATCCAGACTCATCTTCCACCATAAATAACTAGAAAACTGGACAAAATATGTAAACAGCTGCTTTTGGACATTGGACCATAGGCAACAGAGGACTATGGTCCTTGATAAATAAAGGAAAAAAACAGAGGTAAGCCCTATGATAGCCCTAGCTTTTTTCCCAGAGGCAATTTCTGGATCAATGTGCAGAAAGGAAGAACCCAAATAAAGCCCTGCACTCTCTCAGAGTTGAGGAAATGGAGACTGTACATTGGGAAGGCTGAGGGAGCTAAAAATTTCAGGGGAGAGTATCAGAAACAATGGAGCCATAAGCAAAAGAGCTTATGAAATCTACATAGGGGACACTTTGAGCCTTTGGCTGAATACCAATAGGTATTCAGTATGGCTGAATGCCATAAGTAAGGTGAAACTTCATGAAATCAAGTGAAGAATAATTTTTAAGGAAAGAACAATTCTGGGGACTTATAAGCTAACGTTCCCAGAGCTCACACAGGGCTAGAACTCTTTATGTTTCCAGAAGCCAGAGGAAAGACTATATTGAATCCATGGGGCTTTCAGTAGAGACTTCAGAACACTCACAACTTACTAGTGGGACTAAAGTAACCCTACACTTACAATAAATAAAGCTTAAAATCAAGTCTCAAAAAGATCAGAGTGATCCACAAGTAACTTCACTGCCACCAACAATTTTTAAAGGAAGAGCAAAAAAAGCAGCACTTAACCTTGTAAAATTCATAAAATTCATTCAATTAAAATTGCAGCTTGACATGCAAGGAAGCAGGAAAATGAGTCCTATAAACAGGAAAAAAAAATCAATCAATATAAACAGATCTGTCATGACAGAGATGATAGAATTGGCAGAGAAGGATGTCAAACATGCTCAGTGTACTCAAAAATTCAAAGGAAAATATAATGTAACAAGGATCGAAATAGAAGGTATAAAAAAGAACCAAATGAAATTTGAAATAAAAAATAAAATACACGAAATAAAAATTTTACTGGACAGGATTTATAGCAATTAGACACTGTAAAATATTCAACAAACTTGAAAAAGTAATAATAGAAACCACCCCAAAATTAAGCACATAAAGAAAAAGAAACCCAAGAAGAACCTCAAAGAAAATATCAAGTGGTCTAACATACATATCATCAGAGTCCAAGAAAAGGGTGTGTGGGCAGAACAGAAAATATACTTAAAAGAAATAATGGGGGACTTCTCTGGCAGTCTAGTGGTTAAGACTCTGCACTCCGGATGAAGGGGACATGGGTTGGATCCCTGATTGGGGAGCTAAGATCCCACGTGCCATGCTGCGGGACCAAATAAAATAAAATTTAAAAAAAAAGAAAAAGAAATAATGGCCGGAAAATTTCAAAATTTGACAAAAATTGTAAATCTACAGATCCAAAAAAGAAACAGAAGGCAAGATAAGGAAAAAAACCCAAGATTCATTACAATTGAATTGTTGAAAAACAGAGATAAAGAGAAAATCTTAAAAGTGGTCAAAGGAAAAAAGTCAAATAGGTATAGAAGAATAATAAGAAACACCTCAGACTTAATGAAAATTATGTAAACCAGAAGCAACAGCATAATGAATTTAAAGTGTTGAAAGAGGGGGCTTCCCTGGTGGCTCAGTGGTTGAGAATCCACCTGCCAATGCAGGGGACACGGGTTCGAGCCCTGGTCCGGGAAGATCCCACATGCCGCGGAGCAACTAAACCTGTGTGCCACAACTACTGAGCCTGTGCTCTAGAGCCCACGAGCCACAACTACTGAGCCCGCACACGGCAACTACTGAAGCCCGCATGCCTAGAACCTGTGCTCCACAACAAAGAGAAGCCACCGCGATGAGAAGCCCATGCACTGCAAAAAAGAGTAGCCCCCACTTGCCACAACTAGAGAAAGCCTGCGCACAGCAACAAAGACCCAATACAGCCAAAAATTAATTAATTAATTAATTTTTTAAAGAAAGAAGCTTCATATGTTTCTGCCATCACCATAAAAAGAACTTCCCCTGGGCAGCTGCTGCCCCATCAAGCTGGACTCCAGAATGAACCCACTTGGATCAGAGCCACCCCAACTGCCCACAGACCATCAGGGAAAATCAAAGCTACTGCAGATGCCACAGCTTGAAGCAGAGTCATCCAGCCAAGCCCAGCATAGAATAACAGAATTGCCCCATCCTGCCTGCAGAGCCAAAGGGGGGGAAAAAAAAAGATAAAAATAAAGTGTTGAAAGAAAAATAACATTGTCATTCTAGAATTTTACACTCAGTGAAAATACCTTCCAAAATTAAAGTGAAAATAAAAACTTTTTTAGACACACAAAAGCTAACAATTTATTGCTAGCAGGCCTGAACTGTAAGAAATATTAAAGGAGAGTCTTCAGGAAAAGGGAACAGAATACCATATGAAAAATCTGAATTTACAAAAAGGAATGAAGAGAACAGGAAGTGGTAAATATGTTGGAAATATAAAAAATATTTTGTCACTTTAAAAATTCTTTAGGGGATACTTGTTTAAAGTAAAAAAAAAAATAACATATCATAGGGTTTGTAACGTGTAGAAATAAAATGCATGGCAAAAATAGCACAAATTATGGAAGGGGACAAATAGAAGGTTTTTACGTTATATGTGAAGTGGTATAATATTATTTTATATAGACTGTGTTTAGTTAAAGATGTACACTGTAAACCCTAGAGAAACCAGTGAAAAATAAAACAGATTATAGCTAATGAATAAGCCTTGGAGATAAAGCGTAGTTATAAAAATGTTCAATAAATCCAAAAGAAAGCAAGAAAAGCAGAGAAATGAACAGAAACAAGTAGGACAAATAGAAATCAAATGACAAGATAATAGATGTAAAATAAACATATTGACAATTACATTAAATAGTTGGTCTTTTCAGACTGGATAAGAAAGCTTTTATGGTCTGAATGTTTGTATCCACCCCAAATTTATATGTTGAAATCCTAATGTCCAATGTGACGGTATTGATGGGTTGGGCCTTTGGGAGGTGCCTAGGACATGAGGGTGGAGCCTTGTGAGAGGGATTAGTGCTCTTATAAGAGAGATCCCACAGAATTCCCTAGCCCCTTTCACAATGTGAGGACACAGAGAGAAGTCTATGACCTGGAAAAGGGCCTTCACCTCACCATGGCAACACCATGATCTTGAAATTCCGAACCTCCAGAACTGTGAGAAATAAATTTCTTTTGTTTATAAGCCACTTAGTCCATAGTATTTTGTTATAGCAGCCTGAACAGACTAAGACAAAAGCAAACCCCAAATATATGCTGTCTAAAAGAAACTGACTTTAAATATAAAGATACAGATAGTTTAAAAGTGAAAGGAAGGGAAAGATATACAACACAAACCCTAATCATAGGATAGTTAGAGTGGCTAAATTAATACTAAAGAAAGTGGAACAAGAAATGTTACCAATGACAAAAGGGACATAACCTAGTAATAAAACACCAATTCATCAAGAAGAAACAACAAATTTAAATGTGTGTGCACTGAACAACAGAGTTTTAAAATACATGAAACAAAAACTGACAGAAGAAAGGAGGAAATAAAAAATTCACAATTATGGTTGCAAATTTCAAAATTCCTTTTACAACTGATAGAACAAATAGACAAAAAAATCAAGAATATAGAAGACTTGAACAACACTATCAATTAACTTGACCAAATTTATAATTTTAGAACACTCTATCCAATAAAAGCAGAATATATATTCTTTTAAAATGCACACATATATTTACTAAGATATTCTATTCTGGGCCATAAAAAATCAGTAAATTTCCAAAGATTGAAATCTTAGAACGTATATTTTATATGACCACACAAAATTAAATTAGATATCAAAAATATATCTTCAAAGTCTTCAAAAATTTGGAAATGAAGTGATATATTTCTAAATAACTTATTGGTAGAGAAGAAATCACAAGAAATATTGAAAATATTTTGAACTGGAGAAAAATTAAATCAAAACATCAAATTTTGTGGCTGCAACTGAAGCAGTGGTTAAAGGAAAATGTATATCTTTAAATGCTTACATTTTAAAAGAATTAAATTCTAAAATAAATTATCTAAACTTCTATTTTAAGAAGAAAATAGAAGAAAAATAAGAGCAAAATAAGTGAAAGGAAGGAAATAATAAAGATAAGATGGAAATCAATAAAATAGAAAATGGATAAATTGTAGAGAAAAACCAATAATATCAAAACTTGGTTCTTTGAAAAAGTTAGTAAAATTAATAAATCTCTAGTTAGGCTGATATTTAATGAGTGGGGGTAATGAGGAATGAACTGGGAGATATCACTACAGAAACTACAGATATTAAAATAATAATCCAGAAATATTTTAAACAATTTTATACCACTAAAAGTTGACATCCTAAATGAAATGGATACATTCTTTGAAAGATACAAATTATAAAGCAAACTTAAGAACAGAAAATTTCAAAAACCCTATATCAATGTAACAAACTGAATTTAAACTTTAAAACTTTTCTCAAAAGAAAACCCCGACCCCAATGGATTCACTGGTGAATTCTACCAAACATTTAATGAAAACATAAAACCAATCCTGGGACATTACAAGAGAAAAATCTATAGAACAATATTCTTCATAAACATAGAATCAAAAATTCCTCAATAAAGTATTAAAATCAAATCTAGTTATATTAAAATAATACACAATAATCAAGTGGGAATGTAAGTTTGGTTTACCATTTGAAAATCAATTAACTTAATTCACCATCATTGTAATTCACCAATGTAATTTCTTTAACAAAATAAAGAATTTTTGGTTACCTCAATAAATGCAAGAAAAGTGTGTGAAAAATTCAGCATCCATTGATAATAAAAACTGATGGAATTATACAGAAAGAAACTTCTTTAATTGGAGAGAGAGCATCTACAAAAAACTTTCAGGAGATACTTTACTTAAAGATAAAAGACTGATTGCTTTCTTACTAAGACTGGGAACAAGGCAAGGATATTCACTCTTACAACTTCTATTCAACATGTCCTGGAGGTTCTAGCCAGTGCAATTAGGAAAGGAAAAGGAATTACAGGCATACACATTCAAAGAAAGCAGTAAATTTCTATTTTTTCTCAGATACATAGAAGATCCAAAAGAAATTATTAAAACATTAGTAGAACTAAGTCATTTCAGCAAAATTGCTAAAACACACAAGTCAAAATACTAAAATCAAGTTTGCTCCATACTAGAAATAAACAATCAGAATATTAAATTTCAAAATACCATACCATTTGGAATCTCACTGTGAGTATTCATAACAGTTTTATTTATAATAGTAAAAAAAAAAAAAAGTGAAATAATCCCTATGTCCATGAACAGGTGAATAGACTTTTTAAAATGTGGTATATTCATACAATGGAAAACTACTCAGGAGAAAAAAAATTACAAAACATGTATGAATCTCAAATACACTTATGCTAAAATAAAGAAGTTAGAGACATAACAGTCCTTAGTACTCAATTCAATTTTTATGAAACTCTAGAGAAGACAAATCTAATATAGAGTGAACAAAAGTGGATCAGCTGCTACCTGGGGTTTGGGGGTGAGGAGGATATTGGATGAAAAAGGGAATGATTACATCTTTTGTGTTGGTAAAATATTCATCTCGATTTTATTAGTGATTACAACTATTTATCAAAACTTATTGAACTGTATACTTTAAATTGTTGTATTTTATCTTATGTAAATGATGTCACAATAAAGTAAGTTAAAAAATAAGTTGACTTTGTCATCCTCTCTACGTTAGGACCTGTCCCTAGGACTCCCTGCTGCCTCATGCCAAGCCCACTTGGTTCTATGAGAGGGCCAGGGGCAGAGTGAGGCAAAAGGTAAAGTACTGATAGAAGACAAAGTTTAAGGAGGCTCTCACTCTCAGTGTCATGCACAACCCTGTTCTTTTACATAACCCGCTTTGCTCTACAGCCTGGCTTCCATTCTCACTATTCTCTTAAAGATCACCAAAAACAACAGACCTTCTGTGCTTCTACTTACCATCCATACAACTTTGAGCAATGTTGACAATCCTAATCATCTTGAAGTCTTTTATGCTTATTAGCTCCCAATTACAGGTGTGCTTTGGTTTTCTGCATACTCCTCCTTAGCCTGTCCATCCACTGCTGTGGTGGCAATTATTCTGTTCTTCAAAGGGCTTCTATATCTTCCTTTGAACTTTGCTTTCTATCCTGAGCTCCAGATCTAAATTTTTCTCCAGTCACTGTGTCATAACACAGGAAGTCTCATATTTACTTTACACTTTACACCAGATAAATATAAAATCATCAACTTTGCTCCAAATTACCTTCTGACTTCCCTCCTCAGATGTTCTCCTAGTCACACTACTCCCTTCCATCACCACACCCGGTCAACTCTGTCTCTTATAAATGTTACCTCTTTCATTCTCGCTGCTACCATCCACCTCCCCTCCAACTTACAGTACAACCCAATATCTTTTACAAGTGTTGCCTGAAGACTCCCAGCTGCTCTATGCCTCCCAGTCTCTGTTATTCTAATCCACCCCACCCACTGGTGTCATCTTCCTGTAAATCTAATAATTCACCCTCCTTTCAAAATTCTTAAGTGACTCTCCTTCAAGTACTGAGTAACAGATTCCTAGTTGATGTTCAAGGTTCTCCATTCTTCATATCAAACCCCGCTTTTTGCTCTTATCTCCCATTATTCCTCTACTCAAATCATCTAAGGGGAAAATTGCACTTTCCCTGAATATACCACCTACTACATGTCTAACCTTTGTTGCTGATGATTGTATTGGTTTCCTAGGGCTGCCATAGCAAAGCACCACAGACTGAGTGACTTAAAAAGCAGATATTTATTTCCTCACAATTCTGGAGGCTGGAAGTCTGAAATCAAGATTTCAGAAGGATTGGTTTCTTTGAAGACCTTTCTCCTTAGCTTATATATGGCCATCTTCTCCCTGTGTCTTCATATGGTCTTCCCTCTGTGTATGTCTGGGTTCTAACTTTCTCTTATTACAAGGACATTAGTCATATTGGAATAAGGCCACCCAAGTGACCTTATTTTAACTTAATTACCTCTTTAAAGACCCTATCTCCAAATACATTCTGAGGTACTTGGGGTTAGGACTTTAACATACAAATTTTGAGGGAGACACAATTAGCCCAAAACAATGGCTATTGGTTTAGTATGTCTTTGTTCTACATTACAACCCATCCAGTCTCTACCCAGCCTCAAAAACCAGATCAGATATTACCTCTGTCTTGAAGTTTTCCCTATGGGCAAACCAGGTAGGCACTTACTCTGCTGAGCCCCGGTAACATTCGGTTTGTACATCTGTCAGTATATGAATCATAGTCACTATGCATTAAAGCTACTAGTGAATTTTTCTTCTCTCTTCTTCTGTAATGTAAGTTCTCTGTAGCCAGAGAAGGTGTTATTTTCATTATGGTAACTCCCTTGACCGCTAGCATTGTTCTGGCACAAATAAACTTTTGTAATTGAATGGGGTACTTCTAGATAGGTCAGCCTTCAAGATAGGAGTTCAGGAGCCCAGAAAGGGTTTTTTTTTTTTGGCCTCCCGTCTCCTCATGTCCTGATGTACTTCATTGGTTCACTTACGGCATTGATTCTAGATGAAGTACAATATCTTGATAAGTGTGGTGATATTTTAGGTTTTTAGAGTAGATGTTAATTTTGAGAAAGCATGAAGAATATTGACAGTTGGGGCAGGGAAGAAAGTGAAAAAGGAGTATAAACATTTTTTAAGGATTTACTGCAGGATAGGTCTTTCAGAAACTTTTTGTTCTTTTAATCCTCATGACAATGCTATGGAGACAGGCTGTAGTTTTTCCCATTTTACAAAAGAGAAATCTGAGGCTCAGAGAAGATAAGTGACATGTAGTTAGCAGTTATTGGTAGTTAGTGGCACAACCAGAATTCCAATGCAGGCCCAGCATGTTTCCAATACTTGACCTCAAACTCTTTCTAAGAAGTCTCACTCAACTGTAGCTTGGGTAAATCTGAGAGTAACATAGTACAGTGGTCCCCTACCCCTGGGCCATGGACTTGTGCCAGTCTGTGGCCTGCTAGGAACTAGGCCACACAGCAGGAGGTGAGTGGCAGACAAGCAAGCAAAGTTTCATCTGTATTTACAGCCGCTCCCCATCGCTCACATTACCGCCTGAACTCCACCTCCTGTCAGATCAGCGGCGCCATTAGATTCTCATAGGAGTGCAAACCCTACTGTGAACTGAGCACGCGAGGGATCTAGGTTGCACGCTCCTTACAAGAATCTAATGCCTGATGATCTGAGGTGGAGCTGAGGCGGTGATGCTAGCGCTGGGGAGTGGTTGCCAATACAGATTATCATTAGCAGAATGGTTTGACTGCACAGGGACCGTAATAAATCAACTGCTTGCAGACTCAGATCAAAACCCTGTCAGGGGAAGGGTAAGCTGGGACGAAGTGAGAGAGTGGCATGGACTTATATACACTACCAAATGTAAAATAGATAGCTAGTGGGAAGCAGCCTCATAGCACAGGGAGATCAGCTCGGTGCTTTGTGACCACCTAGGGGGGTGGGATAGGGAGGGTGGGAGGGAGACACAAGAGGGAGGGAATATGGGGATACATGTATATGTACAGCTGATTCACTTTGTTATACAGCAGAAACTAACACATCATTGTAAAGCAATTATACTCCAATAAAGATGTTTAAAAAAAAAAAAAACCCTGTCAGTGAGTGGCAAGTGACAATTAAGCTGCATCTGGTGGCAGGCTTTATAGTGGCAGTGAGTTGATTTATTTCAATTGTACAGCCGCATCTGGTGGCAGGCTTTAAGTCAGAATCCTACAATTATTTTAGTCTGCACGTGGCCCGCCCATTATTTTATTTACCACTTCTGTCTGCACCTCTTTCCCACACTGCGCACTGGTGTTAGTCACAGTTTTGGTAAGCCCATAAGCTAACCCTAGCAAAAATGAGTAAAAAACAAACATCACTGGAGAGCTTCTTTGAAAAGGGGGAAAGACCCAATGATGAGACAGCAGAAGACTCTAAGACTGCCAACAAAAAGAAAGCTGCAGTTAAAAGAAAATATGAAGAGTGCTACTTAAATTATGGGTTTATTGCAACAGGTGATTCACATTCTCCAAGCCTGTTTTGTATAATATGTAGTGACTGGCTACCCATGAAACCTTCAAAACTGCTTCGCCACATGGAGACCAAGCACACTGCATTAAAAGACAAGCCTTCGGAGTTTTTCAAAAGAAAAAAATGTGAACATGAAGAACAGAAGCAATTTTTGAAGGCCACTACTTCATTAAATGTGTCTGCACTGAGAGCATCATTCTTAGTGGCTAATCGCATTGCTAAAGCTAAGAAGCCCTTTACTATTGGTGAAGAGTTGATCCTGCCTGCTGCTAAGGACATTTGTCGTGAACTTTCAGGAGAGGCTGCAGTTCAAAAGGTGGCACGTGTTCCTCTTTTGGCTGGCACCATAACTAGACAAATTGATGAAACAGCAGAGGATATTGAGGCACAGTTTTTAGAGAGGATTAATGAGTCACTGTGGTACGCAATCCAGGTTGACGAGTCTACTGATGTTGACAGCAAGGCAACAATGTTTGTTTTTGTGCAATATGTTTTTCAGGAGGATGTGCATGAGGATATGTTATGTGCACTTTTGTTGCCAACCACCACCACAGCTGAAGAACTATTCAAGTCTTTGAATGATTACGTATCAGGAAAACTGAAGTGGTCATTTTGTGTCGGTATATGCATGGATGGAGAGGCTGCCATGACTGGACAGCTTTCTGCTTTCACTACTCAGGTCAAAGAGGTCGCTTCTGAATGTGAGTCTACGCACTGTGCCATCCATGGAGAAACGATGGCTAGCCAAAAGCTGCCAACTGAACTTAACATTTTGCAGGATGGGATTAAAATTATCAACCACGTTAAAGTACATGCCCGTAACTCACATCTGTTCACGCAGCTCTGTGAGGAGATGCACGCAGAGCACACACGGCTTCTCTTACACACAGAAGTGAGATGGCTTTCTAAAGGTAGATCACTGGCCAGAGTTTTTGAGTTACAAGAGCTGCTCCAGAGATTTCTTTTAGAAAAACAGTCACCACTGGCAGCACATTTCAGTGACACAGGATGTGTCACAAAACTTGCTTACTTGTGTGACATATTCAACCTGCTCAACGAACTCAATCTGTCACTTCAGGGGAGAACGACAACCGTGTTCAAGTCATCAGATAATGTGGCTGCATTCAAAGCCAAACTGGAATTATGGGGGCGACGAGTGAACATTGGGATTTTTGACATGTTTCAAACATTAGCAGAGATTTTGAAAGAGACTGAGCTAGGGCCTTCTTTCTCCCAGCTGGTGCATGGTCACCTATCTCAGCTTTCAGAAGAGTTTGCGCATTACTTCCCAACCACAAAGACCCCCGAAGTGGGAAGGAATGGATCCACGACCCATTTGTGAGTAAGCCAGGTGAATCGACTTTGTCCGTGCTAGAAGAGGATCAACTGCTTGAGATCGCAAATGACGGTGGCCTTAAAAGTATGTTTGAGACAACTTCAAATCTCCATACGTTCTGGATTAAAGTCAAGGTGGAATATACTGAGATTGCCACAAAAGCACTGAGAAGCCTGCTTCCATTTCCAACATCCTATCTTTGTGAAGCAGGGTTTTCTGCAGTGACAGCAACAAAAACGAGACTACAGAGTAAACTGATCATAAGCAACACACTTTGGGTGTCACTGTCTCCCATCACCCCCAGATGGGACCGTCTAGTTGCAGGAAAACAAGCTCAGGACTCCCACTGATTCTACATTATGGTGAGTTGTATAATTATTTCATTATATATTACAATGTAATAATAATAGAAATAAAGCGCACAATAAATGTAATGTGCTTGAATCATCCCGAAACCATCCCCCTGCCCTGGTCCGTGGAAAAATTGTCTTCCACGAAACCGGTCCCTGGTGCCAAAAAGGGTGGGGACTGCTGACATAGTATATGGTATTTCTAAAGTGAGAGGCACTGATCCAAGTGCCTTAGATTCATTTCATTTTTAAAACTTAGGAGGTAGGCCCTATATCATCACCATTTTACATAGGAGGAAACTGAGGCACAAAGATGTTAAGTAACTTGCCCCAGATTAAAGTAATAAAAAGTAGAAGGTCCAGGATTTGACCTAAGCTGACTAATTCCAGAGCCGCAGCCCTAAACTACTCTGCTGTACCACGTCTCTTCATAAGTGGCCATCTTCCCTTGTATCCCAGGCACCCCTAGATTCGCATTCCCACTTGGAATCTCTGCTCATCAGCTGTCTGATGAACAGCCATCTGGAGGCCAGTCAGACACAGACACACGAGACAGGTCAACCTTTCCCAGTTTCTTTCTTTCTCAAACTTTTCATAGTTCAGTAACTACTGAAATAATAGGTACTAGACATTCACTTTTCACCCTTTGGGAAACATGTTTCCAGGTCCACATGCCAGCACACATACCATCCAGCCCAAGCTGGGATGAGAATTAGGGTTTTTTTTCTTTTATGAAAAGTGCGTTTCACACATCTAGTTGATCTCCATGGGTTGCTTTTTGGTTTTGGTTTTATTTTTACTTTTTTAAAGAGGAACTTATAAATTGGGAAGTTGTCCAAAAGTGTA